>NW_027362770.1:201887121-202519766 GCF_046119375.1 Phyllobates terribilis | reverse complement strand
GAGCGATGTGGGAATTTATTCCTATCTGAGAAAGTTTGGTTCTCCTGGAGTAAATCCAGGAGACCCTTAAAGACTTGTTGGTCCAAAGAAGATTCAGGTCGAAGATCAGGTTTATTATAGATGACTTTAAAGATGACCTCCCTGCATGTGGTTTGCATTCCACCGGTATACATGGGTGGGACGCATACCAGCTACATGCACCTGCGGCATTGATTTCTCCTTATACTCCACCTCACTTACACAGGTGGAATGCACGTTTGTGGTCAACATGTGCTAGACTGGAAGTACTTCCCTACCAACACAGCTGCACATTATTCTCCTAACTTAACGCTGTGCCTTTAAATACTGAGAGTAACTCACACAGACTACCAATGACGAAGCTGCTTTAGGCAGGACGCGCGTTGGGTCTCCCTTCGCTGGCACAGTGCTCTGGTTTATTTGGTAAGACTAGACATTTTTGACAAATACCTGACTTCTCATTCATGACTGTTTTTTGTTATATCTTATAATCATCCTTCCTCTCCCGTATTTCTAGTGTTTGTCCTGCAGGATATTTGTAGCACCCTGCTATATGAATTAGCTGTGAGCATTAGTGTCCTTATTCCTAGCAAAGAGGGTAGTACCTACACAAGCTTCGCCTCGTCTAGAGGAGAGGTGAGGGAGACACACACCAGGTACAGCAGAGGCAGGGGTACCCTGTCATAGGGCTGGGCCAATTTCATGACACCCTCCCAGCATCCATGCCCTCAAGACTGGGTATTTTTAACAAGGAGGGAAAAGTTTTTAAAGATGGTGTCACGGGTGTGTCAGGTGTGACAGACAGTCGCTCTGGAGCCCGCTGTAGAAGGTCACTGCGCTTGGCATTGCAGACGCCTTTTTAATTACCTCATCTCTGTGGTGTAGTTTTATCCTTCTTTCTTTAGGACCCAGCAGCGACCTCCACCTTCTGCTGCTGATTGACACACCCTTGCTTGGTAGTAAAAACTCTCAGTATTCTCCAGAGAGTCGCCGGTGATAGTTCTATGTACCTCTGTGCAGGCTTGGAGCACTAGCAGTCGGCTAGTTTCTTCTTTGTTGCCCTTGCAGGACAGTTGGTGTTATTTCTCTGGTGTCTGCTCAAGCCAAGTGTATCCCCTTTGTTTGTCTAACTTGTTCTCTTTAGTTTGTAGTGGGGCTTGACTAGTGTTCATCCCCATCATTATCTAGGGCCAAGCTCTAGGGACATTCAGGGATTAGGTTCCTGCTCGGTGATAGGTGTGGAACCTATATAGGGACGGTAGGTTAGGCAGGGTGATATTAGATCTGCCTAGGGGTCTCTACTCCCCCTTTCTCTATTGTTTAGGCTTCATTCCCTTCGTGTTGCACTTAGTCTTTACCTCACCTTGCGTAAGATATATGATATCTGATATATTATTTAATCCTGATGTTATCTATTTATCCTCAAAGAAAGCTAAAAATAAATGAGCAAATGCGGGGGTACCGGCGTCCCCATTGCGGTACCAACTTTTTGCAGATGCCATTTCTCCATAAATGTGAAGGCGTTATGTGATGATATAAATTCTAGGGCTCCTGGTACAAAGTTGATGTCTTCAGGGCTCTTCTCAGTGTTCTCAATGGCTCAATGCCATGACTTTGTGGATTTCTAGTGTAGAGGCCTTCTACATCGATAGACACCAGCGAAAAATCTTCTTGCCAATCCGTGTCTCCGATAATGCTTTAAAAAAATCTCCTTTATATAGGACGGTACGTTCAACAGGAGGGGTTTTTAATAAGCAATCCACATATCTGCACCCAGGTTCTGTTAGTGAACCCACCCCAGACACTAGGGGGCATCCTGATGTTTATGATTTACGGATTTCAGTGGAAAATCGGGAAGGAGTTTCTCAGCTTTCTTCTTGGAAAATGTTCCATTTGTAACATGTTTTCTCAAGTGATTTTTCTATCTGTTGGCGGGGTCTTGGCTAGGAGATACATTTGTGATGTTATCTGATAATTATTTTACTGCAATCTAGAAAATCTTTAGATAATAGAACTAAACGACCTCCTTAATCCGCCCTCCGAATAATCACATCTTCCCATTTTTATATCATTTAATGCTTTTAATTCGCCTTTATTTCGACTCTGATGATAATTTGTAGCACCGTGTTTCCACATCTTTATGACCTGATCTTGGAATTGGTCAGTAGCGTTATCCGGTGAGATTGGTGACGTAAAGGTGGATTTTACTCCTCCTGTGAATGGTGAAAATGGAAGTAGTATCATGCGTGTTAGATTAAGAGTCAATGATGTGTGATCTTTACTCCAACAATGGTTGGTTACATTCACCCCTTCATTGCCTCCAGGGGCTTCCATTCATTCCTCCATCAGACTTGCTTGCGCTTTCTTCTGATGCCTGCAGGTTTTTTTTTTTCGGATTGCAATCCAAGAGATATATTGCAGGTGATAAGTAGAAGAACACTCGAAGAAAAGATCAGCTTCTTAGCAGGAAAAAGAAATTCGTCATTAAAATCCTATGACGAATCTGAACGTATACCGAAGGCGTCTGTGCGTCTTTAAAGACATTTCTCAATTCCAAGATGATCTACTGATTCAAAAGGAACGGGAACAAATCCATTTACAGTGTGGAATTGGTTTCGAGGCGTAATGAGAAAGAATATACAGAGACCAATATTGAGCTTGAAAAAGCTACAACAGAACTCGGTACAAAAGTGACCAAAAACCAAGACTCCAGTAAAGGAACTTAAGCCTACGAGGTCCACTATCCAAGGACTAGAAAAGGTGTGCGGCCCCTTCTGTGACCTTCCAGAAAGAGGAACTATGGATATTCGGAGATAGTGATCTGGGCTTTACAGATTCTGCCCAGGCTTGTGAACAACTTCCCCTATTAAATTCACCTTTTAAAGTCTGAGACATGCGAGGCAGACTATTTAGATGGCCAGATATAAGAAATATTGGGAATAGGAAACCAGACCGATACAGTGCAGGCCCAGATGATTGCGGTGGTTAACCAGCATACAATAGTACTAGGCGGCCTGAGTGCTACAGAAGGAGGGATGTGGCAGATAATAGCCCTACCTACATAGACCCTACAGGAGGGGTTTCCATGATAGTTCCCAGGTGGTTCCATACTTCCCAGGAGGAGCTGTCTTGGAAGTTGTCCTGTAGTTGGTTAAGTTTGGTGGAGATGTAAGTGAGCATGGTTTTGTATTGCCTTTGTAGGGTGTGGCAGGTGTCCCTCAGGCCCGGGTGGTTGGGGTCTCTGTGTTTTTTGTTTGAGGCTGATCTCAGGCTCTTCCGTACAGCTTTACTTTCTCGATCACTCCAACCATTGATGTTTTTCTTTTGGCCTCTTATAGCTGGGTTTTTTGTAAGGTCGGACAATCTGGCCATGGCCATGGAGGTCTTTCGCAGCTTGACTCTCTCCTTCTGGGTTTGACTTGTACTCGTAGTTCAACAGATAAAGCCTGTAAATACGTGCCGTGTGGCCCCCAAAATTACATAAACACCTGTAGACATGACACACAACCTCAATATAGTAAAATGTAATATTTATTTAACAAAATTAAAATGTAATAAAATAGCCAAATTTCATGCAAAAGAATGCCCAAAGAAAACAAGCCCTGGAGTAAGTGTACAAGTAATGATTGCAATGTTAAGATACTGCAATTGGATGGACAACAAACACGAACATGTGCCGAATAATGTATCAGTACTGAAGATACCCATACACTATCAGATTGGCTCAAGGTCCTTTAAATAACCTCTCATTGATAACTACTCCATACATTCTCATCAAAGACTGTGGCGAAACGCGCGTCGGGTAAAGCACGGACATTCTGGGGTCAGTATTCAGCATTCATTCCTTGGTCTGGTATACAATCTGGTTTATGGCATAATTATGCCTTTATTTTGCATTACCTATAGTCAGTAGCAATGGACATAATTGGAATATTTTTCCTTGGCATTACCACTATATTTAACTCCTGCTTTTGGTCATAACCTCTCATGAATTGTACTTTTTGGCACGTACAGTTAGGTCCATATATATTTGGACAGAGAGAACATTTTTCTAGTTTTGCTTCTAGACATTTCCACAATGAATTTTAAACAAAACAATTCAGATGCAGTTGAAGTTCAGACTTTCAGCTTTCATTTGAGGGGATCCACATTAAAACTGGATGAAGGGTTTAGGAATTTCAGCTCCTTAACATGGGCCACCCTGTTTTTAAAGGGACCAAAAGTAATTGGACAATTGACTCTGCGGTTATTTCATGGACAGGTGTGGGCAATCCCTTCGTTATGTCATTCTCCATTAAGCAGATAAAAGGCCTGGAGTTGATTTGAGGTGCGGTGCTTGCATCTGGAAGGTTTTGCTGTGAAGTAAACATGCGGTCAAAGGAGCTCTCCATGCAGGTGAAACAAGCCATCCTTAAGCTGCAGAAACAGAAAAAACCCATCCGAGAAATTGCTACAATATTAGGAGCGGCAAAATCTACAGTTTCGTACATCCTGAGAAAGAAAGAAAGCACTGGTGAACTCATCAATGCAAAAAGACCTGGGCGCCCACGGAAGACAACAGTGGTGGATGATCGCAGAATAATCTCCATGGTGAAGAGAAACGCCTTCACAACAGCCAACCAAGTGACCACCACTCTCCAGGAGGGGGCGTATCAATATCCAAATCTACCATAAAGAGAAGACTGCATGAAAGTAACTACAGAGGGCTCACTGCACGGTGCAAGCCACTCATAAGCATCAAGAAGAAAAAGGCTAGACTGGACTATGCTAAAAAACATCTAAAAAAGCCAGCACAGTTCTGGAAGAACATTCTTTGGACAGATGAAACCAAGATCAACCTCTACCAGAATGATGGAAAGAGAAAAGTATGGCGAAGGCGTGGTACAGCTCATGATCCAAAGAATACCAGATCATCTGTAAAGCACGGTGGAGGCAGTGTGATGGCGCGGGCATGCATGGCGGCCAGTGGCACTGGGTCACTAGTGTTTATTGATGATGTGACACAGGACAGAAGCAGCTGAATGATTTCTGATGTATCCAGAGCCATACTGTGTGCTCAGATCCAGCCAAATGCAGCCAAACTGATTGGTCGTCGTTTCATACTACAGATGGACAATGACCCAAAACATAAAGCCAAAGCAACCCAGGAGTTTATTAAAGCAAAGAAGTGGAATATTCTTGAATGGCCAAGTCAGTCACCTGATCTCAACCCAATTGAGCAGCATTTCATTTGTTAAAGACTAAACTTCAGACAGAAAGGCCCACAAACAAACAGCAACTGAAAACCACCGCAGTGAAGGCCTGGCAGAGCATCAAAAAGGAGGAAACACCGCGTCTGGTGATGTCCATGAGTTCAAGACTTCAGGCAGTCATTGCCAACAAAGGGTTTTCAACCAAGTACTAGAAATGAACATTTTATTTACAATTATTTCATCTGTCCAATTACTTTTGGTCCCTTTAAATACAGGGTGGCACATGTTAAGGAGCTGAAACTCCTAAACCCTTCATCCAATTTTAATGTGGATACCCTCAAATGAAAGCTGAAAGTCTGAACTTCAACTGCATCTGAATTGTTTTGTTTACAATTCATTGTGGTAATGTCTAGAACCAAAATTAGAAAAATGTTGTCTCTGTCCAAATATGTATGGACCTAACTGTAACTTCAGTACTGTTGGTATCCGTTGACTAGATAGCATTAGGCACTTTACATATATGTGGTACTGGGTACTGCTGATACATTATTCGGCACATGTTCATGCTCGTTGTCCATCCAATGGCAGTATCTTAACATTGTAATCAATACTTGTACACTTACCCCAGGGCTTGTTTTCTTTGGGCATTCTTTTGCATGTAATTTGGCTATTTTATTACATTTTAATATTGTTAAATAAATATTACATTTTACTATATTGAGGCTGTGTGTCATGTCTATAGGTGTTTTCGTACTCGTAGTTGTAGAAGTGGTGGAGCATCTCCTGTGGAACCTCTTTGTATTTTATTGCCGACGTCTTGGACCATTTGTAGGATGGAGGCCGGTTGACGAGGCCGCTCGGCTGAGGCTTTTGTGTTGATGATTTCTTTGAAGATTTCATGTACAGAAGAAGTTGGGTGTGATCTGTCAGGTGTGTTTGTGGGGTGACTATGAAGGCTCCGATATTTGCCGGGTCCATGTCTGTAATGGCATAGTCTACTACACTCCTTCCTACGTGGGAGCTTAGTGTACACCTTCCTAGAGAGTCTCCTTTAGTACGGCCATTGATTATATGAACTCCTAAACTTGTACATAAGCTCAGGAGTTTTTTGTCACTTTTGATGACCGTGCTGTCATAGCTGTTTGTCTCCGTGTATTCAGTCCTGGCCGTCAGTCTCTGCTCGAAATATGTAGATGTTTCCATCCATGGTGAGAAGGACTCTTCCTCTCCCTGTTCTGGCATTGAGGTCTCCAAAGATCAGAACTTTGTCCAGGGCCTGATAATGGGCAGCTTCTCTTTGTAAGGTCTCAAAGCTGTCTGGATTGAAGTAGGGTGACTCTGGCTGTCTGGATTGAAGTAGGGTGACTCTGGCTGTCTGGATTGAAGTAGGGTGACTCTGGCTGTCTGGATTGAAGTAGGGTGACTCTGACTGTCTGGATTGAAGTAGGGTGACTCTGGCTGTCTGGATTGAAGTAGGGTGACTCTGGCTGTCTGGATTGAAGTAGGGGGACTCTGGCTGTCTGGATTGAAGTAGGGTGACTCTGGCTGTCTGGATTGAAGTAGGATGACTCTGGCTGTCTGGATTGAAGTAGGGTAACTGGCTGTCTGGATTGAGGTAGGGTGACTCTGACTGTCTGGATTGAGATAGGGTGACTCTGGCTGTCTGGATTGAAGTAGGGTGACTCTGCCTGTCTGGACTGAAGTAGGGTGACTCTGCCTGTCTGGACTGAAGTAGGGTGACTCTGGCTGTATGGATTGAAGTAGGGTGACTCTGCCTGTCTGGATTGAGATAGGGTGACTCTGGCTGTCTGGATTGAAGTAGGGTGACTCTGCCTGTCTAGACTGAAGTAGGGTGACTCTGGCTGTCTGGATTGAAGTAGGGTGACTGACTGTCTGGATTGAGGTAGGGTGAGTCTGACTGTCTGGATTGAGGTAGGGTAACTCTGACTGTCTGGATTGAGGTAGGGTGACTCTGGCTGTCTGGATTGAAGTAGGGTGACTGGCTGTCTGGATTGAGGTAGGGTGACTCTGACTGTCTGGATTGAGATAGGGTGACTCTGGCTGTCTGGATTGAAGTAGGGTGACTCTGCCTGTCTGGACTGAAGTAGGGTGACTCTGGCTGTCTGGATTGAAGTAGGGTGACTCTGCCTGTCTAGACTGAAGTAGGGTGACTCTGGCTGTCTGGATTGAAGTAGGGTGACTCTGACTGTCTGGATTGAGATAGGGTGACTCTGGCTGTCTGGATTGAAGTAGGGTGACTCTGCCTGTCTGGACTGAAGTAGGGTGACTCTGCCTGTCTGGACTGAAGTAGGGTGACTCTGGCTGTCTGGATTGAAGTAGGGTGACTCTGCCTGTCTGGATTGAGATAGGGTGACTCTGGCTGTCTGGATTGAAGTAGGGTGACTCTGCCTGTCTAGACTGAAGTAGGGTGACTCTGGCTGTCTGGATTGAAGTAGGGTGACTGACTGTCTGGATTGAGGTAGGGTGAGTCTGACTGTCTGGATTGAGGTAGGGTAACTCTGACTGTCTGGATTGAGGAAGGGTGACTCTGGCTGTCTGGATTGAAGTAGGGTGACTCTGGCTGTCTGGATTGAGGTAGGGTGACTCTGGCTGTCTGAATTGAAGTAGGGTGACTCTGGCTGTCTGGATTGAGGTAGGGTGACTCTGGCTGTCTGGACTGAAGTAGGGTGACTCTGGCTGTCTGCATTGAAGTAGGGTGACTCTGGCTGTCTGGATTGAGGTAGGGTGATTCTGGCTGTCTGGATTGAAGTAGGGTGACTCTGGCTGTCTGGATTGAAGTAGGGTGACTCTGGCTGTCTGGATTGAAGTAGGATGACTCTGGCTGTCTGGATTGAAGTAGGGTGACTGGCTGTCTGGATTGAGGTAGGGTGACTCTGACTGTCTGGATTGAGATAGGGTGACTCTGGCTGTCTGGATTGAAGTAGGGTGACTCTGCCTGTCTGGACTGAAGTAGGGTGACTCTGCCTGTCTGGACTGAAGTAGGGTGACTCTGGCTGTCTGGATTGAAGTAGGGTGACTCTGCCTGTCTGGATTGAGATAGGGTGACTCTGGCTGTCTGGATTGAAGTAGGGTGACTCTGCCTGTCTAGACTGAAGTAGGGTGACTCTGGCTGTCTGGATTGAAGTAGGGTGACTGACTGTCTGGATTGAGGTAGGGTGAGTCTGACTGTCTGGATTGAGGTAGGGTAACTCTGACTGTCTGGATTGAGGTAGGGTGACTCTGGCTGTCTGGATTGAAGTAGGGTGACTGGCTGTCTGGATTGAGGTAGGGTGACTCTGACTGTCTGGATTGAGATAGGGTGACTCTGGCTGTCTGGATTGAAGTAGGGTGACTCTGCCTGTCTGGACTGAAGTAGGGTGACTCTGCCTGTCTGGACTGAAGTAGGGTGACTCTGGCTGTCTGGATTGAAGTAGGGTGACTCTGCCTGTCTGGATTGAGATAGGGTGACTGTAGCGCCGGCGTCCCTGCCCTCTGCTAGGCAGGGACGCTGTTCCCCTCACCTCTCTGCTCCGTGCCCGGCGTCCTCCTCCCGCTCTGCTGGCAGCGCGCGCTCCTTCCCGGCCACTGTGCTTAGGGCGCGCGCGCGCTCTCCCTCCCTCTTAAAGGGGCCGCGCGCGCCGTCCTAAGGAGTCCCCGGCCAATGGCCGGAGGACTTCACCATATATAAGGCACCTCCTCCAAAATGGAGGTGCCCGAGCAATGTTGTTGCACTGTTCACTACTCTGCTTCAGCCCTCAGGTCCCGTTGCCAGTTACCTGCCAGATACCTGCCAGATTCCTGCCAGCTTGCTGTCTTATTCCTGCCTGATATTCTGCTACCTGCCTGCTAGCCTGAGGTCCGACGGTCTGCCTTACTACTCCTATCAGTCTGTCTAAGGACCAGCTTGCCCGCTCACCTGGGAGCGCACATCAACTACCTGCCTGCTTGCCTGAGGTCCGACGGTCTGCCTTCCAACTCCTGTCAGTCTGTCTATGGACCAGCTTGCCCGCTCACCTGGGAGCGCACATCTGCTACCTGCCTGCTAGCCTACCTGGAGGCTCTGCCGTCACGTGCTGTGACCACCTGCCTGTCCAGTGACTCCTGCCCGCTCACCTGGGAGCGCTCATCTGCTGCCTGTCTGCTAGCCTACCTGGAGGCTCTGCCGTCACGTGCTGTTACCACCCGCCTGTCCAGAGACTTCTGCCCGCTCACCTGGGAGCGCTCATCTGCCGCCTGTCTGTTGGTCTTCCTGGAGGCTCCGCCGTCACATGCTGTGACCACCCGTTTATCCAGAGACTCTCGCCTGCTCACCTGGGAGCTCACGTCTACCATCAGCCGCCACAGGTCGTACCAACCCTTTACCCAGAGACTGCCCCGGTCACTTGCCGTGACCATCTGCCCGTTCACCCAGAGACTGCCCCGGTCACTTGCCGTGACCATCTGCCCGTTCACCCAGAGACTGCCCCGGTCACTTGCCGTGACCATCTGCCCGTTCATCCAGAGACTGCCCCGGTCACTTGCCGTGACCTCCTGCCCGTTCTTCTAGAGACTGTCCCGGTCACCTACTGTGACTGCCTGCCTGGTCGCCACCCGCTCCCTTACAAGGACCGCCCCCTTGTATAGTAGCTCAGAGGTTCCGCCTCCCAGACCCATTACAGTTTGCTCGGGCCATGGAACCCGGTGGCACCCAAGCTCCCTCGCTCTCGGACCTGTGTCATGAACTGTCCCGTCAGAGGTCCCAACAGGAGTCCATCCTGGGTCACCTGCGGAATGTCAATTCTCGCCTGGACACTCTGACTGCTCCGCCAGCAACCTCCGCCAGTGCCATGACTCGCAATCCGGCAGCTCCGCTGTCCACTAATACCCTGGTATCCTACCCCGGACCCCGGCTTTCTGCACCTCCTCGCTTCGGAGGCGACTCCGCCCAGGCTCGGGGCTTCATAAATCAGTGCACCCTGCACTTTGAACTCCTGTCCCACCAGTTTAACTCCGACCGGGCCAAAATTGCCTTCATCATGTCCCATCTCACCGGGGAGGCCCTGGCCTGGCTAAATCCTCTATGGGAGAGAGGAGACCCCCTGGTGTCCGACTTGCCTGCCTTTCTCATGGCTTTCCGGAAAGTCTTCGACGAACCCGGACGGAAGACCTCATCCGCATCATCACTGCTACGCCTCCGTCAGGGAAGTCTCACCGTGGGCCAATATGCCATACGGTTCCGTACCCTTGCCTCGGAGCTGGCCTGGGATAACGACGCTCTGGTATCCGTCTTCTGGGAGGGTCTGTCCGGCCGTATTAAAGATGAACTTGCCGGTCGGGACATTCCTACCACTCTCGATGACCTAATAACTCTTGCCACCCGGATTGACCTACGGTTCCAGGAGCGTGCCAAAGAGGTCACCCGTGAGAGGAGGTTTCCACGTCTAGCTCCTACTTTTCAGAAATCCGTCTCTCCCCAGGTACACTCTCCTGAGCCTATGCAGGTCGACCAGACCAAGATGGTCAAAACCCGTCAGGACTTACGCCGTGCTGAGGGGAGCTGCTTCTACTGTGGCAGTAAGGAGCACCGGATCCGTGCCTGCCCGGGGAGGTCGGGAAACGCCTGTGTCTAGGTTCGCTCAGAGAGGTCGACCTAGACAAGAATAAATCCTCTCCATCTCTGCTGCTGTCAGTCTCAATCGTCTGCGGGGAGAACCGTTATTTCGAACTAGCCCAACTTGACTCTGGAGCAGCCGGGAATCTTATTTCACAGTCCCTGGTAGAGAAATACCGCATCCCCACCAAACCTCTGGCTGTACCCTTGTCTGTTGCTGCCGTGGATGGGGGTCTCTTACCACGCCCCATCCAACTCATCACCGAATCCATTACTCTGCAGGTGGGAATGCTGCATTCTGAGAGTATCTCCTTTCATGTTCTGCCTGGACTCTCTCACGCCCTCTTGCTAGGTCTACCTTGGCTCCAGAGACATGCACCCGTGCTTGACTGGCAGACCGGAGAAGTCCTTCGCTGGGGACAGGACTGCCATAAGACCTGTCTGGTTCCCGTCCATCCCGTCCGTCCTTCTCCTACCCCAGCTAATCTACCTGGACTTCCGATTCCTTATTGGTCTTATGCTGATGTCTTTAATAAAAAGGAGGCAGAGACACTACCCCCTCATAGACCATACGACTGCCCTATCGACCTGTTACCTGGTACTACTCCTCCCCGTGGGCGTATTTATCCATTATCCGCTGCTGAGACCCGGTCGATGTCCGAATATATTGAGGAGAATCTGGCCAGGGGATTCATCCGGAAATCTACCTCCCCGGCGGGAGCAGGCTTCTTTTTCGTCAAAAAGAAGGACGGCTCTCTCCGTCCCTGTATAGACTATAGAGGCCTTAACCAGATCACGGTGAAGAATAAGTACCCCCTTCCACTCATTCCGGAGTTATTTGATCGTCTGAGGGGGGCTAGAATCTTCACCAAACTGGACCTCCGTGGGGCGTACAACCTGGTTCGTATCCGTCAGGGGGATGAATGGAAGACGGCATTCAACACCCGGGACGGCCACTATGAATATCTGGTAATGCCCTTTGGTCTCTGTAACGCTCCTGCCGTCTTTCAAGAGTTGGTCAATGACATCTTCCGGGACCTTCTCTACTCCTGCGTAGTGGTGTACCTGGACGACATCTTGGTCTTCTCTCCGGATCTCCAGACTCACCGGAGGGACGTTCGTCAGGTCCTGCTCAGGCTCAGGCAGAATCACCTCTTCGCTAAATACGAGAAGTGCCTCTTTGAGCAGACCTCGCTTCCGTTTTTGGGCTACATTATTTCTCAGACCGGCCTACGAATGGATCCAGAGAAACTGCCTGCCATCGAGAAATGGCCTCGACCGGAGGGGTTGAAGGCCATTCAGCGGTTCCTGGGCTTCGCCAACTACTACCGCCTCTTCATACCGCACTTCTCTTCCCGGACTGCCCCAATTTCCGCGCTCACCCGTAAGGGTACTAATCCCAAAGAGTGGCCGCCCGAAGCAGAGGAGGCCTTTCTTTCCTTAAAACAGGCCTTCTCTTCCGCCCCGGTGCTGCATCGCCCGGACGGCAACAAGCAGTTCTTCCTGGAAGTTGACGCCTCCTCCTCTGGAGCCGGAGCGGTACTTACTCAAAAATCATCTTCCGGGAGGATGGTAACTTGCGGCTTCTTCTCTAAACTCTTCTCCTCCTCAGAGAGCAATTATTCCATAGGAGACCGAGAGTTATTGGCCATCAAACTGGCATTGGAGGAGTGGCGTTACCTGCTCGAGGGGGCTCTTCACCCGGTAATAATTTACACTGACCACAAGAACTTGGCTTACCTCCAGCATGCCCAGAGACTTAACCCGCGCCAAGCCCGGTGGTCCTTGTTTTTTGCTCGCTTTGATTTTGTTCTTCATTTTCGCCCGGCTGACAAAAACGTCAAGGCGGACGCCTTGTCTCGATCCTTTCTGGTGTCTGATCTCGAGGAAGATCCGAAACACATCATCGATCCTGCCAGAGTAATGCAGGTGGCTCCCGTGAGTCTAAATCGTCTCCCTCCCGGAAAAACGTTCGTATCAGTACCTGATCGGGAGAAGATCCTTCACTGGGGTCACTCGTCTAAACTGGCTGGCCACGCCGGTCAGAAAAAGACCCTCCAGCTTATTACTCGGCACTACTGGTGGCCTACCCTGCACAAGGACGTAATAGACTTTGTTTCTGCCTGTGTGTCCTGCGCCCGCAACAAGGTTCCGAGACATCTACCAGCCGGTCGCCTTCTTCCGCTTTCTGTACCTGCTGCCCCCTGGCAGCATATAGCAATGGACTTTATAACTGACCTCCCAGTCTCTGCCGGTTGTACGGTCATTTGGGTGGTCGCTGACCGCTTCTCCAAGATGGCTCATTTCGTTCCCCTGCCAGGCCTCCCGTCTGCACCCGAGCTAGCTAAAGACTTTATTCGTCACATCTTTCGTCTTCATGGCCTGCCCCTCCACATCGTGTCGGATCGTGGGGTACAGTTCACCTCACGCTTCTGGAGAGCCACTTGTAAACTGCTAGACGTCACCCTGGACTTCTCTTCCGCTTACCACCCACAGTCCAATGGTCAAGTGGAGCGGATCAATCAGAACCTGACCAGTTACCTCTGGCACTTCGTTAATGCCCATCATTCAGACTGGGTGGATCTCCTACCATGGGCCGAGTTCTCTTATAACAATCACGAGAGCGAATCCTCCTCCAAATCCCCGTTTTTTGTAGTCTTCGGTCAGCATCCTCGGATTCCTTTTCCCGTCTCCACCTCTGTGGACAACCCGGCTGCGGAATCTCTCGTTAGCAAATTTTCCTCCATTTGGGAGAGTACCCGGTCCGCACTCCTTCAGTCGTCCGAACGGATGAAAAGACACGCTGACAAAAAACGCCTGGATCCTCCATAATTTCGTCCTGGAGATAAAGTCTGGCTCTCGTCTAAATATGTCCGACTCAAGATACCTTCTTACAAGTTAGGGCCTCGGTTCATCGGTCCTCTGGAGGTCATCAGTCAGATCAACCCGGTGGCCTATAAATTGAAACTCCCGGCCAACTTACGGATCCCTAACTCCTTCCATGTATCTCTCCTCAAACCTGTGGTACTTAACTCTTTTTCCAAGTCTACAGGTACGCCTCCTGCTCCGGTTTCTGCTGAGGACGAGTTTGAGGTAGAGAACATTCTTGCCACCAAAAGGGTAAGAGGAAACACCTTTTTTCTAGTAGATTGGAAGGGGTTTGGTCCTGAGGAGAGAACGTGGGAGCCCCGGGAGAACATCCATGCCCCGCTCATCCTTGCTAAATTTCTGTCTGGCCTAAAAAAGGGGGGGCCTAAAGGGGGGGGTACTGTAGCGCCGGCGTCCCTGCCCTCTGCTAGGCAGGGACGCTGTTCCCCTCACCTCTCTGCTCCGTGCCCGGCGTCCTCCTCCCGCTCTGCTGGCAGCGCGTGCTCCTTCCCGGCCATTGTGCTTAGGGCGCGCGCGCTCTCCCTCCCTCTTAAAGGGGCCGCGCGCGCCGTCCTAAGGAGTCCCCGGCCAATGGCCGGAGGACTTCACCATATATAAGGCACCTCCTCCAAAATGGAGGTGCCCGAGCAATGTTGTTGCACTGTTCACTACTCTGCTTCAGCCCTCAGGTCCCGTTGCCAGTTACCTGCCAGATACCTGCCAGATTCCTGCCAGCTTGCTGTCTTATTCCTGCCTGATATTCTGCTACCTGCCTGCTAGCCTGAGGTCCGACGGTCTGCCTTACTACTCCTGTCAGTCTGTCTAAGGACCAGCTTGCCCGCTCACCTGGGAGCGCACATCAACTACCTGCCTGCTTGCCTGAGGTCCGACGGTCTGCCTTCCAACTCTTGTCAGTCTTTCTATGGACCAGCTTGCCCGCTCACCTGGGAGCGCACATCTGCTACCTGCCTGCTAGCCTACCTGGAGGCTCTGCCGTCACGTGCTGTGACCACCTGCCTGTCCAGTGACTCCTGCCCGCTCACCTGGGAGCGCTCATCTGCTGCCTGTCTGCTAGCCTACCTGGAGGCTCTGCCGTCACGTGCTGTGACCACCCGCCTGTCCAGAGACTTCTGCCCGCTCACCTGGGAGCGCTCATCTGCCGCCTGTCTGTTGGTCTTCCTGGAGGCTCCGCCGTCACATGCTGTGACCACCCGTTTATCCAGAGACTCTCGCCTGCTCACCTGGGAGCTCACGTCTACCATCAGCCGCCACAGGTCGTACCAACCCTTTACCCAGAGACTGCCCCGGTCACTTGCCGTGACCATCTGCCCGTTCACCCAGAGACTGCCCCGGTCACTTGCCGTGACCATCTGCCCGTTCACCCAGAGACTGCCCCGGTCACTTGCCGTGACCATCTGCCCGTTCATCCAGAGACTGCCCCGGTCACTTGCCGTGACCTCCTGCCCGTTCTTCTAGAGACTGTCCCGGTCACCTGCTGTGACTGCCTGCCTGGTCGCCACCCGCTCCCTTACAAGGACCGCCCCCTTGTATAGTAGCTCAGAGGTTCCGCCTCCCAGACCCGTTACAGTGACTCTGGCTGTCTGGATTGAAGTAGGGTGACTCTGCCTGTCTAGACTGAAGTAGGGTGACTCTGGCTGTCTGGATTGAAGTAGGGTGACTGACTGTCTGGATTGAGGTAGGGTGAGTCTGACTGTCTGGATTGAGGTAGGGTAACTCTGACTGTCTGGATTGAGGTAGGGTGACTCTGGCTGTCTGGATTGAAGTAGGGTGACTCTGGCTGTCTGGATTGAGGTAGGGTGACTCTGGCTGTCTGAATTGAAGTAGGGTGACTCTGGCTGTCTGGATTGAGGTAGGGTGACTCTGGCTGTCTGGACTGAAGTAGGGTGACTCTGGCTGTCTGCATTGAAGTAGGGTGACTCTGGCTGTCTGGATTGAGGTAGGGTGACTCTGACTGTCTGGATTGAAGTAGGCTGACTCTGACTGTCTGGATTGAGATAGGGTGACTCTGGCTGTCTGGACTGAAGTAGGGTGACTCTGGCTGTCTGGACTGAAGTAGGGTGACTCTGGCTGTCTGTATTGAAGTAGGGTGACTCTGGCTGTCTGGATTGAGGTAGGGTGACTCTGGCTGTCTGGATTGAAGTAGGGTGACTATGGCTGTCTGGATTGAGATAGGGTGACTCTGGCTGTCTGGATTGAAGTAGGGTGACTCTGACTGTCTGGATAGAGATAGGGTGACTCTGGCTGTCTAGATTGAAGTAGGGTGACTCTGCCTGTCTGGACTGAAGTAGGGTGACTCTGGCTGTCTGGATTAAAGTAGGGTGACTCTGGCTGTCTGGATTGAGGTAGGGTGACTCTGCCTGTCTGGATTGAGATAGGGTGACTCTGGCTGTCTGGATTGAAGTAGGGTGACTCTGCCTGTCTAGACTGAAGTAGGGTGACTCTGGCTGTCTGGATTGAAGTAGCGTGACTCTGGCTGTCTGGACTGAAGTAGGGTGACTCTGGCTGTCTGGATTGAAGTAGGATGACTCTGGCTGTCTGGATTGAAGTAGGGTGACTCTGGCTGTCTGGATTGAAGTAGGGTGACTGCCTGTCTGGATTGAGATAGGGTTACTCTGGCTGTCTGGATTGAAGTAGGGTGACTCTGGCTGTCTGGATTGAAGTAGGGTGACTCTGGCTGTCTAGACTGAAGTAGGGTGACACTGGCTGTGTGGATTGAAGTAGGGTGACTCTGGCTGTCTGGATTGAGGTAGGGTGACTCTGGCTGTCTGGATTGAAGTAGGGTGACTCTGACTGTCTGGATTGAAGTAGGATGACTCTGGCTGTCTGGATTGAAGTAGGGTGACTGGCTGTCTGGATTGAAGTAGGGTGACTCTGACTGTCTGGATTGAAGTAGGGTGACTCTGACTGTCTGGATTGAAGTAGGGTGACTCTGGCTGTCTGGATTGAAGTAGGGTGACTCTTGCTGTCTGGATTGAAGTAGGGTGACTCTGGCTGTCTGGATTGAAGTAGGATGACTCTGGCTGTCTGGATTGAAGTAGGGTGACTCTGGCTGTCTGGATTGAAGTAGGGTGACTCTGGCTGTCTGGATTGAAGTAGGGTGACTCTGGCTGTCTGGATTGAAGTAGGATGACTCTGGCTGTCTGGATTGAAGTAGGGTGACTCTGGCTGTCTGGATTGAAGTAGGGTGACTCTGGCTGTCTGGATTGAAGTAGGGTGACTCTGGCTGTCTGGATTGAAGTAGGGTGACTCTGGCTGTCTGGATTGAAGTAGGGTGACTCTGGCTGTCTGGATTGAAGTAGGATGACTCTGGCTGTCTGGATTGAGGTAGGGTGACTCTGGCTGTCTGGATTGAGGTAGGGTGACTCTGGCTGTCTGGACTGTAGTAGGATGACTCTGGCTGTCTGGATTGAGGTAGGGTGACTCTGGCTGTCTTGATTGAAGTAGGGTGACTCTGGCTGTCTTGATTGAAGTAGGGTGACTCTGGCTGTCTGGATTGAAGTAGGGTGACTCTGGCTGTCTGGATTGAAGTAGGGTGACTCTGGGTGTCTGGATTAAAGTACGGTGACTCTGGCTGTCTGGATTGAAGTAGGGTGACTCTGGCTGTCTGGATTGAAGTAGGGTGACTCTGGGTGTCTGGATTGAAGTAGGGTGACTCTGGCTGTCTGGATTGAAGTAGGATGACTCTGGCTATCTGGATTGAAGTAGGGTGACTCTGGCTGTCTGGATTGAAGTAGGGTGACTCTGGCTGTCTGGATTGAAGTAGGGTGACTCTGGCTGTCTGGATTGATGTAGGGTGACTCTGGCTGTCTGGATTGAAGTAGGGTGACTCTGACTGTCTGGATTGAAGTAGGGTGACTCTGACTCTCTGGATTGAAGTACGGTGACTCTGGCTGTCTGGATTGAAGTAGGGTGACTCTGGCTGTCTGGATTGAAGTAGGGTGACTCTGGCTGTCTGGACTGAAGTAGGGTGACTCTGGCTGTCTGAATTGAAGAAGGGTGACTCTGGCTGTCTGGATTGAGGTAGGGTGACTCTTGCTGTCTGGATTGAAGTAGGGTGACTCTGGCTGTCTGGATTGAAGTAGGGTGACTCTGGCTGTCTAGATTGAAGTAGGATGACTCTGGCTGTCTGGAGTGAAGTAGGGTGACTGGCTGTCTGGATTGAAGTAGGGTGACTCTGACTGTCTGGATTGAGATAGGGTGACTCTGGCTGTCTGGATTGAAGTAGGGTGACTGCCTGTCTGGACTGAAGTAGGGAGACTCTGCCTGTCTGGACTGAAGTAGGGTGACTCTGGCTGTCTGGATTGAAGTAGGGTGACTCTGCCTGTCTGGATTGAGATAGGGTGACTCTGGCTGTCTGGATTGAAGTAGGGTGACTCTGCCTGTCTAGACTGAAGTAGGGTGACTCTGGCTGTCTGGATTGAAGTAGGGTGACTGACTGTCTGGATTGAGGTAGGGTGAGTCTGACTGTCTGGATTGAGGTAGGGTAACTCTGACTGTCTGGATTGAGGTAGGGTGACTCTGGCTGTCTGGATTGAAGTAGGGTGACTGGCTGTCTGGATTGAGGTAGGGTGACTCTGACTGTCTGGATTGAGATAGGGTGACTCTAGCTGTCTGGATTGAAGTAGGGTGACTCTGCCTGTCTGGACTGAAGTAGGGTGACTCTGCCTGTCTGGACTGAAGTAGGGTGACTCTGGCTGTCTGGATTGAAGTAGGGTGACTCTGCCTGTCTGGATTGAGATAGGGTGACTCTGGCTGTCTGGATTGAAGTAGGGTGACTCTGCCTGTCTAGACTGAAGTAGGGTGACTCTGGCTGTCTGGATTGAAGTAGGGTGACTGACTGTCTGGATTGAGGTAGGGTGACTCTGGCTGTCTGGATTGAAGTAGGGTGACTCTGGCTGTCTGGATTGAGGTAGGGTGACTCTGGCTGTCTGAATTGAAGTAGGGTGACTCTGGCTGTCTGGATTGAGGTAGGGTGACTCTGGCTGTCTGGACTGAAGTAGGGTGACTCTGGCTGTCTGCATTGAAGTAGGGTGACTCTGGCTGTCTGGATTGAGGTAGTGTGACTCTGACTGTCTGGATTGAGGTAGGGTGACTCTGACTGTCTGGATTGAGATAGGGTGACTCTGGCTGTCTGGACTGAAGTAGGGTGACTCTGGCTGTCTGGACTGAAGTAGGGTGACTCTGGCTGTCTGTATTGAAGTAGGGTGACTCTGGCTGTCTGCATCGAGGTAGGGTGACTCTGGCTGTCTGGATTGAGGTAGGGTGACTCTGGCTGTCTGGATTGAGGTAGGGTGACTATGGCTGTCTGGATTGAGATAGGGTGACTCTGGCTGTCTGGATTGAAGTACGGTGACTCTGACTGTCTGGATAGAGATAGGGTGACTCTGGCTGTCTAGATTGAAGTAGGGTGACTCTGGTTGTCTGGACTGAAGTAGGGTGACTCTGGCTGTCTGGATTAAAGTAGGGTGACTCTGGCTGTCTGGATTGAGGTAGGGTGACTCTGCCTGTCTGGATTGAGATAGGGTGACTCTGGCTGTCTGGATTGAAGTAGGGTGACTCTGCCTGTCTAGACTAAAGTAGGGTGACTCTGGCTGTCTGGATTAAAGTAGCGTGACTCTGGCTGTCTGGACTGAAGTAGGGTGACTCTGGCTGTCTGGATTGAATTAGGGTGACTCTGGCTGTCTGGATTGAGGTAGGCTGACTCTGGCTGTCTGGATTGAAGTAGGGTGACTCTGGCTGTCTGGATTGAAGTAGGGTGACTCTGGCTGTCTAGACTGAAGTAGGGTGACACTGGCTGTCTGGATTGAAGTAGGGTGACTCTGGCTGTCTGGATTGAGGTAGGGTGACTCTGGCTGTCTGGATTGAAGTAGGGTGACTCTGACTGTCTGGATTGAAGTAGGATGACTCTGGCTGTCTGGATTGAAGTAGGGTGACTGGCTGTCTGGATTGAAGTAGGGTGACTCTGACTGTCTGGATTGAAGTAGGGTGACTCTGACTGTCTGGATTGAAGTAGGGTGACTCTGGCTGTCTGGATTGAAGTAGGGTGACTCTTGCTGTCTGGATTGAAGTAGGGTGACTCTGGCTGTCTGGATTGAAGTAGGATGACTCTGGCTGTCTGGATTGAAGTAGGGTGACTCTGGCTGTCTGGATTGAAGTAGGGTGACTCTGGCTGTCTGGATTGAAGTAGGGTGACTCTGGCTGTCTGGATTGAAGTAGGATGACTCTGGCTGTCTGGATTGAAGTAGGGTGACTCTGGCTGTCTGGATTGAAGTAGGGTGACTCTGGCTGTCTGGATTGAAGTAGGGTGACTCTGGCTGTCTGGATTGAAGTAGGGTGACTCTGGCTGTCTGGATTGAAGTAGGGTGACTCTGGCTGTCTGGATTGAAGTAGGATGACTCTGGCTGTCTGGATTGAGGTAGGGTGACTCTGGCTGTCTGGATTGAGGTAGGGTGACTCTGGCTGTCTGGACTGTAGTAGGATGACTCTGGCTGTCTGGATTGAGGTAGGGTGACTCTGGCTGTCTTGATTGAAGTAGGGTGACTCTGGCTGTCTTGATTGAAGTAGGGTGACTCTGGCTGTCTGGATTGAAGTAGGGTGACTCTGGCTGTCTGGATTGAAGTAGGGTGACTCTGGGTGTCTGGATTAAAGTACGGTGACTCTGGCTGTCTGGATTGAAGTAGGGTGACTCTGGCTGTCTGGATTGAAGTAGGGTGACTCTGGGTGTCTGGATTGAAGTAGGGTGACTCTGGCTGTCTGGATTGAAGTAGGATGACTCTGGCTATCTGGATTGAAGTAGGGTGACTCTGGCTGTCTGGATTAAAGTAGGGTGACTCTGGCTGTCTGGATTGAAGTAGGGTGACTCTGGCTGTCTGGATTGATGTAGGGTGACTCTGGCTGTCTGGATTGAAGTAGGGTGACTCTGACTGTCTGGATTGAAGTAGGGTGACTCTGACTCTCTGGATTGAAGTACGGTGACTCTGGCTGTCTGGATTGAAGTAGGGTGACTCTGGCTGTCTGGATTGAAGTAGGGTGACTCTGGCTGTCTGGACTGAAGTAGGGTGACTCTGGCTGTCTGAATTGAAGAAGGGTGACTCTGGCTGTCTGGATTGAGGTAGGGTGACTCTTGCTGTCTGGATTGAAGTAGGGTGACTCTGGCTGTCTGGATTGAAGTAGGGTGACTCTGGCTGTCTAGATTGAAGTAGGATGACTCTGGCTGTCTGGAGTGAAGTAGGGTGACTGGCTGTCTGGATTGAAGTAGGGTGACTCTGACTGTCTGGATTGAGATAGGGTGACTCTGGCTGTCTGGATTGAAGTAGGGTGACTGCCTGTCTGGACTGAAGTAGGGTGACTCTGCCTGTCTGGACTGAAGTAGGGTGACTCTGGCTGTCTGGATTGAAGTAGGGTGACTCTGCCTGTCTGGATTGAGATAGGGTGACTCTGGCTGTCTGGATTGAAGTAGGGTGACTCTGCCTGTCTAGACTGAAGTAGGGTGACTCTGGCTGTCTGGATTGAAGTAGGGTGACTGACTGTCTGGATTGAGGTAGGGTGAGTCTGACTGTCTGGATTGAGGTAGGGTAACTCTGACTGTCTGGATTGAGGTAGGGTGACTCTGGCTGTCTGGATTGAAGTAGGGTGACTGGCTGTCTGGATTGAGGTAGGGTGACTCTGACTGTCTGGATTGAGATAGGGTGACTCTAGCTGTCTGGATTGAAGTAAGGTGACTCTGCCTGTCTGGACTGAAGTAGGGTGACTCTGCCTGTCTGGACTGAAGTAGGGTGACTCTGGCTGTCTGGATTGAAGTAGGGTGACTCTGCCTGTCTGGATTGAGATAGGGTGACTCTGGCTGTCTGGATTGAAGTAGGGTGACTCTGGCTGTCTGGATTGAGGTAGGGTGACTCTGGCTGTCTGGACTGAAGTAGGGTGACTCTGGCTGTCTGCATTGAAGTAGGGTGACTCTGGCTGTCTGGATTGAGGTAGGGTGACTCTGACTGTCTGGATTGAGGTAGGGTGACTCTGACTGTCTGGATTGAGATAGGGTGACTCTGGCTGTCTGGACTGAAGTAGGGTGACTCTGGCTGTCTGGACTGAAGTAGGGTGACTCTGGCTGTCTGTATTGAAGTAGGGTGACTCTGGCTGTCTGCATCGAGGTAGGGTGACTCTGGCTGTCTGGATTGAGGTAGGGTGACTATGGCTGTCTGGATTGAGATAGGGTGACTCTGGCTGTCTGGATTGAAGTACGGTGACTCTGACTGTCTGGATAGAGATAGGGTGACTCTGGCTGTCTAGATTGAAGTAGGGTGACTCTGGTTGTCTGGACTGAAGTAGGGTGACTCTGGCTGTCTGGATTAAAGTAGGGTGACTCTGGCTGTCTGGATTGAGGTAGGGTGACTCTGCCTGTCTGGATTGAGATAGGGTGACTCTGGCTGTCTGGATTGAAGTAGGGTGACTCTGCCTGTCTAGACTAAAGTAGGGTGACTCTGGCTGTCTGGATTAAAGTAGCGTGACTCTGGCTGTCTGGACTGAAGTAGGGTGACTCTGGCTGTCTGGATTGAAGTAGGGTGACTCTGGCTGTCTGGATTGAGGTAGGCTGACTCTGGCTGTCTGGATTGAAGTAGGGTGACTCTGACTGTCTGGATTGAAGTAGGATGACTCTGGCTGTCTGGATTGAAGTAGGGTGACTCTGGCTGTCTGGATTGAAGTAGGGTGACTCTGACTGTCTGGATTGAAGTAGGGTGACTCTCACTGTCTGGATTGAAGTAGGGTGACTCTGGCTGTCTGGATTGAAGTAGGGTGACTCTTGCTGTCTGGATTGAAGTAGGGTGACTCTGGCTGTCTGGATTGAAGTAGGATGACTCTGGCTGTCTGGATTGAAGTAGGGTGACTCTGGCTGTCTGGATTGAAGTAGGGTGACTCTGGCTGTCTGGATTGAAGTAGGGTGACTCTGGCTGTCTGGATTGAAGTAGGGTGACTCTGGCTGTCTGGATTGAAGTAGGGTGACTCTGGCTGTCTGGATTGAAGTAGGGTGACTCTGGCTGTCTGGATTGAAGTAGGGTGACTCTGGCTGTCTGGATTGAAGTAGGGTGACTCTGGCTGTCTGGATTGAAGTAGGATGACTCTGGCTGTCTGGATTGAGGTAGGGTGACTCTGGCTGTCTGGATTGAGGTAGGGTGACTCTGGCTGTCTGGACTGTAGTAGGATGACTCTGGCTGTCTGGATTGAGGTAGGGTGACTCTGGCTGTCTTGATTGAAGTAGGGTGACTCTGGCTGTCTTGATTGAAGGTGGGTGACTCTGGCTGTCTGGATTGAAGTAGGGTGACTCTGGCTGTCTGGATTGAAGTAGGGTGACTCTGGGTGTCTGGATTGAAGTACGGTGACTCTGGCTGTCTGGATTGAAGTAGGGTGACTCTGGCTGTCTGGATTGAAGTAGGGTGACTCTGGGTGTCTGGATTGAAGTAGGGTGACTCTGGCTGTCTGGATTGAAGTAGGATGACTCTGGCTATCTGGATTGAAGTAGGGTGACTCTGGCTGTCTGGATTGAAGTAGGGTGACTCTGGCTGTCTGGATTGAAGTAGGGTGACTCTGGCTGTCTGGATTGAAGTAGGGTGACTCTGGCTGTCTGGATTGAAGTAGGGTGACTCTGACTGTCTGGATTGAAGTAGGGTGACTCTGACTCTCTGGATTGAAGTAGGGTGACTCTGGCTGTCTGGATTGAAGTAGGGTGACTCTGGCTGTCTGGACTGAAGTAGGGTGACTCTGGCTGTCTGAATTGAAGTAGGGTGACTCTGGCTGTCTGGATTGAAGTAGGGTGACTCTGGCTGTCTGGATTGAAGTAGGGTGACTCTGGCTGTCTGGATTGAAGTAGGGTGACTCTGGCTGTCTGGATTGAAGTAGGATGACTCTGGCTGTCTGGATTGAAGTAGGGTGACTCTGGCTGTCTGGATTGAAGTAGGGTGACTCTGGCTGTCTGGATTGAAGTAGGGTGACTCTGGCTGTCTGGATTGAAGTAGGGTGACTCTGGCTGTCTGGATTGAAGTAGGGTGACTCTGGCTGTCTGGATTGAAGTAGGATGACTCTGGCTGTCTGGATTGAGGTAGGGTGACTCTGGCTGTCTGGATTGAGGTAGGGTGACTCTGGCTGTCTGGACTGTAGTAGGATGACTCTGGCTGTCTGGATTGAGGTAGGGTGACTCTGGCTGTCTTGATTGAAGTAGGGTGACTCTGGCTGTCTTGATTGAAGGTGGGTGACTCTGGCTGTCTGGATTGAAGTAGGGTGACTCTGGCTGTCTGGATTGAAGTAGGGTGACTCTGGGTGTCTGGATTGAAGTACGGTGACTCTGGCTGTCTGGATTGAAGTAGGGTGACTCTGGCTGTCTGGATTGAAGTAGGGTGACTCTGGGTGTCTGGATTGAAGTAGGGTGACTCTGGCTGTCTGGATTGAAGTAGGATGACTCTGGCTATCTGGATTGAAGTAGGGTGACTCTGGCTGTCTGGATTGAAGTAGGGTGACTCTGGCTGTCTGGATTGAAGTAGGGTGACTCTGGCTGTCTGGATTGAAGTAGGGTGACTCTGGCTGTCTGGATTGAAGTAGGGTGACTCTGACTGTCTGGATTGAAGTAGGGTGACTCTGACTCTCTGGATTGAAGTACGGTGACTCTGGCTGTCTGGATTGAAGTAGGGTGACTCTGGCTGTCTGGACTGAAGTAGGGTGACTCTGGCTGTCTGAATTGAAGTAGGGTGACTCTTGCTGTCTGGATTGAAGTAGGGTGACTCTGGCTGTCTGGATTGAAGTAGGGTGACTCTGGCTGTCTGGACTGAAGTAGGGTGACTCTGGCTGTCTGGATTGAGGTAGGGTGACTCTTGCTGTCTGGATTGAAGTAGGGTGACTCTGGCTGTCTGGATTGAAGTAGGGTGACTCTGGCTGTCTAGATTGAAGTAGGATGACTCTGGCTGTCTGGAGTGAAGTAGGGTGACTGGCTGTCTTGATTGAAGTAGGGTGACTCTGGCTGTCTGGATTGAAGTAGGGTGACTCTGGCTGTCTGGATTGAAGTAGGGTGACTCTGGGTGTCTGGATTAAAGTACGGTGACTCTGGCTGTCTGGATTGAAGTAGGGTGACTCTGGCTGTCTGGATTGAAGTAGGGTGACTCTGGGTGTCTGGATTGAAGTAGGGTGACTCTGGCTGTCTGGATTGAAGTAGGATGACTCTGGCTATCTGGATTGAAGTAGGGTGACTCTGGCTGTCTGGATTGAAGTAGGGTGACTCTGGCTGTCTGGATTGAAGTAGGGTGACTCTGGCTGTCTGGATTGAAGTAGGGTGACTCTGGCTGTCTGGATTGAAGTAGGGTGACTCTGACTGTCTGGATTGAAGTAGGGTGACTCTGACTCTCTGGATTGAAGTACGGTGACTCTGGCTGTCTGGATTGAAGTAAGGTGACTCTGGCTGTCTGGATTGAAGTAGGGTGACTCTGGCTGTCTGGACTGAAGTAGGGTGACTCTGGCTGTCTGAATTGAAGTAGGGTGACTCTGGCTGTCTGGATTGAGGTAGGGTGACTCTTGCTGTCTGGATTGAAGTAGGGTGACTCTGGCTGTCTGGATTGAAGTAGGGTGACTCTGGCTGTCTAGATTGAAGTAGGATGACTCTGGCTGTCTGGAGTGAAGTAGGGTGACTGGCTGTCTGGATTGAAGTAGGGTGACTCTGACTGTCTGGATTGAGATAGGGTGACTCTGGCTGTCTTGATTGAAGTAGGGTGACTGCCTGTCTGGACTGAAGTAGGGTGACTCTGCCTGTCTGGACTGAAGTAGGGTGACTCTGGCTGTCTGGATTGAAGTAGGGTGACTCTGCCTGTCTGGATTGAGATAGGGTGACTCTGGCTGTCTGGATTGAAGTAGGGTGACTCTGCCTGTCTAGACTGAAGTAGGGTGACTCTGGCTGTCTGGATTGAAGTAGGGTGACTGACTGTCTGGATTGAGGTAGGGTGAGTCTGACTGTCTGGATTGAGGTAGGGTAACTCTGACTGTCTGGATTGAGGTAGGGTGACTCTGGCTGTCTGGATTGAAGTAGGGTGACTGGCTGTCTGGATTGAGGTAGGGTGACTCTGACTGTCTGGATTGAGATAGGGTGACTCTAGCTGTCTGGATTGAAGTAGGGTGACTCTGCCTGTCTGGACTGAAGTAGGGTGACTCTGCCTGTCTGGACTGAAGTAGGGTGACTCTGGCTGTCTGGATTGAAGTAGGGTGACTCTGCCTGTCTAGACTGAAGTAGGGTGACTCTGGCTGTCTGGATTGAAATAGGGTGACTGACTGTCTGGATTGAGGTAGGGTGACTCTGGCTGTCTGGATTGAAGTAGGGTGACTCTGGCTGTCTGGATTGAGGTAGGGTGACTCTGGCTGTCTGAATTGAAGTAGGGTGACTCTGGCTGTCTGGATTGAGGTAGGGTGACTCTGGCTGTCTGGACTGAAGTAGGGTGACTCTGGCTGTCTGCATTGAAGTAGGGTGACTCTGGCTGTCTGGATTGAGGTAGGGTGACTCTGACTGTCTGGATTGAGGTAGGGTGACTCTGACTGTCTGGATTGAGATAGGGTGACTCTGGCTGTCTGGACTGAAGTAGGGTGACTCTGGCTGTCTGGACTGAAGTAGGGTGACTCTGGCTGTCTGTATTGAAGTAGGGTGACTCTGGCTGTCTGCATCGAGGTAGGGTGACTCTGGCTGTCTGGATTGAGGTAGGGTGACTCTGGCTGTCTGGATTGAGGTAGGGTGACTATGGCTGTCTGGATTGAGATAGGGTGACTCTGGCTGTCTGGATTGAAGTACGGTGACTCTGACTGTCTGGATAGAGATAGGGTGACTCTGGCTGTCTAGATTGAAGTAGGGTGACTCTGGTTGTCTGGACTGAAGTAGGGTGACTCTGGCTGTCTGGATTAAAGTAGGGTGACTCTGGCTGTCTGGATTGAGGTACGGTGACTCTGCCTGTCTGGATTGAGATAGGGTGACTCTGGCTGTCTGGATTGAAGTAGGGTGACTCTGCCTGTCTAGACTAAAGTAGGGTGACTTTGGCTGTCTGGATTGAAGTAGCGTGACTCTGGCTGTCTGGACTGAAGTAGGGTGACTCTGGCTGTCTGGATTGAAGTAGGGTGACTCTGGCTGTCTGGATTGAGGTAGGCTGACTCTGGCTGTCTGGATTGAAGTAGGGTGACTCTGACTGTCTGGATTGAAGTAGGATGACTCTGGCTGTCTGGATTGAAGTAGGGTGACTCTGGCTGTCTGGATTGAAGTAGGGTGACTCTGACTGTCTGGATTGAAGTAGGGTGACTCTCACTGTCTGGATTGAAGTAGGGTGACTCTGGCTGTCTGGATTGAAGTAGGGTGACTCTTGCTGTCTGGATTGAAGTAGGGTGACTCTGGCTGTCTGGATTGAAGTAGGATGACTCTGGCTGTCTGGATTGAAGTAGGGTGACTCTGGCTGTCTGGATTGAAGTAGGGTGACTCTGGCTGTCTGGATTGAAGTAGGGTGACTCTGGCTGTCTGGATTGAAGTAGGATGACTCTGGCTGTCTGGATTGAAGTAGGGTGACTCTGGCTGTCTGGATTGAAGTAGGGTGACTCTGGCTGTCTGGATTGAAGTAGGGTGACTCTGGCTGTCTGGATTGAAGTAGGGTGACTCTGGCTGTCTGGATTGAAGTAGGGTGACTCTGGCTGTCTGGATTGAAGTAGGATGACTCTGGCTGTCTGGATTGAGGTAGGGTGACTCTGGCTGTCTGGATTGAGGTAGGGTGACTCTGGCTGTCTGGACTGTAGTAGGATGACTCTGGCTGTCTGGATTGAGGTAGGGTGACTCTGGCTGTCTTGATTGAAGTAGGGTGACTCTGGCTGTCTTGATTGAAGGTGGGTGACTCTGGCTGTCTGGATTGAAGTAGGGTGACTCTGGCTGTCTGGATTGAAGTAGGGTGACTCTGGGTGTCTGGATTGAAGTACGGTGACTCTGGCTGTCTGGATTGAAGTAGGGTGACTCTGGCTGTCTGGATTGAAGTAGGGTGACTCTGGGTGTCTGGATTGAAGTAGGGTGACTCTGGCTGTCTGGATTGAAGTAGGATGACTCTGGCTATCTGGATTGAAGTAGGGTGACTCTGGCTGTCTGGATTGAAGTAGGGTGACTCTGGCTGTCTGGATTGAAGTAGGGTGACTCTGGCTGTCTGGATTGAAGTAGGGTGACTCTGGCTGTCTGGATTGAAGTAGGGTGACTCTGACTGTCTGGAGTGAAGTAGGGTGACTCTGACTCTCTGGATTGAAGTACGGTGACTCTGGCTGTCTGGATTGAAGTAGGGTGACTCTGGCTGTCTGGATTGAAGTAGGGTGACTCTGGCTGTCTGGACTGAAGTAGGGTGACTCTGGCTGTCTGAATTGAAGTAGGGTGACTCTGGCTGTCTGGATTGAGGTAGGGTGACTCTTGCTGTCTGGATTGAAGTAGGGTGACTCTGGCTGTCTGGATTGAAGTAGGGTGACTCTGGCTGTCTAGATTGAAGTAGGATGACTCTGGCTGTCTGGAGTGAAGTAGGGTGACTGGCTGTCTGGATTGAAGTAGGGTGACTCTGACTGTCTGGATTGAGATAGGGTGACTCTGGCTGTCTGGATTGAAGTAGGGTGACTGCCTGTCTGGACTGAAGTAGGGTGACTCTGGCTGTCTGGATTGAAGTAGGGTGACTCTGCCTGTCTGGATTGAGATAGGGTGACTCTGGCTGTCTGGATTGAAGTAGGGTGACTCTGCCTGTCTAGACTGAAGTAGGGTGACTCTGGCTGTCTGGATTGAAGTAGGGTGACTGACTGTCTGGATAGAGGTAGGGTGAGTCTGACTGTCTGGTTTGAGGTAGGGTAACTCTGACTGTCTGGATTGAGGTAGGGTGACTCTGGCTGTCTGGATTGAAGTAGGGTGACTGGCTGTCTGTATTGAGGTAGGGTGACTCTGACTGTCTGGATTGCGATAGGGTGACTCTAGCTGTCTGGATTGAAGTAGGGTGACTCTGCCTGTCTGGACTGAAGTAGGGTGACTCTGCCTGTCTGGACAGAAGTAGGGTGACTCTGGCTGTCTGGATTGAAGTAGGGTGACTCTGCCTGTCTGGATTGAGATAGGGTGACTCTGGCTGTCTGGATTGAAGTAGGGTGACTCTGTCTGTCTAGACTGAAGTAGGGTGACTCTGGCTGTCTGGATTGAAGTAGGGTGACTGACTGTCTGGATTGAGGTAGGGTGACTCTGGCTGTCTGGATTGAAGTAGTGTGACTCTGGCTGTCTGGATTGAGGTAGGGTGACTCTGGCTGTCTGGATTGAGGTAGGGTGACTCTGGCTGTCTGGACTGAAGTAGGGTGACTCTGGCTGTCTGCATTGAAGTAGGGTGACTCTGGCTGTCTGGATTGAGGTAGGGTGACTCTGACTGTCTGGATTGAGGTAGGGTGACTCTGACTGTCTGGATTGAGATAGGGTGACTCTGGCTGTCTGGACTGAAGTAGGGTGACTCTGGCTGTCTGGACTGAAGTAGGGTGACTCTGGCTGTCTGTATTGAAGTAGGGTGACTCTGGCTGTCTGGATCGAGGTAGGGTGACTCTGGCTGTCTGGATTGAGGTAGGGTGACTCTGGCTGTCTGGATTGAGGTAGGGTGACTATGGCTGTCTGGATTGAGATAGGGTGACTCTGGCTGTCTGGATTGAGATAGGGTGACTCTGGCTGTCTGGATAGAGATAGGGTGACTCTGACTGTCTGGATAGAGATAGGGTGACTCTGGCTGTCTAGATTGAAGTAGGGTGACTCTGGTTGTCTGGACTGAAGTAGGGTGACTCTGGTTGTCTGGACTGAAGTAGGGTGACTCTGGCTGTCTGGATTAAAGTAGGGTGACTCTGGCTGTCTGGATTGAGGTAGGGTGACTCTGGCTGTTTGGACTGAAGTAGGGTGACTCTGGTTGTCTGGACTGAAGTAGGGTGACTCTGGCTGTCTGGATTGAGGTAGGGTGACTCTGCCTGTCTGGATTGAGATAGGGTGACTCTGGCTGTCTGGATTGAGATAGGGTGACTCTGGCTGTCTGGATTGAAGTAGGGTGATTCTACCTGTCTAGACTAAAGTAGGGTGACTCTGGCTGTCTGGATTGAAGTAGCGTGACTCTGGCTGTCTGGACTGAAGTAGGGTGACTCTGGCTGTCTGGATTGAAGTAGGATGACTCTGGCTGTCTGGATTGAAGTAGGGTGACTCTGGCTGTCTGGATTGAAGTAGGGTGACTGCCTGTCTGGATTGAGATAGGGTTACTCTGGCTGTCTGGATTGAAGTAGGGTGACTCTGGCTGTCTGGATTGAAGTAGGGTGACTCTGGCTGTCTAGACTGAAGTAGGGTGACACTGGCTGTCTGGATTGAAGTAGGGTGACTCTGGCTGTCTGGATTGAGGTAGGGTGACTCTGGCTGTCTGGATTGAAGTAGGGTGACTCTGGCTGTATGGATTGAGGTAGGGTAACTCTGGCTGTCTGGACTGAAGTAGGGTGAGTCTGGCTGTCTGGATTGAGGTAGGGTGACTCTGGCTGTCTGGATTGAAGTAAGGTGACTCTGGCTGTCTGGATTGAAGTAGGGTGACTCTGACTGTCTGGATTGAAGTAGGATGACTCTGGCTGTCTGGATTGAAGTAGGGTGACTCTGGCTGTCTGGATTGAAGTAGGGTGACTCTGACTGTCTGGATTGAAGTAGGGTGACTCTGACTTTCTGGATTGAAGTAGGGTGACTCTGGCTGTCTGGATTGAGGTAGGGTGACTCTGGCTGTCTGGATTGAGGTAGGGTGACTCTGGCTGTCTGGACTGTAGTAGGATGACTCTGGCTGTCTGGATTGAGGTAGGGTGACTGGCTGTCTTGATTGAAGTAGGGTGACTCTGGCTGTCTTGATTGAAGGTGGGTGACTCTGGCTGTCTGGATTGAAGTAGGGTGACTCTGGCTGTCTGGATTGAAGTAGGGTGACTCTGGGTGTCTGGATTGAAGTACGGTGACTCTGGCTGTCTGGATTGAAGTAGGGTGACTCTGGCTGTCTGGATTGAAGTAGGGTGACTCTGGGTGTCTGGATTGAAGTAGGGTGACTCTGGCTGTCTGGATTGAAGTAGGATGACTCTGGCTATCTGGATTGAAGTAGGGTGACTCTGGCTGTCTGGATTGAAGTAGGGTGACTCTGGCTGTCTGGATTGAAGTAGGGTGACTCTGGCTGTCTGGATTGAAGTAGGGTGACTCTGGCTGTCTGGATTGAAGTAGGGTGACTCTGACTGTCTGGAGTGAAGTAGGGTGACTCTGACTCTCTGGATTGAAGTACGGTGACTCTGGCTGTCTGGATTGAAGTAGGGTGACTCTGGCTGTCTGGATTGAAGTAGGGTGACTCTGGCTGTCTGGACTGAAGTAGGGTGACTCTGGCTGTCTGAATTGAAGTAGGGTGACTCTGGCTGTCTGGATTGAGGTAGGGTGACTCTTGCTGTCTGGATTGAAGTAGGGTGACTCTGGCTGTCTGGATTGAAGTAGGGTGACTCTGGCTGTCTAGATTGAAGTAGGATGACTCTGGCTGTCTGGAGTGAAGTAGGGTGACTGGCTGTCTGGATTGAAGTAGGGTGACTCTGACTGTCTGGATTGAGATAGGGTGACTCTGGCTGTCTGGATTGAAGTAGGGTGACTGCCTGTCTGGACTGAAGTAGGGTGACTCTGCCTGTCTGGACTGAAGTAGGGTGACTCTGGCTGTCTGGATTGAAGTAGGGTGACTCTGCCTGTCTGGATTGAGATAGGGTGACTCTGGCTGTCTGGATTGAAGTAGGGTGACTCTGTCTAGACTGAAGTAGGGTGACTCTGGCTGTCTGGATTGAAGTAGGGTGACTGACTGTCTGGATAGAGGTAGGGTGAGTCTGACTGTCTGGTTTGAGGTAGGGTAACTCTGACTGTCTGGATTGAGGTAGGGTGACTCTGGCTGTCTGGATTGAAGTAGGGTGACTGGCTGTCTGTATTGAGGTAGGGTGACTCTGACTGTCTGGATTGCGATAGGGTGACTCTAGCTGTCTGGATTGAAGTAGGGTGACTCTGCCTGTCTGGACTGAAGTAGGGTGACTCTGCCTGTCTGGACAGAAGTAGGGTGACTCTGGCTGTCTGGATTGAAGTAGGGTGACTCTGCCTGTCTGGATTGAGATAGGGTGACTCTGGCTGTCTGGATTGAAGTAGGGTGACTCTGTCTGTCTAGACTGAAGTAGGGTGACTCTGGCTGTCTGGATTGAAGTAGGGTGACTGACTGTCTGGATTGAGGTAGGGTGACTCTGGCTGTCTGGATTGAAGTAGTGTGACTCTGGCTGTCTGGATTGAGGTAGGGTGACTCTGGCTGTCTGAATTGAAGTAGGGTGACTCTGGCTGTCTGGATTGAGGTAGGGTGACTCTGGCTGTCTGGACTGAAGTAGGGTGACTCTGGCTGTCTGCATTGAAGTAGGGTGACTCTGGCTGTCTGGATTGAGGTAGGGTGACTCTGACTGTCTGGATTGAGGTAGGGTGACTCTGACTGTATGGATTGAGATAGGGTGACTCTGGCTGTCTGGACTGAAGTAGGGTGACTCTGGCTGTCTGGACTGAAGTAGGGTGACTCTGGCTGTCTGTATTGAAGTAGGGTGACTCTGGCTGTCTGGATCGAGGTAGGGTGACTCTGGCTGTCTGGATTGAGGTAGGGTGACTCTGGCTGTCTGGATTGAGGTAGGGTGACTATGGCTGTCTGGATTGAGATAGGGTGACTCTGGCTGTCTGGATTGAGATAGGGGGACTCTGGCTGTCTGGATAGAGATAGGGTGACTCTGACTGTCTGGATAGAGATAGGGTGACTCTGGCTGTCTAGATTGAAGTAGGGTGACTCTGGTTGTCTGGACTGAAGTAGGGTGACTCTGGTTGTCTGGACTGAAGTAGGGTGACTCTGGCTGTCTGGATTAAAGTAGGGTGACTCTGGCTGTCTGGATTGAGGTAGGGTGACTCTGGCTGTTTGGACTGAAGTAGGGTGACTCTGGTTGTCTGGACTGAAGTAGGGTGACCCTGGCTGTCTGGATTGAGGTAGGGTGACTCTGCCTGTCTGGATTGAGATAGGGTGACTCTGGCTGTCTGGATTGAGATAGGGTGACTCTGGCTGTCTGGATTGAAGTAGGGTGATTCTACCTGTCTAGACTAAAGTAGGGTGACTCTGGCTGTCTGGATTGAAGTAGCGTGACTCTGGCTGTCTGGACTGAAGTAGGGTGACTCTGGCTGTCTGGATTGAAGTAGGATGACTCTGGCTGTCTGGATTGAAGTAGGGTGACTCTGGCTGTCTGGATTGAAGTAGGGTGACTGCCTGTCTGGATTGAGATAGGGTTACTCTGGCTGTCTGGATTGAAGTAGGGTGACTCTGGCTGTCTGGATTGAAGTAGGGTGACTCTGGCTGTCTAGACTGAAGTAGGGTGACACTGGCTGTCTGGATTGAAGTAGGGTGACTCTGGCTGTCTGGATTGAGGTAGGGTGACTCTGGCTGTCTGGATTGAAGTAGGGTGACTCTGGCTGTATGGATTGAGGTAGGGTAACTCTGGCTGTCTGGACTGAAGTAGGGTGAGTCTGGCTGTCTGGATTGAGGTAGGGTGACTCTGGCTGTCTGGATTGAAGTAAGGTGACTCTGGCTGTCTGGATTGAAGTAGGGTGACTCTGACTGTCTGGATTGAAGTAGGATGATTCTGGTTGTCTGGATTGAAGTAGGGTGACTCTGGCTGTCTGGATTGAAGTAGGGTGACTCTGACTGTCTGGATTGAAGTAGGGTGACTCTGACTTTCTGGATTGAAGTAGGGTGACTCTGGCTGTCTGGATTGAAGTAGGGTGACTCTGACTGTCTGGATTGAAGTAGGATGACTCTGACTGTCTGGATTGAAGTAGGATGACTCTGGCTGTCTGGATTGAAGTAGGGTGACTCTGGCTGTCTGGATTGAAGTAGGGTGACTCTGGCTGTCTGGATTGAAGTAGGGTGACTCTGGCTGTCTGGATTGAAGTAGGATGACTCTGGCTGTCTGGATTGAGGTAGGGTGACTCTGGCTGTCTGGATTGAGGTAGGGTGACTCTGGCTGTCTGGACTGCAGTAGGATGACTCTGGCTGTCTGGATTGAGGTAGGGTGACTCTGGCTGTCTTGATTGAAGTAGGGTGACTCATGCTGTCTTGATTGAAGTAGGGTGACTCTGGCTGTCTGGATTGAGGTAGGGTGACTCTGGCTGTCTGGATTGAAGTAGGGTGACTCTGGCTGTCTGGATTGAAGTAGGGTGACTCTTGCTGTCTGGATTGAAGTAGGGTGACTCTGGCTGTCTGGATTGAAGTAGGATGACTCTGGCTGTCTGGATTGAAGTAGGGTGACTCTGGCTGTCTGGATTGAAGTAGGGTGACTCTGGCTGTCTGGATTGAAGTAGGGTGACTCTGGCTGTCTGGATTGAAGTAGGATGACTCTGGCTGTCTGGATTGAAGTAGGGTGACTCTGGCTGTCTGGATTGAAGTAGGGTGACTCTGGCTGTCTGGATTGAAGTAGGGTGACTCTGGCTGTCTGGATTGAAGTAGGGTGACTCTGGCTGTCTGGATTGAAGTAGGGTGACTCTGGCTGTCTGGATTGAAGTAGGATGACTCTGGCTGTCTGGATTGAGGTAGGGTGACTCTGGCTGTCTGGATTGAGGTAGGGTGACTCTGGCTGTCTGGACTGTAGTAGGATGACTCTGGCTGTCTGGATTGAGGTAGGGTGACTCTGGCTGTCTTGATTGCAGTTGGGTGACTCTGGCTGTCTTGATTGAAGGTGGGTGACTCTGGCTGTCTGGATTGAAGTAGGGTGACTCTGGCTGTCTGGATTGAAGTAGGGTGACTCTGGGTGTCTGGATTGAAGTACGGTGACTCTGGCTGTCTGGATTGAAGTAGGGTGACTCTGGCTGTCTGGATTGAAGTAGGGTGACTCTGGGTGTCTGGATTGAAGTAGGGTGACTCTGGCTGTCTGGATTGAAGTAGGATGACTCTGGCTATCTGGATTGAAGTAGGGTGACTCTGGCTGTCTGGATTGAAGTAGGGTGACTCTGGCTGTCTGGATTGAAGTAGGGTGACTCTGGCTGTCTGGATTGAAGTAGGATGACTCTGGCTATCTGGATTGAAGTAGGGTGACTCTGGCTGTCTGGATTGAAGTAGGGTGACTCTGGCTGTCTGGATTGAAGTAGGGTGACTCTGGCTGTCTGGATTGAAGTAGGGTGACTCTGGCTGTCTGGATTGAGGTAGGGTGACTCTTGCTGTCTGGATTGAAGTAGGGTGACTCTGGCTGTCTGGATTGAAGTAGGGTGACTCTGGCTGTCTAGATTGAAGTAGGATGACTCTGGCTGTCTGGAGTGAAGTAGGGTGACTGGCTGTCTGGATTGAAGTAGGGTGACTCTGACTGTCTGGATTGAGATAGGGTGACTGTGGCTGTCTGGATTGAAGTAGGGTGACTGCCTGTCTGGACTGAAGTAGGGTGACTCTGCCTGTCTGGACTGAAGTAGGGTGACTCTGGCTGTCTAGATTGAAGTAGGGTGACTCTGCCTGTCTGGATTGAGATAGGGTGACTCTGGCTGTCTGGATTGAAGTAGGGTGACTCTGCCTGTCTAGACTGAAGTAGGGTGACTCTGGCTGTCTGGATTGAAGTAGGGTGACTGACTGTCTGGATAGAGGTAGGGTGAGTCTGACTGTCTGGTTTGAGGTAGGGTAACTGTGACTGTCTGGATTGAGGTAGGGTGACTCTGGCTGTCTGGATTGAAGTAGGGTGACTGGCTGTCTGTATTGAGGTAGGGTGACTCTGACTGTCTGGATTGAGATAGGGTGACTCTAGCTGTCTGGATTGAAGTAGGGTGACTCTGCCTGTCTGGACTGAAGTAGGGTGACTCTGCCTGTCTGGACTGAAGTAGGGTGACTCTGGCTATCTGGATTGAAGTAGGGTGACTCTGCCTGTCTGGATTGAGATAGGGTGACTCTGGCTGTCTGGATTGAAGTAGGGTGACTCTGTCTGTCTAGACTGAAGTAGGGTGACTCTGGCTGTCTGGATTGAAGTAGGGTGACTGACTGTCTGGATTGAGGTAGGGTGACTCTGGCTGTCTGGATTGAAGTAGGGTGACTCTGGCTGTCTGGATTGAGGTAGGGTGACTCTGGCTGTCTGAATTGAAGTAGGGTGACTCTGGCTGTCTGGATTGAGGTAGGGTGACTCTGGCTGTCTGGACTGAAGTAGGGTGACTCTGGCTGTCTGCATTGAAGTAGGGTGACTCTGGCTGTCTGGATTGAGGTAGGGTGACTCTGACTGTCTGGATTGAGGTAGGGTGACTCTGACTGTCTGGATTGAGATAGGGTGACTCTGGCTGTCTGGACTGAAGTAGGGTGACTCTGGCTGTCTGGACTGAAGTAGGGTGACTCTGGCTGTCTGTATTGAAGTAGGGTGACTCTGGCTGTCTGGATCGAGGTAGGGTGACTCTGGCTGTCTGGATTGAGGTAGGGTGACTCTGGCTGTCTGGATTGAGGTAGGGTGACTATGGCTGTCTGGATTGAGATAGGGTGACTCTGGCTGTCTGGATTGAAGTACGGTGACTCTGACTGTCTGGATAGAGATAGGGTGACTCTGGCTGTCTAGATTGAAGTAGGGTGACTCTGGTTGTCTGGACTGAAGTAGGGTGACTCTGGTTGTCTGGACTGAAGTAGGGTGACTCTGGCTGTCTGGATTAAAGTAGGGTGACTCTGGCTGTCTGGATTGAGGTAGGGTGACTCTGGCTGTTTGGACTGAAGTAGGGTGACTCTGGTTGTCTGGATTGAGATAGGGTGACTCTGGCTGTCTGGATTGAAGTAGGGTGATTCTGCCTGTCTAGACTAAAGTAGGGTGACTCTGGCTGTCTGGATTGAAGTAGCGTGACTCTGGCTGTCTGGACTGAAGTAGGGTGACTCTGGCTGTCTGGATTGAAGTAGGATGACTCTGGCTGTCTGGATTGAAGTAGGGTGACTCTGGCTGTCTGGATTGAAGTAGGGTGACTGCCTGTCTGGATTGAGATAGGGTTACTCTGGCTGTCTGGATTGAAGTAGGGTGACTCTGGCTGTCTGGATTGAAGTAGGGTGACTCTGGCTGTCTAGACTGAAGTAGGGTGACACTGGCTGTCTGGATTGAAGTAGGGTGACTCTGGCTGTCTGGATTGAGGTAGGGTGACTCTGGCTGTCTGGATTGAAGTAGGGTGACTCTGGCTGTATGGATTGAGGTAGGGTAACTCTGGCTGTCTGGACTGAAGTAGGGTGAGTCTGGCTGTCTGGATTGAGGTAGGGTGACTCTGGCTGTCTGGATTGAAGTAAGGTGACTCTGGCTGTCTGGATTGAAGTAGGATGACTCTGGCTGTCTGGATTGAAGTAGGGTGACTCTGGCTGTCTGGATTGAAGTAGGGTGACTCTGACTGTCTGGATTGAAGTAGGGTGACTCTGACTTTCTGGATTGAAGTAGGGTGACTCTGGCTGTCTGGATTGAAGTAGGGTGACTCTGACTGTCTGGATTGAAGTAGGATGACTCTGGCTGTCTGGATTGAAGTAGGATGACTCTGGCTGTCTGGATTGAAGTAGGGTGACTCTGGCTGTCTTGATTGAAGTAGGGTGACTCTGGCTGTCTGGATTGAAGTAGGGTGACTCTGGCTGTCTGGATTGAAGTAGGATGACTCTGGCTGTCTGGATTGAGGTAGGGTGACTCTGGCTGTCTGGATTGAGGTAGGGTGACTCTGGCTGTCTGGACTGCAGTAGGATGACTCTGGCTGTCTGGATTGAGGTAGGGTGACTCTGGCTGTCTTGATTGAAGTAGGGTGACTCATGCTGTCTTGATTGAAGTAGGGTGACTCTGGCTGTCTGGATTGAGGTAGGGTGACTCTGGCTGTCTGGATTGAAGTAGGGTGACTCTGGCTGTCTGGATTGAGGTAGGGTGACTCTTGCTGTCTGGATTGAAGTAGGGTGACTCTGGCTGTCTGGATTGAAGTAGGGTGACTCTGGCTGTCTAGATTGAAGTAGGATGACTCTGGCTGTCTGGAGTGAAGTAGGGTGACTGGCTGTCTGGATTGAAGTAGTGTGACTCTGACTGTCTGGATTGAGATAGGGTGACTCTGGCTGTCTGGATTGAAGTAGGGTGACTGCCTGTCTGGACTGAAGTAGGGTGACTCTGCCTGTCTGGACTGAAGTAGGGTGACTCTGGCTGTCTGGATTGAAGTAGGGTGACTCTGCCTGTCTAGACTGAAGTAGGGTGACTCTGGCTGTCTGGATTGAAGTAGGGTGACTGTCTGGATAGAGGTAGGGTGAGTCTGACTGTCTGGTTTGAGGTAGGGTAACTCTGACTGTCTGGATTGAGTTAGGGTGACTCTGGCTGTCTGGATTGAAGTAGGGTGACTGGCTGTCTGTATTGAGGTAGGGTGACTCTGACTGTCTGGATTGAGATAGGGTGACTCTAGCTGTCTGGATTGAAGTAGGGTGACTCTGCCTGTCTGGACTGAAGTAGGGTGACTCTGCCTGTCTGGACTGAAGTAGGGTGACTCTGGCTGTCTGGATTGAAGTAGGGTGACTCTGCCTGTCTGGATTGAGATAGGGTGACTCTGGCTGTCTTGATTGAAGTAGGGTGACTCTGGCTGTCTTGATTGAAGTAGGGTGACTCTGGCTGTCTGGATTGAAGTAGGGTGACTCTGGCTGTCTGGATTGAACTAGGGTGACTCTGGGTGTCTGGATTGAAGTGGGGTGACTCTGGCTGTCTGGATTGAAGTAGGGTGACTGGCTATCTATATTGAAGTAGGATGACTCTGGCTATCTATATTGAAGTAGGATGACTCTGGCTGTCTGAATTGAAGTAGGGTGACTCTGGGTGTCTGGATTGAAGTAGGGTGACTCTGGCTGTCTGGATTGAAGTAGGGTGACTCTGGCTGTCTGGATTGAAGTAGGGTGACTCTGGCTGTCTGGATTGAAGTAGGGTGACTCTGGCTGTCTGGATTGAAGTAGCATGACTCTGGCTGTCTGGACTGAAGTAGGGTGACTCTGGCTGTCTGGATTGAAGTAGGGTGACTCTGGCTGTCTGGATTGAAGTAGGGTGACTCTGGCTGTCTGGATTGAGATAGGGTTACTCTGGCTGTCTGGATTGAAGTAGGGTGACTCTGGCTGTCTGGATTGAAGTAGGGTGACTCTGGCTGTCTAGACTGAAGTAGGGTGACACTGGCTGTCTGGATTGAGGTAGGGTGACTCTGGCTGTCTGGATTGAGGTAGGGTTACTCTGGCTGTCTGGATTGAAGTAGGGTGACTCTGGCTGTCTGGATTGAGGTAGGGTAACTCTGGCTGTCTGGACTGAAGTAGGGTGACTCTGGCTGTCTGGATTGAGGTAGGGTGACTCTGGCTGTCTGGATTGAAGTAAGGTGACTCTGGCTGTCTGGATTGAAGTAGGGTGACTCTGGTTGTCTGGATTGAAGTAGGGTGACTCTGGCTGTCTGGATTGAAGTAGGATGACTCTGGCTGTCTGGATTGAAGTAGGGTGACTCTGGCTGTCTAGACTGAAGTAGGGTGACACTGGCTGTCTGGATTGAGGTAGGGTGACTCTGGCTGTCTGGATTGAGGTAGGGTGACTCTGGCTGTCTGGATTGAAGTAGGGTGACTCTGGCTGTCTGGATTGAAGTAGGGTGACTCTGGCTGTTTGGATTGAAGTAGGGTGACTCTGGCTGTCTGGATTGAAGTAGGATGACTCTGGCTGTCTGGATTGAGGTAGGGTGACTCTGGCTGTCTGGATTGAGGTAGGGTGACTCTGGCTGTCTGGACTGTAGTAGGATGACTCTGGCTGTCTGGATTGAAGTAGGGTGGCTCTGGCTGTCTGGATTGAAGTAGGGTGACTCTGGCTGTCTGAATTGAAGTAGGGTGACTCTGGGTGTCTGGATTGAAGTAGGGTGACTCTGGCTGTCTGGATTGAAGTAGGGTGACTCTGGCTGTCTGGATTGAAGTAGGGTGACTCTGGCTGTCTGGATTGAAGTAGGGTGACTCTGACTGTCTGAATTGAAGTAGGGTGACTCTGGCTGTCTGGATTGAAGTAGGGTGACTCTGGCTGACTGGATTGAAGTAGGGTGACTCTGACTGTCTGGATTGAAGTAGGGTGACTCTGACTCTCTGGATTGAAGTAGGGTGACTCTGGCTGTCTGGATTGAAGTAGGGTGACTCTGGCTGTCTTGATTGAAGTAGGGTGACTCTGGCTGTCTGGATTGAAGTAGGGTGACTCTGGCTGTCTGGATTGAAGTAGGGTGACTCTGGGTGTCTGGATTGAAGTAGGGTGACTCTGGCTGTCTGAATTGAAGTAGGGTGACTCTGGCTATCTATATTGAAGTAGGGTGACTCTGGCTGTCTGGATTGAAGTAGGGTGACTCTGGGTGTCTGGATTGAAGTAGGGTGACTCTGGCTGTCTGGATTGAAGTAGGGTGACTCTGGCTATCTAGATTGAAGTAGGGTGACTCTGGCTGTCTGGATTGAAGTAGGGTGACTCTGGCTGTCTGGATTGAAGTAGGGTGACTCTGACTGTCTGGATTGAAGTAGGGTGACTCTGGCTGTCTGGATTGAAGTAGGGTGACTCTGGCTGTCTGGATTGAAGTAGGGTGACTCTGACTGTCTGGATTGAAGTAGGGTGACTCTGACTCTCTGGATTGAAGTAGGGTGACTCTGGCTGTCTGGATTGAAGTAGGGTGACTCTGGCTGTCTGGATTGAAGTAGGTTGACTCTGGCTGTCTGGATTGAAGTAGGGTGACTCTGGCTGTCTGGATTGAGGTAGGGTGACTCTGGCTGTCTGAATTGAAGTAGGGTGACTCTGGCTGTCTGGATTGAGGTAGGGTGACTCTGGCTGTCTGGACTGAAGTAGGGTGACTCTGGCTGTCTGCATTGAAGTAGGGTGACTCTGGCTGTCTGGATTGAGGTAGGGTGACTCTGGCTGTCTGGATTGAAGTAGGGTGACTCTGGCTGTCTGGATTGAAGTAGGGTGACTCTGGCTGTCTGGATTGAAGTAGGGTGACTGGCTGTCTGGATTGAGGTAGGGTGACTCTGACTGTCTGGATTGAGATAGGGTGACTCTGGCTGTCTGAATTGAAGTAGGGTGACTCTGCCTGTCAGGACTGAAGTAGGGTGACTCTGGCTGTCTGGATTGAAGTAGGGTGACTCTGGCTGTCTGGATTGAGATAGGGTGACTCTGGCTGTCTGGATTGAAGTAGGGTGACTCTGCCTGTCTAGACTGAAGTAGGGTGACTCTGGCTGTCTGGATTGAAGTAGGGTGACTGACTGTCTGGATTGAGGTAGGGTGAGTCTGACTGTCTGGATTGAGGTAGGGTAACTCTGACTGTCTGGATTGAAGTAGGGTGACTCTGGCTGTCTGGATTGAGGTAGGGTGACTCTGGCTGTCTGAATTGAAGTAGGATGACTCTGGCTGTCTGGATTGAGGTAGGGTGACTCTGGCTGTCTGGACTGAAGTAGGGTGACTCTGGCTGTCTGTATTGAAGTAGGGTGACTCTGGCTGTCTGGATTGAGGTAGGGTGACTCTGGCTGTCTGGATTGAAGTAGGGTGACTCTGGCTGTCTGGATTGAAGTAGGGTGACTCTGGCTGTCTGGACTGAAGTAGGATGACTCTGGCTGTCTGGATTGAAGTAGGGTGACTGGCTGTCTGGATTGATGTAGGGTGACTCTGACTGTCTGGATTGAGATAGGGTGACTCTGGCTGTCTGGATTGAAGTAGGGTGACTCTGCCTGTCTGGACTGAAGTAGGGTGACTCTGCCTGTCTGGACTGAAGTAGGGTGACTCTGGCTGTCTGGATTGAAGTAGGGTGACTCTTCCTGTCTGGATTGAGATAGGGTGACTCTGGCTGTCTGGATTGAAGTAGGGTGACTCTGCCTGTCTAGAATGAAGTAGGGTGACTCTGGCTGTCTGGATTGAAGTAGGGTGACTGACTGTCTGGATTGAGGTAGGGTGAGTCTGACTGTCTGGATTGAGGTAGGGTAACTCTGACTGTCTGGATTGAGGTAGGGTGACTCTGGCTGTCTGGATTGAAGTAGCGTGACTGGCTGTCTGGATTGAGGTAGGGTGACTCTGACTGTCTGGATTGAGATAGGGTGACTCTGGCTGTCTGGATTGAAGTAGGGTGACTCTGCCTGTCTGGACTGAAGTAGGGTGACTCTGCCTGTCTGGATTGAAGTAGGGTGACTCTGGCTGTCTGGATTGAAGTAGGGTGACTCTGGCTGTCTGGATTGAAGTAGGGTGACTCTGGCTGTCTGGATTGAAGTAGGGTGACTCTGGCTGTCTGGATTGAAGTAGGGTGACTCTGGCTGTTTGGATTGAAGTAGGGTGACTCTGGCTGTCTGGATTGAAGTAGGATGACTCTGGCTGTCTGGATTGAGGTAGGGTGACTCTGGCTGTCTGGATTGAGATAGGGTGACTCTGGCTGTCTGGATTGAGATAGGGTGACTCTGGCTGTCTGGACTGTAGTAGGATGACTCTGGCTGTCTGGATTGAGGTAGGGTGACTCTGGCTGTCTTGATTGAAGTAGGGTGACTCTGGCTGTCTTGATTGAAGTAGGGTGACTCTGGCTGTCTGGATTGAAGTAGGGTGACTCTGGCTGTCTGGATTGAAGTAGGGTGACTCTGGCTGTCTGGATTGAAGTAGGGTGACTCTTGCTATCTATATTGAAGTAGGATGACTCTGGCTGTCTGAATTGAAGTAGGGTGACTCTGGGTGTCTGGATTGAAGTAGGGTGACTCTGGCTGTCTGGATTGAAGTAGGGTGACTCTGGCTGTCTGGATTGAAGTAGGGTGACTCTGGCTGTCTGGATTGAAGTAGGGTGACTCTGGCTGTCTGGATTGAAGTAGGGTGACTCTGACTGTCTGGATTGAAGTAGGGTGACTCTGGCTGTCTGGATTGAAGTAGGGTGACTCTGGCTGACTGGATTGAAGTAGGGTGACTCTGACTGTCTGGATTGAAGTAGGGTGACTCTGGCTGTCTGGATTGAAGTAGGGTGACTCTGGCTGTCTGGATTGAAGTAGGGTGACTATGACTGTCTGGATTGAAGTAGGGTGACTCTGGCTGTCTGGATTGAAGTAGGGTGACTCTGGCTGTCTGGATTGAAGTAGGGTGACTCTGGCTGTCTGGATTGAAGTAGGGTGACTCTGGGTGTCTGGATTGAAGTAGGGTGACTCTGGCTGTCTGGATTGAAGTAGGGTGACTATGACTGTCTGGATTGAAGTAGGGTGACTCTGGCTGTCTTGATTGAAGTAGGGTGACTCTGGCTGTCTGGATTGAAGTAGGGTGACTCTGGCTGTCTGGATTGAAGTAGGGTGACTCTGGGTGTCTGGATTGAAGTAGGGTGACTCTGGCTGTCTGAATTGAAGTAGGGTGACTCTGGCTATCTATATTGAAGTAGGGTGACTCTGGCTGTCTGGATTGAAGTAGGGTGACTCTGGGTGTCTGGATTGAAGTAGGGTGACTCTGGCTGTCTGGATTGAAGTAGGGTGACTCTGGCTATCTAGATTGAAGTAGGGTGACTCTGGCTGTCTGGATTGAAGTAGGGTGACTCTGGCTGTCTGGATTGAAGTAGGGTGACTCTGACTGTCTGGATTGAAGTAGGGTGACTCTGGCTGTCTGGATTGAAGTAGGGTGACTCTGGCTGTCTGGATTGAAGTAGGGTGACTCTGACTGTCTGGATTGAAGTAGGGTGACTCTGACTCTCTGGATTGAAGTAGGGTGACTCTGGCTGTCTGGATTGAAGTAGGGTGACTCTGGCTGTCTGAATTGAAGTAGGTTGACTCTGGCTGTCTGGATTGAAGTAGGGTGACTCTGGCTGTCTGGATTGAGGTAGGGTGACTCTGGCTGTCTGAATTGAAGTAGGGTGACTCTGGCTGTCTGGATTGAGGTAGGGTGACTCTGGCTGTCTGGACTGAAGTAGGGTGACTCTGGCTGTCTGCATTGAAGTAGGGTGACTCTGGCTGTCTGGATTGAGGTAGGGTGACTCTGGCTGTCTGGATTGAAGTAGGGTGACTCTGGCTGTCTGGATTGAAGTAGGGTGACTCTGGCTGTCTGGATTGAAGTAGGGTGACTGGCTGTCTGGATTGAGGTAGGGTGACTCTGACTGTCTGGATTGAGATAGGGTGACTCTGGCTGTCTGGATTGAAGTAGGGTGACTCTGCCTGTCAGGACTGAAGTAGGGTGACTCTGGCTGTCTGGATTGAAGTAGGGTGACTCTGGCTGTCTGGATTGAGATAGGGTGACTCTGGCTGTCTGGATTGAAGTAGGGTGACTCTGCCTGTCTAGACTGAAGTAGGGTGACTCTGGCTGTCTGGATTGAAGTAGGGTGACTGACTGTCTGGATTGAGGTAGGGTGAGTCTGACTGTCTGGATTGAGGTAGGGTAACTCTGACTGTCTGGATTGAAGTAGGGTGACTCTGGCTGTCTGGATTGAGGTAGGGTGACTCTGGCTGTCTGAATTGAAGTAGGATGACTCTGGCTGTCTGGATTGAGGTAGGGTGACTCTGGCTGTCTGGACTGAAGTAGGGTGACTCTGGCTGTCTGTATTGAAGTAGGGTGACTCTGGCTGTCTGGATTGAGGTAGGGTGACTCTGGCTGTCTGGATTGAAGTAGGGTGACTCTGGCTGTCTGGATTGAAGTAGGGTGACTCTGGCTGTCTGGACTGAAGTAGGATGACTCTGGCTGTCTGGATTGAAGTAGGGTGACTGGCTGTCTGGATTGAGGTAGGGTGACTCTGACTGTCTGGATTGAGATAGGGTGACTCTGGCTGTCTGGATTGAAGTAGGGTGACTCTGCCTGTCTGGACTGAAGTAGGGTGACTCTGCCTGTCTGGACTGAAGTAGGGTGACTCTGGCTGTCTGGATTGAAGTAGGGTGACTCTTCCTGTCTGGATTGAGATAGGGTGACTCTGGCTGTCTGGATTGAAGTAGGGTGACTCTGCCTGTCTAGAATGAAGTAGGGTGACTCTGGCTGTCTGGATTGAAGTAGGGTGACTGACTGTCTGGATTGAGGTAGGGTGAGTCTGACTGTCTGGATTGAGGTAGGGTAACTCTGACTGTCTGGATTGAGGTAGGGTGACTCTGGCTGTCTGGATTGAAGTAGGGTGACTGGCTGTCTGGATTGAGGTAGGGTGACTCTGACTGTCTGGATTGAGATAGGGTGACTCTGGCTGTCTGGATTGAAGTAGGGTGACTCTGCCTGTCTGGACTGAAGTAGGGTGACTCTGCCTGTCTGGATTGAAGTAGGGTGACTCTGGCTGTCTGGATTGAAGTAGGGTGACTCTGACTGTCTGGATTGAAGTAGGATGACTCTGGCTGTCTGGATTGAAGTAGGGTGACTCTGGCTGTCTGGATTGAAGTAGGGTGACTCTGGCTGTCTGGATTGAAGTAGGGTGACTCTGGCTGTTTGGATTGAAGTAGGGTGACTCTGGCTGTCTGGATTGAAGTAGGATGACTCTGGCTGTCTGGATTGAGGTAGGGTGACTCTGGCTGTCTGGATTGAGATAGGGTGACTCTGGCTGTCTGGATTGAGATAGGGTGACTCTGGCTGTCTGGACTGTAGTAGGATGACTCTGGCTGTCTGGATTGAGGTAGGGTGACTCTGGCTGTCTTGATTGAAGTAGGGTGACTCTGGCTGTCTTGATTGAAGTAGGGTGACTCTGGCTGTCTGGATTGAAGTAGGGTGACTCTGGCTGTCTGGATTGAAGTAGGGTGACTCTGCCTATCTATATTGAAGTAGGATGACTCTGGCTGTCTGAATTGAAGTAGGGTGACTCTGGGTGTCTGGATTGAAGTAGGGTGACTCTGGCTGTCTGGATTGAAGTAGGGTGACTCTGGCTGTCTGGATTGAAGTAGGGTGACTCTGGCTGTCTGGATTGAAGTAGGGTGACTCTGGCTGTCTGGATTGAAGTAGGGTGACTCTGACTGTCTGGATTGAAGTAGGGTGACTCTGCCTGTCTAGACTGAAGTAGGGTGACTCTGGCTGTCTGGATTGAAGTAGGGTGACTGTCTGGATAGAGGTAGGGTGAGTCTGACTGTCTGGTTTGAGGTAGGGTAACTCTGACTGTCTGGATTGAGGTAGGGTGACTCTGGCTGTCTGGATTGAAGTAGGGTGACTGGCTGTCTGTATTGAGGTAGGGTGACTCTGACTGTCTGGATTGAGATAGGGTGACTCTAGCTGTCTGGATTGAAGTAGGGTGACTCTGCCTGTCTGGACTGAAGTAGGGTGACTCTGCCTGTCTGGACTGAAGTAGGGTGACTCTGGCTGTCTGGATTGAAGTAGGGTGACTCTGCCTGTCTGGATTGAGATAGGGTGACTCTGGCTGTCTTGATTGAAGTAGGGTGACTCTGGCTGTCTTGATTGAAGTAGGGTGACTCTGGCTGTCTGGATTGAAGTAGGGTGACTCTGGCTGTCTGGATTGAACTAGGGTGACTCTGGGTGTCTGGATTGAAGTGGGGTGACTCTGGCTGTCTGGATTGAAGTAGGGTGACTGGCTATCTATATTGAAGTAGGATGACTCTGGCTATCTATATTGAAGTAGGATGACTCTGGCTGTCTGAATTGAAGTAGGGTGACTCTGGGTGTCTGGATTGAAGTAGGGTGACTCTGGCTGTCTGGATTGAAGTAGGGTGACTCTGGCTGTCTGGATTGAAGTAGGGTGACTCTGGCTGTCTGGATTGAAGTAGGGTGACTCTGGCTGTCTGGATTGAAGTAGCATGACTCTGGCTGTCTGGACTGAAGTAGGGTGACTCTGGCTGTCTGGATTGAAGTAGGGTGACTCTGGCTGTCTGGATTGAAGTAGGGTGACTCTGGCTGTCTGGATTGAGATAGGGTTACTCTGGCTGTCTGGATTGAAGTAGGGTGACTCTGGCTGTCTGGATTGAAGTAGGGTGACTCTGGCTGTCTAGACTGAAGTAGGGTGACACTGGCTGTCTGGATTGAGGTAGGGTGACTCTGGCTGTCTGGATTGAGGTAGGGTTACTCTGGCTGTCTGGATTGAAGTAGGGTGACTCTGGCTGTCTGGATTGAGGTAGGGTAACTCTGGCTGTCTGGACTGAAGTAGGGTGACTCTGGCTGTCTGGATTGAGGTAGGGTGACTCTGGCTGTCTGGATTGAAGTAAGGTGACTCTGGCTGTCTGGATTGAAGTAGGGTGACTCTGGTTGTCTGGATTGAAGTAGGGTGACTCTGGCTGTCTGGATTGAAGTAGGATGACTCTGGCTGTCTGGATTGAAGTAGGGTGACTCTGGCTGTCTAGACTGAAGTAGGGTGACACTGGCTGTCTGGATTGAGGTAGGGTGACTCTGGCTGTCTGGATTGAGGTAGGGTGACTCTGGCTGTCTGGATTGAAGTAGGGTGACTCTGGCTGTCTGGATTGAATTAGGGTGACTCTGGCTGTTTGGATTGAAGTAGGGTGACTCTGGCTGTCTGGATTGAAGTAGGATGACTCTGGCTGTCTGGATTGAGGTAGGGTGACTCTGGCTGTCTGGATTGAGGTAGGGTGACTCTGGCTGTCTGGACTGTAGTAGGATGACTCTGGCTGTCTGGATTGAGGTAGGGTGACTCTGGCTGTCTTGATTGAAGTAGGGTGACTCTGGCTGTCTTGATTGAAGTAGGGTGACTCTGGCTGTCTGGATTGAAGTAGGGTGACTCTGGCTGTCTGGATTGAAGTAGGGTGACTCTGGCTGTCTGGATTGAAGTAGGGTGACTCTGGCTGTCTGAATTGAAGTAGGGTGACTCTGGGTGTCTGGATTGAAGTAGGGTGACTCTGGCTGTCTGGATTGAAGTAGGGTGACTCTGGCTGTCTGGATTGAAGTAGGGTGACTCTGGCTGTCTGGATTGAAGTAGGGTGACTCTGACTGTCTGAATTGAAGTAGGGTGACTCTGGCTGTCTGGATTGAAGTAGGGTGACTCTGGCTGACTGGATTGAAGTAGGGTGACTCTGACTGTCTGGATTGAAGTAGGGTGACTCTGACTCTCTGGATTGAAGTAGGGTGACTCTGGCTGTCTGGATTGAAGTAGGGTGACTCTGGCTGTCTTGATTGAAGTAGGGTGACTCTGGCTGTCTGGATTGAAGTAGGGTGACTCTGGCTGTCTGGATTGAAGTAGGGTGACTCTGGGTGTCTGGATTGAAGTAGGGTGACTCTGGCTGTCTGAATTGAAGTAGGGTGACTCTGGCTATCTATATTGAAGTAGGGTGACTCTGGCTGTCTGGATTGAAGTAGGGTGACTCTGGGTGTCTGGATTGAAGTAGGGTGACTCTGGCTGTCTGGATTGAAGTAGGGTGACTCTGGCTATCTAGATTGAAGTAGGGTGACTCTGGCTGTCTGGATTGAAGTAGGGTGACTCTGGCTGTCTGGATTGAAGTAGGGTGACTCTGACTGTCTGGATTGAAGTAGGGTGACTCTGGCTGTCTGGATTGAAGTAGGGTGACTCTGGCTGTCTGGATTGAAGTAGGGTGACTCTGACTGTCTGGATTGAAGTAGGGTGACTCTGACTCTCTGGATTGAAGTAGGGTGACTCTGGCTGTCTGGATTGAAGTAGGGTGACTCTGGCTGTCTGGATTGAAGTAGGTTGACTCTGGCTGTCTGGATTGAAGTAGGGTGACTCTGGCTGTCTGGATTGAGGTAGGGTGACTCTGGCTGTCTGAATTGAAGTAGGGTGACTCTGGCTGTCTGGATTGAGGTAGGGTGACTCTGGCTGTCTGGACTGAAGTAGGGTGACTCTGGCTGTCTGCATTGAAGTAGGGTGACTCTGGCTGTCTGGATTGAGGTAGGGTGACTCTGGCTGTCTGGATTGAAGTAGGGTGACTCTGGCTGTCTGGATTGAAGTAGGGTGACTCTGGCTGTCTGGATTGAAGTAGGGTGACTGGCTGTCTGGATTGAGGTAGGGTGACTCTGACTGTCTGGATTGAGATAGGGTGACTCTGGCTGTCTGAATTGAAGTAGGGTGACTCTGCCTGTCAGGACTGAAGTAGGGTGACTCTGGCTGTCTGGATTGAAGTAGGGTGACTCTGGCTGTCTGGATTGAGATAGGGTGACTCTGGCTGTCTGGATTGAAGTAGGGTGACTCTGCCTGTCTAGACTGAAGTAGGGTGACTCTGGCTGTCTGGATTGAAGTAGGGTGACTGACTGTCTGGATTGAGGTAGGGTGAGTCTGACTGTCTGGATTGAGGTAGGGTAACTCTGACTGTCTGGATTGAAGTAGGGTGACTCTGGCTGTCTGGATTGAGGTAGGGTGACTCTGGCTGTCTGAATTGAAGTAGGATGACTCTGGCTGTCTGGATTGAGGTAGGGTGACTCTGGCTGTCTGGACTGAAGTAGGGTGACTCTGGCTGTCTGTATTGAAGTAGGGTGACTCTGGCTGTCTGGATTGAGGTAGGGTGACTCTGGCTGTCTGGATTGAAGTAGGGTGACTCTGGCTGTCTGGATTGAAGTAGGGTGACTCTGGCTGTCTGGACTGAAGTAGGATGACTCTGGCTGTCTGGATTGAAGTAGGGTGACTGGCTGTCTGGATTGAGGTAGGGTGACTCTGACTGTCTGGATTGAGATAGGGTGACTCTGGCTGTCTGGATTGAAGTAGGGTGACTCTGCCTGTCTGGACTGAAGTAGGGTGACTCTGCCTGTCTGGACTGAAGTAGGGTGACTCTGGCTGTCTGGATTGAAGTAGGGTGACTCTTCCTGTCTGGATTGAGATAGGGTGACTCTGGCTGTCTGGATTGAAGTAGGGTGACTCTGCCTGTCTAGAATGAAGTAGGGTGACTCTGGCTGTCTGGATTGAAGTAGGGTGACTGACTGTCTGGATTGAGGTAGGGTGAGTCTGACTGTCTGGATTGAGGTAGGGTAACTCTGACTGTCTGGATTGAGGTAGGGTGACTCTGGCTGTCTGGATTGAAGTAGCGTGACTGGCTGTCTGGATTGAGGTAGGGTGACTCTGACTGTCTGGATTGAGATAGGGTGACTCTGGCTGTCTGGATTGAAGTAGGGTGACTCTGCCTGTCTGGACTGAAGTAGGGTGACTCTGCCTGTCTGGATTGAAGTAGGGTGACTCTGGCTGTCTGGATTGAAGTAGGGTGACTCTGGCTGTCTGGATTGAAGTAGGGTGACTCTGGCTGTCTGGATTGAAGTAGGGTGACTCTGGCTGTCTGGATTGAAGTAGGGTGACTCTGGCTGTTTGGATTGAAGTAGGGTGACTCTGGCTGTCTGGATTGAAGTAGGATGACTCTGGCTGTCTGGATTGAGGTAGGGTGACTCTGGCTGTCTGGATTGAGATAGGGTGACTCTGGCTGTCTGGATTGAGATAGGGTGACTCTGGCTGTCTGGACTGTAGTAGGATGACTCTGGCTGTCTGGATTGAGGTAGGGTGACTCTGGCTGTCTTGATTGAAGTAGGGTGACTCTGGCTGTCTTGATTGAAGTAGGGTGACTCTGGCTGTCTGGATTGAAGTAGGGTGACTCTGGCTGTCTGGATTGAAGTAGGGTGACTCTGGCTGTCTGGATTGAAGTAGGGTGACTCTTGCTATCTATATTGAAGTAGGATGACTCTGGCTGTCTGAATTGAAGTAGGGTGACTCTGGGTGTCTGGATTGAAGTAGGGTGACTCTGGCTGTCTGGATTGAAGTAGGGTGACTCTGGCTGTCTGGATTGAAGTAGGGTGACTCTGGCTGTCTGGATTGAAGTAGGGTGACTCTGGCTGTCTGGATTGAAGTAGGGTGACTCTGACTGTCTGGATTGAAGTAGGGTGACTCTGGCTGTCTGGATTGAAGTAGGGTGACTCTGGCTGACTGGATTGAAGTAGGGTGACTCTGACTGTCTGGATTGAAGTAGGGTGACTCTGGCTGTCTGGATTGAAGTAGGGTGACTCTGGCTGTCTGGATTGAAGTAGGGTGACTATGACTGTCTGGATTGAAGTAGGGTGACTCTGGCTGTCTGGATTGAAGTAGGGTGACTCTGGCTGTCTGGATTGAAGTAGGGTGACTCTGGCTGTCTGGATTGAAGTAGGGTGACTCTGGGTGTCTGGATTGAAGTAGGGTGACTCTGGCTGTCTGGATTGAAGTAGGGTGACTATGACTGTCTGGATTGAAGTAGGGTGACTCTGGCTGTCTTGATTGAAGTAGGGTGACTCTGGCTGTCTGGATTGAAGTAGGGTGACTCTGGCTGTCTGGATTGAAGTAGGGTGACTCTGGGTGTCTGGATTGAAGTAGGGTGACTCTGGCTGTCTGAATTGAAGTAGGGTGACTCTGGCTATCTATGTTGAAGTAGGGTGACTCTGGCTGTCTGGATTGAAGTAGGGTGACTCTGGGTGTCTGGATTGAAGTAGGGTGACTCTGGCTGTCTGGATTGAAGTAGGGTGACTCTGGCTATCTAGATTGAAGTAGGGTGACTCTGGCTGTCTGGATTGAAGTAGGGTGACTCTGGCTGTCTGGATTGAAGTAGGGTGACTCTGACTGTCTGGATTGAAGTAGGGTGACTCTGGCTGTCTGGATTGAAGTAGGGTGACTCTGGCTGTCTGGATTGAAGTAGGGTGACTCTGACTGTCTGGATTGAAGTAGGGTGACTCTGACTCTCTGGATTGAAGTAGGGTGACTCTGGCTGTCTGGATTGAAGTAGGGTGACTCTGGCTGTCTGAATTGAAGTAGGTTGACTCTGGCTGTCTGGATTGAAGTAGGGTGACTCTGGCTGTCTGGATTGAGGTAGGGTGACTCTGGCTGTCTGAATTGAAGTAGGGTGACTCTGGCTGTCTGGATTGAGGTAGGGTGACTCTGGCTGTCTGGACTGAAGTAGGGTGACTCTGGCTGTCTGCATTGAAGTAGGGTGACTCTGGCTGTCTGGATTGAGGTAGGGTGACTCTGGCTGTCTGGATTGAAGTAGGGTGACTCTGGCTGTCTGGATTGAAGTAGGGTGACTCTGGCTGTCTGGATTGAAGTAGGGTGACTGGCTGTCTGGATTGAGGTAGGGTGACTCTGACTGTCTGGATTGAGATAGGGTGACTCTGGCTGTCTGGATTGAAGTAGGGTGACTCTGCCTGTCAGGACTGAAGTAGGGTGACTTTGGCTGTCTGGATTGAAGTAGGGTGACTCTGGCTGTCTGGATTGAGATAGGGTGACTCTGGCTGTCTGGATTGAAGTAGGGTGACTCTGCCTGTCTAGACTGAAGTAGGGTGACTCTGGCTGTCTGGATTGAAGTAGGGTGACTGACTGTCTGGATTGAGGTAGGGTGAGTCTGACTGTCTGGATTGAGGTAGGGTAACTCTGACTGTCTGGATTGAAGTAGGGTGACTCTGGCTGTCTGGATTGAGGTAGGGTGACTCTGGCTGTCTGGATTGAAGTAGGGTGACTCTGGCTGTCTGGATTGAAGTAGGGTGACTCTGGCTGTCTGGACTGAAGTAGGATGACTCTGGCTGTCTGGATTGAAGTAGGGTGACTGGCTGTCTGGATTGAGGTAGGGTGACTCTGACTGTCTGGATTGAGATAGGGTGACTCTGGCTGTCTGGATTGAAGTAGGGTGACTCTGCCTGTCTGGACTGAAGTAGGGTGACTCTGCCTGTCTGGACTGAAGTAGGGTGACTCTGGCTGTCTGGATTGAAGTAGGGTGACTCTTCCTGTCTGGATTGAGATAGGGTGACTCTGGCTGTCTGGATTGAAGTAGGGTGACTCTGCCTGTCTAGAATGAAGTAGGGTGACTCTGGCTGTCTGGATTGAAGTAGGGTGACTGACTGTCTGGATTGAGGTAGGGTGAGTCTGACTGTCTGGATTGAGGTAGGGTAACTCTGACTGTCTGGATTGAGGTAGGGTGACTCTGGCTGTCTGGATTGAAGTAGGGTGACTGGCTGTCTGGATTGAGGTAGGGTGACTCTGACTGTCTGGATTGAGATAGGGTGACTCTGGCTGTCTGGATTGAAGTAGGGTGACTCTGCCTGTCTGGACTGAAGTAGGGTGACTCTGCCTGTCTGGATTGAAGTAGGGTGACTCTGGCTGTCTGGATTGAAGTAGGGTGACTCTGACTGTCTGGATTGAAGTAGGATGACTCTGGCTGTCTGGATTGAAGTAGGGTGACTCTGGCTGTCTGGATTGAAGTAGGGTGACTCTGGCTGTCTGGATTGAAGTAGGGTGACTCTGGCTGTTTGGATTGAAGTAGGGTGACTCTGGCTGTCTGGATTGAAGTAGGATGACTCTGGCTGTCTGGATTGAGGTAGGGTGACTCTGGCTGTCTGGATTGAGATAGGGTGACTCTGGCTGTCTGGATTGAGATAGGGTGACTCTGGCTGTCTGGACTGTAGTAGGATGACTCTGGCTGTCTGGATTGAGGTAGGGTGACTCTGGCTGTCTTGATTGAAGTAGGGTGACTCTGGCTGTCTTGATTGAAGTAGGGTGACTCTGGCTGTCTGGATTGAAGTAGGGTGACTCTGGCTGTCTGGATTGAAGTAGGGTGACTCTGCCTATCTATATTGAAGTAGGATGACTCTGGCTGTCTGAATTGAAGTAGGGTGACTCTGGGTGTCTGGATTGAAGTAGGGTGACTCTGGCTGTCTGGATTGAAGTAGGGTGACTCTGGCTGTCTGGATTGAAGTAGGGTGACTCTGGCTGTCTGGATTGAAGTAGGGTGACTCTGGCTGTCTGGATTGAAGTAGGGTGACTCTGACTGTCTGGATTGAAGTAGGGTGACTCTGGCTGTCTGGATTGAAGTAGGGTGACTCTGGCTGACTGGATTGAAGTAGGGTGACTCTGACTGTCTGGATTGAAGTAGGGTGACTCTGGCTGTCTGGATTGAAGTAGGGTGACTCTGGCTGTCTGGATTGAAGTAGGGTGACTATGACTGTCTGGATTGAAGTAGGGTGACTCTGGCTGTCTGGATTGAAGTAGGGTGACTCTGGCTGTCTGGATTGAAGTAGGGTGACTCTGACTGTCTGGATTGAAGTAGGGTGACTCTGACTCTCTGGATTGAAGTAGGGTGACTCTGGCTGTCTGGATTGAAGTAGGGTGACTCTGGCTGTCTGGATTGAAGTAGGGTGACTCTGGCTGTCTGGATTGAAGTAGGGTGACTCTGGCTGTCTGGATTGAGGTAGGGTGACTCTGGCTGTCTGAATTGAAGTAGGGTGACTCTGGCTGTCTGGACTGAAGTAGGGTGACTCTGGCTGTCTGCATTGAAGTAGGGTGACTCTGGCTGTCTGGATTGAGGTAGGGTGACTCTGGCTGTCTGGATTGAAGTAGGGTGACTCTGGCTGTCTGGATTGAAGTAGGGTGACTCTGGCTGTCTGGATTGAAGTAGGGTGACTGGCTGTCTGGATTGAGGTAGGGTGACTCTGACTGTCTGGATTGAGATAGGGTGACTCTGGCTGTCTGGATTGAAGTAGGGTGACTCTGCCTGTCTGGACTGAAGTAGGGTGACTCTGCCTGTCTGGACTGAAGTAGGGTGACTCTGGCTGTCTGGATTGAAGTAGGGTGACTCTGGCTGTCTGGATTGAGATAGGGTGACTCTGGCTGTCTGGATTGAAGTAGGGTGACTCTGCCTGTCTAGACTGAAGTAGGGTGACTCTGGCTGTCTGGATTGAAGTAGGGTGACTGACTGTCTGGATTGAGGTAGGGTGAGTCTGACTGTCTGGATTGAGGTAGGGTAACTCTGACTGTCTGGATTGAGGAAGGGTGACTCTGGCTGTCTGGATTGAAGTAGGGTGACTCTGGCTGTCTGGATTGAGGTAGGGTGACTCTGGCTGTCTGAATTGAAGTAGGGTGACTGGCTGTCTGGATTGAGGTAGGGTGACTCTGGCTGTCTGGACTGAAGTAGGGTGACTTTGGCTGTCTGCATTGAAGTAGGGTGACTCTGGCTGTCTGGATTGAGGTAGGGTGACTCTGGCTGTCTGGATTGAAGTAGGGTGACTCTGGCTGTCTGGATTGAAGTAGGGTGACTCTGGCTGTCTGGATTGAAGTAGGATGACTCTGGCTGTCTGGATTGAAGTAGGGTGACTGGCTGTCTGGATTGAGGTAGGGTGACTCTGACTGTCTGGATTGAGATAGGGTGACTCTGGCTGTCTGGATTGAAGTAGGGTGACTCTGCCTGTCTGGACTGAAGTAGGGTGACTCTGCCTGTCTGGACTGAAGTAGGGTGACTCTGGCTGTCTGGATTGAAGTAGGGTGACTCTGCCTGTCTGCATTGAGATAGGGTGACTCTGGCTGTCTGGATTGAAGTAGGGTGACTCTGCCTGTCTAGACTGAAGTAGGGTGACTCTGGCTGTCTGGATTGAAGTAGGGTGACTGACTGTCTGGATTGAGGTAGGGTGAGTCTGACTGTCTGGATTGAGGTAGGGTAACTCTGACTGTCTGGATTGAGGTAGGGTGACTCTGGCTGTCTGGATTGAAGTAGGGTGACTCTGGCTGTCTGGATTGAGGTAGGGTGACTCTGGCTGTCTGGATTGAAGTAGGGTGACTCTGGCTGTCTGGATTGAGGTAGGGTGACTCTGGCTGTCTGGATTGAAGTAGGGTGACTCTGACTCTCTGGATTGAAGTAGGGTGACTCTGGCTGTCTGGATTGAAGTAGGGTGACTCTGGCTGTCTGGATTGAAGTAGGGTGACTCTGGCTGTCTGGATTGAAGTAGGGTGACTCTGGCTGTCTGGATTGAGGTAGGGTGACTCTGGCTGTCTGAATTGAAGTAGGGTGACTCTGGCTGTCTGGATTGAGGTAGGGTGACTCTGGCTGTCTGGACTGAAGTAGGGTGACTTTGGCTGTCTGCATTGAAGTAGGGTGACTCTGGCTGTCTGGATTGAGGTAGGGTGACTCTGGCTGTCTGGATTGAAGTAGGGTGACTCTGGCTGTCTGGATTGAAGTAGGGTGACTCTGGCTGTCTGGATTGAAGTAGGGTGACTGGCTGTCTGGATTGAGGTAGGGTGACTCTGACTGTCTGGATTGAGATAGGGTGACTCTGGCTGTCTGGATTGAAGTAGGGTGACTCTGCCTGTCTGGACTGAAGTAGGGTGACTCTGCCTGTCTGGACTGAAGTAGGGTGACTCTGGCTGTCTGGATTGAAGTAGGGTGACTCTGGCTGTCTGGATTGAGATAGGGTGACTCTGGCTGTCTGGATTGAAGTAGGGTGACTCTCCCTGTCTAGACTGAAGTAGGGTGACTCTGGCTGTCTGGATTGAAGTAGGGTGACTGACTGTCTGGATTGAGGTAGGGTGAGTCTGACTGTCTGGATTGAGGTAGGGTAACTCTGACTGTCTGGATTGAGGAAGTGTGACTCTGGCTGTCTGGATTGAAGTAGGGTGACTCTGGCTGTCTGGATTGAGGTAGGGTGACTCTGGCTGTCTGAATTGAAGTAGGGTGACTCTGGCTGTCTGGATTGAGGTAGGGTGACTCTGGCTGTCTGGACTGAAGTAGGGTGACTCTGGCTGTCTGCATTGAAGTAGGGTGACTCTGGCTGTCTGGATTGAGGTAGGGTGACTCTGGCTGTCTGGATTGAAGTAGGGTGACTCTGGCTGTCTGGATTGAAGTAGGGTGACTCTGGCTGTCTGGATTGAAGTAGGATGACTCTGGCTGTCTGGATTGAAGTAGTGTGACTGGCTGTCTGGATTGAGGTAGGGTGACTCTGACTGTCTGGATTGAGATAGGGTGACTCTGGCTGTCTGGATTGAAGTAGGGTGACTCTGCCTGTCTGGACTGAAGTAGGGTGACTCTGCCTGTCTGGACTGAAGTAGGGTGACTCTGGCTGTCTGGATTGAAGTAGGGTGACTCTGCCTGTCTGGATTGAGATAGGGTGACTCTGGCTGTCTGGATTGAAGTAGGGTGACTCTGCCTGTCTAGACTGAAGTAGGGTGACTCTGGCTGTCTGGATTGAAGTAGGGTGACTGACTGTCTGGATTGAGGTAGGGTGAGTCTGACTGTCTGGATTGAGGTAGGGTAACTCTGACTGTCTGGATTGAGGTAGGGTGACTCTGGCTGTCTGGATTGAAGTAGGGTGACTGGCTCTCTGGATTGAGGTAGGGTGACTCTGACTGTCTGGATTGAGATAGGGTGACTCTGGCTGTCTGGATTGAAGTAGGGTGACTCTGCCTGTCTGGACTGAAGTAGGGTGACTCTGCCTGTCTGGACTGAAGTAGGGTGACTCTGGCTGTCTGGATTGAAGTAGGGTGACTGACTGTCTGGATTGAGGTAGGGTGAGTCTGACTGTCTGGATTGAGGTAGGGTGAGTCTGACTGTCTGGATTGAGGTAGGGTAACTCTGACTGTCTGGATTGAGGTAGGGTGACTCTGGCTGTCTGGATTGAAGTAGGGTGACTGGCTCTCTGGATTGAGGTAGTGTGACTCTGACTGTCTGGATTGAGATAGGGTGACTCTGGCTGTCTGGATTGAAGTAGGGTGACTCTGCCTGTCTGGACTGAAGTAGGGTGACTCTGCCTGTCTGGACTGAAGTAGGGTGACTCTGGCTGTCTGGATTGAAGTAGGGTGACTGACTGTCTGGATTGAGGTAGGGTGAGTCTGACTGTCTGGATTGAGGTAGGGTAACTCTGACTGTCTGGATTGAGGTAGGGTGACTCTGGCTGTCTGGATTGAAGTAGGGTGACTCTGGCTGTCTGGATTGAGGTAGGGTGACTCTGGCTGTCTGAATTGAAGTAGGGTGACTCTGTCTGTCTGGATTGAGGTAGGGTGACTCTGGCTGTCTGGACTGAAGTAGGGTGACTCTGGCTGTCTGCATTGAAGTAGGGTGACTCTGGCTGTCTGGATTGAGGTAGGGTGACTCTGACTGTCTGGATTGAGGTAGGGTGACTGACTGTCTGGATTGTGATAGGGTGACTCTGGCTGTCTGGACTGAAGTAGGGTGACTCTGGCTGTCTGTATTGAAGTAGGGTGACTCTGGCTGTCTGGATTGAGGTAGGGTGACTCTGGCTGTCTAGATTGAGGTAGGGTGACTCTGGCTGTCTGGATTGAAGTAGGGTGACTATGGCTGTCTGGATTGAGATAGGGTGACTCTGGCTGTCTGGATTGAAGTAGGGTGACTCTGACTGTTTGGATTGAGATAGGGTGACTCTGGCTGTCTAGATTGAAGTAGGGTGACTCTGCCTGTCTGGACTGAAGTAGGGTGACTCTGGCTGTCTGGATTAAAGTAGGGTGACTCTGGCTGTCTGGATTGAGGTAGGGTGACTCTGCCTGTCTGGATTGAGATAAGGTGACTCTGGCTGTCTGGATTGAAGTAGGGTGACTCTGCCTGTCTAGACTGAAGTAGGTTGACTCTGGCTGTCTGGATTGAAGTAGCGTGACTCTGGCTGTCTGGACTGAAGTAGGGTGACTCTGGCTGTCTGGATTGAAGTAGGATGACTCTGGCTGTCTGGATTGAAGTAGGGTGACTCTGGCTGTCTGGATTGAAGTAGGGTGACTGCCTGTCTGGATTGAGATAGGCTTACTCTGGCTGTCTGGATTGAAGTAGGGTGACTCTGGCTGTCTGGATTGAAGTAGGGTGACTCTGGCTGTCTAGACTGAAGTAGGGTGACACTGGCTGTCTGGATTGAAGTAGGGTGACTCTGGCTGTCTGGATTGAGGTAGGGTGACTCTGGCTGTCTGGATTGAAGTAGGGTGACTCTGGCTGTCTGGATTGAGGTAGGGTAACTCTGGCTGTCTGGACTGAAGTAGGGTGACTCTGGCTGTCTGGATTGAGGTAGGGTGACTCTGGCTGTCTGGATTGAAGTAAGGTGACTCTGGCTGTCTGGATTGAAGTAGGGTGACTCTGGCTGTCTGGATTGAAGTAGGGTGACTCTGGCTGTCTGGATTGAAGTAGGATGACTCTGGCTGTCTGGATTGAAGTAGGGTGACTCTGGCTGTCTGGATTGAAGTAGGGTGACTCTGACTGTCTGGATTGAAGTAGGATGACTCTGGCTGTCTGGATTGAAGTAGGGTGACTCTCGCTGTCTGGATTGAAGTAGGGTGACTCTGACTGTCTGGATTGAAGTAGGGTGACTCTGACTGCCTGGATTGAAGTAGGGTGACTCTGGCTGTCTGGATTGAAGTAGGGTGACTCTGACTGTCTGGATTGAAGTAGGGTGACTCTGGCTGTCTGGATTGAAGTAGGGTGACTCTGGCTGTCTGGATTGAAGTAGGGTGACTCTGGCTGTCTGGATTGAAGTAGGGTGACTCTGGCTGTCTGAATTGAAGTAGGATGACTCTGGCTGTCTGGATTGAAGTAGGGTGACTCTGGCTGTCTGGATTGAAGTAGGGTGACTCTGGCTGTCTGGATTGAAGTAGGGTGACTCTGGCTGTCTGGATTGAAGTAGGGTGACTCTGGCTGTCTGGATTGAAGTAGGGTGACTCTGGCTGTCTGGATTGAAGTAGGGTGACTCTGGCTGTTTGGATTGAAGTAGGGTGACTCTGGCTCTCTGGATTGAAGTAGGATGAATCTGGCTGTCTGGATTGAGGTAGGGTGACTCTGGCTGTCTGGATTGAGGTAGGGTGACTCTGGCTGTCTGGACTGTAGTAGGATGACTCTGGCTGTCTGGATTGAAGTAGGGTGACTCTGGCTGTCTTGATTGAAGTAGGGTGACTCTGGCTGTCTTGATTGAAGTAGGGTGTCTCTGGCTGTCTGGATTGAAGTAGGGTGACTCTGGCTGTCTGGATTGAAGCAGGGTGACTCTGGGTGTCTGGATTGAAGTAGGGTGACTCTGGCTGTCTGGATTGAAGTAGGGTGACTCTGGCTATCTATATTGAAGTAGGGTGGCTCTGGCTGTCTGGATTGAAGTAGGGTGACTCTGGGTGTCTGGATTGAAGCAGGGTGACTCTGGCTGTCTGGATTGAAGTAGGGTGACTCTGGCTATCTGGATTGAAGTAGGGTGACTCTGGCTGTCTGGATTGAAGTAGGGTGACTCTGGCTGTCTGGATTGAAGTAGGGTGACTCTGACTGTCTGGATTGAAGTAGGGTGACTCTGGCTGTCTGGATTGAAGTAGGGTGACTCTGGCTGTCTGGATTGAAGTAGGGTGACTCTGACTGTCTGGATTGAAGTAGGGTGACTCTGACTCTCTGGATTGAAGTAGGGTGACTCTGGCTGTCTGGATTGAAGTAGGGTGACTCTGGCTGTCTGGATTGAAGTAGGGTGACTCTGGCTGTCTGGATTGAAGTAGGATGACTCTGGCTGTTGGATTGAAGTAGGGTGACTCTGGCTGTCTGGATTGAAGTAGGGTGACTCTGGCTGTCTGGATTGAAGTAGGGTGACTCTGGCTGTCTGGATTGAAGTAGGGTGACTCTGGCTGTCTGGATTGAAGTAGGGTGACTCTGGCTGTCTGGATTGAAGTAGGGTGACTCTGGCTGTCTGGATTGAAGTAGGGTGACTGGCTCTCTGGATTGAAGTAGGATGACTCTGGCTGTCTGGATTGAAGCAGAGTGACTCTGGCTGTCTGGATTGAAGCAGGGTGACTCTGGCTGTCTGGATTGAAGCAGGGTGACTCTGGCTGTCTGGATTGAAGTAGGGTGACTCTGGCTGTCTGGATTGAAGTAGGGTGACTCTGGCTGTCTGGATTGAAGTAGGGTGACTCTGGCTGTCTGGATTGAAGTAGGGTGACTCTGGCTGTCTGGATTGAAGTAGGGTGACTCTGGCTGTCTGGATTGAAGTAGGGTGACTCTGGGTGTCTGGATTGAAGTAGGATGACTCTGGCTGTCTGGATTGAAGTAGGGTGACTCTGGCTGTCTGGATTGAAGTAGGGTGACTCTGGCTGTGTGGATTGAAGTAGGGTGACTCTAGCTGTCTGGATTGAAGTAGGGTGACTCTGGGTGTCTGGATTGAAGTAGAATGACTCTGGCTGTCTGGATTGAAGTAGGGTGACTCTGGCTGTCTGGATTGAAGTAGGGTGACTCTGGCTGTCTGGATTGAAGTAGGGTGACTCTGGCTGTCTGGATTGAGGTAGGGTGACTCTGGCTGTCTGGATTGAAGTAGGGTGACTCTGGCTGTCTGGATTGAAGTAGGGTGACTCTGGCTGTCTGGATTGAAGTAGGGTGACTCTGGCTGTCTGGATTGAAGTAGGGTGACTCTGGCGGGGGTATGTAGGTAGCGCAGAGGTAGACATCAGACTGAGAGGTGAGGATGGAGCTGCTGATTCTGACCCATATGTGGCTGTCTCCTCTCTTCATCGGTTTGATGTAGGGTTGGAGCTCCTCTTTATACCAGACCGATATTCCTCCTGAGCAGCGGCCCTGCCTGATGTTTGTATTTTTCAGGGCAGGGACGGAGATTTCTCTGACTCCGATGGGCACCAGGGATTCGTTTTCCGCTCTGGTCCATGATTCCAGGAGGATCTGAATATCTATATTTTTCATTCTTTGTGTAAAGTCGGGGTCATTTGTTTTACATCCAAAGGATGAGACGTTCCAGCTACTGATTATAAGTGAAGTGATTGTATCTAAATACTGTGAATCTATATACCGTGTGTCTATATACCGTGTGTCTATATACTGTGAGTGTCTATATACCGTGTGTCTATGTATCGTGTGTCTATATACCGTGTGTCTATATACCGTGAGTGTCTATGTATCGTGTGTCTATATACTGTGTGTCTATATACTGTGAGTGTCTATGTACCGTGTGTCTATATACCATGTGTCTATATACTGTGAGTGTCTATGTACCGTTTGTCTATATACTGTGAGTGTCTATGTACCGTGTGTCTGTGTACTGTGTGTCTATGTATCGTGTGTCTATATACCGTGTGTCTAGGCACCGTGTGTCTATGCACCGTGTGTCTATATACCGTGTGTCTATATACAGTGTGTATATACTGTGTGTCTATATACAGTGTGTATATACTGTGTGTCTATATACCGTGAGTGTCTATGTACCGTGTGTCTATATACCGTGTGTCTATATACAGTGTGTGTATATTCCGTGTGTCTATATACCATGTGTCTATATACATTGTGTATATACTGTGTGTCTATATACCGTGAGTGTCTATGTACCGTGTGTCTATATACCATATGTCTATATACTGTGAGTGTCTATGTATCGTGTGTCTATATACTAAGTGTGTATATTCTGTGTGTCTATATACAGTGTGTATATACTGTGTGTCTATATACCGTGAGTGTCTATGTACCGTGTGTCTATATACCGTGTGTCTATATACAGTGTGTGTATATTCCGTGTGTCTATATACCATGTGTCTATATACATTGTGTATATACTGTGTGTCTATATACCGTGAGTGTCTATGTATCATGTGTCTATATACCGTGTGTCTATATATTGTGTGTCTATATACTATGTGCAGATATAACGTGTATATATACCGTATGTCCATATACCATGTGTCCATATACCGTGTGTCTCTATACTGTGTTTTGTGACAAGGTCACTGGCAAAGTATTGGAGGGGAGATGTGTAACACTGAGATTAATAGCTCCAGTAATTCAACATAGGAAAAAGGTTCCAGCACACGAGTGGGTTAATCAGCCATGTTTAGTGCTAGGGTGATTAAATACCTGTAGAGAGGGAGGAGGTCAGAGGATAAAATCAGGGCGGCCATCAGGGCATTACTGCCCTTACTACTGTATGGGGCCCAGTGAACAGAAGCCAAAAGGGAGGGCCCAACCAGACCGGGCCCCCCTCCTCTTTGACTCTACTCACCAGGCCTCAGGGAGTCAGGGGCAACAGTTCACACCTTAATGCACCTGGCAGCCGGAAATGAGCGCTATACCTTTAAACCGCCACCAGATGCATCATGGTCCTGACGCCGGTCATGTGACATGCTGCGCACTCACTTTCATTTTGGAGCAGAGCAGCAGCGTGCCATATGTGCATTGGGACCCGGGACAGGCAGACGGACTTCAGCGGCAGGAGGAGGTAGGCAGACTGTGTCAGTGTGTGTGTGTCAGTGTCTGTGTGTGTCAGTGTCTGTCTGTGTCAGTCTGTGTCTGTGTCTGTGTGTGTGTCAGTGTCTGTCTGTGTCAGTGTGTGTGTTAGTGTTTGTGTGCATCAGTGTCTGTGTGTGTGTCTGTCTGTGTCAGTGTGTGTGTTAGTGTCTGTGTGTGTTAGTGTCTGTGTGTGTCAGTGTCTCTCAGAGTCTGTGTGTCAGTGTATGTGTCAGTGTCTGTGTGTGTGTGTCAGTGTCTGTGTCTCTCAGTGTCTGTGTGTGTCAGTGTCTGTCTGTGTCTGTGTGTGTGTCAGTGTCTCTCAGTGTCTGTGTATGTCAGTGTCTGTCTGTGTCAGTGTGTGTGTCAGTGTCTCTCAGTGTCTGTGTGTGTGTCAGTGTTTGTGTGTGTCAGTGTCTGTGTGTGTGTCAGTGTCTGTCTGTGTCAGTGTCTGTGTGTGTGTCAGTGTCTCTCAGTGTCTGTGTGTGTCAGTGTCTGTGTCAGTGTCTGAGTCAGTGTCTCTCAGTGTCTGTGTGTGTGTCAGTGTCTGTGTGTGTGTGTCAGTGTCTGTGTGTGTGTTAGTGTCTGTGTGTGTTAGTGTCTGTGTGTGTCAGTGTCTCTCAGTGTCTGTGTGTGTGTCTGTCTGTGTCAGTGTATGTGTCAGTGTCTGTGTGTGTGTGTCAGTGTCTGTGTCTCTCAGTGTCTGTGTGTGTCAGTGTCTGTCTGTCAGTGTCTGTGTGTGTGTCAGTGTCTCTCAGTGTCTGTGTATGTCAGTGTCTGTCTGTGTCAGTGTCTGTGTCAGTGTCTCTCAGTGTCTGTGTGTGTGTCAGTGTCTCTCAGTGTCTGTCAGTGTCTGTCTGTGTCAGTGTCTGTGTCTCTCAGTGTCTGTGTGTGTGTCAGTGTCTGTGTGTGTGTCAGTGTCTCTCAGTGTCTGTGTCTGTCAGTGTCTGTCTGTGTCAGTGTCTGTGTCAGTGTCTCTCAGTGTCTGTGTGTGTGTCAGTGTCTGTGTGTGTGTCAGTGTCTGTGTGTGTGTCAGTGTCTGTCTGTGTCAGTGTCTGTGTCTCTCAGTGTCTGTGTGTGTCAGTGTCTGTCTGTGTCAGTGTCTGAGTCAGTGTCTCTCAGTGTCTGTGTGTGTGTGTCAGTGTCTGTCTGTGTCAGTGTCTGTGTGTGTGTCAGTGTCTCTCAGTGTCTGTGTGTGTCAGTGTCTGTCTGTGTCAGTGTCTCTCTGTGTCAGTGTCTCTCAGTGTCTGTGTGTGTGTGTCAGTGTCTGTGTGTGTGCGTCAGTGTCTGTGTGTCTGTCTGTGTCAGTGTCTTTGTGTGTGTCAGTGTCTGTGTGTGTGTCAGTGTCTGTGTCAGTGTCTGTGTGTGTCAGTGTCTGTGTCTCTCAGTGTCTGTGTGTGTCAGTGTCTGTGTCAGTGTGTGTGTGTGTCAGTGTCTGTGTGTGTGTCAGTGTCTCTCAGTGTCTGTGTGTCAGTGTCTGTGCGTGTGTCAGTGTCTGTGTCAGTGTCTGTGTGTGTCAGTGTCTCTCAGAGTCTGTGTGTGTGTGTGTGTCAGTGTCTGTCTGTGTCAGTGTCTGTGTGTGTCAGTGTCTGTGTCAGTCTGTGTGTGTGTGTCAGTGTCTGTGTGTCAGTGTCTGTGCGTGTGTCAGTGTCTGTGTGTGTGTCAGTGTCTGTCTGTGTCAGTGTATGTGTGTGTGTCAGTGTCTGTCTGTGTCAGTGTATGTGTCAGTGTCTGTGTGTGTGTCAGTGTCTGTGTGTGTGTCAGTGTCTGTGTCAGTCTGTGTGTCAGTGTCTGTGTGTGTGTGTGTCAGTGTCTGTCTGTGTCAGTGTCTGTGACGCGCCCCCTGGGACGTGGGGTACTCGGTAGCCGGGCCGGTCGATGCTGGGGGATGTCACGGTGGCAGTGACCTGGTCTGTGACCCAGGGCGGTCAAATAATTAAAGAAAGTAAAAGGGGAATAAAGTTTTTAGAGATAATGTTCGTGACGCCACCTGTGGTATGCGGCTATATGGAGCCGCTGCTGCGGAGCAGATCCCCTGGAGCTGATGGTGACGCAGCAGAGTTGGTTCAGCTCTCCACAGGCAGAGCTCAGCTCCAGGGCAGTAGATGGTGATTTTATGAGGTAGATGTTGTTGGTGCGGTGTAATGCAGGTGATGGCGCAGCAGTTATTCAAGGACACAGTGGGGTGCAATCTTCAGGTTTTTCTCACAGTTTTTAAATTCTCCAACTTACAGTTACCGGTGTTCAACCACCCGTGCCGTCCTGTGTCCTCCGGGGCAGTGTTCCAGCAAACTCTCAGGTATCTCGGGAGCACTTGGACGGGACTCCGTTCTATGTCCCTTCCTCGGTCGTCTTCTTGCGCTGGCTCTCACCCTCCTGCCCTGCGCATCACAATCAGTGTCCCAAGCCAGTGGCCTCGGGCCTTGTCGGGCGACTTTCAATCCCCTGGACCCTATGTGGCCACCTTTTCGGCGATGTAATTGTGGATTTTGGCTGCAACACCTTGGAAATGCTGCAGCCTCCGGTTTGCTAGCTGAGCCTTCTAGTTCTCCACTAGTTTTGGGGCCGGTCCCCTTCTGCAGCCTGATCCCTCCAGGTCAGCGTGAATTCGGGCGCACGGGTGGCATCCTGCACTCGCCGTGCCCCTGGGATCCCTTCTGTCCACTGGAGCCTTTTCCCCCTGCTCCCGTCTTCTCTCTCTCTCCTCCTGGGCCTCTCTCACTAGGCCCGACTCCTCTCTCACCTTCCTCGATCTCCTGAGCCGAGCTCCTCCTGAGCTCCCACTCCCAACTGTCTCTCCTCTGAAGCTGAACCTCTGAGCCCTTTCTAGATGTTTCTATCTGTCTTTTATACTCTTCCTGTCTGTGCTCCCCTAAGCTACTTCCTCCACCCACACCCACTACATGGTTCCATCCTTCAGCTAGGGACCAGGGACTGTGCTCTCCCTTAAGAGCAATCTCGCCCCTTCCCTCCTGAAGTGGAGTGTATTGGATGCGGGTGTGTGGGTCCAAGGCAGTACTCCATCCTTACCTGAGAGTGGGGTACCACATCTCTGGGTGAGATGCAGCACCTCTGTGGCGACTGAACCCGCAGGGGCGCCACATCTGTCTGTGTGTGTCAGTGAGGAGGCCACAGCGGCAGCAGCGGGGAGTGTATGTATGAGGACTGGGGGAGGCTATTTCTGGCCCTGTGAGGGGGCTATTTCTGGCCCGGTGAGGGGGACATTTCTGGCCCGGTGAGGGGGCTGTTTCTGGCCCAGTGAGAGGGCTGTTTCTGGCCCCGTGAGGGGGCTATTTCTGGCCCAGTGAGGGGGCTATTTCTGGCCCAGTGAGAGGGCTGTTTCTGGCCCCGTGAGGGGGCTATTTCTGGCCCAGTGAGAGGGCTATTTCTGGCCCTGTGAGGGGGCTATTTCTGGCCCGGTGAGGGGGACATTTCTGGCCCGGTGAGGGGGCTATTTCTGGCCCAGTGAGAGGGCTGTTTCTGGCCCGGTGAGAGGGCTGTTTCTGGCCCTGTGAGGGGGCTATTTTTGGACCTGTGAGGGGGCTGTTTCTGACCCGGTGAGGGTGCTGTTTCTGGCCCTGTGAGGGGGCTGTTTCTGGCCCGGTGAGGGGGCTATTTCTGGCCCTGTGAGCGGGCTGTTTCTGGCCCCGTGAGGGGGCTATTTCTGGCCCTGTGAGGGGGCTATTTCTGGCCTGGTAAGAGGGCTGTTTCTGGCCCGGTGACAGGGCTATTTCTGGCCCTGTGAGGGGGCTATTTCCGGCCCTGTGAGGGGGCTATTTCTGGCCCTGTGAGGGGACTGTTTCTGGCCCTGTGAGGGGGCTATTTCTGGCCCTGTGAGGGGGCTGTTTCTGGCCCCGTGAGTGGGCTATTTCTGGCCCGGTGAGAGGGCTGTTTATGGCCCGGTGAGAGGGCTATTTCTGGCCCTGTGAGGGGGATATTTCTGGCCCTGTGAGGGGGCTGTTTCTGGCCCTGTGAGGGGGCTATTTATGGCCCTGTGAGGGGGCTGTTTCTGGCCCTGTGAGGGGGCTTTCTGGCCCTGTGAGGGGGCTGTTTCTGGCCCTGTGAGTGGGCTATTTCTGGCCCGGTAAGAGGGCTGTTTCTGGCCCCGTGAGGGGGCTGTTTCTGGCCCAGTGAGAGGACTGTTTCTGGCCCTGTGAGTGGGGCTATTTCTGGCCCGGTGAGTGGGCTGTTTCTGGCCCTGTGAGTGGGGCTGTTTCTGGCCCGGTGAGTGGGCTGTTTCTGGCCCGGTGAGAGGGCTGTTTCTGGCACGGTGAGAGGGCTGTTTCTGGCATGGTGAGAGGGCTATTTCTGGCCCTGTGAGGGGGCTATTTCTGGCCCTGTGAGGGGGCTGTTTCTGGCCCTGTGAGGGGGCTATTTCTGGCCCTGTGAGGGAGCTGTTTCTGGCCCTGTGAGGGGTTTTCTGGCCCTGTGAGGGGGCTGTTTCTGGCCCTGTGAGTGGGCTATTTCTGGCCCGGTAAGAGGGCTGTTTCTGGCCCTGTGAGGGGGCTGTTTCTGGCCCGGTGAGATGACTGTTTCTGGCCCTGTGAGGGGCTGTTTCTGGCCCTGTGAGGGGGCTGTTTCTGGCCCGGTGAGGGGGCTATTTCTGGCCCTGTGAGTGGGCTATTTCTGGCCCGATGAGGGGGCTATTTTGGGCCCTGTGAGGGGGCTGTTTCTGGCCCTGTGAGGGGGCTGTTTCTGGCACGGTGAGAGGGCTGTTTCTGGCCCGGTGAGGGGACTGTTTCTGGCCCGGTGAGGGGGCTATTTCTGGCCCAGTGAGAGGGCTGTTTCTGGCTCTGTGAGGGGGCTATTTTTGGACCTGTGAGGGGGCTGTTTCTGACCCGGTGAGAGGGCTGTTTCTGGCCCGGTGAAGGGGCTGTTTCTGGCCCTGTGAGGGGGCTGTTTCTGGCCCTGTGAGGGGGCTGTTTCTGGCCCGGTGAGGGGGCTATTTCTGGCCCAGTGAGGAAGCTATTTCTAGCCCTGTGAGGGGGCTGTTTCTGGCCCGGTGAGGGGGCTGTTTCTGGCCCTGTGAGGGGGCTGTTTCTGGCCCAGTGAGGGGGCTATTTCTGGCCCTGTGAGGGGGCTGTTTCTGGCCCTGTGAGGGGGCTATTTCTGGCCCTGTGAGGGGGCTGTTTCTGGCCCCGTGAGTGGGCTATTTCTGGCCCGGTGAGAGGGCTGTTTATGGCCCGGTGAGAGGGCTATTTCTGGCCCTGTGAGGGGGATATTTCTGGCCCTGTGAGGGGGCTGTTTCTGGCCCTGTGAGGGGGCTATTTATGGCCCTGTGAGGGGGCTGTTTCTGGCCCTGTGAGGGGGCTTTCTGGCCCTGTGAGGGGGCTGTTTCTGGCCCTGTGAGTGGGCTATTTCTGGCCCGGTAAGAGGGCTGTTTCTGGCCCCGTGAGGGGGCTGTTTCTGGCCCAGTGAGAGGACTGTTTCTGGCCCTGTGAGTGGGGCTATTTCTGGCCCGGTGAGTGGGCTGTTTCTGGCCCGGTGAGAGGGCTGTTTCTGGCACGGTGAGAGGGCTGTTTCTGGCATGGTGAGAGGGCTATTTCTGGCCCTGTGAGGGGGCTATTTCTGGCCCTGTGAGGGGGCTGTTTCTGGCCCTGTGAGGGGGCTATTTCTGGCCCTGTGAGGGAGCTGTTTCTGGCCCTGTGAGGGGTTTTCTGGCCCTGTGAGGGGGCTGTTTCTGGCCCTGTGAGTGGGCTATTTCTGGCCCGGTAAGAGGGCTGTTTCTGGCCCTGTGAGGGGGCTGTTTCTGGCCCGGTGAGATGACTGTTTCTGGCCCTGTGAGGGGCTGTTTCTGGCCCTGTGAGGGGGCTGTTTCTGGCCCGGTGAGGGGGCTATTTCTGGCCCTGTGAGTGGGCTATTTCTGGCCCGATGAGGGGGCTATTTTGGGCCCTGTGAGGGGGCTGTTTCTGGCCCTGTGAGGGGGCTGTTTCTGGCACGGTGAGAGGGCTGTTTCTGGCCCGGTGAGGGGACTGTTTCTGGCCCGGTGAGGGGGCTATTTCTGGCCCAGTGAGAGGGCTGTTTCTGGCTCTGTGAGGGGGCTATTTTTGGACCTGTGAGGGGGCTGTTTCTGACCCGGTGAGAGGGCTGTTTCTGGCCCGGTGAGGGGGCTGTTTCTGGCCCTGTGAGGGGGCTGTTTCTGGCCCTGTGAGGGGGCTGTTTCTGGCCCGGTGAGGGGGCTATTTCTGGCCCAGTGAGGAAGCTATTTCTAGCCCTGTGAGGGGGCTGTTTCTGGCCCGGTGAGGGGGCTGTTTCTGGCCCTGTGAGGGGGCTGTTTCTGGCCCAGTGAGGGGGCTATTTCTGGCCCTGTGAGGGGGCTGTTTCTGGCCCCGTGAGGGGGCTATTTCTGGCCCTGTGAGGAGGCTATTTCTGGCCCGGTAAGAGGGCTGTTTCTGGCCTGGTGACAGGGCTATTTCCGGCCCTGTGAGAGGGCTATTTCTGGCCCTGTGAGGGGGCTGTTTCTGGCCCTGTGAGGGGGCTATTTTTGGCCCTGTGAGGGGGCTGTTTCTGGCCCTGTGAGGGGGCTGTTTCTGGCCCGGTGAGAGGGCTGTTTCTGACCAGGTGAGGGGGCTATTTCTGGCCCGGTGAGGGGGCTATTTCTGGCCCTGTGAGTGGGCTATTTCTGGCCCTGTGAGTGGGCTATTTCTGGCCCGGTAAGAGGGCTGTTTCTGGCCCCGTGAGGGGGCTGTTTCTGGCCCAGTGAGAGGACTGTTTCTGGACCTGTGAGTGGGGCTATTTCTGGCCCTGTGAGTGGGGCTGTTTCTGGCCCGGTGAGTGGGGCTGTTTCTGGCCCGGTGTGGGGGCTGTTTCTGGCCCGGTGAGAGGGCTGTTTCTGGCCCGGTGAGGGGGCTGTTTCTGGCCCGGTGAGAGGGCTGTTTCTGGCACGGTGAGAGGGCTGTTTCTGGCACGGTGAGAGGGCTATTTCTGGCCCTGTGAGGGGGCTATTTCTGGCCCTGTGAGGGGGCTGTTTCTGGCCCTGTGAGGGGGCTATTTCTGGCCCTGTGAGGGAGCTGTTTCTGGCCCTGTGAGGGGGCTTTCTGGCCCTGTGAGGGGGCTGTTTCTGGCCCTGTGAGTGGGCTATTTCTGGCCCGGTAAGAGGGCTGTTTCTGGCCCTGTGAGGTGGCTGTTTCTGGCCCGGTGAGAGGACTGTTTCTGGCCCTGTGAGGGGGCTGTTTCTGGCCCGGTGAGGGGGCTATTTCTGGCTCTGTGAGTGGGCTATTTCTGGCCCGATGAGGGGGCTATTTTGGGCCCTGTGAGGGGGCTGTTTCTGGCCCTGTGAGGGGGCTGTTTCTGGCACGGTGAGAGGGCTGTTTCTGGCCCGGTGAGGGGGCTATTTCTGGCCCAGTGAGAGGGCTGTTTCTGGCTCTGTGAGGGGGCTATTTTTGGACCTGTGAGGGGGCTGTTTCTGACCCGGTGAGGGGTCTGTTTCTGGCCCTGTGAGGGGGCTGTTTCTGGCCCTGTGAGTGGGCTATTTCTGGCCCGGTAAGAGGGCTGTTTCTGGCCCTGTGAGGGGGCTGTTTCTGGCCCGGTGAGAGGACTGTTTCTGGCCCTGTGAGGGGCTGTTTCTGGCCCTGTGAGGGGGCTGTTTCTGGCCCGGTGAGGGGGCTATTTCTGGCCCTGTGAGTGGGCTATTTCTGGCCCGATGAGGGGGCTATTTTGGGCCCTGTGAGGGGGCTGTTTCTGGCCCTGTGAGGGGGCTGTTTCTGGCACGGTGAGAGGGCTGTTTCTGGCCCGGTGAGGGGACTGTTTCTGGCCCGGTGAGGGGGCTATTTCTGGCCCAGTGAGAGGGCTGTTTCTGGCTCTGTGAGGGGGCTATTTTTGGACCTGTGAGGGGGCTGTTTCTGACCCGGTGAGAGGGCTGTTTCTGGCCCGGTGAGGGGGCTGTTTCTGGCCCTGTGAGGGGGCTGTTTCTGGCCCGGTGAGGAGGCTATTTCTGGCCCAGTGAGGAAGCTATTTCTAGCCCTGTGAGGGGGCTGTTTCTGGCCCGGTGAGGGGGCTGTTTCTGGCCCTGTGAGGGGGCTATTTCTGGCCCTGTGAGGGGGCTGTTTCTGGCCCGGTGAGGGGGCTATTTCTGGCCCTGTGAGGGGGCTGTTTCTGGCCCCGTGAGGGGGCTATTTCTGGCCCTGTGAGGAGGCTATTTCTGGCCCGGTAAGAGGGCTGTTTCTGGCCCGGTGACAGGGCTATTTCTGGCCCTGTGAGGGGGCTATTTCCGGCCCTGTGAGGGGGCTATTTCTGGCCCTGTGAGGGTGCTGTTTCTGGCCCTGTGAGGGGGCTATTTTTGGCCCTGTGAGGGGGCTGTTTCTGGCCCTGTGAGGGGGCTGTTTCTGGCCCGGTGAGAGGGCTGTTTCTGGCCAGGTGAGGGGGCTATTTCTGGCCCGGTGAGGGGGCTATTTCTGGCCCTGTGAGGGGGCTGTTTCTGGCCCTGTGAGGGGGCTATTTCTGGCCCGGTGAGGGGGCTATTTCTGGCCCTGTGAGGGGGCTGTTTCTGGCCCTGTGAGGGTGCTGTTTCTGGCCCGGTGAGAGGACTGTTTCTGGTCCCCGTGAGGGGGCTGTTTCTGGCATGTGAGGGGGATGTTTCTGGCCCGGTGAGGGGGCTGTTTCTTGGCCTGTAAGGGGGCTGTTTCTGGCCCTGTGAGGGGGCTGTTTCTGGCCCTGTGAGGGGGCTGTTTCTTGGCCTGTGAGGGGGCTGTTTCTTGGCCTGTGAGGGGGCTATTTCTGGCCCCGTGAGGGGGCTATTTCTGGCCCGGTGAGAGGACTGTTTCTGGTCCCGGTGAGGGGAGGGCCTGGAGGTGGAAGCTCTGAGCTGTTTTGTCATGTGAAGGAAAGACAAACCTGGGATTGCTTGTTCCTGAAGCGGGCGGTTACCCATATCATCAAGGACTGTGCCATACGTTATGGTTAAGTTTTGTTTTTCCTGTTAGGCCTGGAAGGCCGTGTTTGTTTTGCTAACATTGCCGTGGTTTATGCAGTGCTCTTAATAAACTCAGCAGAAGATTTAAAGTGACAGTGTTCCTGTATCTACCTCCATGTGCATACGAGTGAGCCGATCTACCACAGTTGGTGCTAGAAGTACGGGCAAGATTCCCCCAGGAAATGGAGATGCTGATCAAGCACCTTGTCCAAAGCCAACACGAGCAGCAGCTGCAGCAGCACCGGGAGCAACACAGACAACAGCAGCACCTGCAACAACTACAGTAACATCGGGAGCAGCAACAGCACCAGCAAGAGCTGGCACAACATGAGACAAATAAGCTGCTGATGCAACAGAGCCAACAACAGAGCTTTGACCCCAATATCAGCTGATGATTTCTCTGTCCGGAAGGCGGAGATGAGCGCCTTACAGAAAATGACCTCATAGAGGTCTTTTTAGCTGTTTTCGAAAAGGTCGCCAATTGAGAGAAACTCCCACCAGAGCAGTGGGTTGAAGTCCTAGTGCCATACGTAACGGGGGAGCCACACAAGGCCTACTATGACTTGGCTTTACAGGACGCCAAAGAATATGCAAAATTGAAATCAGATATTATGGCGCGCTTGGGGGTGACAATGTCTGTCAGGGTACAACAGGTCCACTGCTGGGCATATCACCGCGACAAAACCCCTCGCTCCCAAATGTTTGATCTGCTGCACCACTCCAAAAGTGGTTACTGCCAGAGTCCTCTACCCCAGCGCAGATGGTGGAGCAAGTTGTAATGGACCGGTTCGTGCATTCCTTTCCCAGCCCGATGCAGACCTGGGTTGTCTAGGGAGATCCTCAGAACGCCGATGACTTGTTCAGACTAGTCAAAAGGTATCAGGGGGTCAAGGGATCCTTGGAGAGGCAACCCACTCCATACTGGAGGTCCCATCAGGGGAGGATGCTCAAAAGAGGGCAGGGCATCCAAAGTTCAAGGAGGCGGCAGAGGTTATGCCAAGGCCCTCATCGGGTGATATAATTTGCTGGAGATGTCATGGTCCAGGTCATATAGCATTGTCCCCCGACCACCGAGCAAATGGACTGTAGCCTGGGACGCCGGTGTTCATGCTACACATATCCAGCTTGCAGTGCGGACTGTCCACCCGGCAAAGGGCCAAAAGCTTGTCCTGCAACTGTGAATAGCCTGCAAATGACTGGAATACTAGACTCAGGGAGTTTTGTGAACCTTGTGAGGACCACACTCCCTCTCCAATTGATCCCTGGGTGGGCGTCTGCTGCATTCACGGGGATGCTAAAGACTATCCGGTGGCCAAAGTGGTCATTGAGACGGCTCGAGGTACTGAGTCCTATGAGGTCGTCGTGGTCCTGGATTTAATGCACTCAATTATCATCGGCCGGGACTTTGTGTTGTTTTAGGACTTGTGGGGGAGGGGCGGAGACCTCGATAACTCAGGTAAGGAACGAGTTGGCCCTAAAAAAGTCTCTCCAACCCCAAAGTCTGACGAGTTTCCCTTCTGTGTAATGGGAGAAGATGCGGAGGTAGTATCCCCTGAGGAAGACATTCCTGAGATGGGGGTGACCAGAGAAAATTTTGAGTTCACCCAACATAGAGACCTATCGCTAAAAGAAGCGTTCAATAAGATAACCATCATAAACAGCATAGCACAGGAGTCGGGGGCTGACACCAGGTTTCCCTATTTCATGTTGAGTGGGGACTTATTTCACTGAGTTACTAAGGTGAGGGAGGAGATAGTGGAGCAATTGTTGGTACCAGGACCCTATAGACAAAGGGTGTTGGACATGGCCCATTCATATGTCTTGGGTGGCCATCTGGAGGTGGACAAAACTCAAGAGCGGGTCATGCGGAGGTTCTTTTGGCCCGGATGCCACCGGGAATCCTAAGGTATTGCTGCAAGTCCTGTCCCACCTGCCAGTTAACTGCTACCACCTCTCCCTTCCAAAATCCTCTCACGCCGCTACCCATCAATGCAGGGCAACAGAGGGACCCCGCTGAAACTCCATGTGGGCTGAACAAGCCAGAAGGGGACACTGAGGATGTCACAGTGACAGAGACACTGTCACCTGCCCAGAAACAGCAGTGCCGAGAACTGCTTCAGCGGAACCAGGACCTGTTTTCAGAGTTGCCAGGACGTTCGCAGGTAGACATGAAATCCTGACGGGAATACATGTGCCTGCCGCAAGGTGTTTTCGAAGGAGGTGAGGAGAATGTTGAGCCTGGGCGTCATCGAGGAATCAAAGAGCGGCTGGTTCAGCCCCAGAATCCTGGTGGAGAGAAGCGTTTTTGCAACAACTACAGGAAACTAAATGAGATGTCTAAGGGTTAGGGTTAGGGTTAACCCTAACCCTAAGGTCCAAGCCGTGTGGGATCCGCTGAGGAAGGGGGAGTTTACCATAAACCCTAAGAAGTGTGCCATCAGGAAAAAGAAGGGAAAATATTTGGGCTACATCATCAGAGGAGGCGAAGTAAAACTGCAAGTGAATAAGGTGGAGGCAGTCCAAAATTGGCCAAAACCGGCCTCCAAGAAACAGATCCGGGCATTTCTAGGAGTGGTGGAATACTATCAGTGGTTTATCCCGAATTTTGCCATGATAGCCGCACCCCAGACTGACCTTCTTAAAGGCACAAAGACTTTAATGGCCAAATGGCCTCTTGAAGCAGAGATGGCATCTGAAGAGTTGAAACTCAGGGCTACAGGACTTCAACTTTCATGTGGAGCACAGGCCTGGGTAGCTGCCTGGTAACGAAGATGCCCTCTTTAGATTTCCCTGTTTGGTGACTGAAGGTGCCTGTCAGGGATTCCAACACACACAGAGGGACGACACCAGGGAAATCACGCAATATCTCACCGTGCCATCACATTGTCTGTATTTCGTCCGGAGTCGCGAGCACACGATCCAGACTAATCGCTACGTGGATATCGGCAAGCAACCAGTGAGCGCATGGCGTTACACCCTTGGGTTCCAAAGCCTGGAATCCGTGTTAAACGCCCTCCGTGCGGTCACTGTCAGCTTCACGATAGCCCAATTATTATTATTCTCTGCCACCACCAGCCAAGTTTGAAATATATGAAATATAATACAGGTCTGGCTGGACGCCTGCATTTTGGTAGCGTATATGGCTTGGGGGAAGGGAACGATTACAGAACAAAAGAAACAGAACTATTAAATTTTATATTTAATCCAAAAGGGAGGCAGTGTTTAGCAAACATATATATACAAGGATGTTACAAAGGAGACATTAAAATACATAAGCAGTTACATAAAATAAACAGGATAAAAGAAGATAACTTACACTATACGATCGCTGAGACGATTCAATATAGGTGGAGGAGGGGCTCTCCAGTTGGATTATGCTGTTATCGAACAGGACCCGTTGCTTATAATTCTTATTCCCCCCTGGCAATGAGTGAGTCTGTACTGTCCATGAGTTCTCTTATACCTAAGGGGAGATCTGGCCACACGCCCCCTGTAGTGACATCATGTGGGCCGGTCACCAGCCTGTACATTATTATTAAAAACGCTAACTTCTGCGATAACTCATCGCTTATTGATCGCAGAAGCGTGCAAATGACACCTTTTTTTCCTTATGATTTTATCTTCAGTTAGAGACCACGCATCGCATAGCTGCAGTCTGCTTTTCTGTTGTTTTTGCGTTACAGCTCCCTGATTTTGCATACAGCCCTGGAAAACTACATATACATTCCTGGGCTGATTTGGTCACTAAACATATGGGTCCCGTTACTATCGGACGTATGTAACTTACAATATTTCATATTTCATTTCGCAGTCAGCGTGTCTGCAAATTTCCCTTTGAGGCTCGGGAAGCAGCTTCAACAGTAACACGCAAATTAGTGCAAGCCCGTGTTTTAATTACCTCCTGCGTCTTTCAGAGACAAGATGCTTGCTTCCTAACGAAGTTATAACACTCCTTGGCTGGCATTGTTTGCGTAAGCTATTTCTCAGGTGTGTGTTAATTGGGGCTTTTGTGCTGAGCAGAAGGGGAATAAGGGAGGGGGGTGAACATCTATGTCAGGCAAATATGGACGAACATTTTCCTGACATTAATATTTCCCTGACATCTTCCCCTCTTTGAGGTGGCATAAGGGGTGATTTACAGATCACCCTTTTAAGCCCACCTCCTGGCCCACCCTTCCTGCTGATCCGACAAGCCACAGATTCACTTGCCCACCAACCTGAGGGTCCAGCTTTCTGATCACCTTAACCGGTTTGGGATACATTTTCCCCACACATCTGATAGGCTATGGGTACCTTCCTCCTATACTCCTGACAGACAGGGGGACACACTTTCCTGTTACCTTGCCTGGTTGTGGGACCTACCTGTTTACCTGTCATCATGTTTACCTTGGTAGCTGTGCTCCCTAGGGGGAAGCTACCCCCAGCCATGTCACAGTCCGTCATGACACTGGACATCGGCACTTGACCACTTTCCCTATGATCCCCATGTTTCTCCCCATCCTTCCTCATCACCTCTGGGGCCGTGCTAGTCATGGGGCAGCTATCATTGACCATGTCACCATCTGGCGTGACCCTGGTCACCTGCACGGGATGCCCTGCTTTCTGGTGTCCGTGCCTGCTCCCCTTGCCCCTAACACTTATACTGGCTCGCTTTAGGGGATCCTCAGCAGCATCACCCCGCGGGGTGAGGCGGCTGAGTTCCCCTTTACCACAACACACACTTTTATTAGACATCACCTTTACATTTTTGACAGAGGCATTACATGACACATCAGATCTGGGAGGGTTGTCAGGGATGTATCGGGCAACCAACCATCCCAGATCAGTTCCCAATAGCACATTAGTGGGGAGATTCTCCGACACCCCCACTTCCCTTAACCCCCTCCCCGCACCCCGGTCCAGGAAAACTCGGGCCATTGGTATGGGACTGCGAACACGCCCAAACCCGGTGACAGGCAGGGTCTTCCCAGGAAAGATTCCTCTGGCAAGACAAACTCAGGGTGGAAGAGGGTGCGTTCTGCGCCAGTGTCTTTAAGGCCGACAGTGACGGTGTTTCCCACGGTAACGGGTTGTAAGTTCTCCTGGGCTGGCCAACCGTCCCACCCACAAAGAGAATGGTGGCAGTAGGCCCTGAGGCCTCAGGTATGGGGTCCATCTTCTGCCTCTCCGGGCAGACAAGGCTGACGTCACCCGTTTGGTCACAAGTATAGCACTTACGGGAGTCAAATGCAGTCCAGGTGCTGGAAGATGGGGCAGAACCCACTGAGGGCCAGCTGGCTGGAACACTGGGGGTGGTCGTCGGCTTACCCCCTTTCCAGCTGGCAGCAGCTGACCTCCGCACTTCTGGTGTGCGGTGGGCCTTATTGGCATCTGCGATCTGGGTCTGCTTTGGTGGCTTCCCTCGGCTCCCGGTCAAGCACAAACTGACGCACTTCCACTGGACAAAGATGAAGAAACTGGTCCTTCACCATCAGATCCTTCAGGTCCTCGAAGGTGGTGACTGACAGTCCTCGGATTCACTGCTCAAAGTTGGTTCAGAGCCCGTCTACCACGTCACTGTAGGTGTCATGTGGTCCATGTTGGAGGGCTCTGAACTTTTTCCGGTAAACTTCCGGAGTCAGCAGGTACTTTCATATCAGGGCCTGCTTGACGGCCTCATAGTCTCCATCTTGTTTTCGAGGGAGAAAAGCAAACACCTCCAAAGCTATTCTTCTGAACCCTGGAGTTAAATATCTTGCCCACTGGTCCGTGGGCAGCTGATACTGCCTGCAAGCCTTTTCAAAGCCTCAAAGTAATGTGTCCAAGTTCCCATCCTTTTCCATCACATGGAAATGCTCAGGATGGGGTTTAAAGCAGTTGGCACTGTTGAACTCACAGGGGATGACTCCTTCTGAATCTGGGCTAGCTCCAGCTGGTGTTGTCGGTCAGCTTGTCGCTCCTCCCGGTCAGCTCGGGCCTGGCGCTCAGCAGCCTCTCGGTCAGCTTTAGCCTGTTGCTTGGCTTGCTCCTGGAATTTCAGGATCAGCTGCAGTTGTCCGTCACGATCGTCTGCGGTGATCTGCTCCAAGGCCATCTGCAGGTGGGGGTCCACACTACCCTGGCTGCGGGTATGGCTGGCAATCACAGGTGGGACCCCTGCAGCAGTGCCATCTGGGCCTTGGCTGGCCGCCCCATCATCAGGGCTCTGCTGTCGGACAGGCTCTGCAGCACCTTGCAACAGTTCAGAAATCATTTGGACCTTGGTTTTGCCCGTGGGGTCAATCTGCCTCAGCTCACAGAGGGCAGTGATAGTGTCCTCTGACTGCTGGGTATACCAGGGCTCTCCACGTGTAGCCATCATTGCCAAACAAAAGATAGGACAGAAAAACAAGAGAGGAGGAGGGGATGCAACTACTACACGTATAGTAATGTCCCAGATGAAAAATATTAAAACACTGAGTCTGATTTCTTAAAACTCTGCACAGAATTCTCGCAAAAAACGTGCAAGTTTTCAGTGACAGAAATGATTGCTCAACCCAGGCACTGATGTTCTGTAATATCCCACCGCTGCCACCAATTTGTCAGGGATTCCAACACACACAGAGGGACGACACCGGGGAGATCACGCAATATCTCACTGTGCCGTCACGCTTTCTGTATTTCGTCCGGATTCGCGAGAACGCGATCCAGACTACTCGGTACGTGGATATCGGCAAGCGACCACTGAGCGTATGCCGTCATACCTCTGGGTTCTGAAGCCTGGAATCCGTGTTTAACGCCCTCCGTATGGTCACTGTCAGCTTCACGATAGCCCAATTATTATTATTCTCTGCAACCACCGGCCGAGTTTGAAATATAATACAGGCCTGGGCGGACGCCTGTGATTTGGTAGCGTATATGGCTTCGGGGAAGGGAACGATTACAGGACAAAAGAAACAGAACTATTAAATTTTATATTTAATCCAAAGGGGAGGCAGTGTTTAGAAAAAATATATACAAGGATGTTACAAAGGAGACATTAAAATACATAAGCAGTTACATAAAATAAACAGGATGAAAGAAGATAACTTACACCATATGATCGCGGAGACGATTCAATATAGGTGGAGGAGGGGCTCTCCAGTTGGATTATGCTGTTATCGAACAGGACCCGTTGCTTATAATTCTTATTCCCCCCTGGCAATGAGTGAGTCTGTACTGTCCATGAGTTCTCTTATACCTAAGGGGAGATCTGGCCACATGCCCCTTGTGGTGACATCATGTGAGCCGGTCTCCAGCCTGTACATTTTTATTAAAAACGCTAACTTCTGCAATAACTCTTCGCTCATTGGTCACAGAAGCTTGCACACAACGCCATTTTTTCCCTTATGATTTTATATTCAGTTAGAGACCACACATCACATAGTTGCAGTCTGCTTTTCTGGTGTTTTTGCGCTACAGCTCCCTGATTTTGCTTACACCCCTGGAAAACTACATATACATTCCTGGGCTGATTTGGTCACTAAACATATGGGTCCCGTTATTGTCGGACACATGGACCTTACAATAGTTCATATTTTGTTTCGGAGTCAGCATGTCTGCAAATTTTCCTTTGAGGCTCCGGAAGCAGCCTCGCGGTTATACGCAAATTAGTGCAAGCCTGCATTTTAATTACCTACTGCGTCTTTCAGAGACAAGATACTTGCTTCCCAACGCAGTTATAACACTCCTTGGCTGGCATTGTTTGTGACGCGCCCCCTGGGGCCGTGGAGTACTCGGTAGCCGGGCCGGTCGGTTCTATTGGGGTAGTCACGGTGGCAGTGACCCAGTCCGTGGCCCAGGGCGGTCAATAAAAAATTAAAGAGGAATAAAGTTTTGGGGATAAAGTTTTGTGACGCCACCCGTGGTATGCAGCTATAGGTGGCCGCCGCTGCTGTTCAGATCCACTGGGGCCGTTGATGACGCAGCAGAGATGGTTCAGCTCTCCACGGGTAGAGCTAGGCCTCAGGGTAATAAAATAAGTGATTTTAGATGTTGTTGTAGTGGTGCAAGGCAGGTGACGCAACAATTAAGTCAAGGACACAGCGGGGTGCAGTCTTCAAGTGTTTACTCTTAGTTTTTACGGTGTTCCAGATTACAACGGCTAGCCAGGTTATAACAGCCCACCGATTCCTGTGTCCTCCGGGGAAGTGATCCAGCCAACTCTCGGATAACTTGGGTGCACTTGATCGGGACCCCCTTCTTGTGTACCTTCCCGGGTTGTCTCTCTGCGCTGGCTCTCGCCCTCCTGCCCTGCGCCTCACACACAGTGTCCTGAGTCAGTGGCCGCGGGCCTTGTCGGGCGACATCCTCTCTGTCCCCTGGGTCCTATATGGCCACCTTTTCAGCGAGTGTGTGTGGTTTTGGCTATGGCACTTGGAGATACCTCAACCTCCGGTTTGCTAGCTGAGTCTTGCAGTCCTCCACTAGTCTGGGGCCAGTCCCCTACTGCGGCCTGATCCCTTCAAGGTCGGCGTGAACTCGGGTGCACGGGTGGACTCCGCACTTCCCGTGCCCCTAATATACTTTCTCTGTCTCTGGAGCCCTTCTCTGACTCCCTCTCTCCTCTTGTTCTTTCTCTTACTGGGCCCCTCTGACTGGACCCCACTCCTCAACGGTCCTCTCTCACTGCGCTCTTGCTCCTAGGACCCCCTCTCTGTCTCTGGAGCCCCTCATTGCTCCGGTCTTCTCTCTTCACTCCCTGTGACAGACTCCTGTCACCAACTGCTCTGATTGACTAACTGACTTTCTAGATCTTTCTACCTTTCCTTTTATACACCCACGTCACCAACTCTCACTCTATGTGGTGTCCTCTACCTTCAGTCCTTCCTTCATTGCTCCCCTAAACTACTTCCTCCACCCACCTCCTCTACCTAGTTCCCCCCTCCAGACAGGGACAGGGACTTTGCTCTCCCTCAGGAGCAATCTCGCCCTTCCCTACTGGAGTGATGTGGTGTTGGATGTGAGTGTGTGGGTCCCGGGTAGCGCTCCCTCCTTACCCGAGAGTGGGGTACCACACCTCTGGCTGAGATGCAGTACCTCTGTGACGACTGGACCCGCAGGGGCGCCACATTTGCGTAAGCTATTTCTCAGGCATGTGTTAATTGGGGCTTTTGTGCTGAGCAGAAGGGGAATAAGGGAGGGGGGTGAACATCTATGTCAGGCAAATATGGACGAACATTTTCCTGACATTAATATTTCCCTGACAGTGCCAAAACACCCGGTTTTGGGCAGAGGGGGGAGGTATGTGACAAAGTCACTGCCAAAGTACTGGATTACCTGCAGTAATATAAACCTAGGAAAATGCTCCAGCACATGAAGTGATGAGGGGTTAATCAATCATGTTTAGTGTTAGGGTGATTAAACACTAGTAGAGAGGGAGGAGGTCAGAGGATAAATTCGCCAGCCTTTTAGAGCATTTGGTGTGGGGTGGGTCTGGAAGTGAAAGCTCTGAGCTGTTTTGTCATGTGAAGGGAAGCTAAATCTTGGGTTGTTTGTTCCTGAAGCGGGCGGTTACCCGTAGCAACAAGGACTGTGCCATATGTTATGTTTTGTTTTCCTGTTAGCCAGGAAAGGCCGTAATTATTTTGCTAACATTGCTGTGGTTTATGCAGTGCTCTTAATAAACCAGTGGAAGATTTAAAGAGACAGTGTTCCTGGGTCTACCTCTATGTGGAGTTGAGTGAGACGATCTACCACAGTGTCTACATACAGAGAATAAAAATAAGAGCAATCCGGGCTACATAGTAACTGACAGACAGCTTGTAGTGCAGAGCATCAGAACAGAGCCGGCTGTCAGTCAGTGAGCGATGACTAAGTACCACCACCAGCGCCGCTATGACTGAAAGCCCAAATCTGCTGGTGAAAATAAAGCTCATCTCCTACCATAGCCGGACTTTCAGGTCACAGCTTCAGAGCACTATAACCTTAAGATTAACCCCAGATCTCCAGAATAACCCCAGATCTCCACCTTAACCCCAGATCTGCAGATTAACCCCAGATCTGCAGATTAACCCCAGATCTCCACATTAACCCCAGATCTCCACATTAACCCCAGATCTGCAGATTAATCCCAGATCTCCACATTAACCCCAGATCTCCACATTAACCCCAGATCTGCAGATTAACCCCAGATCTCCAGAATAATGCCAAATCTCGAGATTTAACCCCAGATCTGCAGATTAACCCCAGATCTCAACATTAACCCCAGATCTCCACATTAACCCCAGATCTGCAGATTAACCCCAGATCTCCAGAATAATGCCAAATCTCGAGATTTAACCCCAGATCTGCAGATTAACCCCAGATCTCCACATTAACCCCAGATCTGCAGATTAACCCCAGATCTCCACCTTAACCCCAGATCTCAACATTAACCCCAGATCTGCAGATTAACCCCAGATCTCCACATTAACCCCAGATCTCCCCAGATCTCCACATTAACCCCAGATCTGCAGATTAACCCCAGATCTCCACATTAACCCCAGATCTCCACATTAACCCCAGATCTCCACATTAACCCCAGATCTACAGATTAACCCCAGATCTCCACATTAACCCCAGATCTTCAGATTAACCCCAGATCTCCACATTAACCCCAGATCTCCACATTAACCCCAGATCTCCACATTAACCCCAGATCTACAGATTAACCCCAGATCTCCACATTAACCCCAGATCTCCACATTAACCCCAGATCTACAGATTAACCCCAGATCTCCACATTAACCCCAGATCTCCACATTAACCCCAGATCTCCACATTAACCCCAGATCTACAGATTAACCCCAGATCTCCACATTAACCCCAGATCTGCAGATTAACCCCAGATCTCCACATTAACCCCAGATCTCCACATTAACCCCAGATCTCCACATTAACCCCAGATCTACAGATTAACCCCAGATCTCCACATTAACCCCAGATCTTCAGATTAACCCCAGATCTCCACATTAACCCCAGATCTCCACATTAACCCCAGATCTCCACATTAACCCCAGATCTCCACATTAACCCCAAATCTACAGAATAATGCCAAATCTCGAGATTTAACCCCAGATCTGCAGATTAACCCCAGATCTCCACATTAACCCCAGATCTGCAGATTAACCCCAGATCTCCACCTTAACCCCAGATCTCCCCAGATCTCCACATTAACCCCAGATCTCCACATTAACCCCAGATCTGCAGATTAACCCCAGATCTCCACATTAACCCCAGATCTTCAGATTAACCCCAGATCTCCACATTAACCCCAGATCTCCACATTAACCCCAGATCTCCACATTAACCCCAGATCTCCACATTAACCCCAGATCTCCACATTAACCCTAGATCTGCAGATTAACCCCAGATCTCCACATTAACCCCAGATCTCCACATTAACCCCAGATCTGCAGATTAACCCCAGATCTCCAGAATAACGCCAGATCTCGAGATTAACCCCAGATCTCCACATTAACCCCAGATCTCCCCAGATCTCCACATTAACCCCAGATCTGCAGATTAACCCCAGATCTCCACATTAACCCCAGATCTGCAGATTAACCCCAGATCTCCACATTAACCCCAGATCTCCACATTAACCCCAGATCTACAGATTAACCCCAGATATCCACATTAACCCCAGATCTGCAGATTAACCCCAGATATCCACATTAACCCCAGATCTGCAGATTAACCCCAGATCTCCACATTAACCCCAGATCTCCACATTAACCCCAGATCTACAGATTAACCCCAGATCTCCACATTAACCCCAGATCTCCACATTAACCCCAGATCTGCAGATTAACCCCAGATATCCACATTAACCCCAGATCTCCACATTAACCCCAGATCTCCACATTAACCCCAGATCTCCACATTAACCCCAGATCTACAGATTAACCCCAGATATCCACATTAACCCCAGATCTGCAGATTAACCCCAGATCTCCACATTAACCCCAGATCTGCAGATTAACCCCAGATCTCCACATTAACCCCAGATCTCCACATTAACCCCAGATCTCCACATTAACCCCAGATCTCCACATTAACCCCAGATATCCACATTAACCCCAGATATCCACATTAACCCCAGATCTCCACATTAACCCCAGATCTGCAGATTAATCCCAGATCTCCACATTAACCCCAGATCTGCAGATTAACCCCAGATCTCCAGAATAATGCCAAATCTCGAGATTTAACCCCAGACCTGCAGATTAACCCCAGATCTCCAGAATAATGCCAAATCTCGAGATTTAACCCCAGATCTGCAGATTAACCCCAGATCTCCAGAATAATGCCAAATCTCGAGATTTAACCCCAGATCTGCAGATTAACCCCAGATCTCCACATTAACCCCAGATCTCCACATTAACCCCAGATCTGCAGATTAACCCCAGATCTCCAGAATAATGCCAAATCTCGAGATTTAACCCCAGATCTGCAGATTAACCCCAGATCTCCACATTAACCCCAGATCTGCAGATTAACCCCAGATCTCCACCTTAACCCCAGATCTCAACATTAACCCCAGATCTGCAGATTAACCCCAGATCTCCACATTAACCCCAGATCTCCCCAGATCTCCACATTAACCCCAGATCTGCAGATTAACCCCAGATCTCCACATTAACCCCAGATCTCCACATTAACCCCAGATCTCCACATTAACCCCAGATCTACAGATTAACCCCAGATCTCCACATTAACCCCAGATCTTCAGATTAACCCCAGATCTCCACATTAACCCCAGTTCTCCACATTAACCCCAGATCTCCACATTAACCCCAGATCTGCAGATTAACCCCAGATCTCCACCTTAACCCCAGATCTCCCCAGATCTCCACATTAACCCCAGATCTCCCCAGATCTGCAGATTAACCCCAGATCTCCACATTAACCCCAGATCTGCAGATTAACCCCAGATCTCCACATTAACCCCAGATCTTCAGATTAACCCCAGATCTCCACATTAACCCCAGATCTCCACATTAACCCCAGATCTCCACATTAACCCCAGATCTCCACATTAACCCCAGATCTGCAGATTAACCCCAGATCTCCACATTAACCCCAGATGTCCACATTAACCCCAGATCTGCAGATTTACCCCAGATCTCCAGAATAACGCCAGATCTCGAGATTAACCCCAGATCTCCACATTAACCCCAGATCTCCCCAGATCTCCACATTAACCCCAGATCTCCACATTAACCCCAGATCTGCAGATTAACCCCAGATCTCCACATTAACCCCAGATCTCCACATTAAACCCAGATCTCCACATTAACCCCAGATCTGCAGATTAACCCCAGATATCCACATTAACCCCAGATCTGCAGATTAACCCCAGATCTCCACATTAACCCCAGATCTCCACATTAACCCCAGATCTCCACATTAACCCCAGATCTGCAGATTAACCCCAGATATCCACATTAACCCCAGATCTCCACATTAACCCCAGATCTCCACATTAACCCCAGATCTCCACATTAACCCCAGATCTGCAGATTAACCCCAGATATCCACATTAACCCCAGATCTCCACATTAACCCCAGATCTACAGATTAACCCCAGATATCCACATTAACCCCAGATCTGCAGATTAACCCCAGATCTCCACATTAACCCCAGATCTGCAGATTAACCCCAGATCTCCACATTAACCCCAGATCTCCACATTAACCCCAGATCTCCACATTAACCCCAGATCTCCACATTAACCCCAGATCTACAGATTAACCCGAGATCTCCACATTAACCCCAGATCTCCACATTAACCCCAGATCTCCACATTAACCCCAGATCTGCAGATTAACCCCAGATATCCACATTAACCCCAGATCTCCACATTAACCCCAGATCTCCACATTAACCCCAGATCTCCACATTAACCCCAGATCTACAGATTAACCCCAGATATCCACATTAACCCCAGATCTGCAGATTAACCCCAGTTCTCCACATTAACCCCAGATCTGCAGATTAACCCCAGATCTCCACATTAACCCCAGATCTCCACATTAACCCCAGATCTCCACATTAACCCCAGATCTCCACATTAACCCCAGATCTACAGATTAACCCCAGATATCCACATTAACCCCAGATCTGCAGATTAACCCCAGATCTCCACATTAACCCCAGATCTCCACATTAACCCCAGATCTCCACATTAACCCCAGATCTCCACATTAACCCCAGATCTCCACATTAACCCCAGATCTGCAGATTAACCCCAGATATCCACATTAACCCCAGATCTGCAGATTAACCCCAGATCTCCACATTAACCCCAGATCTCCACATTAACCCCAGATCTACAGATTAACCCCAGATCTCCACATTAACCCCAGATCTGCAGATTAACCCCAGATATCCACATTAACCCCAGATCTCCACATTAACCCCAGATCTACAGATTAACCCCAGATCTCCACATTAACCCCAGATCTGCAGATTAACCCCAGATCTCCACATTAACCCCAGATCTCCACATTAACCCCAGATCTCCACATTAACCCCAGATCTCCACATTAACCCCAGATCTACAGATTAACCCCAGATCTGCAGATTAACCCCAGATCTCCACATTAACCCCAGATCTCCACATTAACCCCAGATCTGCAGATTAACCCCAGATCTCCACATTAACCCCAGATCTACAGATTAACCCCAGATATCCACATTAACCCCAGATCTCCACATTAACCCCAGATCTCCACATTAACCCCAGATCTCCACATTAACCCCAGATCTCCACATTAACCCCAGATCTACAGATTAACCCCAGATCTCCACATTAACCCCAGATCTGCAGATTAACCCCAGATCTCCACATTAACCCCAGATCTCCACATTAACCCCAGATCTGCAGATTAACCCCAGATCTCCACATTAACCCCAGATCTGCAGATTAACCCCAGATCTCCACATTAACCCCAGATCTGCAGGTTATTAGCGTTTTGGGACCTGAATGTTCCCTTTCAAAGAGTCGCAATTGAAAAATTTGCCTAAAAACACAGGGAATGTTCCACAAAGTCCTCATTAACCAAACAGATATATAACACTATTGGATGAGGCGAATATAGAAAATCGTCACGTTTATAATATTTATCAGATGCCAGAAAACAGCAAAAAACGTCACATTTTACTGCAAACAATAGAAACAAAGCAAGAACTGACCCCAAAGACTCAGAAAAATGTATCACATTGTATCTTCTACTCAAATCACCTCCAGAGCTGCAGTCACTATTCTGCTGTTACAGCATGTCTAATCCTCCAGTCACCTCCAGAGCTGCAGTCACTATTCTGCTGTTACATCATGTCTAATCCTCCAGTCACCTCCAGAGCTGCAGTCACTATTCTGCTGTTACATCATGTCTAATCCTCCAGTCACCTCCAGAGCTGCAGTCACTATTCTCCTGTTACATCATGTCTTATCCTCCAGTCACCTCCAGAGCTGCAGTCACTATTCTCCTGTTACATCATGTCTTATCCTCCAGTCACCTCCAGAGCTGCAGTCACTATTCTGCTGTTACATCATGTCTTATCCTCCAGTCACCTCCAGAGCTGCAGTCACTATTCTGCTGTTACATCATGTCTAATCCTCCAGTCACCTCCAGAGCTGCAGTCACTATTCTGCTGTTACATCATGTCTAATCCTCCAGTCACCTCCAGAGCTGCAGTCACTATTCTCCTGTTACATCATGTCTTATCCTCCAGTCACCTCCAGAGCTGCACTCACTATTCTGCTGTTACATCATGTCTAATCCTCCAGTCACCTCCAGAGCTGCAGTCACTATTCTGCTGTTACATCATGTCTTATCCTCCAGTCACCTCCAGAGCTGCAGTCACTATTCTGCTGTTACATCATGTCTTATCCTCCAGTCACCTCCAGAGCTGCAGTCACTATTCTGCTGTTACATCATGTCTTATCCTCCAGAGCTGCACTCACTATTCTGCTGTTACATCATGTCTAATCCTCCAGTCACCTCCAGAGCTGCAGTCACTATTCTGCTGTTACATCATGTCTTATCCTCCAGTCACCTCCAGAGCTGCAGTCACTATTCTGCTGTTACATCATGTCTTATCCTCCAGTCACCTCCAGGGCTGCAGTCACTATTCTACTGTTACATCATGTCTTATCCTCCAGTCACCTGCAGAGCTGCACTCACTATTCTGCTGTTACATCGTGTCTTATCCTCCAGTCACCTCCAGAGCTGCACTCACTATTCTGCTGTTACATCATGTCTTATCCTCCAGTCACCTCCAGAGCTGCACTCACTATTCTGCTGTTACATCGTGTCTTATCCTCCAGTCACCTCCAGAGCAGCACTCACTATTCTCCTGTTACATCGTGTTTTATCCTCCAGTCACCTCCAGAGCTGCAGTCACTATTCTGCTGTTACATCGTGTCTTATCCTCCCGTCACCTCCAGAGCTGCAGTCACAATTCTGCTGTTACATCAAGTCTTATCCTCCAGTCACCTCCAGAGCTGCAGTCACTATTCGTCTGTTACATTGTGTCTTATCCTCCAGTCACCTCTAGAGCTGCAGTCACTATTCTGCTGTTACATCGTGTCTTATCCTCCAGTCACCTCCAGAGCTGCAGTCACTATTCTGCTGTTACATCATGTCTTATCCTCCAGTCACCTCCAGAGCTGCACTCACTATTTTGCTGTTACATCATGCCTTATCCTCCAGTCACCTCCAGAGCTGCAGTCACTATTCTGCTGTTACATCATGTCTTATCCTCCAGTCACCTCCAGAGCTGCAGTCACTATTCTGCTGTTACATCGTGTCTTATCCTCCAGTCACCTCCAGAGCTGCACTCACTATTCTGCTGTTACAACATGTTTTATCCTCCAGTCACCTCCAGAGCTGCACTCACTATTCTCCTGTTACATCGTGTTTTATCCTCCAGTCACCTCCAGAGCTGCACTCACTATTCTGCTGTTACATCGTGTCTTATCCTCCAGTCACCTCCAGAGCTGCAGTCACTATTCTGCTGTTACATCATGTCTTATCCTCCAGTCACCTCCAGAGCTGCACTCACTATTCTGCTGTTACATCGTGTCTTATCCTCCAGTCACCTCCAGAGCTGCAGTCACTATTCTGCTGTTACATCGTGTCTTATCCTCCAGTCACCTGCAGAGCTGCAGTCACTATTCTGCTGTTACATCATGTCTTATCCTCCAGTCACCTCCAGAGCTGCACTCACTATTCTGCAGTTACACGGTGTCTTATCCTCCAGTCACCTCCAGAGCTGCACTCACTATTCTGCTGTTACATCGTGTCTTATCCTCCAGTCACCTCCAGAGCTGCAGTCACTATTCTGCTGTTACATCGTGTCTTATCCTCCAGTCACCTCCAGAGCTGCAGTCACTATTCTGCTCTTACATCGTGTCTTGTCCTCCAGTCACCTCCAGAGCTGCAGTCACTATTCTGCTGTTACATCGTGTCCTATCCTCCAGTCACCTCCAGAGCTGCAGCCACTATTCTGCTGTTACATCATGTCTTATCCTCCAGTCACCTCCAGAGCTGCAGTCACTATTCTGCTGTTACATCATGTCTTATCCTCCAGTCACCTCCAGAGCTGCAGTCACTATTCTGCTGTTACATCATGTCTTATCCTCCAGTCATCTCCAGAGCTGCACTCACTATTCTGCTGTTACATCATGTCTTATCCTTCAGTCACCTCCAGAGCTGCAGTCAGTCAATATTCTGCTGTTACATCATGTCTTATCCTCCAGTCACCTCCAGAGCTGCAGTCACTATTCTGCTGTTACATCGTGTCTTATCCTCCAGTCACCTCCAGAGCTGCAGTCACTATTCTGCTGTTACATCTTGTCTTATCCTCCAGTCACTTCCAGAGCTGCACTCACTATTCTGCTGTTACATCATGTCTTATCCTCCAGTCCCCTCCAGAGCTGCAGTCACTATTCTGCTGTTACATAGTGTCTTATCCTCCAGTCACCTCTAGAGCTGCAGTCACTATTCTGCTGTTACATCGTGTCTTATCCTCCAGTCACCTCTAGAGCTGCAGTCACTATTCTGCTGTTACATCGTGTCTTATCCTCCAGTCACCTCTAGAGCTGCAGTCACTATTCTGCTGTTACATCGTGTCTTATCCTCCAGTCACCTCTAGAGCTGCAGTCACTATTCTGCTGTTACATCATGTCTTATCCTCCAGTCCCCTCCAGAGCTGCAGTCACTATTCTGCTGTTACATCGTGTCTTATCCTCCAGTCACCTCCAGAGCTGCACTCACTATTCTGCTGTTACATCGTGTCTTATCCTCCAGTCACCTCCAGAGCTGCACTCACTATTCTAATGTTACATCGTGTCTTATCCTCCAGTCACCTCCAGAGCTGCACTCACTATTCTGCTTGTTACATCATGTCTTATCCTCCAGTCACCTCCAGAGCTGCAGTCACTATTCTGCTGTTACATCATGTCTTATCCTCCAGTCACCTCCAGAGCTGCAGTCACTATTCTGCTGTTACATTGTGTCTTATCCTCCAGTCACCACTAGAGCAGCAGTCACTATTCTGCTGTTACATCGTGTCTTATCCTCCAGTCACCTCCAGAGCTGCAGTCACTATTCTGCTGTTACATCGTGTCTTATCCTCCAGTCACTTCCAGAGCTGCACTCACTATTCTGCTGTTACATCATGTCTTTTCCTCCAGTCACCTCCAGAGCTGCAGTCACTATTCTGCTGTAACATCATGTCTTATCCTCCAGTCACCTCCAGAGCTGCACTCACTATTCTGCTGTTACATCATGTCTTATCCTCCAGTCACCTCCAGAGCTGCAGTCACTATTCTGCTGTTACATCGTGTCTTATCCTCCAGTCACCTCCAGAGCTGCAGTCACTATTCTGCTGTTACATCATGTCTTTTCCTCCAGTCACCTCCAGAGCTGCACTCACTATTCTGCTGTTACATCATGTCTTTTCCTCCAGTCACCTCCAGAGCTGCAGTCACTATTCTGCTGTTACATCATGTCTTTTCCTCCAGTCACCTCCAGAGCTGCAGTCACTATTCTGCTGTAACATCATGTCTTATCCTCCGGTCACCTCCAGAGCTGCACTCACTATTCTGCTGTTACATCGTGTCTTATCCTCCAGTCACCTCCAGAGCTGCAGTCACTATTCTGCTGTTACATCGTGTCTTATCCTCCAGTCACCTCCAGAGCTGCAGTCACTATTCTGCTGTTACATCATGTCTTATCCTCCAGTCACCTCCAGAGCTGCACTCACTATTCTGCTGTTACATCGTGTCTTATCCTCCAGTCACCTCCAGAGCTGCACTCACTATTCTGCTGTTACATCGTGTCTTATCCTCCAGTCACCTCCAGAGCTGCAGTCACTATTCTGCTGTTACATCATGTCTTATCCTCCAGTCACCTCCAGAGCTGCACTCACTATTCTCCTGTTACATCGTGTCTTATCCTCCAGTCACCTCCAGAGCTGCACTCACTATTCTGCTGTTACATCGTGTCTTATCCTCCAGTCACCTCCAGAGCTGCACTCACTATTCTGCTGTTACATCATGTCTTATCCTCCAGTCACCTCCAGAGCTGCACTCACTATTCTGCTGTTACATCATGTCTTATCCTCCAGTCACCTCCAGAGCTGCACTCACTATTCTGCTGTTACGTTGTGTCTTATCCTCCAGTCACCTCCAGAGCTGCAGTCACTATTCTGCTGTTACATCATGTCTTATCCTCCAGTCACCTCCAGAGCTGCACTCACTATTCTGCTGTTACATTGTGTCTTATCCTCCTGTCACCTCCAGAGCTGCAGTCACTATTCTGCTGTTACATCATGTCTTATCCTCCACTCACCTCCAGAGCTGCACTCACTGTTCTGCTGTGACATCGTGTCTTATCCTCCAGTCACCTCCAGAGCTGCAGTCACTATTCTGCTGTTACATTGTGTCTTATCCTCCAGTCACCTCCAGAGCTGCACTCACTATTCTGCAGTTACATGGTGTCTTATCCTCCACTCACCTTCAGAGCTGCACTCACTAATCTACTCTTACATCAAGTCTTATCCTCCAGTCACCTCCAGAGCCGCACTCACTATTCTCTTGTTACATTGTGTCTTATCCTCCAGTCACCTCCAGAGCTGCGATCACTATTCTGCTGTTACATCATGTCTTATCCTCCAGTCACCTCCAGAGCTGCAGTCACTATTCTGCTGTTACATCATGTCTTATCCACCAGTCACCTCCAGAGCTGCGCTCACTATTCTGCTGTTACATCATGTATTAACCTCCAGCCACCTCCAGAGCTGCACTCACTATTCTGCTGTTACATCATGTCTTATCCTCCAGTCACCTCCAGAGCTGCACTCACTAATCTGCTCTTACATCAAGTCTTATCCTCCAGTCACCTCCAGAGCTGCACTCACTATTCTGCTGTTACATCATGTCTTATCCTCCTGTCACATCCAGAGCTGCACTCACTATTCTGCTGTTACATTGTGTCTTATCCTCCTGTCACATCCAGAGCTGCACTCACTATTCTGCTGTTATATCGTGTCTTATCCTCCTGTCACCTCCAGAGCTGCAGTCACTATTCTGCTGTTACATCATGTCTTATCCTCCACTCACCTCCAGAGCTGCACTCACTGTTCTGCTGTTACATCGTGTCTTATCCTCCAGTCGCCTCCAGAGCTGCAGTCACTATTCTGCTTGTTACATTGTGTCTTATCCCCCAGTCACCTCCAGAGCTGCAGTCACTATTCTGCTGTTACATCGTGTCTTATCCTCCAGTCGCCTCCAGAGCTACAGTCACTATTCTGCTTGTTACATTGTGTCTTATCCTCCAGTCACCTCCAGAGCTGCAGTCACTATTCTGCTGTTACATTGTGTCTTATCCTCCAGTCACCTCCAGAGCTGCACTCACTTTTCTGCTGTTACATCATGTCTCATCCTCCATTCACCTCCAGAGCTGCACTCACTATTCTGCTGTTACATCGTGTCTTATCCTCCAGTCACCTCCGGAGCTGCAGTCACTATTCAGCTATTACATCATGTCTTATCCTCCAGTCACCTCCAGAGCTGCACTCACTATTCTGCTGTTACATCATGTCTTATCCACCAGTCACCTCCAGAGCTGCACTCACTATTCCGCTGTCATGAAGTGCTCCCACGTCCCTCACAGAATGTCGCCGTGTTCTCCCTCCACCACACTGAGGAGTTGGGATCTCTGTCGATCACTTCCTCACTATCTGTTGGTGTCCGGGATTCGGCGCCTGTGAGCAGATTCCGCTGTCAGCTCCAGCGGTGAATGCAGCAATGAGCACAGACACAAGGCTCCTTCTAGCACAGGACTCTTGTCTCCAGCAGGTGGCAGTAGCAGCCCGTGACATTATGTACAGATAGACGCTGCTCCAGTGACTGACAGTACTGCTGCCTGGGACCGGGGGACCAATACTGCAACCGGGGACCGGGGGACCAATACTGCGGCCGGGGACCGGGGGACCAATACTGCTGCCTGGGACCGAGGGACCAGTACTGCTGCCTGGGACCAGGGGATCAATACTGCTGCCTGGGACCGGGGGACCAACACGGGGACCGGGGGACCAATACTGCTGCCTGGGACCGGGGGACCAACACTGCGACCGGGGACCGGGGAACCAATACTGCTGCCTGGGACCGGGGGACCAACACTGCAACCGGGGACCGGGGGACCAATACTGCGGCCGGGAACCGGGGGACCAATACTGCGGCCGGGGATCAATACTGCAACCGGGGACCGGGGGATCAATACTGCGGCCGGGGACCGGGGGACCAATACTGCGGCCGGGGACCGGGGGACCAATACTGCGGCCGGGGACCGGGGGACCAATACTGCTGCCTGGGACCGAGGGACCAATACTGCTGCCGGGAACTGGGGGACCAATACTGCTGCCTGGGACCGGGGGACCAACACGGGGACCGGGGGACCAATACTGCTGCCTGGGACCAACACTGCGACCGGGGACTGGGGGACCAATACTGCTGCCTGGGACCGGGGGACCAACACTGCAACCGGGGACCGGGGGACCAATACTGCTGCCTGGGACCGAGGGACCAATACTGCTGCCTGGGACCAGGGGACCAATACTGCTGCCTGGGACCGGGGGACCAATACTGCTGCCTGGGACCGGGGGAAGAGTACTGCGGCCGGGGACCAATACTGCAACCGGGGACCGGGGGACCAATACTGCTGCCTGGGACCAAGGGACCAATACTGCTGCCTGGGACCGGGGGAAGAATACTGCGGCCGGGGACCAATACTGCAACCGGGGACCGGGGGACCAATACTGCTGCCTGGGACCGGGGGAAGAATACTGTGGCCGGGGACCAATACTGCAACCGGGGACCGGGGGTCCAATACTGGGGCCCGGGATGGGGACCAATACTGTGGCTGGGAATCGGGGGACCAATACTGCTGCCTGGGACCGGGGGACCAATACTGCTGCCTGGGACCGGGGGACCAACACTGCGACCGGGGACTGGGGGACCAATACTGCTGCCTGGGACCGGGGGACCAACACTGCGCCGGGGACTGGGGGACCAATACTGCTGCCTGGGACCGGGGGACCAACACTGCGGCCGGGGACCGGGGGACCAATACTGCTGCCTGGGACCGAGGGACCAATACTACTGCCTGGGACCAGGGGACCAATACTGCTGCCTGGGACCGGGGGACCAACACGGGGACCGGGGGACCAATACTGCTGCCTGGGACCGGGGGAAGAATACTGCTGCCGGGGACCAACACTGCGGCCGGGGACCAATACTGCTGCTTGGGACCGGGGAAGAATACTGCTGCCGGGGACCAATACTGCAACTGGGACCGGGGGTCCAATACTGGGGCCAGGGATGGGGACCAACACTGTGGCCGGGGACCAATACTGCGTCCGGGAACTGGGGGACCAACACTGCTGTCTGGGACCGAGGGTAGAATACTGCGGCCGGGGACCAATACTGCAACCGGGTACCGGGGGTCCAATATTGTGGCCAGGGTCCGGGGGACCAATACTGTGGCCGGGGACCAATACTGGGACCGGGGAATCAATACTGCGTCCGGGAACCGGGGAATCAATACTGCGTCCGGGAACCGGGGAATCAATACTGCGTCCGGGAACCGGGGAATCAATACTGTGTCCGGGAACCGGGGAATCAATACTGCGTCCGGGAACCGGGGAATCAATACTGTGTCCGGGAACCGGGGAATCAATACTGCGTCCGGGAACCGGGGAATCAATACTGTGTCCGGGAACCGGGGAATCAATACTGCGTCCGGGAACCGGGGAATCAATACTGCGTCCGGGAACCGGGGGACCAATACTGCGTCCGGGAACCGGGGAATCAATACTGTGTCCGGGAACCGGGGAATCAATACTTCGTCCGGGAACCGGGGAATCAATACTTCGTCCGGGAACCGGGGAATCAATACTGCGTCCGGGAACCGGGGAATCAATACTGTGTCCGGGAACCGGGGAATCAATACTGCGTCCGGGAACCGGGGGACCAATACTGCGTCCGGGAACCGGGGAATCAATACTGTGTCCGGGAACCGGGGAATCAATACTTCGTCCGGGAACCGGGGAATCAATACTGCGTCCTGGAACCGGGGAATCAATACTGTGTCCGGGAACCGGGGAATCAATACTGTGTCCGGGAACCGGGGAATCAATACTGCGTCCGGGAACCGGGGAATCAATACTGCGTCCGGGAACCGGGGAATCAATACTTCGTCCGGGAACCGGGGAATCAATACTGCGTCCTGGAACCGGGGAATCAATACTGTGTCCGGGAACCGGGGAATCAATACTGTGTCCGGGAACCGGGGAATCAATACTGCGTCCGGGAACCGGGGAATCAATACTGCGTCCTGGAACCGGGGAATCAATACTGCGTCCGGGAACCGGGGAATCAATACTTCGTCCGGGAACCGGGGAATCAATACTGCGTCCTGGAACCGGGGAATCAATACTGCGGCCGGGAACCGGGGGACCAATACTACGGCCTTGAGTTGGGGGACTAATAATGCGGCTGGGGACTGAGGGACCAATGCTGTGGCCGGGAACCGGTGGACCAATATTGCGGCCAGGGACCGGGGGACGAATATTGTGACCGGGGACCGGGGGACCAATGCTGCGGCTGGGGACCAATGCTGTAGACGGGGACCAATACTGAGGCCAGGGACCTTGGGACCAATACTATGGCTGGGAATTGGGGGACCAATACTGTGGTCGGGGACCGGGGTGCTAATGTGGCGGAACAGTTAATGTCTGTGCCAGCCAGGCTCCATCAGGCCCGGGGCTGACGTGCTGTTAGTGATGGGTTTAGTCGTGTGATATTTTCTTTGTATACTTTGATTCCTGCAGATTTGTGGTCGTTCACCCTCCCAGCTGCAGGGAGGTTGCTGAGGAGGCTGCAGAGAGGTTGCTGAGGAGGCTGCAGAGAGGTTGCTGAGGAGGCTGCAGGGAGGTCGCTGTGGAGGCTGCAGGGAGGTCGCTATGAAGGCTGCAGGGAGGTCGCTGCTGAGGCTGATGGAGGTCGCTGCGGAAGCTGTAGGGAGGTCGCTGAAGAGGCTGCAGGGAGGTCGCTACGAAGGCTGCAGGGAGGTGCTGCGGAGGCTGCAGGGAGGTCGCTGCTGAGGCTGATGGAGGTCGCGGCGGAAGCTGCAGGGAGGTCGCTGAAGAGGCTGCAGGGAGGTCGCTACGAAGGCTGCAGGGAGGTGCTGTGGAGGCTGCAGGGAGGTTGCTGAGGAGGCTGCAGGAAGGTAGCTGCGGAAGCTGCAGGAAGGTAGCTACAGAGACTGCATTGAGGTGTTGCGGAGGCTGCAAGGAGAAGCTGCAGGGAGGTGCAGCAGAGGCTGCAGGGAGGTGCTGCGGAGGCGGCAGAGAGATGCTGTGAAGGCTGCAGGGAGGTCACTGAGGAGGCTGCAGGGAGGTCGCTGAAGAGGCTGCAGGGAGGTCGCTCCAGAGGTTGCAGGGAAGTCACTGAGGAGGCTGAAGGAAGTCACTGAGGAGGCTGAGGTCACTGAGGAAGCTGCAGGGAGGTCGCTGTGGAGGCTGTAGGGAGGTTGCTGAGGAGGCTGCAGGGAGGTTGCTGAGGAGGCTACAGGGAGGTCCCTGTGGAGGCTGCAGGGAGGTCACTGAGGAGGCTGTAGGGAGGTCGCTGATGAGGCTGCAGGGAGGTTGCTGAGAAAGCTGCAAGGAGGTTGCTGAAGAGGCTGCAGGGAGATCACTGAGGAGGCTGCAGGGAGGTTGCTGATGAGGCTGCAGGGAGGTTGCTGAGAAAGCTGCAGGGAGGTCACTGAGGAGGCTTCAGGGAGGTCACTGAGGAGGCTGCAGGGAGGTCACTGAGGAGGCTGCAGCGAGGTCACTGAGGAGGCTGCAGGGAGGTCGCTGAGGAGGCTGCAGGGAGGTTTCAGAGGAGGCTGCAGGGAGGTCACTGAGGAGGCTGCAGGGAGGTCACTGAGGAGGCTGCAGGGAGGTTTCAGAGGAGGCTGCAGGGAGGTTGCTGTGGAGGCTGCAGGGAGGTTGCTGAGAAAGCTGCAGGGAGGTCACTGAGGAGGCTGCAGGGAGGTCACTGAGGAGGCTGCAGCAAGGTCACTGAGGAGGCTGCAGGGAGGTCGCTGTGGAGGCTGCAGGGAGGTTTCAGAGGAGGCTGCAGGGAGGTCACTGAGGAGGCTGCAGGGAGGTTTCAGAGGAGGCTGCAGGGAGGTTGCTGTGGAGGCTGCAGGGGGTCACTGAGGAGGCTGCAGGGAGGTCACTGAGGAGGCTGCAGGGAGGATACTGTGGAGGCTGCAGGGAGGTTGCTGTGGAGGCTGCAGGGAGGTCACTGAGGAGGCTGCAGGGAGGTTACTGTGGAGGCTGCAGGGAGGTTACTGTGGAGGCTGCAGGGAGGTTTCTGAGGAGGCTGCAGGGAGGTTACTGTGGAGGCTGCAGGGAGGTTTCTGAGGAGGCTGCAGGGAGGTTTCTGAGGAGGCTGCAGGGAGGTTGCTGTGGAGGCTGCAGGGAGGTTTTAGAGGAGGCTGCATTGAGGTTACTGTGGAGGCTGCAGGGAGGTTACTGTGGAGGCTGCAGGGAGGTTACTGTGGAGGCTGCAGGGAGGTTTCTGAGGAGGCTGCAGGGAGGTTGCTGTGGAGGCTGCAGGGAGGTTTTAGAGGAGGCTGCAGGGAGGTTGCTGTGGAGGCTGCAGGGAGGTTTCAGAGGAGGCTGCAGGGAGGTTGCTGTGGAGGCTGCAGGGAGGTTTTAGAGGAGGCTGCAGGGAGGTTGCTGTGGAGGCTGCAGGGAGATTTCAGAGGAGGCTGCAGGGAGGTTGCTGAGGAGGCTGCAGGGAGGTTTCAGAGGAGGCTGCAGGGAGGTTGCTGTGGAGGCTGCAGGGAGGTTTTAGAGGAGGCTGCAGGGAGGTTGCTGTGGAGGCTGCAGGGAGGTTTTAGAGGAGGCTGCAGGGAGGTTGCTGAGGAGGCTGCAGGGAGGTTTCAGAGGAGGCTGCAGGGAGGTTGCTGTGGAGGCTGCAGGGAGGTTGCTGAGAAAGCTGCAGGGAGGTCACTGAGGAGGCTGCAGGGAGGTCACTGAGGAGGCTGCAGGGAGGTTTCAGAGGAGGCTGCAGGGAGGTTTCAGAGGAGGCTGCAGGGAGGTTGCTGTGGAGGCTGCAGGGAGATTTCAGAGGAGGCTGCAGGGAGGTTGCTGTGGAGGCTGCAGGGAGGTTTCAGAGGAGGCTGCAGGGAGGTTGCTGTGGAGGCTGCAGGGAGGTTTCAGAGGAGGCTGCAGGGAGGTCGCTGTGGAGGCTGCAGGGAGGTTTCAGAGGAGGCTGCAGGGAGGTTTCAGAGGAGGCTGCAGGGAGGTTTCAGAGGAGGCTGCAGCGAGGTCACTGAGGAGGCTGCAGGGAGGTTGCTGTGGAGGCTGCAGGGAGGTTGCTGTGGAGGCTGCAGGGAGGTCACTGAGGAGGCTGCAGGGAGGTTTCAGAGGAGGCTGCAGGGAGGTTTCAGAGGAGGCTGCAGGGAGGTTGCTGTGGAGGCTGCAGGGAGGTTTCAGAGGAGGCTGCAGGGAGGTTTCAGAGGAGGCTGCAGGGAGGTTTCAGAGGAGGCTGTAGCGAGGTCACTGAGGAGGCTGCAGGGAGGTTGCTGTGGAGGCTGCAGGGAGGTTGCTGTGGAGGCTGCAGGGAGGTTGCTGTGAAGGCTGTAGCGAGGTCACTGAGGAGGCTGCAGGGAGGTTGCTGTGGAGGCTGCAGGGAGGTTGCTGTGGAGGCTGCAGGGAGGTTGCTGTGGAGGCTGTAGCGAGGTCACTGAGGAGGCTGCAGGGAGGTTGCTGTGGAGGCTGCAGGGAGGTCACTGAGGAGGCTGCAGGGAGGTTGCTGTGGAGGCTGCAGGGAGGTTTCAGAGGAGGCTGCAGGGAGGTTGCTGTGGAGGCTGCAGGGAGGTTGCTGTGGAGGCTGCAGGGAGGTTGCTGTGGAGGCTGCAGGGAGGTTTCAGAGGAGGCTGCAGGGAGGTTGCTGAGGAGGCTGCAGGGAGGTTGCTGTGGAGGCTGCAGGGAGGTTGCTGTGGAGGCTGCAGGGAGGTCACTGAGGAGGCTGCAGGGAGGTTGCTGTGGAGGCTGCAGGGAGGCTGCAGGGAGGTTGCTGTGGAGGCTGCAGGGAGGTTTCAGAGGAGGCTGCAGGGAGGTTGCTGTGGAGGCTGCAGGGAGGTCGCTAGAATCATCAGTGGGGTCCGCGGACGCATTTATGAGACGGTACCACTGACGCTCTGCATTTAATCACTACTGAGGACCCCTCCACAGGGGCGAGGCCTCGCGGGGGTCCGGGGGTCCAGCGTGTGGTCTGTGCGTCTGCTCCTGGCGTCGCCTTCTGCTTTACGTTTGCTGTACCTGTTTTTGCTGACAACCACCATGGCCGCCCTGGTGCTCCGGTTGTCAGGCAGCTTTCCCTCCGGTGATGACGGCTACAATGTGACAATTCCTCGCATAGTTTCTGTCTGATGTCGGCGCAGTCACATGACTCTTGCGCCATTTCTCCGTGACGAGCGGCATGACCCGCTGCTCTCAGCCCTTCTGTCACCCCGCGGCCTCCACCTTGTGTCACTGTGGATCTAACAGAAACGTTCCCACAGCTCCGTCCGGGAACGACACATCTGCCCCACGTCCCAGCCGAAGAGCGGAAGGCACGAGACGGGCGGCAGCTGCCCCCTGACATCCCCCAACATTCCCAGAAACTGCCAGCAAAGTGTGGGAAAGTCCAGAGAGGAAGCGAGCCCCCGACCGCAGGAGCCATGAGAACCACATCTCACAGAAGGCATGATGGGAAATCTGAGAGATGGACCGCAAAGGGTTACATCTAGCGATGGGCGAGCACTAAAATGCTCGGGTGCTCGATGCTCGGGTCCAGCACATTGGAATACTCGGGTTCTCGACCCGAGCAACGAGCCCAATTTTTGCACTTTTGCATTGCTTTCAACCGTGACAAATGCATTCACCGGGAAATGTCATTTTAACATTTTACAACCTTATCTGGCAATGTGCTGTGTGACACATCATCAGACACATCCTGTTTCATTTATGATGGAGGGACTCTGAAAGTCACAAACACTATTTTTATAGAGCCATCAGGCGGCCCTTACTATTCTTAAAGGGCCAGCAGTCGGCCCTCGCTATTGGTAGAGAGCCATCAGTCGGCTTTGTTTTATTGTTCCCATTACTAACGAGTGGGTCTCCTATACTGTTATTGCGTATGCAGTGACTGCAAGGGCTGCCAAAAATTTGGAGGAACTCCAATGCCCCTTGCAAGAGATGTAGATATGGTGATATGGAGGAGGATGTGGAGGATGAGGAGAAGGAGGAGGACAAGATCAAATAGCCAAAATCAGGAAGCGTATACCCATGTGTGGGTGTGAAGAGGTGCATGGGAATACACCTCCCAAGAAAAGACACTGTATTGGAGTTTATGTTACGCTGCTATCATTCGGTGATGTTGAGAAGTCCGGCCCAATCCAGCCCTTGTTCATTTTTATAAGAGTCAGCCTGGCAGCATTTTCAGTTGACAGGCGGATGCGCTTATCAGTTATAATTCCACCGGCCACACTAAAAACCCGCTCTGATAAAACGCTGGCAGCAGGGCAGGCCAGGACCTCCAAGGCATAGAGAGACAGTTCATTCCACGTATCCAGTGTAATGCACACGCCCGGGCTGAGCGGCGTGTGCGTGTGATTCCACTGGAACGTGCCGGAGAGTGAATGCCTGGAGGGGCGTAACTAGGTATTCACCCGATCCGACCAGGGTCGCACGATGGCATACGACGCCAGTGCACCAAGGAGGAACCGAGCAGAGGGACCAGGTGCTACTCCAGGTCAGACCCCAGACACGGCTGTTGACCCACACAGGGGAATACAGGAACAGACTGGTTAGGCTGGCACACAGACTGGTGGGTATAGGCAGGCACGACTGGTATGCAGGCAGGCAGGTATGCAGGCAGGGGGGTACAGGCAAGCACGGCTAGAGTGCAGACAGGGAGGCACTAGCAGGTAGGAACACAGGCGGGATAGGACCCAGTACACACTGGGACTCAGGAACAGAACCACAGATGTGGCGGACAAACACAGCAGAGTAAGGCCGCCCAGAGAGGTGAGCGAGAGCAGGGCAAGACGAGACCGCCAAGAGTGGTGAGCGAGAGTAGAGCAGGACGAGGCCGCCTGGAGCGGTGAGCGAGAGTAGAGCAGGACGAGGCCGCCTGGAGCGGTGAGCGAGAGTAGAGCAGGACGAGGCCGCCTGGAGCGGTGAGCAAAGGGTCAGAGCTGAGTGAGACTGCCGGAGCAGTGAGCAAAGGGTCAGAGCGGAGCAAGACTGCCGGAGCAGTGAGCAAAGGGTCAGAGCGGAGCAAGACTGCCGGAGCAGTGAGCAAAGGGTCAGAGCGGAGCAAGACTGATGGAGCAGTGAGCAAAGGGTCAGAGCGGAGCGAGCGAGACTGCCGGAGCAGTGAGCAAAGGGTCAGAGCGGAGCAAGACTGCCGGAGCAGTGAGCAAAGGGTCAGAGCGGAGCGAGACTGCCGGAGCAGTGAGCAAAGGGTCAGAGTGGAGCGAGACTGCCGGAGCAGTGAGCAAAGGGTCAGAGCGGAGCAAGACTGCCGGAGCAGTGAGCAAAGGGTCAGAGCGGAGCAAGACTGCCGGAGCAGTGAGCAAAGGGTCAGAGCGGAGCAAGACTGCCGGAGCAGTGAGCAAAGGGTCAGAGCGGAGCAAGACTGCCGAAGCAGTGAGCAAAGGGTCAGAGCAGGCCAGAACCGCCGGAGCGGTGAGCAAGGCAGAGCAGGCTAGAACCGCCAGAGCGGTGAGCAAGGCAGAGCAGGCTAGAACCGCCGGAGCGGTGAGCAAGGCAGAGCAGGGGGGACAGGGCTCTGTACACACGGAACAGGCAGGAAGGGAAAGGCAGAACCAGATACCCACAGGGTACTTACAGTGAAGTAGCGAGTGGACCACTAATTCACAAACAGAAGTACAGTGACAACGAGCAGGAGTTAGGTACGAGTTCAGACTCTGCAGAAAAAGGAAAGGTACGGACATAGAGAAACACAGGAAACAGGCTAGAAGAGTATACAGACAAGAACAGACACAGTAGCAAGATACAGGAGCGGGTCTAGGTATGCAGCCCCTAGAAGGCGGGAGGAACAGGCTAGGAGCGTGTTCAGACAAGACAGACAAGATACAGGAGCGGGTCTAGGTATGCGGCCCCTAGAAGGTGGAACAAACAGGCAAGGAGCGTGTTCAGACAGGCCTGGAAATACAGCCTCCAGGAAAGGCAGGCAAGCAAACACAGAAGGGGACCTGGCACATTCAGAGTGAAAGAACACACTGAATGAAACACAATGCTCAGGCATGGATTCATTGGAGCAGCTGGGTTAAATACCAGGTGACAGACAGCAATAGGCTGAGGACGCACAAGGGGTGTGCCTGCAGCAGCTACAAGAAGCAGGAAGTGATCGGGCGCCGCCCTTAAGCAGCAGAAACAGAGGCAAGCAGACAGCATGGAGGGAAGCCAGAGAGACATTCTGGATTGGAGATCAAGTGCGCGCCTTTGCACAGTGGGAGATGGACCCAATAATTATACGGCACAGAGGAATCACGGAGGACGCTGGTACGGTCGGCAAGGTACTCCCTCACCATCTTCCGAAACTTTGCACTCCTTGTGAGAGTACCCCGCACCTCAGGACCTGTGCGATGGGAGGGGCTGAGAAAACTCTCCCAGAACTTTGACAGTGTTCCCCTGCCTCTGCTGGATTGGAGTTGTGTCTCTCTCGCCTGTACTCCTTGGTTGTCCAACGAACTGTGACCTCTGCCGCCAGCGTGTTCAGGTGGGAATTTTTTCACTAATTCCACAACAAGGGCCTTCTGGTACTGCCCCATTTTATTAGGCCTGTCCTGCACGGAAATAAGAGATATAAAGTTCTCCTTGTAGTGGGGGTCTAGAAGTGTCACCAACCAGTAATGACTGTCACCCAAAATTTGGACAATGCGAGGGTCACAGGAAAGGCAGCGTAACATAAACTCAGCCATGTGTGCCAGACTGCAAAGAGGCAAGACTTCCGTGCCCTCACCAAGAGGATGACTGACCATGCTCTCCTCCTCATCCTCTTCCTCCTCCTCCCTTTCCTCAGGCCATCCACGCTGAACAGACGATATGACAGCTGTGCAGGTAGTACCATCTATAGTGCATGAAACTAGCTCCTGTCCTTCCTCCTCCTCTTCCTCATTGTCACCCAATCCACGTTGGGATGAGATGAGGCTGGGCTGTGTGTAATCACCCTGTATGGTTCTTTGCTCCATCTCATCGTGCTCCGCCTGCAATGCATCCTCTTTGATTGTGAGCAGAGAGTGTTTCAGAAGACAGAGAAGCGGGATGGTGACTCTAATTATGGCGTCATCGCCGCTCACCATCTTGGTGGACTCCTCAAAGTTTTGGAGTATTGTACAGATGTCTGACATCAATGTTCATTCCCGAGGTTTTATGTGTAGAATCTGAACGGCCGTGTTGATGCTGGTAGCCAAAACTGCCCTCTTCTGCTCACAAATCCTTCCCAACTTCTGCAATGTAGAGGCCCAACGCGTGGGGACATCGCAGATCAGTCGGTGAGCTGGAAGCTGCAAACGCTGCTGAAGCACGGCAAGGGCAGCGAAAGCTGTAGCTGACTTTCTAAAATGGGCACACAGGCAGCGTACTTTGACAAGCAGAGGCGATGGATCTGGGTAGGTTTCGAGAAACCGCTGAACCATGAGGTTAAGCACATGGGCCAGGCATGGTACGTGTGTGAGCTCGCCTTGCTTCAGAGCTGCCACCAGGTTCCAGCCATTGTCACACATGACTATGCCTGGCTGTAGGGTCAGCGGGTGTGAGCCACAGATCTGCCTGCACTTTCAGAGCTGTCCACAACTCTTCAGCGGTATTCGGTTTGTCACCTAAGCATATTAGCTTCAACACAGCCTGTTGCCGCTTGGCCGACGCAGTGCTGCAGTGCTTCCAGCTTCTGACTGATGTGGTCATTTTGGAGATAGAGGCTGAAGAGGAGGATTAGGCTGAGGAGGATGAGGTGCAGGAGCTGTAGACTGTGGGGGCAACCCTGATTGACCTAGGGCCCGCAATCCTTGACGTCGGGAGGACGTGTTCCGTCCCAAGGTCCGACTGGGTCCTGGCTTCCACTATTAACCCAGTGTGCCATCAGCGAGTTGTACTGTCCCTGTGCACAAGCACTTGTCCACATGTCCGTGGTTAAGTGGACTTTCCCGGTAACTGCGTTGTTGAGGAACGGCTAATGTTGTGGGACACGTGCGGGGACGGCACACCGGGAGAAATAGTGGAGTCTGGGGACCGAGTACCGAGGGACGGCCACCGCCATCAGGTTGTGGAAAGCTTCCGTCTCCACGAGCTTAAAAGGCAACATTTCGAGTGCAAGCAGTCGTGAAATGTGGGAATTTAATAGTGTGGCCTGTGGGGCGTTGGCTGCGTATTTGCGTTTGCGTTCCAAGGACTGGGGTAGGGAAAACTGAACGCTGCGCTGGGACAAGGACATGGACGTGCTTGCTGATGGTGATAGCTGAGAGTGTGCAATGACATGTGCAGGGCGGGAGGCATCTTCGCATGCACCATGGACAGCCGGAAGAAGCAGTGGTGTCACCCGCAGACACAGTTTCTGGACCCTGGGGTTCGGCCCACTTAGTAGGGTGCTTTGCTACCATGCGTCTGATCATGCTGGTGTTGGTCAGGCTGGTAGTTTTGCTACCCCTGCTGATGCTGGACTGGCACATGGTGCAAATGGCCTTTTTGGGGTTATCGACAGAGTCTTTAAAAAACAACCAGACTCAGGAAGACCTAACAGTTGTACTGGCAACTTCCTTCGTGTTGGTGTTACGGGGAACGGTTGCCCACCTTCTGTCTGCGGCCACCACACTGCTTCTTTCTGTCTGTTGGGGTGCTCTGCCTCCCTCCCCCTGTGTGCTGCTGTCCCCGCTCTGCATGTCCTCCTGTCAGGTTGGGTCAGTTACTATATCATCCACCACCTCGTCTTCCACTTCCGCACCCTGATCCTCCTCCTCCTCCTGACCTTCTGACAATTGTGTCTCATCATCGTCCACCTCTTGTGACACTTTCCCACCGTCGCCTTCGTGTGACCGTGGCTGCTCAAATATTTGGGCATCGCTACACGCGATCTCCTCTTGACTCGCTTGAAGCTGGCCGGACGAGAGGCCCGAATCTACAAATGGAAAAGTGAACAGCTCTTCAGAGTGTCCAAGTGTGGGATCAGTTGTCTCCGGGCCCTCGACATGGTGGGAGGAAGGAGGATCAGGGTGAGGAATATGCGGTCCAGACTTGAGACTTGACCGTGTGGAAGACAGGGTGGTGGTGGTGGTGGCTAAGTGACTGGAAGCATTATCCGCTGTCCAACCAACAACCTTTTCACACTGCTCTGGGTTCAATAGTGGTGTGCTGCCGTCCCCTAGGAATTGGGACTGGAAGGTCAGGCGAGAAGATGTGGGTGTTTGTTGTGGCACAAGTTCAGCTTGCCCACGGCATTGTTCTCTACATGCAACATCACCATCACGTCCACTTCTCCGTCCCTTACCACGCACCTTGCCCATTTTCAATGGAGGGCAATATTTTCCACGTTCACTAGAAATGGCTGCTTTTGGAACACAATTATATGTGATATATCTGACAGAGAACTGCAATTTTAAATAGCAGGCCTGTAATTTACTAATACTATGCTACACAGAGACCTAGTGTGAATAGCCTGACCGACACACTGCAACGGAATGGAAATGAGGCCAATATTTTCCACGTTCAGTTAAAATTTCTGGATTTTTATCGTTTTAATATGGAACAGATCTGGCTGTATTCTGCAGTGAGAACAAGCAAATGGAGCAGAAAAATGGTGTACTCTGGGTTGCTTTTTAAGCAAATAATCAGGATTAAGATAAAAAAAATTTGCCCTGGCCCCTGATATCTGGGGCTATGTCTACAAATATCTGTAAGAACAGCAGCAGCAGACAGGACGTTCAGTGGACCCTCTTGTACTGTATCATGCACTGCCTGACTAACTCCTGCTATCACCACTGATTATATGCAGCTGGATTAGTCCTCAGAAGGACTGTTAGTTCCGGTGGATATATATATATATATGTTGTGGAATACCTATACTAACTAGAAACAAGCAAATCTCTCCCTGACACAGCAGCAGCTCTCCCTACACTGTCTGATCCGGAGTGACTGTGACGAGCATGGCGGCGCCAGGTCTGATATAGACCCGATGACGCTGTGCGGCCAGCCAATCACTGTAATGCCACAACCAACATGGCTGCAGCATTACAGTGCATGGCAGGCAATCCCTGCATGTTCATTGGCTCTGTAAAGAGCGCCAAACATGCAGGGAGGAGACCCGAGCTCCCGCCGAGCAACCCGGAAATACACAGCGAGGGCCGAGCAGTGGCAAGCACGTTCGCTCATCATTAGTTACATCCTGTATTATACTCCAGAGCTGCACTCACTATTCTGCTGGTGCAGTCACTGTGTACATACATTACATTACTGATCCTGAGTTACCTCCTGTATTATACTCCAGAGCTGCACTCACTATTCTGCTGGTGGAGTCACTGTGTACATACATTACATTACTGATCCTGAGTTACATCCTGTATTATACTCCAGAGCTGCACTCACTATTCTGCTGGTGCAGTCACTGTGTACATACATTACATTACTGATCCTGAGTTACCTCCTGTATTATACCCCAGAGCTGCACTCACTATTCTGCTGGTGCAGTCACTGTGTACATACATTACATTACTGATCCTGAGTTACCTCCTGTATTATACCCCAGAGCTGCACTCACTATTCTGCTGGTGCAGTCACTGTGTACATACATTACATTACTGATCCTGAGTTACCTCCTGTATTATACCCCAGAGCTGCACTCACTAGTCTGCTGGTGCAGTCACTGTGTACATACATTACATTACTGATCCTGAGTTACATCCTGTATTATACTCCAGAGCTGCACTCACTATTCTGCTGGTGGAGTCACTGTGTACATACATTACATTACTGATCTTGAGTTACATCCTGTATTATACTCCAGAGCTGCACTCACTATTCTCCTGGTGCAGTCACTGTGTACATACATTACATTACTGATCCTGAGTTACCTCCTGTATTATACTCCAGAGCTGCGCTCACTATTCTGCTGGTGCAGTCACTGAGTACATACATTACATTACTGATCCTGAGTTACATCCTGTGTTATACCCCAGAGCTGCACTCACTATTCTGCTGGTGCAGTCACTGTGTACATACATTACATTACTGATCCTGAGTTACATCCTGTATTATACTCCAGAGCTGCACTCATTATTCTGCTGGTGCAGTCACTGTGTACATACATTACATTACTGATCCTGAGTTACCTCCTGTATTATACTCCAGAGCTGCACTCACTATTCTGCTGGTGCAGTCACTGAGTACATACATTACATTACTGATCCTGAGTTACATCCTGTGTTATACCCCAGAGCTGCACTCACTATTCTGCTGGTGCAGTCACTGTGTACATACATTACATTACTGATCCTGAGTTACCTCCTGTATTATACCCCAGAGCTGCACTCACTATTCTGCTGGTGCAGTCACTGTGTACATACATTACATTACTGATCCTGAGTTACCTCCTGTATTATACTCCAGAGCTGCACTCACTATTCTGCTGGTGCAGTCACTGTGTACATACATTACATTACTGATCCTGAGTTACCTCCTGTATTATACCCCAGAGCTGCACTCACTATTCTGCTGGTGCAGTCACTGTGTACATACATTACATTACTGATCCTGAGTTACCTCCTGTATTATACTCCAGAGCTGCACTCACTATTCTGCTGGTGCAGTCGCTGTGCACATACATTACATTACTGATCCTGAGTTACCTCCTGTATTATACCCCAGAGCTGCACTCACTATTCTGCTGGTGCAGTCACTGTGTACATACATTACATTACTGATCCTGAGTTACATCCTGTATTATACTCCAGAGCTGCACTCACTATTCTGCTGGTGCAGTCACTGTGTACATACATTACATTACTGATCCTGAGTTACCTCCTGTACTATACTCCAGAGCTGCACTCACTATTCTGCTGGTGCAGTCACTGTGCACATACATTACATTACTGATCCTGAGTTACATCCTGTATTATACTCCAGAGCTGCACTCACTACTCTGCTGGTGGAGTCACTGTGTACATACATTACATTACTGATCCTGAGTTACCTCCTATATTATACTCCAGAGCTGCACTCACTGTTCTGCTGGTGCAGTCACTGTGCACATACATTACATTACTGATCCTGAGTTACATCCTGTATTATACTCCAGAGCTGCACTCACTACTCTGCTGGTGGAGTCACTGTGTACATACATTACATTACTGATCCTGAGTTACCTCCTGTATTATACCCCAGAGCTGCACTCACTACTCTGCTGGTGCAGTCACTGTGTACATACATTACATTACTGATCCTGAGTTACATCCTGTATTATACTCCAGAGCTGCACTCACTATTCTGCTGGTGCAGTCACTGTGTACATACATTACATTACTGATCCTGAGTTACATCCTGTATTATATTCCAGAGCTGCACTCACTATTCTGCTGGTGCAGTCACTGTGTACATACATTACATTACTGATCCTGAGTTCCCTCCTGTATTATACTCCAGAGCTGCACTCACTATTCTGCTGGTGCAGTCACTGTGTACATACATTACATTACTGATCCTGAGTTCCCTCCTGTATTATACTCCAGAGCTGCACTCACTATTCTGCCGGTCCAGTCACTGTGTACATACATTACATTACTGATCCTGAGTTACCTCCTGTATTATACCCCAGAGCTGCACTCACTACTCTGCTGGTGCAGTCACTGTGTACATACATTACATTAATGATCCTGAGTTACATCCTGTATTATACCCCAGAGCTGCACTCACTATTCTGCTGGTGCAGTCACTGTGTACATACATTACATTACTGATCCTGAGTTACATCCTGTATTATACTCCAGAGCTGCACTCACTATTCTGCTGGTGCAGTCACTGTGTACATACATTACATTACTGATCCTGAGTTACACCCTGTATTATACTCCAGAGCTGCACTCACTATTCTGCTGGTGCAGTCACTGTGTACATACATTACATTACTGATCCTGAGTTACATCCTGTATTATACTCCAGAGCTGCACTCACTATTCTGCTGGTGCAGTCACTGTGTACATACATTACATTACTGATCCTGAGTTACACCCTGTATTATACTCCAGAGCTGCACTCACTATTCTGCTGGTGCAGTCACTGAGTACATACATTACATTACTGATCCTGAGTTACAACCTGTATTATACTCCAGAGCTGCACTCACTATTCTGCTGGTGCAGTCACTGTGTACATACATTACATTACTGATCCTGAGTTACCTCCTGTATCATACTCCAGAGCTGCACTCACTATTCTGCTGGTGCAGTCACTGTGCACATACATTACATTACTGATCCTGAGTTACCTCCTGTATTATACTCCAGAGCTGCACTCACTATTCTGCTGGTGCAGTCACTGTATACATACATTACATTACTGATCCTGAGTTGCCTCCTGTATTATACTCCAGAGCTGCACTCACTATTCTGCTGGTGCAGTCACTGTGTACATACATTACATTACTGATCCTGAGTTACATCCTGTATTATACTCCAGAGCTGCACTCACTATTCTGCTGGTGCAGTCACTGTGTACATACATTACATTACTGATCCTGAGTTACCTCCTGTATTATACCCCAGAGCTGCACTCACTATTCTGCTGGTGCAGTCACTGTGTACATACATTACATTACTGATCCTGAGTTACATCCTGTATTATACTCCAGAGCTGCACTCACTATTCTGCTGGTGCAGTCACTGTGTACATACATTACATTACTGATCCTGAGTTACCTCCTGTATTATACTCCAGAGCTGCACTCACTATTCTGCTGGTGCAGTCACTGTGTACATACATTACATTACTGATCCTGAGTTACATCCTGTATTATACTCCAGAGCTGCACTCACTATTCTGCTGGTGCAGTCACTGTGTACATACATTACATTACTGATCCTGAGTTACATCCTGTATTATACTCCAGAGCTGCACTCACTATTCTGCTGGTGCAGTCACTGTGTACACACATTACATTACTGATCCTGAGTTACATTCTGTATTATACTCCAGAGCTGCACTCACTACTCTGCTGGTGGAGGGTGTGACGGTGGGGATGGTGTTTTCAGGGTGATGTGCAGTGTTAGTTTTCCACCACATATAGCTCTTTACATTTAGCCCAAAAAGTTCTCCTTTGGTCTCCTCTGACCAGAGCCCCTTCTTCCACATGCCCCCTGTGCCCCCTGTGCCCCCTACATGGGACTTCTTATGGCTTCCACTATGCTTTTCTTTTTCCTGTTGTTTCATAAAGGGCAGATTTGTGGGCTATATGACTAATAGTTGTCCTGTGGACAGATTCTCCTCCCTGAGCTGTGGGGGTCTCTGCAGCTCCTCCAGTGACCATGGGCCTCTCGGCTGCTTCTCTTATTAGTGCTGACCTTGGGATGTCAGGTTAGGTGGACGGCCATGTTTTTGGAGGTTTGCAGTTGGGCCATAATCCTTTCCTCTTTGGATGATGGATTGCACAGTGCTCCGGGAGATGTTCAGATCTTGGGCTATTTTCTATAACCTAACCCTGCTTTCCTGTTCTCCACAGCTTTATCCCTCACCTCTCTGGTGGGCTCCTTGGTTTTCAGCTTTATCCCTGACCTGTCTGGTGGGCTCCTCAGTTTTCATCTTTATCCCTCACCTGTCTGGTGGGCTCTATGGTTTTCATCTTTATCCCTCATCTTTCTGGTGGGCTCCTTGGTTTTCAGCTTTATCCCTGACCTGTCTGGTGGGCTCCTTGGTTTTCAGCTTTATCCCTGACCTGTCTGGTGGGCTCCTTGGTTTTCATGTTGCTGTTTGATCCCTAATGTTCTCATTCAAACCTCTGAGGCCTTCACAGAACAGCTGTAGTTATACTGAGAAGAAATCACACCCAGGTGGACGCAATGTACTAAATTATGTGACTTCTGGGAGTGATTGGTCGCTCAGGATGCTTCCCTTTCTGCTGTTCCACAGCAGACACACCTTTTCTCTGGGTGTTTGGGTTCTGTTTTCTGGCTGCAGTCTGTTTAGCGTAACACAGGTGTTTTCCTTTGTCTGCCTATCACCTTTTGGGTGCAGCTTTATATTCTGTCTCCCCCAGAGGGAGTTTCCTGCTGGTGACAGATTTGTTTTGATGTTGTGACATTGTATCGAGGTTTGGAGCCAGTCTGTGAGTTTCCAGCTAAGGGACAGAGTAGGGCTTTTACCAGTCTGAACAGGGACCTGTCAGGTTATTTCTCCCCCTGGTATCTGCTGGTGCAGTCATAGTAAAAATACATTTTAGTTTGTGGGTGAAATCTGAAAATGTTCACAGGGTATGAAGACTTTTTAAAGGTACATTAAGATGTATATAGCCCTTTAAGGATGTGTGTTCGCTCAGTGGATGAGCAGCGATGGGTTAAATCTGCTGCGTGCAGCGAGCGGTGTTACCGTCCTCCGTGCTGCACTGATTCTGCGCGCCGCCCTCCACATACAGTGTAATGCAGACCAGCTGTCGCTGATCACCGCGATCCACGAGCTCGTGGGAAACTTCATGTATCCGAGAAGAACATCCTCAGCGTCTAATGCCGCCGCCGCCACCGCCGAGCCCACAACCAGCGGCAAAACGCAGCCGAGCCGCGTATAACGATATATGTACAGCCGGTATAACCTGGGGATATAACGATACATGTACAGCCGGTATAACCTGGGAATATAACGATATATGTACAGCCGGTATAACCTGGGGATATAACGATATATGTACAGCCGGTATAACCTGGGGATATAACGATATATGTACAGCCGGTATAACCTGGGGATATAACGATATATGTACAGCCGGTATAACCTGGGAATATAATGATATATGTACAGCCGGTATAACCTGGGGATATAATGATATATGTACAGCTGGTATAACCTGGGGATATAATGATATATGTACAGCCGGTATAACCTGGGGATATAATGATATATGTACAGCTGGTATAACCTGGGGATATAACGATATATGTACAGCCGGTATAACCTGGGGATATAACGATATATGTACAGCCGGTATAACCTGGGGATATAACGATATATGTACAGCCGGTATAACCTGGGAATATAATGATATATGTACAGCCGGTATAACCTGGGGATATAATGATATATGTACAGCTGGTATAACCTGGGGATATAATGATATATGTACAGCCGGTATAACCTGGGGATATAATGATATATGTACAGCCGGTATAACCTGGGGATATAACGATATATGTACAGCCTGTATAACCTGGGGATATAACGATATATGTACAGCCGGTATAACCTGGGAATATAACGATATATGTACAGCCGGTATAACCTGGGGATATAACGATATATGTACAGCCGGTATAACCTGGGAATATAACGATATATGTACAGCCGGTATAACCTGGGGATATAATGATATATGTACAGCCGGTATAACCTGGGAATATAATGATATATGTACAGCCGGTATAACCTGGGGATAAAACGATATATGTACAGCCGGTATAACCTGGGGAAATAACGATATATGTACAGCCGGTATAACCTGGGGATATAATGATATATGTACAGCCGGTATAACCTGGGGATATAATGATATATGTACAGCCGGTATAACCTGGGGATATAACGATATATGTACAGCCGGTATAACCTGGGGATATAACGATAAATGTACAGCCGGTATAACCTGGGAATATAATGATATATGTACAGCCGGTATAACCTGGGGATATAACGATATATGTACAGCCGGTATAACCTGGGGAAATAACGATATATGTACAGCCGGTATGACCTGGAGATATAACGATATATGTACAGCCGGTATAACCTGGGGATATAATGATATATGTACAGCCGGTATAACCTGGGGATATAACGATATATGTACAGCCGGTACAACCAGGGGATATAACGATATATGTACAGCCGGTATAACCTGGGGAAATAACGATATATGTACAGCCGGTATAACCTGGAGATATAACGATATATGTACAGCCGGTATAACCTGGGGATATAATGATATATGTACAGCCGGTATAACCTGGGGATATAACGATATATGTACAGCCGGTATAACCTGGGAATATAATGATATATGTACAGCCGGTATAACCTGGGGAAATAACGATATATGTACAGCCGGTATAACCTGGGGAAATAACGATATATGTACAGCCGGTATAACCTGGAGATATAACGATATATGTACAGCCGGTATAACCTGGGGATATAATGATATATGTACAGCCGGTATAACCTGGGGATATAACGATATATGTACAGCCGGTATAACCTGGGAATATAATGATATATGTACAGCCGGTATAACCTGGGGATATAACGATATATGTACAGCCGGTATAACCTGGGGAAATAACGATATATGTACAGCCGGTATAACCTGGGGATATAATGATATATGTACAGCCGGTATAACCTGGGGATATAATGATATATGTACAGCCGGTATAACCTGGGGATATAACGATATATGTACAGCCGGTATAACCTGGGGATATAATGATATATGTACAGCCGGTATAACCTGGGAATATAATGATATATGTACAGCCGGTATAACCTGGGGATATAACGATATATGTACAGCCGGTATAACCTGGGGAAATAACGATATATGTACAGCCGGTATAACCTGGAGATATAACGATATATGTACAGCCGGTATAACCTGGGGATATAATGATATATGTACAGCCGGTATAACCTGGGGATATAACGATATATGTACAGCCGGTACAACCAGGGGATATAACGATATATGTACAGCCGGTATAACCTGGGGAAATAACGATATATGTACAGCCGGTATAACCTGGAGATATAACGATATATGTACAGCCGGTATAACCTGGGGATATAATGATATATGTACAGCCGGTATAACCTGGGGATATAACGATATATGTACAGCCGGTATAACCTGGGAATATAATGATATATGTACAGCCGGTATAACCTGGGGAAATAACGATATATGTACAGCCGGTATAACCTGGGGAAATAACGATATATGTACAGCCGGTATAACCTGGAGATATAACGATATATGTACAGCCGGTATAACCTGGGGATATAATGATATATGTACAGCCGGTATAACCTGGGGATATAACGATATATGTACAGCCGGTATAACCTGGGAATATAATGATATATGTACAGCCGGTATAACCTGGGGATATAACGATATATGTACAGCCGGTATAACCTGGGGAAATAACGATATATGTACAGCCGGTATAACCTGGGGATATAATGTTATATGTACAGCCGGTATAACCTGGGGATATAATGATATATGTACAGCCGGTATAACCTGGGGATATAACGATATATGTACAGCCGGTATAACCTGGGGATATAATGATATATGTACAGCCGGTATAACCTGGGAATATAATGATATATGTACAGCCGGTATAACCTGGGGATATAACGATATATGTACAGCCGGTATAACCTGGGGAAATAACGATATATGTACAGCCGGTATAACCTGGAGATATAACGATATATGTACAGCCGGTATAACCTGGGGATATAATGATATATGTACAGCCGGTATAACCTGGGGATATAACGATATATGTACAGCCAGTACAACCAGGGGATATAACGATATATGTACAGCCGGTATAACCTGGGGATATAACGATATATGTACAGCCGGTATAACCTGGAGATATAACGATATATGTACAGCCGGTATAACCTGGGGATATAACGATATATGTACAGCCGGTATAAACTGGGGATATAACGATATATGTACAGCCGGTACAACCAGGGGATATAACGATATATGTACAGCCGGTATAACCTGGGGATATAACGATATATGTACAGCCGGTATAACCTGGGGATATAATGATATATGTACTGCCGGTATAACCTGGGGATATAATGATATATATACAGCCGGTATAACCTGGGGATATAATGATATATGTACAGCCGGTATAACCTGGGGATATAATGATATATGTACAGCCGGTATAACCTGGGGATATAACGATACATGTACAGCCGGTATAACCTGGGGATATAACGATATATGTACAGCCGGTATAACCTGGGGATATAACGATATATGTACAACCGGTATAACCTGGGGATATAATTATATATGTACAGCCGGTATAACCTGGGGATATAATGATATATGTACAGCTGGTATAACCTGGGGATATAATGATATATGTACAACCGGTATAACCTGGGGATATAATGATATATGTACAGCTGGTATAACCTGGGGATATAATGATATATGTACAGCTGGTAAAACCTGGGCATCTCCTCTATATAATTATATATGTACAGCCGGTATAACCTGGGTATCTCCTGTATATAATTATATATGTAGAGCTGGTATAACCTGGGCATCTCCTGTATATAATTATATATGTACAGCCGGTATAACCTGGGCATCTCCTGTATATAATTATATATGTATAGCTGGTATAACCTGAGCATCTCCTCTATATAATTATATATGTATAGCTGTTATAACCTGAGCATCTCCTCTATATAATTATATATGTACAGCTGGTATAACCTGGGCATCTCCTGTATATAATTATATATGTACAGCTGGTATAACCTGAGCATCTCCTCTCTATAATTATATATGTACAGCTGGTATAACCTGGGTATCTCCTGTACATAATTATATATGTACAGCTGGTATAACCTGGGTATCTCCTGTATATAATTATATATGTACAGCTGGTATAACCTGGGTATCTCCTGTACATAATTATATATGTACAGCTGGTATAACCTGGGCATCTCCTGTATATAATTATATATGTACAGCCGGTATAACCTGGGCATCTCCTGTATATAATTATATATGTACAGCTGGTATAACGTGGACATCTCCTGTGTATAATTATATATGTACAGCTGGTATAACCTGGGCATCTCCTGTATATAATTATATATGTATAGCTGGTATAACCTGGGTATCTCCTGTACATAATTATATATGTACAGCTGGTATAACCTGGGCATCTCCTGTATATAATTATATATGTACAGCCGGTATAACCTGGGCATCTCCTGTATATAATTATATATGTACAGCTGGTATAACCTGGGCATCTCCTGTATATAATTATATATGTACAGCCGGTATAACCTGGGTATCTCCTGTATATAATTATATATGTACAGCTGGTATAACCTGGGCATCTCCTGTATATAATTATATATGTATAGCTGGTATAACCTGGGTATCTCCTGTATATAATTATATATGTACAGCTGGTATAACCTGGGTATCTCCTGTACATAATTATATATGTACAGCTGGTATAACCTGGGCATCTCCTGTATATAATTATATATGTACAGCCGGTATAACCTGGGCATCTCCTGTATATAATTATATATGTACAGCTGGTATAACCTGGGCATCTCCTGTATATAATTATATATGTACAGCTGGTATAACGTGGACATCTCCTGTGTATAATTATATATGTACAGCTGGTATAACCTGGGCATCTCCTGTATATAATTATATATGTACAGCTGGTATAACCTGGGTATCTCCTGTATATAATTATATATGTACAGCTGGTATAACCTGGGCATCTCCTGTATATAATTGTATATGTACAGCTGGTATAACCTGGGCATTTCCTGTATATAATTATATATGTACAGCTGGTATAACCTGGACATCTCCTATATATAATTATATATGTACAGCTGGTATAACCTGGGCATCTCCTGTATATAATTATATATGTACAGCTGGTATAACCTGGGTATCTCCTGTATATAATTATATATATACAGCTGGTATAACCTGGGCATCTCCTCTATATAATTATATATATACAGCTGGTATAACCTGGGCATTTCCTGTATATAATTATATATGTACAGCTGGTATAACCTGGACATCTCCTATATATAATTATATATGTACAGCTGGTATAACCTGGGCATCTCCTGTATATAATTATATATGTACAGCTGGTATAACCTGGGTATCTCCTGTATATAATTATATATATACAGCTGGTATAACCTGGGCATCTCCTGTATATAATTATATATGTACAGCTGGTATAAACTGGGCATCTCCTATATATAATTATATATGTACAGCTGGTATAACCTGGGTATCTCCTGTATATAATTATATATGTACAGCTGGTATAACCTGGGTATCTCCTGTATATAATTATATATGTACAGCTGGTATAACCTGGGCATCTCCTATATATAATTATATATGTACAGCTGGTATAACCTGGGTATCTCCTGTATATAATTATATATGTACAGCTGGTATAACCTGGGTATCTCCTGTATATAATTATATATATACCACCAAGAGAAAAGAGCGGAGCTTTTTAGGCAAAGATAAAAAGGTATAAATTTTATTGACACAGAGTATAAGACAACACAAAGACATATAATAAAAAGACATGTGCAAGGGGGCTAGGAGCGGTAGCAGCGAATACTGACAGTACTAGGGGGGAGGGGGGGATGGGAATAACAAAGTGATACATAGCGGCAAAATCATGAATCAATAGATATAGCTTGCATCCATAAAGTGCATAGATCCCCGGACCCCCCTAACTGTGGCAATGGGGCTCCACAGAGTAGAGCCCTACAAATGGACTATAAATTAAGGCAGTATCCAGATTAAGTAAATCACTAATAAATATGTCAGCCCAAAAAAGTCCAAATAGCAATGGAAAAAGTAATAAAACCCCTCATTGGGGTATGTAGAAAAAAACACCACAGTAGGGGAGGATGGCAGATAGACAATGCTTACCCTAGGTCAGTAATCCAGTAAATAGAAGGGAAAGCCCGCTTCCCGACGCGCGTTTCGCGTGTATATTGATCGGCTTTCTCAAGGGAAGGTTAATAGTAATAGCCGCGCTGTAGCAAGCCCCGACGCGCGTTTCACGGCCCAAAACTGGCCGCTTCCTCAAGGGGAATGTTCCCCTTGAGGAAGCGGCCAGTTTTGGGCCGTGAAACGCGCGTAGGGGCTTGCTACAGCGCGGCTATTACTATTAGCCAGTGTTTGGCCTTTCACTGGGTAAGATGACCTAATGTTTATATCTGTCCTTATGGTTATCCCTCTCTTTAATAGTAATTACTTTATTCTTATTACTTGATTAACTTACTGCATATATTCTGGGATTATGAGGACCTCTACTGTTGGCCATCTTTTTCAGTGTACAATTTTCTTGGCCACCACCTGTATTCTGGGGGTTTGCCATTTTGTGGCCATTATCACTGGCTTGTGATTGATCTTCACTGGGTAAGGCTGCCTAACGCATAGGACCTGTCCCTCTGGAAATCCTTTTCTTCAGCAATAATTATTTTACTCGGAAACACACCTACAATTGTGCTCCGATATATACCACTATTGGTTTCAGTATATATATTATTCTGCTGTATGAATTTTTTTGGGACCATGGGGACCTCTGTTGTTGGCTGTCTTCTCCAGTGAATATTTTTCTTGGCCACCATCTATATACTGTCACTTGATATTGTACTTTATGTGTAATTTTAAATGTTGTAATAAAATTTGAATGTTTTATGCCTATAAAACAACTTGGGCATCTCCTGTATATAATTATATATGTACAGCTGGTATAACCTGGGCATCTCCTGTATATAATTATATATGTACAGCTGGTATAACCTGAGCATCTCCTGTATATAATTATATATGTTCAGCTGGTATAACCTGGGTATCTTCTGTATATAATTATATATGTACAGCTGGTATAACCTGGACATCTCCTGTATATAATTATATATGTACAGCTGGTATAACCTGGGCATCTCCTGTATATAATTATATATGTTCAGCTGGTATAACCTGGGTATCTTCTGTATATAATTATATATGTACAGCTGGTATAACCTGGACATCTCCTGTATATAATTATATATGTACAGCTGGTATAACCTGGGTATCTTCTGTATATAATTATATATGTACAGCTGGTATAACCTGGGCATCTCCTGTATATAATTATATATGTACAGCTGGTATAACCTGGGCATCTCCTGTATATAATTATATATGTACAGCTGGTATAACCTGGGCATCTCCTCTATATAATTATATATGTACAGCTGGTATAACCTGGGCATCTCCTGTATATAATTATATATGTACAGCTGGTATAACCTGGGTATCTTCTGTATATAATTATATATGTACAGCTGGTATAACCTGGGCATCTCCTGTATATAATTATATATGTACAGCTGGTATAACCTGGGCATCTCCTGTATATAATTATATATGTACAGCTGGTATAACCTGGGCATCTCCTGTATATAATTATATATGTACAGCTGGTATAACCTGGGCATCTCCTGTATATAATTATATATGTACAGCCGGTATAACCTGGGTATCTCCTGTATATAATTATATATGTACAGCTGGTATAACCTGGGCATCTCCTGTATATAATTATATATGTACAGCTGGTATAACCTGGGTATCTCCTGTATATAATTATATATGTACAGCTAGTATAACCTGGGCATCTCCTGTATATAATTATATATGTACAGCCGGTATAACCTGGGCATCTCCTGTATATAATTATATATGTACAGCTGGTATAACCTGGGTATCTCCTGTATATAATTATATATGTACAGCTAGTATAACCTGGGCATCTCCTGTATATAATTATATATGTACAGCCGGTATAACCTGGGCATCTCCTGTATATAATTATATATGTACAGCTGGTATAACCTGGGCATCTCCTGTATATAATTATATATGTACAGCTGCTATAACCTGGGTATCTCCTGTATATAATTATATATGTACAGCTAGTATAACCTGGGCATCTCCTGTATATAATTATATATGTACAGCCGGTATAACCTGGGCATCTCCTGTATATAATTATATATGTACAGCTAGTATAACCTGGGCATCTCCTGTATATAATTATATATGTACAGCCGGTATAACCTGGGCATCTCCTGTATATAATTATATATGTACAGCTGGTATAACCTGGGCATCTCCTGTATATAATTATATATGTATAGCTGGTATAACCTGGGCATCTCTTGTATATAATTATATATGTACAGCTGGAATAACCTGGGCATCTCTTGTATATAATTATATATGTACAGCTGGAATAACCTGGGCATCTCCTGTATATAATTATATATGTACAGCTGGTATAACCTGGGTATCTCCTGTATATAATTATATATATACAGCTGGTATAACCTGGGCATCTCCTCTATATAATTATATATATACAGCTGGTATAACCTGGGCATTTCCTGTATATAATTATATATGTACAGCTGGTATAACCTGGACATCTCCTATATATAATTATATATGTACAGCTGGTATAACCTGGGCATCTCCTGTATATAATTATATATGTACAGCTGGTATAACCTGGGCATCTCCTGTATATAATTATATATGTACAGCTGGTATAACCTGGGCATCTCCTGTATATAATTATATATGTACAGCTGGTATAACCTGGGCATCTCCTGTATATAATTATATATGTACAGCTGGTATAACCTGGACATCTCCTGTATATAATTATATATGTACAGCTGGTATAACCTGGGCATCTCCTGTATATAATTATATATGTACAGCTGGTATAACCTGGACATCTCCTGTATATAATTATATATGTACAGCTGGTATAACCTGGGCATCTCCTGTATATAATTATATATGTACAGCTGGTATAACCTGGGCATCTCCTGTATATAATTATATATGTACAGCTGGTATAACCTGGGCATCTCCTGTATATAATTATATATGTTCAGCTGGAATAACCTGGGCATCTCCTGTATATAATTATATATGTACAGCTGGTATAACCTGGACATCTCCTGTATATAATTATATATGTACAGCTGGTATAACCTGGACATCTCCTGTATATAATTATATATGTACAGCTGGTATAACCTGGACATCTCCTGTATATAATTATATATGTACAGCTGGTATAACCTGGACATCTCCTGTATATAATTATATATGTACAGCTGGTATAACCTGGGTATCTCCTGTATATAATTATATATGTACAGCTGGAATAACCTGGGCATCTCCTGTATATAATTATATATGTACAGCTGGTATAACCTGGGCATCTCCTGTATATAATTATATATGTACAGCTGGTATAACCTGGACATCTCCTGTATATAATTATATATGTACAGCTGGTATAACCTGGACATCTCCTGTATATAATTATATATGTACAGCTGGTATAACCTGGGTATCTCCTGTATATAATTATATATGTACAGCTGGAATAACCTGGGCATCTCCTGTATATAATTATATATGTACAGCTGGTATAACCTGGGCATCTCCTGTATATAATTATATATGTACAGCTGGTATAACCTGGGCATCTCCTGTATATAATTATATATGTTCAGCTGGTATAACCTGGGTATCTTCTGTATATAATTATATATGTACAGCTGGTATAACCTGGACATCTCCTGTATATAATTATATATGTACAGCTGGTATAACCTGGGCATCTCCTGTATATAATTATATATGTTCAGCTGGTATAACCTGGGTATCTTCTGTATATAATTATATATGTACAGCTGGTATAACCTGGACATCTCCTGTATATAATTATATATGTACAGCTGGTATAACCTGGGTATCTTCTGTATATAATTATATATGTACAGCTGGTATAACCTGGGCATCTCCTGTATATAATTATATATGTACAGCTGGTATAACCTGGGCATCTCCTGTATATAATTATATATGTACAGCTGGTATAACCTGGGCATCTCCTGTATATAATTATATATGTACAGCTGGTATAACCTGGGCATCTCCTGTATATAATTATATATGTACAGCCGGTATAACCTGGGTATCTCCTGTATATAATTATATATGTACAGCTGGTATAACCTGGGCATCTCCTGTATATAATTATATATGTACAGCTGGTATAACCTGGGTATCTCCTGTATATAATTATATATGTACAGCTAGTATAACCTGGGCATCTCCTGTATATAATTATATATGTACAGCCGGTATAACCTGGGCATCTCCTGTATATAATTATATATGTACAGCTGGTATAACCTGGGTATCTCCTGTATATAATTATATATGTACAGCTAGTATAACCTGGGCATCTCCTGTATATAATTATATATGTACAGCCGGTATAACCTGGGCATCTCCTGTATATAATTATATATGTACAGCTGGTATAACCTGGGCATCTCCTGTATATAATTATATATGTACAGCTGCTATAACCTGGGTATCTCCTGTATATAATTATATATGTACAGCTAGTATAACCTGGGCATCTCCTGTATATAATTATATATGTACAGCTAGTATAACCTGGGCATCTCCTGTATATAATTATATATGTATAGCTGGTATAGCCTGAGCATCTCCTCTATATAATTATATATGTATAGCTGTTATAACCTGAGCATCTCCTGTATATAATTATATATGTACAGCCGGTATAACCTGGGCATCTCCTGTATATAATTATATATGTATAGCTGGTATAGCCTGAGCATCTCCTCTATATAATTATATATGTATAGCTGGTATAACCTGGGCATCTCCTGTATATAATTATATATGTACAGCCGGTATAACCTGGGCATCTCCTGTATATAATTATATATGTATAGCTGGTATAGCCTGAGCATCTCCTCTATATAATTATATATGTATAGCTGTTATAACCTGAGCATCTTCTGTATATAATTATATATGTACAGCTGGTATAACCTGGGCATCTCCTGTATATAATTATATATGTACAGCTGGTATAACCTGGGCATCTTCTGTATATAATTATATATGTACAGCTGGTATAACCTGGGCATCTCCTGTATATAATTATATATGTACAGCCGGTATAACCTGGGCATCTCCTGTATATAATTATATATGTATAGCTAGTATAACCTGAGCATCTCCTGTATATAATTATATATGTACAGCTGGTATAGCCTGAGCATCTCCTCTATATAATTATATATGTATAGCTGTTATAACCTGGGCATCTCCTGTATATAATTATATATGTACAGCTGGTATAACCTGGGCATCTCCTGTATATAATTATATATGTACAGCTGGTATAACCTGGTTATCTCCTGTACATAATTATATATGTACAGCTGGTATAACCTGGGCATCTCCTGTATATAATTATATATGTACAGCCGGTATAACCTGGGCATCTCCTGTATATAATTATATATGTACAGCTGGTATAACCTGGGCATCTCCTGTATATAATTATATATGTACGGCTGGTATAACCTGGGCATCTCCTGTATATAATTATATATGTACAGCTGGTATAACCTGGGTATCTCCTGTATATAATTATATATATGTACAGCTGGTATAACCTGGGCATCTCCTGTATATAATTATATATGTACAGCTGGTATAACCTGGGCATCTCCTCTATATAATTATACGTGTACAGCTGGTATAACCTGGGCATCTCCTGTATATAATTATATATGTACAGCCGGTATAACCTGGGTATCTCCTGTATATAATTATATATGTACAGCCGGTATAACCTGGGCATCTCCTGTATATAATTATATTTGTACAGCCGGTATAACCTGGGCATCTCCTGTATATAATTATATATGTACAGCCGGTATAACCTGGGCATCTCCTGTATATAATTATACGTGTACAGCCGGTATAACCTGGGTATTACCTGTATATAATTATATATGTACAGCTGGTATAACCTGGGCTTCTCCTGTATATAATTATATATGTACAGCTGGTATAACCTGGGCATCTCCTGTATATAATTATAGATGTACAGCTGGTATAACCTGGACATCTCCTGTATATAATTATATATGTACAGCTGGTATAACCTGAGCATCTCCTGTATATAATTATATATGTACAGCTGGCATAACCTGGGTATCTCCTGTATATAATTATATATGTATAGCTGGTATAACCTGGGCATCTCCTGTATATAATTATATATGTACAGCTGGTATAACCTGGGCATCTCCTGTATATAATTATATATGTAGAGCTGGTATAACCTGGGAATCTCCTGTATATAATTATATATGTACAGCTGGTATAACCTGGGCATCTCCTGTATATAATTATATATGTACAGCTGGTATAACCTGGGCATCTCCTGTATATAATTATATATATACAGCTGGTATAACCTGGGCATCTCCTGTATATAATTATATATGTAGAGCTGGTATAACCTGGGCATCTCCTGTATATAATTATATATGTACAGCTGGTATAACCTGGGCATCTCCTGTATATAATTATATATGTATAGCTGGTATAACCTGGGCATCTCCTGTATATAATTATATATGTACAGCTGGTATAACCTGGGCATCTCCTGTATATAATTATATATGTAGAGCTGGTATAACCTGGGAATCTCCTGTATATAATTATATATGTACAGCTGGTATAACCTGGGTATCTCCTGTATATAATTATATATGTACAGCTGGTATAACCTGGGTATCTCCTGTATATAATTATATATGTACAGCTGGTATAACCTGGGCATCTCCTGTATATAATTATATTTGTACAGCCGGTATAACCTGGGCATCTCCTGTATATAATTATATATGTACAGCCGGTATAACCTGGGCATCTCCTGTATATAATTATACGTGTACAGCCGGTATAACCTGGGTATTACCTGTATATAATTATATATGTACAGCTGGTATAACCTGGGCTTCTCCTGTATATAATTATATATGTACAGCTGGTATAACCTGGGCATCTCCTGTATATAATTATATATGTATAGCTGGTATAACCTGGACATCTCCTGTATATAATTATATATGTACAGCTGGTATAACCTGAGCATCTCCTGTATATAATTATATGTGTACAGCTGGCATAACCTGGGTATCTCCTGTATATAATTATATATGTATAGCTGGTATAACCTGGGCATCTCCTGTATATAATTATATATGTACAGCTGGTATAACCTGGGCATCTCCTGTATATAATTATATATGTACAGCTGGTATAACCTGGGCATCTCCTGTATATAATTATATATGTACAGCTGGTATAACCTGGGCATCTCCTGTATATAATTATATATGTAGAGCTGGCATAACCTGGGTATCTCCTGTATATAATTATATATGTATAGCTGGTATAACCTGGGCATCTCCTGTATATAATTATATATGTACAGCTGGTATAACCTGGGCATCTCCTGTATATAATTATATATGTACAGCTGGTATAACCTGGGAATCTCCTGTATATAATTATATATGTACAGCTGGTATAACCTGGGCATCTCCTGTATATAATTATATATGTACAGCTGGTATAACCTGGGTATCTCCTGTATATAATTATATATGTACAGCTGGTATGTTTAGAATGAAAAGCAGTAGCGTGTGACTCGATGTCAGTGTGCAGCGCTGCAGACCATCGGCCCTTGTACTTGGTGACATGTGAAATAAGTCTCCCCCCAGCGAATGGATGGAAAGCAGATCCCTATGTGAGAGCAGCAGCCCTGTCATCCCCCCGGACCATGACCTCAGTGTACGAGGACGGAGGGCATCACCACCAAATAGAGAGCTTCTGCTACTACTCCTATCCTCCGGTCACCTCTAGAGCTGCACTCACTGTTCTGCTGTTACACCATGTCTTATCCTCCAGTCACCTACAGAGCTGCACTCACTATTCTGCTGTTACATCATGTCTTATCCTCCAGTCACCTCCAGAGCTGCAGTCACTATTCTGCTGTTACATCGTGTCTTATCCTCCAGTCACCTCCAGAGCTGCAGTCACTATTCTGCTGTTACATCGTGTCTTGTCCTCCAGTCACCTCCAGAGCTGCAGTCACTATTCTGCTGTTACATCGTGTCTTATCCTCCAGTCACCTCCAGAGCTGCAGTCACTATTCTGCTGTTACATTGTATCTTATCCTCCAGTCACCTCCAGAGCTGCAGTCACTATTCTGCTGTTATATCATGTCTTATCCTCCAGTCACCTCCAGAGCTGCGCTCAGTATTCTGCTGTTACATCGTGTCTTGTCCTCCAGTCACCTCCAGAGCTGCAGTCACTATTCTGCTCTAACATCATGTCTTATCCTCCAGTCACCTCCAGAGCTGCAGTCACTATTCTGCTGTTACAACATGTCTTATCCTCCAGTCACCTCCAGAGCTGCAGTCACTATTCTGCTGTTACGTTGTGTCTTGTCCTCCAGTCACCTCCAGAGCTGCAGTCACTATTCTGCTGTTACATCGTGTCTTATCCTCCAGTCACCTCCAGAGCTGCAGTCACTATTCTGCTGTTACATCGTGTCTTATCCTGCAGTCGCCTCCAGAGCTGCAGTCACTATTCTGCTGTTACATCATGTCTTATCCTCCAGTCGCCTCCAGAGCTGCACTCACTATTCTGCTGTTACATTGTGTCTTATCCTCCAGTCACCTCCAGGGCTGCACTCACTATTCTGCTGTTACATCATGTCTTATCCTCCAGTCACCCCCAGAGCTGCAGTCACTATTCTGCTGTTACATCATGTCTTATCCTCCAATTACCTCCAGAGCTGCACTCACTATTCTGCTGTTGCATCATGTCTTATCCTCCAGTCACCTCCAGAGCTGCAGTCACTATTCTGCTGTTACATTGTGTCTTATCCTCCAGTCACCTCCAGAGCTGCACTCACTATTCTGCTGTTCCATCATGTCTTTTCCTCCAGTCACCTCCAGAGCTGCAGTCACTATTCTGCTGTTACACTGTGTCTTATCCTCCAGCCACCTCCAGAGCTGCACTCACTATTCTGCTGTTACATCATGTCTTTTCCTCCAGTCACCTCCAGAGCTGCAGTCACTATACTGCTGTTACATCGTGTCTTATCCTCCAGTCACCTCCAGAGCTGCAATCACTATTCTGATGTTACATCTTATCTTATCCTCCAGAGCTGCAATCACTATTCTGCTGTTACATCTTATCTTATCCTCCAGTCACCTCCAGAGCTGCAGTCACTATTCTGCTGTTACATCGTGTCTTCTCCTCCAGTCACCTCCAGAGCTGCAGTCACTATTCTGCTGTTACATTGTGTCTTATCCTCCAGTCACCTCCAGAGCTGCAGTCACTATTCTGCTGTTACATCGTGTCTTCTCCTCCAGTCACCTCCAGAGCTGCCCTCACTATTCTGCTGTTATATCGTGTCTTATCCTCCAGTCACCTCCAGAGCTGGAGTCACTATTCTGCTGTTACATCGTGTCTTATCCTCCAGTCACCTCCAGAGCTGCGCTCACTATTCTGCTGTTACATCATGTCTTATCCTCCAGTCACCTCCAGAGCTGCACTCACTATTCTGCTGTTACATCATGTCTTATCCTCCAGTCACCTCCAGAGCTGCAGGCAGTGAGCAGAGTACAAGGCATCAGACCATGTTCTGCTTTGGCTGGAGCAGTCTCCTGTATGTTATGACCATGTGATGATTTGTAGCCAGTGACAGGCGGTTACCATAGTAACGACAGTTGTTGTTTCCACAGTTAAAATTTTGCTCAGAAATAAATCTCTTACTGTAAACATGTGACCGCGGGAAGATTCCCGGAAGATGGCGTCACCCCGAGCAGCGGCCGTCATCATCATAGAGAAGAAGAGCTGGTCAGCAGGGGCCCCAACCCAGAACAAGACACCAGCAGAATAGTGAGCGCAGCTCTGGAGGTGACTGGAGGATAAGACATGATGTAACAGCAGAATGGTGACTGCAGCTCTGGAGGTGACTGGAGGATAAGACATGATGTAACAGCAGAATAGTGACTGCAGCTCTGGAGGTGACTGGAGGATAAGACATGATGTAACAGCAGAATAGTGACTGCAGCTCTGGAGGTGACTGGAGGATAAGACACGATGTAACAGCAGAATAGTGAGTGCAGCTCTGGAGGTGACTGGAGGATAAGACATGATGTAACAGCAGAATAGTGAGCGCAGCTCTGGAGGTGACTGGAGGATAAGATACGATGTAACAGCAGAATAGTGACTGCAGCTCTGGAGGTGACTGGAGGATAAGACACGTAGCAGCAGAATAGTGACTGCAGCTCTGGAGGTGACTGGAGGATAAGACATGATGTAACAGCAGAATAGTGACTGCAGCTCTGGAGGTGACTGGAGGATAATACATGATGTAACAGCAGAATAGTGAGTGCAGCTCTGGAGGTGACTGGAGGATAAGACACGATGTAACAGCAGAATAGTGAGCGCAGCTCTGGAGGTGACTGGAGGATAAGACATGATGTAACAGCAGAATAGTGAGCGCAGCTCTGGAGGTGACTGGAGGATAAGATACGATGTAACAGCAGAATAGTGACTGCAGCTCTGGAGGTGACTGGAGGATAAGACATGATGTAACAGCAGAATAGTGACTGTAGCTCTGGAGGTGACTGGAGGATAAGACACGATGTAACAGCAGAATAGTGAGCGCAGCTCTGGAGGTGACTGGAGGATAAGACATGATGTAACAGCAGAATAGTGAGCGCAGCTCTGGAGGTGACTGGAGGATAAGACACGATGTAACAGCAGAATAGTGAGCGCAGCTCTGGAGGTGACTGGAGGATAAGACAGGATGTAACAGCAGAATAGTGACTGCAGCTCTGGAGGTGACTGGAGGATAAGACATGATGTAACAGCAGAATAGTGACTGCAGCTCTGGAGGTGACTGGAGGATGAGACACAATGTAAGAGCTGAATAGTGAGTGCAGCTCTGGAAGTGACTGGAGGATAAGACATGATGTAACAGCAGAATAGTGACTGCAGCTCTGGATGTGACTGGAGGACAAGACACGATGTAACAGCAGAATAGTGAGTGCAGCTCTGGAGGTGACTGGAGGATAAGACATGATGTAACAGCAGAATAGTGACTGCAGCTCTGGAGGTGACTGAAGGATAAGACACGATGTAACAGCAGAATAGTGAGTGCAGCTCTGGAGGATAAGACATGATGTAACAGCAGAATAGTGAGCGCAGCTCTGGAGGTGACTGGAGGATAAGATACGATGTAACAGCGGAATAGTGACTGCAGCTCTGGAGGTGACTGGAGGATAAGACACGTTGTAGCAGCAGAATAGTGACTGCAGCTCTGGAGGTGACTGGAGGATAAGACATGATGTAACCGCAGAATAGTGACTGCAGCTCTGGAGGTGACTGGAGGATAAGACATGATGTAACCGCAGAATAGTGACTGCAGCTCTGGAGGTGACTGGAGGATAAGACACGTTGTAGCAGCAGAATGTTGAGCACTCTTCCTGTAGGATGAAGTCTTCTCCTCACACCACACAGCGTCTTCTCCGGTAAGTATGTGCCCCCCGCGTCTCCTTGTGATGTCAGTGAGTTCTTGTAATGAGAGGGTCCAGACCCGATGAATTCTCCTTATAAGGGAATCTGTGCGGCGCCCGGGGCCCATCCCCCCCCCCCCCGCGGGGCCCATCCCCCCCCCCCCGCGGGGTCCATCCCCCCCCGTCCTCGGGTCCATCCGATTATGTGCATTAGTGTAGGGGGGCTGCAGCGTTGCTGATCCCAGTGCAGGTGACTCCGGCCCCCCGTCCATAGGACCATGTGTTGATCTGGTCGCGGGTCCATACGACAGTGAATCCTTCCTCTCCCCACTCGAGCCCCCCGCGAGTCTCAGCGGGTCGGGGTCCGCACGTTGTGTTACTTTGGATTTGTTCCATTGTTTCGCTTTCTTTCTGATTCTCAGGATCTTTCTTTCACTCTTTATCTTTTTGTGACTGGATGAATTGCGCTCTCAGTGGTGGTCCGGTGTCACCCCCCAATCCCTGCACCAGTCCTCAGCCGCTGCCCCCATGGGTAAGACCTCTGCTTCCTGTCAGTGAGGAGCGCCCGCACCTGTGCCCACCTGTAGGATCTAATGTGAAGGTAGAGGATTGTGTGCAGCGGATACAATAGTAACAAAACCTCAGCTGTAGGAAATCCGGCGGCCCCAACTCTACAGCCACAGGTCTATGAGGGGCCACAGGTCTATGAGGGGCCACAGCCGCAGAGCACCCCGGCGGGCGTAATGCCGTCAGGCCGCGCAGTGCGTCATTCACAGGCGTACATAGAAATCATTGGGCCCCCACAAAAAAAATCACAACTTTGCAGCCTTACAAAGGACCTTTCCTCCTATTAAAGCACCTTACTGTTCCCACACATTCAGATGCCCCTTTCATGGCCCCCATAAAGTCTAAGGCCAACCAAAGTGTCCCCCCCAAACACAGTATGATACCCCCACAGTGAATTCCTTCATAGTACCCTCCACACGCACAGTAAGATGCCCCAACTGTATGGAGATACAGTATAATGACCCCCACAAAGTCCTCCACACAGTATAATGACCCCCACATAGCCCTCCACACATTATAATAACGCCCACATAGCCCTCCACACAGTATAATGACCCCCACATAGCCCTCCACACATTATAATAACGCCCACATAGCCCTCCACAGTATAATGGGCCCCACATAGCCCTCCACACAGTATAATGACCCCCACATAGCCCTCCACACAGTATAATGGGCCCCACATAGCCCTCCACACAGTATAATGACCCCCACATAGCCCTCCACACAGTATAATGACCCCCACATAGCCCTCCACACAGTATAATCACCCCCACATAGCCCTCAACACAGTATAATGACCCCCACATAGCCCTCCATACAGTATAATGGCCCCACATAGCCCTCCACACAGTATAATGACCCCCACATAGCCCTCCACACAGTATAATCACCCCCACATAGCCCTCAACACAGTATAATGACCCCCACATAGCCCTCCATACAGTATAATGGCCCCACATAGCCCTCAACACAGTATAATGACCCCCACATAGCCCTCCACACAGTATAATCACCCCCACATAGTCCTCCACACAGTATAATGACCCCGCATAGCCCGCCACACAGTATAATGACCCCCACATAGCCCTCCACACATTATAATAACGCCCACATAGCCCTCCACACAGTATAATGGGCCCCACATAGCCCTCCACACAGTATAATGACCCCCACATAGCCCTCCACACAGTATAATGACCCCCACATAGCCCTCCACACAGTATAATGACCCCCCACATAGCCCTCCACACAGTATAATGACCCCCACATAGCCCTCCACACAGTATAATGACCCCCACATAGCCCTCCACACAGTATAATGACCCCCACATAGCCCTCCACACAGTATAATGACCCCCACATAGCCCTCCACACAGTATAATCACCCCCACATAGCCCTCAACACAGTATAATGACCCCCACATAGCCCTCCATACAGTATAATGGCCCCACATAGCCCTCAACACAGTATAATGACCCCCACATAGCCCTCCACACAGTATAATGACCCCCACATAGCCCTCCACACAGTATAATGACCCCCACATAGCCCTCCATACAGTATAATGGGCCCCACATAGTCCTCCATACAGTATAATGGGCCCACATAGTCCTCCATACAGTATAGTGGCCCCACATAGTCCTCCACACAGTATAATGACCCCCACATAGTCCTCCACACAGTATAATCACCCCCACATAGCCCTCCACACAGTATAATGGGCTCCACATAGCCCTCCATACAGTATAATGACCCCCACATAGCCCTCCATACAGTATAATGACCCCCACATAGCCCTCCATACAGTATAATGACCCCCACATAGCCCTCCATACAGTATAATGACCCCCACATAGCCCTCCATACAGTATAATCACCCCCACATAGCCCTCCACACAGTATAATGACCCCCACATAGCCCTCCACACAGTATAATGGCCCCACATAGCCCTCCATACAGAATAATAGGCCCCACATAGTCCTCCATACAGAATAATGGGCCCCACATAGTCCTCCATACAGTATAATGGCCCCACATAGCCCTCAACACAGTATAATGACCCCCACCTAGCCCTGTAAACAGTATAATGACCCCCACATAGCCCTCCACACAGTATAATGACCCCCACATAGCCCTCCATACAGTATAATCACCCTTACATAGCCCTCCACACAGTATAATCACCCCCACATAGCCCTCCACACAGTATAATCACCCCACATAGCCCTCCACACAGTATAATGGGCCCCACATAGCCCTCCATACAGAATAATAGGCCCCACATAGCCCTCCACACAGTATAATGACCCTCACATAGTCCTCCACACAGTACAATGACCCCCACATAGCCCTCCACACAGTATAATCACCCCGCATAGCCCGCCACACAGTATAATGGGCCCCACATAGCCCTCCATACAGAATAATAGGCCCCACATAGCCCTCCACACAGTATAATGACCCTCACATAGTCCTCCACACAGTACAATGACCCCCACATAGCCCTCCATACAGAATAATGAGCCCCACATAGCCCTCCACACAGTATAATGACCCCCACATAGCCCTCCATACAGAATAATGAGCCCCACATAGCCCTCCACACAGTATAATGACCCCCCACATAGCCCTCCATACAGTATAATGGGCCCCACATAGCCCTCCACACAGTATAATGACCCCACATAGCCCTCCACACAGTATAATGACCCCCACATAGCCCTGTAAACAGTATAATGACCCCCACATAGCCCTCCACACAGTATAATGACCCCCCACATAGCCCTGTAAACAGTATAATGACCCCCACATAGCCCTCCACACAGTATAATGACCCCCCACATAGCCCTGTAAACAGTATAATGACCCCCACATAGCCCTCCACACAGTATAATGACCCCCCACATAGCCCTGTAAACAGTATAATGACCCCCACATAGCCCTCCACACAGTATAATGACCCCCCACATAGCCCTCCACACAGTATAATGACCCCCACATAGCCCTCCACACAGTATAATGACCCCCCACATAGCCCTGTAAACAGTATAATGACCCCCACATAGCCCTCCACACAGTATAATGACCCCCCACATAGCCCTGTAAACAGTATAATGACCCCCACATAGCCCTCCACACAGAATAATGGGCCCCACATAGTCCTACACACTGTATAATTACCCCCACATAGCCCTACAAATAGTATAATGACCCCCACATAGCCCTCCACACAGTATAATCACCCCCACATAGCCCTACAAACAGTATAATGACACCCAGATAGCCCTGCAAACAGTATAATGACCCCCACATAGCCCTGCAAACAGTATAATAACCGCCACATAGCCCTGCAAACCGTATAATGACCCCCACATAGCCCTGCAAACAGTATAATGACCCCCACATAGCCCTACAAACAGTATAATGACCCCCACATAGCCCTACATACAGTATAATGACCCCCACATAGCCCTGCAAACAGTATAATGACCTCCACATAGCCCTGCAAACAGTATAATGACCCCCACATAGCCCTACATACAGTATAATGACCCCCACATAGCCCTACATACAGTATAATGACCCCCACATAGCCCAACACACAGTATAATGACCCCCACATAGCCCTACACACAGTATAATGACCCCCATCACTGGATACTGATGATGGAGGCGATTGGCAGTCACCGGATACTGATGATGGAGGGGACGGGTGGTCACCAGATACTGATGATGGAGGTGACGTGTGGTCACCAGATACTGATGACGGAGGTGATGTGCAGTCACCAGATACTGATGATGGAGGTGAAAGCCAAGAGAGAACCAAAGAGATGTCTCCACATAGATTGACTCCAGTGGCACCCCCTGTAGACCATCCTTATGTCTTTAGTGAAAAACGACCACAAGAGGATTGTGGATAAATTGTTTAATAATTGCAGCTGAAAAACTAATTCTAGAAGTAACGAGAAAAGTCTATAGGGATAATAAATATGGAGGGGAAGGTGTGGCGCCCCTGCGGGTCCAGTCGCCACAGAGGTACTGCATCTCATTCAGAGGTGTGGTACCCCACTCTCAGGTAACGAGGGTGCACTACCCGGGACCCACACACCCACATCCAACACCACATCACTTCATAAGGGAAGGTCCAGATAGCTCCAAAGGGAGAGCACAGTCCCAGTCCCTGTTAGGAAGGTGGAACTAAGTAGAGGAGGTGGGTGGAGGAAGTAGTTTAGGGGAGCACAGACAGAAGAGTATAAAAGCAAGAGTAGAAACATCTAGAAGGAGTTCTGTGGAGAGTTCAGAAGAGTCCAGTCTCCTGTTCCAGTGCTTGGAGCAGGAGTTCAGTTCTGCTCAGGGGAGCAAGGGAGGAGTTGAGTGGACCATGTAGGAGAGCGGCCCACCAGGAGGAGAGTGAGGAGAGGAGACCGGAGCAGTGAGGAGGGCTCCAGAGACAGAAGGGATCCCAGGGGCACGGAGAGTGTGGAGGCCACCCGTGCCCCCGAATTCACGCTGACCGTCGAGGGATCAGGCCGCAGAAGGGGACCGGCCCCAGACTAGATGAGGACTGCAAGACTCAGCTAGCAAACCGGAGGTTCCGGTATCTTTATGTGCCGTAGTCAAAGTCCACACATAATCGCTGAAAAGGTGGCCATAGAGGACCAAGGAGACAGACCAGACGTCGCCCGACAAGGCCCGCGGCCACTGGCTCGGGACACTGTGTGTGAGGCGCAGGGCAGGAGGGCGAGAGCCAGCGCAGAGAGAGAGACGACCTGGAGAAGTACACAGAAAGGGGTCCCGATAAAGTGCACCCAAGTTATCTGAGAGTTGGCTGGATCACTTCCCCGGAGGACACAGGACGAGGTAGGCGATTATAATCTGGCCATTGTAGGCGCAGGAGGCAGAAGAGGTGGGGGAAGAAGGTGGACGAAGCAGAGGAAAATGTAAAAGCCGGAGGCTGTGCAGGAAGATGGTTAAAGAAAAAGAAAAACAGTGGATGATGGAAGAGGCCGAGACAACCTTTAAGTTGGAGGATGATGGAAATAGGTAGAAAAGGGAGGAAAAGGGCGAAAGATGGCGGAACGTGGAAAAGGGCGGCGAGGTGAGTAGGAGGAAGATGGTAAGGATGCAGGAAGACAGAGAAGGGTGGAGAAACTGAAGGAAGATGGAAGACAGTGGAGGAGGGTGGAGAAGGTTAAAGAAAGAGGAGGGAAAGAAAGGGTGGAGGAGGAGTATGGAAAAGGGCAGAAGATGGAAGATGATGGAGAAACAGTATGGAGTCTGGAGGACAGTGGGGAGTGATAGAAGACGACGGCGCACGTCTGTCATGTCTCCTTGTTCTGCTCGGTGGCCATGAACTGCACTTTGGGCACGATGAGTCCTGAGTTGTTGCGTCTCATGGAGTTGGTGCGCCGCATGGAGTTGTTCCTCCTCATGGAGTTTCGCTTCCTCAGAGAGTTCTGGTGGGAGAGCTCGCTCTTCTGGAGAGTCTGTATCAATATGGAGGGCTTTTCGTCCAGTTCGCGGGCACTGCAGCGGGGAGTCGCCACCTTGGTTGTGTTACCAAATTTGGAATAGTCAACAGAGTAGACCCCTTCCTCCTCGGAAACGATGGGCACAAAACGATGACCCCACAGGATCTCCTCGGTGACATACGAGGTCCTGGCCTGGGTGGTAATCCCTGTGGTCTCCACCACCCCTTCTAAGAGAACGATGACCTCAAGGTCCTGGGTTGACAGGTCGGAGGCACAGACTTCATACAGGGGACTCCTCTTATCTATCACATGACTGATAATCAGCGGCGCCACCAGGAAGATGTTGTTGCTCTCGATGGAGTTGTCCACTGGGACATCAATCTGATGGATGGGGATGATCTCCCCTTCTGGAGTCACCGTCTTTCTGACCACCTGAATCCTCACAGAGGCGCTAATAATCATGCTCTTACGCAGATCCCCGACCCGGAACATGAAGCAAAGCTTTCCATTCCTCACAGCAATGACAGCATGGCGGCTGAAGATCAGGGTCTCGGCCCGGCGGTGCGACTGAGCCGTCTTCATGAAGATGCAGCCCAACATGACGGCATTAACAATCAAACCCACAATGTTCTGCATTATGAGGAGGGAGATGGCAAGGGGGCACTCTTCTGTCATCATCCGCCCTCCAAAGCCAATGGTCACCTGCACCTCGATGGAGAAGAGGAACGCGGCGGTGAACGACCTGTAGGAGGGAAAACATGGTGGTCACTGAGCATGTCACTGTTATTAAGGGGGTTGTGTATGTCACTTCTATTATGGGGACATTGCAGTGAGTTGCAGGTTGTATTACAGCTAGTGTGGTGTGTGCGCCCCCAGTGCAGTGTGTGTGTGCCCCCAGTGCGGGGTGTGCCCAGTGGTGCGGGGTGTGCCCAGTGGTGTGGTGTGTGCCCAGTGGTGTGGTGTGTGCCCAGTGGTGTGGTGTGTGCCCAGTGTGGTGTGTGCCCAGTGTGGTGTGTGCCCAGTGGTGTGGTGTGTGCCCAGTGGTGTGGTGTGTGCCCAGTGTGGTGTGTGCCCAGTGTGGTTTGTGTGATATGCAGAAGTAGTGTTGTTGCTTCAAAAGCATCCAGCAACTATTAGAAGTAACACAGTCACAGCAGACAGGAAGTGTTGTGCTCCAGAAGCATCCGGCAACTAGAGGGGTTAACACACTCACAGGAGACAGGGAGTGTTTTAGCAGAGCCCCAAGGGGATTGTGGGGAAGTTGTTTACTGTCTGGCTGGAGCCGAAGAGAAAGGTGGTGTGTGATCTGTATCTCACAGAAGGCAAGGGAACAGAATTCAGGTGAGGAGGGAAGCTAAACAAAGGTCAGATAGGCTCCCTGATCTAACAGTGTGGAGTATTATTGGCCAGGAAGATAAGGACTGGAAGGAAGCCTGTCATAGAGATCATCTCCCTCATCACACCCTCCCCCCATCCATCTCCATGCAGGATAAATAATGCTGTGTACTATTGAGTCCTTGTGAAGGAAAAGCCTGTGGTTGTGTATGCATTAAACCTGTGCTACTGTATTGACTGTGTACTGCTATGCTGTGAAGGAGATTGTACTGTTATTACTGGAGCCTGTTGCTCAAAGAGACACTTAAATTGCACTGGCCGTGCCTCATTAAATGTTACTGTTCTATCGTTTATGAAGACTCTTGTCAGATGTGTCTGGTCAGCAACTGAATCTATCGTGTGCCTGAGAGAAGCTGCAGCACATGGTCTATGGTCGCCCTGAATAACGGTTCCCCCAGGATTCCAAAGAATTCTTGTAACCGGTCTCGCCCCTATCTAAACTTAGGCGGCGTGCGTGTAACATTTGTTCTCAATGTGGTTTGGGCTCAGTGTGGTTTGTTCTCAGGAGGGAGAAGACAAGGAAATAATATAAAAGGGAGGAGACACAGAAATAATACAAGAGGGAGGAGACGACATAGCACAAGAGGACAGAGACAAGGAAATAATGCAAGAGGGAGGAGACGAGAAAATCATACAACAGGGAATAAACAAGCAGCAATATAAGGGGGAGGAGACAAGGAAATAATTCAAGGGGGAGAAGAGGAGGAAATAAACAAGGGGGAGGAGACAAGGAAATAATTCAAGGGGGGGAAGAGGAGGAAATAAACAAGGGGGAGGAGACAAGTAAATAATACAAGAGGGAGGAGACAAGGAAATAATACAAGAAGGAGGACACAAGAAAATAATACGAGGCGGAAGAGACAAGGAAGTAATAGAAGAGGGAAGAGACAAGGAAATAATACAAGAGATAGGAGAAGAAATAATACAAAAGGGAGGAGGAGATGAGGAAATAATACAAGGGGGAGGAGACAAGGATATAATACAAGAGGGAGGAGACAAGGAAATAATACAAGAAGGAGGACACAGGAAAATAATACGAGGCGGAAGAGACAAAGAAATAATAGAAGAGGGAAGAGACAAGGAAATAATACAAGAGATAGGAGAAGAAATAATACAAAAGGGAGGAGGAGATGAGGAAATAATACAAGAAGGAGGAAATGAGAAAATAATACAAGAGGGAGGAGACATGGAAATAATACAAGAGGGAGGAGATAAGGCCGGACGACAGATAATGGAGACAAGGCAGGGCCACAGATAATGGAGATACGGCCGGACCACAGATAATGGAGATACGGCCGGACCACAGATAATGGAGATACGGCAGGGCCACAGATAATGGAGATACGACCGGACCACAGATAATGGAGATACGGCCGGACCACAGATAATGGAGATACGGACGGACCACAGATAATGGAGACAAGGCGGACCTTTCGGGCAGAGACGCCGTTCCCCTCACCGCCACAGTCCCGGTCCAGCGTCTTCCTGCTCCCCTCCTGCTGCTGCTGTGGAGCACACGGCGCGCAGCTTCCCGGGCACTGTGCTTAGGGCGCTGTCTTAAAAGGGCCGTGCACGCCGTCCTAAAGAATTCCCAGCCAATGGCCGGAGGACTTCCCCTATATAAGGCACCTCCTCCAAAATGGAGGTGCCTGTGCAAGGTTGTTGTTTTGTGTGCTAACACTTTCCTCAGCCCTCAGGTCCCGCTGACTGTCAGCCATGCCCGCCAGTCTGTCTAACAGTCCTGCCCGCCAGTCTGTCTACCTGCCGTGCCCACCAGCCTGCCTACCCGGAGCACCTGCCAGTTACCTGCCGTGACCATCAGCCTGCCTACCCGGAGCACCTGCCAGTTACCTGCCGAGCCTGCCAGCCTGCCTACCCGGAGCACCTGCCAGTTACCTGCCATGCCTGCCAGCCTGCCTACCTGGAGCACCTGCCAGTTACCTGCCGAGCCCGCCATCTTGCCTACCCGGAGCACCTGTCTGGCTATCTGCCGTACCTGCCTGCTTATCTATCCGGACCACCCGTCAGCCTTCCTGCTGTGCTCATCCGCTGTATCGGTCAGTTCGACGAGGAGACGAGGACCTAATGCAAAAGGGAGGAAACGAGGACATAGTACAAGAGGGAGGAAAAAGAAAGGAAATAATACAAGAGGCAGGAGACAAGGAAATAGAACAAGAGGGAGCAGACAAGGAACAAATAAGAGGGAGGAGGAGATGAGGAAATAATACAAGAGGTAAAAGAGGAGGAAACAATACAAGAGGGAGGAGATGAGAAAACAATACAAAAGGGAGCTAAGGAAATAATACAAGAGGGAGGGGACAAGAATATAACGCAAGATGGAGGAGATGAGAATAATACAAGAGGGAAGAAGCAAGCAACAATACAAGGGGGAGGAGACAAGGAAATAATACAAGAGGGAGGAGACAAGGAAATAATACAAGAGGTAAAAGAGGAGGAAACAATACAAGAGGGAGGAGATGAGAAAACAATACCAAAGGGAGCTAAGGAAATAATACAAGAGGGAGGGGACAAGAATATAACGCAAGAGGGAGGAGATGAGAATAATACAAGAGGGAAGAAGCAAGCAACAATACAAGGGGGAGGAGACAAGGAAATAATACAAGAGGGTGTAGATGCGGAAATAATACAAGAAGGAGGAGACAAGGAAATAATACAAGAGGGAGGAAACAAGGAAATAATACAAGAGGGAGGAGACAAGGAAATAATACAAGAGGTAAAAGAGGAGGAAACAATACAAAAGGGAGCTAAGGAAATAATACAAGAGGGAAGGGACAAGAATATAACGCAAGAGGGAGGAGATGAGAATAATACAAGAGGGAAGAAGCAAGCAACAATACAAGGGGGAGGAGACAAGGAAATAATACAAGAGGGTGTATATGCGGAAATAATACAAGGAGGAGGAGACAAGGAAATAATACAAGAGGGAGGAAACAAGGAAATAATACAAGAGGGAGGAGATGAGGATTTAATATATATGGGAGGAAACTACACAATGTAGGCAGCAGGGTCCTCGCTCCTCCTGGACCAGTGGCTGTTTTGTTCAAGATTATTGTAAGTGTATTTGCTATGTATACCCCTTTTTCACATGTACAGCACCATGGAATAAATGGCGCTATAGTAATAAATAATAATAATAATAGGGAGGAGATGAGGAAATATGACAAGATGGAGGAGACAATGGATTAATACAAGAGGGAGGAGACAAGGAACTAATGCAAGAGGGAGGAGACAAGAAAATGCTACAAGAGGGAAGAAAGGAAAAAATACAAGAGGCAGGAAGTGGCAAGAAAATATTGCAAGAGGGAGGAGATGAAAAAATACAAGAGGGAGAAGACAAGGAAAGTATACAAGAGGGAGGAGATGAGAAAACAATACAAGAGGGAGGAAATGATGAAAAAATACAATGGGGACGAGATGAGGAAATGTGACAAGAGGGGGAAAAGGAAGGAATAGACAAGATGGAGGAGACAGAGAAATAATACAAGAGGGAGGATGAGATGAGGAAATAATACAAAAGGGAAAAGGAAGCAAGGAAGTAAGACAATGAGGAGATGAGGAAGTAATACAAGAGGGTGGGGACAAGGAAACAATACAATAGGGAAGAGATGAGGAAATATGACAAGAGGGAGGACAGGAGTGAATAAGCAAGATAAAGGAAACAAGGAAATAATAAAAGAGAGAGGAGACAAGGAAATAGTGCAAGTGAGGTGACAAGGAAATAATACAAGAGGGAGTAGGCAAAGAACAAATACAAGAGGGAGGAGACAAGGAAATACTACCAAAAGGAGGATATGAGGAAATAATACAAGAGAGAGGAGATGAGAAAATAAACAAGAGGGAGGAAGAGGCAAGAAAATAATACAAGATGAAAGAGACAGGAAATAATACAAAAAGGAAAAGACGAGGATATAATACAAGACGGGAAGAGGAGGTGAAGAAATAATACAAGAGGGAGGAGATGAGAAAATCATATAAGAGGGAAGAAACAAGAACAATACAAGGGGGAGGAGACAAGGAAATAATACAAGAGGGAGGAGACAAGGAAATAATACAAGAGGGAGGAGACAAAGAAATAATACAAGAAGGAGAAGATGAGGATATAATACAAGAGGAAGGAGATGAGAAAATAATACAGAGGGAGGAGACAAGGAAATACTACAAGAGGAAATAATACAAGAGGGAGGAGGCTAGCACATAATACAATAGGGAGGAGATGAGGAAATGTGACAAGAGGGAGGAGACAAAAAATAATACAAGAGGTAGGAGACAAGTAAATAATACAAGAGGGAGGAGACAAGTAAATCATACAAGAGGGAGGAGGTGTCGAAGAAATAATCCAACAGGGAGGAAACAGGGAAATAATATAAGAGGGAGGAGGTGGCGAGGAAATAACACAACAGGGAGGAGATGTGGAAATAATACAAGAGGGAGGAGACAGAGAAATAATACAAAAGGGAAGAGGTGGTGAGGATATATTATAAGAGAGAGAAGACAAGGAAATAATTCAAGAGGGAAAAGTTGGCAAGGAAGTAAGACAATGAGGAGATGAGGAAGTAATACAAGAGGGAGGGGACAAGGAAACAATACAATAGGGAGGAAATGAAGAAATATGACAAGAGAGAGGAGAGGAGTGAATAAGCAAGATAAAGGAAATAATACAAGAGGGAGGAGATGAGGAAATAATGCAAGCAAGGTGACAAGGAAATCATACAAGAGGGAGGAGACGAGGAAGAAATACAAGAGGGAGGAGACAAGGAAATACTACCAAAGGGAGGATATGAGGAAATAATACAAGAGAGAGGAGATGAGAAAATAAACAAGAGGGAGGAAGAGGCAAGGAAGTAATACAAGATGAAAGAGACAGGAAATAATACAAAAAGGAAAAGACGAGGATATAATACAAGACGGGAAGAGGAGGTGAAGAAATAATACAAGAGGGAGGAGATGAGAAAATCATATAAGAGGGAAGAAACAAGAACAATACAAGGGGGAGGAGACAAGGAAATAATACAAGAGGGAGGAGACAAGGAAATAATACAAGAAGGAGAAGATGAGGATATAATACAAGAGGAAGGAGATGAGAAAATAATACAAGAGGAAATAATACAAGAGGGAGGATGAGATGAGGAAATAATACAAAAGGGAAAAGGAAGCAAGGAAGTAAGACAATGAGGAGATGAGGAAGTAATACAAGAGGGTGGGGACAAGGAAACAATACAACAGGGAAGAGATGAGGAAATATGACGAGGGAGGACAGGAGTGAATAAGCAAGATAAAGGAAACAAGGAAATAATAAAAGAGAAAGGAGACAAGGAAATAGTGCAAGTGAGGTGACAAGGAAATAATACAAGAGGGAGTAGGCAAAGAACAAATACAAGAGGGAGGAGACAAGGAAATACTACCAAAAGGAGGATATGAGGAAATAATACAAGAGAGAGGAGATGAGAAAATAAACAAGAGGGAGGAAGAGGCAAGAAAATAATACAAGATGAAAGAGACAGGAAATAATACAAAAAGGAAAAGACGAGGATATAATACAAGACGGGAAGAGGAGGTGAAGAAATAATACAAGAGGGAGGAGATGAGAAAATCATATAAGAGGGAAGAAACAAGAACAATACAAGGGGGAGGAGACAAGGAAATAATACAAGAGGGAGGAGATGAGAAAATCATATAAGAGGGAAGAAACAAGAACAATACAAGGGGGAGGAGACAAGGAAATAATACAAGATGAAAGAGACAGGAAATAATAATAAAAAGGGAGGCGACGATGAACTAATACAGGAAGGAAGAGATGAGGAAATAATACAAGAGGGAGGAAATTAAGAAATAATACAAGAGGGAGGAGACAGGGAAATAATACAAAAAAGAAAAGGCGAGGATATAATACAAGAAGAGAAAAGGAGGTGAAGAAATAATACAAGAGGGCGGAGATGAGAAAATCATAAAGAGGGAAGAAACAAGCAACAATACAAGGGGGAGGAGACAAGGAAATAATACAAGAGGGAGGAGATGAAGCAATAATACGAGAAGGCGGAGACAAGGAAATAATACAAGAGGGAGGAGATGAGGAAATAATATAAGAGGGAGGAAATAAGGAAATAATACAAGAGGGAGGAGACAAGTTAATACTACAAGAGGAAATAATACAAGAGGGAGGAGACTAGCACATAATACAATAGGGAGGAGATGAGGAAATGTGATAAGAGGGAGGATAGGAGGGAATAGACAAGATGGAGGAGACAAAGAAATAATACAAGATGGAGGATATGAGAAAATCATAGAAGAGGGAGGAAACAGGGAAATCATACAAGAGGGAGGAGGTGATGAGGATATATTATAAGAGAGGAGACAAGGAAATAATTCAAGAGGGAGGATGAGATGAGGAAATAATACAAGAGGGAAAAGGAAGCAAGGAAGTAAGACAATGAGGAGATGAGGAAGTAATACAAGAGGGTGGAGACAAGGAAACAATACAGTAGGGAAGAGATGAGGAAATATGACAAGAGGGAGGAGAGGAGTGAATAAGCAAGATAAAGGAAACAAGGAAATAATAAAAGAGAAAGGAGACAAGGAAATAGTGCAAGTGAGGTGACAAGGAAATCATACAAGAGGGAGTAGGCAAAGAACAAATACAAGAGGGAGGAGACAAGGAAATACTACCAAAATGAGGATATGAGGAAATAATACAAAAGAGAGGAGATGAGAAAATAAACAAGAGGGAGGAAGAGGCAAGGAAGTAATACAAGATGAAAGAGACAGGAAATAATACAAAAAGGAAAAGACGATATAATACAAGACGGGAAGAGGAGGTGAAGAAATAATACAAGAGGGAGGAGATGAGAAAATCATATAAGAGGGAAGAAACAAGAACAATACAAGGGGGAGGAGACAAGGAAATAATACAAGAGGGAGGAGACAAGGAAATAATACAAGAAGGAGAAGATGAGGATATAATACAAGAGGAAGGAGATGAGAAAATAATACAAGAGGAAATAATACAAGAGGGAGGAGGCTAGCACATAATACAATAGGGAGGAGATGAGGAAATGTGACAAGAGGGAGGAGACAAAAAAATAATACAAGAGGTAGGAGACAAGTAAATAATACAAGAGGGAGGAGGTGGCGAAGAAATAATCCAACAGGGAGGAAACAGGGAAATAATATAAGAGGGAGGAGGTGGCGAGGAAATAACACAACAGGGAGGAGATGTGGAAATAATACAAGAGGGAGGAGACAGAGAAATAATACAAAAGGGAAGAGGTGAGGATATATTAAAAGTGGGAGGAGACAAAGAAAAAAAACATGAGTGAGGAGACAGAGAAATAATACAAAAGGGAGGAGGTGGTGAGGATATATTATAAGAGAGAGAAGACAAGGAAATAATTCAAGAGGGAAAAGTTGGCAAGGAAGTAAGACAATGAGGAGATGAGGAAGTAATACAAGAGGGAGGGGACAAGGAAACAATACAATAGGGAAGAGATGAGGAAATATGACAAGAGAGAGGAGAGGAGTGAATAAGCAAGATAAAGGAAATAATACAAGAGGGAGGAGATGAGGAAATAATGCAAGCAAGGTGACAAGGAAATCATACAAGAGGGAGGAGACAAGGAAGAAATACAAGAGGGAGGAGACAAGGAAATACTACCAAAGGGAGGATATGAGGAAATAATACAAGAGAGAGGAGATGAGAAAATAAACAAGAGGGCGGAAGAGGCAAGAAAATAATACAAGATGAAAGAGACAAGAAATAATACAAAAAGGAAAAGACGAGGATATAATACAAGACGGGAAGAGGAGGTGAAGAAATAATACAAGAGGGAGGAGATGAGAAAATCATATAAGAGGGAAGAAACAAGAACAATACAAGGGGGAGGAGACAAGGAAATAATACAAGAGGGAGGAGATGAGAAAATCATATAAGAGGGAAGAAACAAGAACAATACAAGGGGGAGGAGACAAGGAAATAATACAAGATGAAAGAGACAGGAAATAATAATAAAAAGGGAGGCGACGATGAACTAATACAGGAAGGAAGAGATGAGGAAATAATACAAGAGGGAGGAAATTAAGGGAAATAATACAAAAAAGAAAAGTCGAGGATATAATACAAGAAGAGAAAAGGAGGTGAAGAAATAATACAAGAGGGCGGAGATGAGAAAATCATAAAGAGGGAAGAAACAAGCAACAATACAAGGGGGAGGAGACAAGGAAATAATACAAGAGGGAGGAGATGAAGCAATAATACGAGAAGGCGGAGACAAGGAAATTATACAAGAGGGAGGAGATGAGGAAATAATATAAGAGGGAGGAAATAAGGAAATAATACAAGAGGGAGGAGACAAGTTAATACTACAAGAGAAAATAATACAAGAGGGAGGAGACTAGCACATAATACAATAGGGAGGAGATGAGGAAATGTGATAAGAGGGAGGAGAGGAGGGAATAGACAAGATGGAGGAGACAAAGAAATAATACAAGAGGGAGGATATGAGAAAATCATAGAAGAGGGAGGAAACAGGGAAATAATACAAGAGGGAGGAGGAGATGAGGAAATAATGCAAGAGAGGTGACAAGGAAATCATACAAGAGGGAGCAGACGAGGAACAAATACAAGAGGGAGGAGACAAGGAAATACTACCAAAGGGAGGATACGAGGAAATAATACAAGAGAGAGGAGATGAGAAAATAAACAAGAGGGAGGAAGAGGCAAGGAAGTAATACAAGATGAAAGAGACAGGAAATAATACAAAAAGGAAAAGACGAGGATATAATACAAGACGGGAAGAGGAGGTGAAGAAATAATACAAGAGGGAGGAGACAAGGAAATACTACCAAAGGGAGGATACGAGGAAATAATACAAGAGAGAGGAGATGAGAAAATAAACAAGAGGGCGGAAGAGACAAGAAAATAATACAAGATGAAAGAGACAGGAAATAATACAAAAAGGAAGGCGACGATGAACTAATACAGGAAGGAAGAGATGAGGAAATAATACAAGAGGGAGGAAATTAAGAAATAATACAAGAGGGAGGAGAAAGGGAAATAATACAAAAAAGAAAAGGCGAGGATATAATACAAGAAGAGAAAAGGAGGTGAAGAAATAATACAAGAGGGAAAAGACAAATAATACAAGAGGCAGGAGATAAGGAAATAATACAAGAGGGAGGAGATAAGCAAACAATACAAGGGAGAGCTGATGATGAAATAATACAAGAGTGAGGAAATAAGCAGAAAATACAAGGCGTAGACAAGGAGATAATACAAGAGGGAGGAGATGAGGAAATAATACAAGAGGGAGGAGATGAGGAAATAATACAAGAGGGAGGAAATGAGGAAATAATACAAGAGGGAGGAAATGAGGAAATAATACAAGAGGGAGGATACAGGGAAAGAATACTAAAGGGAAGAGGAAAGGATATAATACAAGAGGGAGGAGACAATTAACTAAACAAGAGGGAGGAGACAAGGAAATACTACCAAAGTGAAGAGATGAGGAAATAATACAAGAGAGAGGAGACGAGAAAATAAACAAGAGGGAGGAAGAGAAGAGGAAATAATACAAGATGAAAGAGACAAGAAATAATACAAAAGGGAGGCGATGATGAACTAATACAGGAAAGAAGAGACGCCGAAATAATACAAGAGGGAGGAAATGAGGAAGTAATACAAGAGGGAAGAGACGAGGAAATAATATAAAAGGGAGGAGACAAGAAACTAATACAAGAGGAAAGAGATGAGGAAATAATACAAGAGGGAGGAGACGAGGAAATAATACAACAGAGAGAAGGCAAGGAAATAAAACAAGATGGAGGAAGAGGTGAGGAAATAATACAAGAAGGAAAATGAAGTGAGGAAATATCACAAGAGGGAGGAGAGAATAATACAACAGGGAGGAGAGGAGGAAATACAAAAGGGAGGAAACAAAATAATACAAAAGTGAAGATACGAGGAACTAATACAAGAGGGAGGAGATGAGGAAATAATACAAGAGGGAGGAGATGAGGAACTAATACATGAGGGAGGAGACAAGGAAATAATACAAGAGGGAGGAGGAGGCGAGGAAATAAAACAAGAGGCAGGAGACAAGAAAATAATTAAAGAGGGAGTACAATTTCCATGACACCGACTCCTTTACTGTAAGAGCAGTGAGACTATGGATTCTTTACGGTAAGAGCAGTGAGACTACAGATTCTTTACGGTAAGAGCAGTGAGACTATGGAGCTCTCTGCCACATGATGGTGTAATGGTTGATTCTACACAGTGGCCGGGACGCTTTCTGGATACATATAATATTACAGGTCATGGACGCTGATTCAGAGAACTTGTCTTTTCTTCCTCTGGATCAACATGTCAGGCTATAGGGTGAACTACCTTCAACACTATGACACTATGGATGTTGCTGTTGTTATGGGGGCACTGTGGATGTCCGCTCTGTCCGGGCCCTGTGACATTGCCTTACTTGACGTTGGCGACGCACGGCTCCCGGGGGGTCTCAGTGATATCCATGTCACCGTGAGCGAAGGCGACGAGCCACCAGATCATGGCGAACAGCAGCCAGCTGCACAGGAAGGACATGGTGAAGATGACCAGCGTGTGGCGCCACTTCAGGTCCACCAGGGTGGTGAAGACGTCCTGCAGGAAGCGGCCCTGCTCACGTATGTTTTTGTGCGCCACGTTGCACGCTCCATTCTTTGCTACAAATCGCGCTTTTCTCAGTCGGTCGCGGATTCTCGGTTTCCGGAGATTTTCAGCAGCAATTCTGGCCAGAACATATTCCTCAGGGATTATACTCTTCCGAGCCAACATCCTGCCGCTGTCATAGTCCGCAATAATCTGCAATATACAGGGTGAGGGCGAGGCCTGCTACCTCCAGGGGGTCCGCACTAAGGAGAAAACAGAAAAGAGTCCGGTGAAGACCAAAAACATCACTGACATCACTGAGAACGTCAGCGGTGACATCACTGAGAACGTCAGCGGTGACATCACTGAGAACGTCAGCGGTGACATCACTGAGAACGTCAGCGGTGACATCACTGAGAATGTCAGCGGTGACATCACTGAGAACGTCAGCGGTGACATCACTGAGAACGTCAGCGGTGACATCACTGAGAACGACAAAGGTGACATCACTGAGAACGTCAGCGGTGACATCACTGAGAACGTCAGCGGTGACATCACTGAGAACGTCAGCGGTGACATCACTGAGAACGTCAGCGGTGACATCACTGAGAACGACAGAGGTGACATCACTGAGAATGCCGCCTATCCATCACCAGAGATCAGCGGTGACATCACTGAGAATGCCGCCTATCCATCACCAGAGATCAGCGGTGACATCACTGAGAATGCCTCCTATCCATCATCAGAGATCAGCGGTGACATCACTGAGAATGCCTCCTATCCATCACCAGAGATCAGCGGTGACATCACTGAGAATGCCTCCTATCCATCACCAGAGATCAGCGGTGACATCACTGAGAATGCCGCCTATCCATCACTAGAGATCAGCGGTGACATCACTGAGAATGCCGCCTATCCATCACCAGAGATCAGCGGTGACATCACTGAGAATGCCTCCTATCCATCACCAGAGATCAGCGGTGACATCACTGAGAATGCCGCCTATCCATCACTAGAGATCAGCGGTGACATCACTGAGAATGCCTCCTATCCATCACCAGAGATCAGCGGTGACATCACTGAGAATGCCTCCTATCCATCACCAGAGATCAGAGGTGACATCACTGAGAATGCCGCCTATCCATCACCAGAGATCAGAGGTGACATCACTGAGAATGCCTCCTATCCATCACTAGAGATCAGCGGTGACATCACTGAGAATGCCGCCTATCCATCACTAGAGATCAGAGGTGACATCACTGAGAATGCCTCCTATCCATCACCAGAGATCAGCGGTGACATCACTGAGAATGTCACCTATCCATCACCAGAGATCAGCGGTGACATCACTGAGAATGCCTCCTATCCATCACTAGAGATCAGCAGTGACATCACTGAGAATGCAGCCTATCCATCACCATAGATCAGAGGTGACATCACTGAGAATGCCTCCTATCCATCACTAGAGATCAGAGGTGACATCACTGAGAATGCAGCCTATCCATCACCATAGATCAGCGGTGACATCACTGAGAATGCCGCCTATCCATCACCATAGATCAGAGGTGACATCACTGAGAATGCCTCCTATCCATCACTAGAGATCAGAGGTGACATCACTGAGAATGCAGCCTATCCATCACCATAGCTCAGCGGTGACATCACTGAGAATGCAGCCTATCCATCACTATAGATCAGAGGTGACATCACTGAGAATGCCTCCTATCCATCACTAGAGATCAGAGGTGACATCACTGAGAATGCCGCCTATCCATCAGTAGAGATCAGCGGTGACATCACTGAGAATGCCGCCTATCCATCACTAGAGATCAGCGGTGACATCACTGAGAATGCCTCCTATCCATCACCAGAGATCAGCGGTGACATCACTGAGAATGCCTCCTATCCATCCCCAGAGATCAGAGGTGACATCACTGAGAATGCCTCCTATCCATCCCCAGAGATCAGCGGTGACATCACTGAGAATGCCGCCTATCCATCACTAGAGATCAGCGGTGACATCACTGAGAATGCCTCCTATCCATCACCAGAGATCAGAGGTGACATCACTGAGAATGCCTCCTATCCATCACTAGAGATCAGAGGTGACATCACTGAGAATGCCGCCTATCCATCACCAGAGATCAGAGGTGACATCACTGAGAATGCCTCCTATCCATCACCAGAGATCAGCGGTGACATCACTGAGAATGCCGCCTATCCATCACTAGAGATCAGAGGTGACATCACTGAGAATGCCTCCTATCCATCACTAGAGATCAGCGGTGACATCACTGAGAATGCCGCCTATCCATCACTAGAGATCAGAGGTGACATCACTGAGAATGCCTCCTATCCATCACTAGAGATCAGAGGTGACATCACTGAGAATGCCTCCTATCCATCACTAGAGATCAGAGGTGACATCACTGAGAATGCCGCCTATCCATCACTATAGATCAGAGGTGACATCACTGAGAATGCCTCCTATCCATCACCAGAGATCAGCGGTGACATCACTGAGAATGCCGCCTATCCATCACCATAGATCAGAGGTGACATCACTGAGAATGCCACCTATCCATCACTAGAGATCAGCGGTGACATCACTGAGAATGCCGCCTATCCATCACCATAGATCAGCGGTGACATCACTGAGAATGCCACCTATCCATCACTAGAGATCAGCAGTGACATCACTGAGAATGCCGCCTATCCATCACTATAGATCAGAGGTGACATCACTGAGAATGCCTCCTATCCATCACCATAGATCAGAGGTGACATCACTGAGAATGCCTCCTATCCATCACTAGAGATCAGAGGTGACATCACTGAGAATGCCTCCTATCCATCACCAGAGATCAGAGGTGACATCACTGAGAATGCCGCCTATCCATCACTAGAGATCAGCGGTGACATCACTGAGAATGCCGCCTATCCATCACTAGAGATCAGAGGTGACATCACTGAGAATGCCTCCTATCCATCACCATAGATCAGCGGTGACATCACTGAGAATGCCTCCTATCCATCACTAGAGATCAGAGGTGACATCACTGAGAATGCCTCCTATCCATCACCAGAGATCAGCGGTGACATCACTGAGAATGCCTCCTATCCATCACTAGAGATCAGCGGTGACATCACTGAGAATGCCACCTATCCATCACTAGAGATCAGCGGTGACATCACTGAGAATGCCGCCTATCCATCACCATAGATCAGAGGTGACATCACTGAGAATGCCTCCTATCCATCACTAGAGATCAGCGGTGACATCACTGAGAATGCCGCCTATCCATCACTAGAGATCAGCGGTGACATCACTGAGAATGCCACCTATCCATCACTAGAGATCAGCGGTGACATCACTGAGAATGCCTCCTATCCATCACTAGAGATCAGCGGTGACATCACTGAGAATGCCGCCTATCCATCACCAGAGATCAGCGGTGACATCACTGAGAATGCCACCTATCCATCACCAGAGATCAGCGGTGACATCACTGAGAATGCCTCCTATCCATCACCAGAGATCAGCGGTGACATCACTGAGAATGCCACCTATCCATCACTAGAGATCAGCGGTGACATCACTGAGAATGCCTCCTATCCATCACCAGAGATCAGCGGTGACATCACTGAGAATGCCACCTATCCATCACCAGAGATCAGCGGTGACATCACTGAGAATGCCACCTATCCATCACTAGAGATCAGCGGTGACATCACTGAGAATGCCACCTATCCATCACTAGAGATCAGAGGTGACATCACTGAGAATGCCACCTATCCATCACCAGAGATCAGCGGTGACATCACTGAGAATGCCTCCTATCCATCACCAGAGATCAGCGGTGACATCACTGAGAATGCCACCTATCCATCACTAGAGATCAGCGGTGACATCACTGAGAATGCCGCCTATCCATCACTAGAGATCAGAGGTGACATCACTGAGAATGCCTCCTATCCATCACCAGAGATCAGCGGTGACATCACTGAGAATGCCACCTATCCATCACTAGAGATCAGCGGTGACATCACTGAGAATGCCACCTATCCATCACTAGAGATCAGAGGTGACATCACTGAGAATGCCACCTATCCATCACCAGAGATCAGCGGTGACATCACTGAGAATGCCTCCTATCCATCACCAGAGATCAGCGGTGACATCACTGAGAATGCCACCTATCCATCACTAGAGATCAGAGGTGACATCACTGAGAATGCCGCCTATCCATCACTAGAGATCAGCGGTGACATCACTGAGAATGCCTCCTATCCATCACCAGAGATCAGCGGTGACATCACTGAGAATGCCTCCTATCCATCACCAGAGATCAGAGGTGACATCACTGAGAATGCCTCCTATCCATCACCAGAGATCAGAGGTGACATCACTGAGAATGCCGCCTATCCATCACCAGAGATCAGCGGTGACATCACTGAGAATGCCGCCTATCCATCACCAGAGATCAGCGGTGACATCACTGAGAATGCCTCCTATCCATCACCAGAGATCAGAGGTGACATCACTGAGAATGCCGCCTATCCATCACCAGAGATCAGCGGTGACATCACTGAGAATGCAGCCTATCCATCACTAGAGATCAGCGGTGACATCACTGAGAATGCCTCCTATCCATCACTAGAGATCAGCGGTGACATCACTGAGAATGCCTCCTATCCATCACTAGAGATCAGAGGTGACATCACTGAGAATGCCGCCTATCCATCACTAGAGATCAGAGGTGACATCACTGAGAATGTCTCCTATCCATCACCAGAGATCAGAGGTGACATCACTGAGAATGCCACCTATCCATCACTAGAGATCAGCGGTGACATCACTGAGAATGCCGCCTATCCATCACTAGAGATCAGAGGTGACATCACTGAGAATGTCTCCTATCCATCACCAGAGATCAGAGGTGACATCACTGAGAATGCCTCCTATCCATCACTAGAGATCAGCGGTGACATCACTGAGAATGCCGCCTATCCATCACCAGAGATCAGCGGTGACATCACTGAGAATGCCGCCTATCCATCACCAGAGATCAGAGGTGACATCACTGAGAATGCCGCCTATCCATCACCAGAGATCAGCGGTGACATCACTGAGAATGCCGCCTATCCATCACCAGAGATCAGCGGTGACATCACTGAGAATGCCGCCTATCCATCACCAGAGATCAGCGGTGACATCACTGAGAATGCCGCCTATCCATCACCAGAGATCAGCGGTGACATCACTGAGAATGCCTCCTATCCATCACTAGAGATCAGCGGTGACATCACTGAGAATGCCGCCTATCCATCACCAGAGATCAGCGGTGACATCACTGAGAATGCCGCCTATCCATCACCAGAGATCAGCGGTGACATCACTGAAAATGCCTCCTATCCATCACTAGAGATCAGCGGTGACATCACTGAGAATGCCACCTATCCATCACTAGAGATCAGAGGTGACATCACTGAGAATGCCGCCTATCCATCACTAGAGATCAGAGGTGACATCACTGAGAATGCCGCCTATCCATCACTAGAGATCAGCGGTGACATCACTGAGAATGCCTCCTATCCATCACTAGAGATCAGCGGTGACATCACTGAGAATGCCACCTATCCATCACTAGAGATCAGAGGTGACATCACTGAGAATGCCTCCTATCCATCACTAGAGATCAGCGGTGACATCACTGAGAATGCCTCCTATCCATCACTAGAGATCAGAGGTGACATCACTGAGAATGCCTCCTATCCATCACCAGAGATCAGCGGTGACATCACTGAGAATGCCGCCTATCCATCACTAGAGATCAGAGGTGACATCACTGAGAATGCCTCCTATCCATCACCAGAGATCAGCGGTGACATCACTGAGAATGCCTCCTATCCATCACTAGAGATCAGAGGTGACATCACTGAGAATGCCTCCTATCCATCACCAGAGATCAGCGGTGACATCACTGAGAATGCCTCCTATCCATCACTAGAGATCAGAGGTGACATCACTGAGAATGCCGCCTATCCATCACTAGAGATCAGAGGTGACATCACTGAGAATGCCTCCTATCCATCACCAGAGATCAGAGGTGACATCACTGAGAATGCCTCCTATCCATCACTAGAGATCAGCGGTGACATCACTGAGAATGCCTCCTATCCATCACTAGAGATCAGAGGTGACATCACTGAGAATGCCTCCTATCCATCACCAGAGATCAGCGGTGACATCACTGAGAATGCCGCCTATCCATCACTAGAGATCAGAGGTGACATCACTGAGAATGCCTCCTATCCATCACCAGAGATCAGCGGTGACATCACTGAGAATGCCTCCTATCCATCACTAGAGATCAGAGGTGACATCACTGAGAATGCCTCCTATCCATCACCAGAGATCAGCGGTGACATCACTGAGAATGCCTCCTATCCATCACTAGAGATCAGAGGTGACATCACTGAGAATGCCGCCTATCCATCACTAGAGATCAGAGGTGACATCACTGAGAATGCCTCCTATCCATCACCAGAGATCAGAGGTGACATCACTGAGAATGCCGCCTATCCATCACTAGAGATCAGAGGTGACATCACTGAGAATGCCGCCTATCCATCACTAGAGATCAGCGGTGACATCACTGAGAATGCCTCCTATCCATCACTACAGATCAGCGGTGACATCACTGAGAATGCCTCCTATCCATCACTAGAGATCAGCGGTGACATCACTGAGAATGCCGCCTATCCATCACTAGAGATCAGCGGTGACATCACTGAGAATGCCGCCTATCCATCACTAGAGATCAGCGGTGACATCACTGAGAATGCCTCCTATCCATCACTACAGATCAGCGGTGACATCACTGAGAATGCCTCCTATCCATCACTACAGATCAGCGGTGACATCACTGAGAATGCCGCCTATCCATCACTAGAGATCAGCGGTGACATCACTGAGAATGCCACCTATCCATCACCAGAGATCAGAGGTGACATCACTGAGAATGCCGCCTATCCATCACTAGAGATCAGAGGTGACATCACTGAGAATGCCGCCTATCCATCACTAGAGATCAGCGGTGACATCACTGAGAATGCCGCCTATCCATCACTAGAGATCAGCGGTGACATCACTGAGAATGCCTCCTATCCATCACTACAGATCAGCGGTGACATCACTGAGAATGCCGCCTATCCATCACTAGAGATCAGAGGTGACATCACTGAGAATGCCGCCTATCCATCACCAGAGATCAGCGGTGACATCACTGAGAATGCCACCTATCCATCACCAGAGATCAGAGGTGACATCACTGAGAATGCCGCCTATCCATCACTAGAGATCAGCGGTGACATCACTGAGAATGCCGCCTATCCATCACCAGAGATCAGCGGTGACATCACTGAGAATGCCGCCTATCCATCACTACAGATCAGCGGTGACATCACTGAGAATGCCTCCTATCCATCACCAGAGATCAGCGGTGACATCACTGAGAATGCCACCTATCCATCACCAGAGATCAGAGGTGACATCACTGAGAATGCCTCCTATCCATCACTAGAGATCAGCGGTGACATCACTGAGAATGCCACCTATCCATCACTAGAGATCAGCGGTGACATCACTGAGAATGCCTCCTATCCATCACCAGAGATCAGCGGTGACATCACTGAGAATGCCACCTATCCATCACCAGAGATCAGCGGTGACATCACTGAGAATGCCTCCTATCCATCACCAGAGATCAGCGGTGACATCACTGAGAATGCCGCCTATCCATCACCAGAGATCAGAGGTGACATCACTGAGAATGCCGCCTATCCATCACTACAGATCAGCGGTGACATCACTGAGAATGCCGCCTATCCATCACTACAGATCAGCGGTGACATCACTGAGAATGCCTCCTATCCATCACTACAGATCAGAGGTGACATCACTGAGAATGCCGCCTATCCATCACTACAGATCAGCGGTGACATCACTGAGAATGCCACCTATCCATCACTAGAGATCAGCAGTGACATCACTGAGAATGCCGCCTATCCATCACTAGAGATCAGAGGTGACATCACTGAGAATGCCTCCTATCCATCACTAGAGATCAGCAGTGATATCACTGAGAATGCCTCCTATCCATCACTAGAGATCAGCGGTGACATCACAGAGAATGCCACCTATCCATCACTAGAGATCAGCGGTGACATCACTGAGAATGCCGCCTATCCATCACTAGAGATCAGCGGTGACATCACTGAGAATGCCGCCTATCCATCACTAGAGATCAGCGGTGACATCACTGAGAATGCCGCCTATCCATCACCAGAGATCAGCGGTGACATCACTGAGAATGCCTCCTATCCATCACCAGAGATCTGCGGTGACATCACTGAGAATGCCTCCTATCCATCACTAGAGATCAGCGGTGACATCACTGAGAATGCCTCCTATCCATCACTAGAGATCAGCGGTGACATCACTGAGAATGCCGCCTATCCATCACTAGAGATCAGAGGTGACATCACTGAGAATGCCTCCTATCCATCACCAGAGATCAGCAGTGACATCACTGAGAATGCCGCCTATCCATCACCAGAGATCAGCGGTGACATCACTGAGAATGCCGCCTATCCATCACTAGAGATCAGCAGTGATATCACTGAGAATGCCGCCTATCCATCACTAGAGATCAGCGGTGACATCACTGAGAATGCCGCCTATCCATCACTAGAGATCAGCGGTGACATCACTGAGAATGCCTCCTATCCATCACTAGAGATCAGCAGTGACATCACTGAGAATGCCGCCTATCCATCACTAGAGATCAGCGGTGACATCACTGAGAATGCCGCCTATCCATCACTAGAGATCAGCGGTGACATCACTGAGAATGCCTCCTATCCATCACCAGAGATCTGCGGTGACATCACTGAGAATGCCTCCTATCCATCACCAGAGATCAGAGGTGACATCACTGAGAATGCCGCCTATCCATCACCAGAGATCAGCGGTGACATCACTGAGAATGCCTCCTATCCATCACTAGAGATCAGCGGTGACATCACAGAGAATGCCGCCTATCCATCACTAGAGATCAGCGGTGACATCACTGAGAATGCCGCCTATCCATCACTAGAGATCAGCGGTGACATCACTGAGAATGCCGCCTATCCATCACTAGAGATCAGCGGTGACATCACTGAGAATGCCGCCTATCCATCACCAGAGATCAGCGGTGACATCACTGAGAATGCCTCCTATCCATCACCAGAGATCTGCGGTGACATCACTGAGAATGCCTCCTATCCATCACTAGAGATCAGCGGTGACATCACTGAGAATGCCTCCTATCCATCACCAGAGATCAGCAGTGACATCACTGAGAATGCCGCCTATCCATCACCAGAGATCAGCGGTGACATCACTGAGAATGCCGCCTATCCATCACTAGAGATCAGCAGTGATATCACTGAGAATGCCGCCTATCCATCACTAGAGATCAGCGGTGACATCACTGAGAATGCCGCCTATCCATCACTAGAGATCAGCGGTGACATCACTGAGAATGCCTCCTATCCATCACTAGAGATCAGCAGTGACATCACTGAGAATGCCGCCTATCCATCACTAGAGATCAGCGGTGACATCACTGAGAATGCCGCCTATCCATCACTAGAGATCAGCGGTGACATCACTGAGAATGCCTCCTATCCATCACCAGAGATCTGCGGTGACATCACTGAGAATGCCTCCTATCCATCACCAGAGATCAGAGGTGACATCACTGAGAATGCCGCCTATCCATCACCAGAGATCAGCGGTGACATCACTGAGAATGCCTCCTATCCATCACCAGAGATCAGCGGTGACATCACTGAGAATGCCGCCTATCCATCACCAGAGATCAGCGGTGACATCACTGAGAATGCCGCCTATCCATCACCAGAGATCAGCGGTGACATCACTGAGAATGCCGCCTATCCATCACCAGAGATCAGCGGTGACATCACTGAGAATGCCGCCCATCCATCACCAGAGATCAGCAGTGATATCACTGAGAATGCCGCCTATCCATCACCAGAGATCAGCAGTGACATCACTGAGAATGCCGCCTATCCATCACTAGAGATCAGCAGTGACATCACTGAGAATGCCTCCTATCCATCACTAGAGATCAGCAGTGACATCACTGAGAATGCCTCCTATCCATCACCAGAGATCAGCAGTGACATCACTGAGAATGCCGCCTATCCATCACCAGAGATCAGCAGTGACATCACTGAGAATGCCGCCTATCCATCACCAGAGATCAGCGGTGACATCACTGAGAATGCCTCCTATCCATCACTAGAGATCAGCGGTGACATCACTGAGAATGCCTCCTATCCATCACCAGAGATCAGCGGTGACATCACTGAGAATGCCTCCTATCCATCACCAGAGATCAGCAGTGACATCACTGAGAATGCCTCCTATCCATCACTAGAGATCAGCAGTGACATCACTGAGAATGCCTCCTATCCATCACCAGAGATCAGCAGTGACATCACTGAGAATGCCTCCTATCCATCACCAGAGATCAGCGGTGACATCACTGAGAATGCCGCCTATCCATCACCAGAGATCAGCAGTGACATCACTGAGAATGCCTCCTATCCATCACTAGAGATCAGCAGTGACATCACTGAGAATGCCTCCTATCCATCACCAGAGATCAGCGGTGACATCACTGAGAATGCCTCCTATCCATCACCAGAGATCAGAGGTGACATCACTGAGAATGCCGCCTATCCATCACCAGAGATCAGAGGTGACATCACTGAGAATGCCGCCTATCCATCACTAGAGATCAGCGGTGACATCACTGAGAATGCCTCCTATCCATCACCAGAGATCAGAGGTGACATCACTGAGAATGCCGCCTATCCATCACTAGAGATCAGCAGTGACATCACTGAGAATGCCTCCTATCCATCACTAGAGATCAGCGGTGACATCACTGAGAATGCCTCCTATCCATCACTAGAGATCAGCAGTGACATCACTGAGAATGCCGCCTATCCATCACTAGAGATCAGCGGTGACATCACTGAGAATGCCTCCTATCCATCACTAGAGATCAGCGGTGACATCACTGAGAATGCCGCCTATCCATCACTAGAGATCAGAGGTGACATCACTGAGAATGCCTCCTATCCATCACTAGAGATCAGCAGTGACATCACTGAGAATGCCTCCTATCCATCACTAGAGATCAGCAGTGACATCACTGAGAATGCCTCCTATCCATCACTAGAGATCAGCGGTGACATCACTGAGAATGCCTCCTATCCATCACTAGAGATCAGCGGTGACATCACTGAGAATGCCTCCTATCCATCACTAGAGATCAGCAGTGACATCACTGAGAATGCCTCCTATCCATCACTAGAGATCAGCGGTGACATCACTGAGAATGCCTCCTATCCATCACTAGAGATCAGCAGTGACATCACTGAGAATGCCTCCTATCCATCACTAGAGATCAGCAGTGACATCACTGAGAATGCCGCCTATCCATCACTAGAGATCAGAGGTGACATCACTGAGAATGCCGCCTATCCATCACCAGAGATCAGCGGTGACATCACTGAGAATGCCTCCTATCCATCACCAGAGATCAGCGGTGACATCACTGAGAATGCCGCCTATCCATCACCAGAGATCAGCGGTGACATCACTGAGAATGCCGCCTATCCATCACCAGAGATCAGCGGTGACATCACTGAGAATGCCGCCTATCCATCACCAGAGATCAGCGGTGACATCACTGAGAATGCCGCCCATCCATCACCAGAGATCAGCAGTGACATCACTGAGAATGCCTCCTATCCATCACTAGAGATCAGCAGTGACATCACTGAGAATGCCTCCTATCCATCACCAGAGATCAGCAGTGACATCACTGAGAATGCCTCCTATCCATCACCAGAGATCAGCGGTGACATCACTGAGAATGCCTCCTATCCATCACCAGAGATCAGCAGTGACATCACTGAGAATGCCTCCTATCCATCACTAGAGATCAGCAGTGACATCACTGAGAATGCCTCCTATCCATCACCAGAGATCAGCGGTGACATCACTGAGAATGCCGCCTATCCATCACCAGAGATCAGCAGTGACATCACTGAGAATGCCTCCTATCCATCACTAGAGATCAGCAGTGACATCACTGAGAATGCCTCCTATCCATCACCAGAGATCAGCGGTGACATCACTGAGAATGCCGCCTATCCATCACCAGAGATCAGAGGTGACATCACTGAGAATGCCGCCTATCCATCACTAGAGATCAGCGGTGACATCACTGAGAATGCCTCCTATCCATCACTAGAGATCAGCGGTGACATCACTGAGAATGCCGCCTATCCATCACTAGAGATCAGCGGTGACATCACTGAGAATGCCTCCTATCCATCACTAGAGATCAGCAGTGACATCACTGAGAATGCCTCCTATCCATCACTAGAGATCAGCGGTGACATCACTGAGAATGCCTCCTATCCATCACTAGAGATCAGCAGTGACATCACTGAGAATGCCTCCTATCCATCACTAGAGATCAGCGGTGACATCACTGAGAATGCCTCCTATCCATCACTAGAGATCAGCGGTGACATCACTGAGAATGCCGCCTATCCATCACTAGAGATCAGAGGTGACATCACTGAGAATGCCTCCTATCCATCACTAGAGATCAGCAGTGACATTACTGAGAATGCCTCCTATCCATCACTAGAGATCAGCAGTGACATCACTGAGAATGCCTCCTATCCATCACTAGAGATCAGCGGTGACATCACTGAGAATGCCTCCTATCCATCACTAGAGATCAGCAGTGACATCACTGAGAATGCCTCCTATCCATCACTAGAGATCAGAGGTGACATCACTGAGAATGCCTCCTATCCATCACTAGAGATCAGCAGTGACATTACTGAGAATGCCTCCTATCCATCACTAGAGATCAGCAGTGACATCACTGAGAATGCCTCCTATCCATCACTAGAGATCAGCGGTGACATCACTGAGAATGCCTCCTATCCATCACTAGAGATCAGCGGTGACATCACTGAGAATGCCTCCTATCCATCACTAGAGATCAGCGGTGACATCACTGAGAATGCCGCCTATCCATCACCAGAGATCAGAGGTGACATCACTGAGAATGCCTCCTATCCATCACTAGAGATCAGCAGTGACATTACTGAGAATGCCTCCTATCCATCACTAGAGATCAGCAGTGACATCACTGAGAATGCCTCCTATCCATCACTAGAGATCAGCGGTGACATCACTGAGAATGCCTCCTATCCATCACTAGAGATCAGCAGTGACATCACTGAGAATGCCTCCTATCCATCACTAGAGATCAGCGGTGACATCACTGAGAATGCCGCCTATCCATCACCAGAGATCAGAGGTGACATCACTGAGAATGCCTCCTATCCATCACTAGAGATCAGCAGTGACATCACTGAGAATGCCTCCTATCCATCACTAGAGATCAGCAGTGACATCACTGAGAATGCCGCCTATCCATCACTAGAGATCAGCGGTGACATCACTGAGAATGCCTCCTATCCATCACTAGAGATCAGCGGTGACATCACTGAGAATGCCTCCTATCCATCACTAGAGATCAGCGGTGACATCACTGAGAATGCCTCCTATCCATCACTAGAGATCAGCGGTGACATCACTGAGAATGCCTCCTATCCATCACTAGAGATCAGCAGTGACATCACTGAGAATGCCTCCTATCCATCACTACAGATCAGCAGTGACATCACTGAGAATGCCGCCTATCCATCACTAGAGATCAGCGGTGACATCACTGAGAATGCCTCCTATCCATCACTAGAGATCAGCGGTGACATCACTGAGAATGCCTCCTATCCATCACTAGAGATCAGCGGTGACATCACTGAGAATGCCTCCTATCCATCACTAGAGATCAGCGGTGACATCACTGAGAATGCCTCCTATCCATCACTAGAGATCAGCGGTGACATCACTGAGAATGCCTCCTATCCATCACCAGAGATCAGCGGTGACATCACTGAGAATGCCTCCTATCCATCACCAGAGATCAGCGGTGACATCACTGAGAATGCCTCCTATCCATCACTAGAGATCAGCGGTGACATCACTGAGAATGCCTCCTATCCATCACTAGAGATCAGAGGTGACATCACTGAGAATGCCACCTATCCATCACTAGAGATCAGCGGTGACATCACTGAGAATGCCTCCTATCCATCACCAGAGATCAGCGGTGACATCACTGAGAATGCCTCCTATCCATCACCAGAGATCAGCGGTGACATCACTGAGAATGCCTCCTATCCATCACTAGAGATCAGCGGTGACATCACTGAGAATGCCTCCTATCCATCACTAGAGATCAGCGGTGACATCACTGAGAATGCCACCTATCCATCACTAGAGATCAGCGGTGACATCACTGAGAATGCCTCCTATCCATCACTAGAGATCAGCGGTGACATCACTGAGAATGCTGCCTATCCATCACCAGAGATCAGCGGTGACATCACTGAGAATGCCTCCTATCCATCACTAGAGATCAGCGGTGACATCACTGAGAATGCCACCTATCCATCACTAGAGATCAGCGGTGACATCACTGAGAATGCCTCCTATCCATCACCAGAGATCAGCGGTGACATCACTGAGAATGCCTCCTATCCATCACTAGAGATCAGCGGTGACATCACTGAGAATGCCGCCTATCCATCACCAGAGATCAGCGGTGACATCACTGAGAATGCCTCCTATCCATAACTAGAGATCAGCGGTGACATCACTGAGAATGCCTCCTATCCATCACCAGAGATCAGCGGTGACATCACTGAGAATGCCTCCTATCCATCACTAGAGATCAGCGGTGACATCACTGAGAATGCCACCTATCCATCACCAGAGATCAGCGGTGACATCACTGAGAATGCCACCTATCCATCACTAGAGATCAGCGGTGACATCACTGAGAATGCCGCCTATCCATCACCAGAGATCAGCAGTGACATCACTGAGAATGCCTCCTATCCATCACCAGAGATCAGCAGTGACATCACTGAGAATGCCTCCTATCCATCACTAGAGATCAGCAGTGACATCACTGAGAATGCCTCCTATCCATCACCAGAGATCAGCGGTGACATCACTGAGAATGCCTCCTATCCATCACTAGAGATCAGCAGTGACATCACTGAGAATGCCACCTATCCATCACTAGAGATCAGCGGTGACATCACTGAGAATGCCTCCTATCCATCACCAGAGATCAGCGGTGACATCACTGAGAATGCCTCCTATCCATCACTAGAGATCAGCGGTGACATCACTGAGAATGCCTCCTATCCATCACCAGAGATCAGCGGTGACATCACTGAGAATGCCTCCTATCCATCACTACAGATCAGCGGTGACATCACTGAGAATGCCTCCTATCCATCACTAGAGATCAGCGGTGACATCACTGAGAATGCCTCCTATCCATCACCAGAGATCAGAGGTGACATCACTGAGAATGCCGCCTATCCATCACTAGAGATCAGCGGTGACATCACTGAGAATGCCTCCTATCCATCACTAGAGATCAGCAGTGACATCACTGAGAATGCCGCCTATCCATCACTAGAGATCAGCGGTGACATCACTGAGAATGCCGCCTATCCATCACCAGAGATCAGCAGTGACATCACTGAGAATGCCACCTATCCATCACTAGAGATCAGAGGTGACATCACTGAGAATGCCTCCTATCCATCACTAGAGATCAGCGGTGACATCACTGAGAATGCCGCCTATCCATCACTAGAGATCAGCGGTGACATCACTGAGAATGCCTCCTATCCATCACTAGAGATCAGCGGTGACATCACTGAGAATGCCGCCTATCCATCACCAGAGATCAGCGGTGACATCACTGAGAATGCCACCTATCCATCACTAGAGATCAGCGGTGACATCACTGAGAATGCCTCCTATCCATCACCAGAGATCAGCAGTGATATCACTGAGAATGCCGCCTATCCATCACCAGAGATCAGCAGTGATATCACTGAGAATGCCGCCTATCCATCACTAGAGATCAGCGGTGACATCACTGAGAATGCCTCCTATCCATCACCAGAGATCAGCGGTGACATCACTGAGAATGCCTCCTATCCATCACTAGAGATCAGAGGTGACATCACTGAGAATGCCTCCTATCCATCACTAGAGATCAGAGGTGACATCACTGAGAATGCCGCCTATCCATCACCAGAGACCAGAGGTGACATCACTGAGAATGCCGCCTATCCATCACCAGAGATCAGAGGTGACATCACTGAGAATGCCACCTATCCATCACTAGAGATCAGCGGTGACATCACTGAGAATGCCGCCTATCCATCACCAGAGATCAGAGGTGACATCACTGAGAATGCCACCTATCCATCACCAGAGATCAGAGGTGACATCACTGAGAATGCCACCTATCCATCACCAGAGATCAGCGGTGACATCACTGAGAATGCCTCCTATCCATCACTAGAGATCAGCGGTGACATCACTGAGAATGCCTCCTATCCATCACCAGAGATCAGAGGTGACATCACTGAGAATGCCACCTATCCATCACTAGAGATCAGCAGTGATATCACTGAGAATGCCTCCTATCCATCACTAGAGATCAGCAGTGACATCACTGAGAATGCCACCTATCCATCACTAGAGATCAGCAGTGATATCACTGAGAATGCCTCCTATCCATCACCAGAGATCAGCAGTGATATCACTGAGAATGCCTCCTATCCATCACTAGAGATCAGCAGTGACATCACTGAGAATGCCTCCTATCCATCACCAGAGATCAGCGGTGACATCACTGAGAATGCCACCTATCCATCACTAGAGATCAGCGGTGACATCACTGAGAATGCCTCCTATCCATCACTAGAGATCAGCGGTGACATCACTGAGAATGCCACCTATCCATCACTAGAGATCAGCGGTGACATCACTGAGAATGCCTCCTATCCATCACTAGAGATCAGCGGTGACATCACTGAGAATGCCTCCTATCCATCACTAGAGATCAGCGGTGACATCACTGAGAATGCCTCCTATCCATCACCAGAGATCAGCGGTGACATCACTGAGAATGCCGCCTATCCATCACCAAAGATCAGCGGTGACATCACTGAGAATGCCTCCTATCCATCACTAGAGATCAGCGGTGACATCACTGAGAATGCCTCCTATCCATCACTAGAGATCAGCGGTGACATCACTGAGAATGCCTCCTATCCATCACTAGAGATCAGCGGTGACATCACTGAGAATGCCTCCTATCCATCACTAGAGATCAGCGGTGACATCACTGAGAATGCCGCCTATCCATCACCAGAGATCAGCGGTGACATCACTGAGAATGCCACCTATCCATCACTAGAGATCAGCGGTGACATCACTGAGAATGCCACCTATCCATCACTAGAGATCAGCGGTGACATCACTGAGAATGCCTCCTATCCATCACTAGAGATCAGCGGTGACATCACTGAGAATGCCTCCTATCCATCACTAGAGATCAGCGGTGACATCACTGAGAATGCCTCCTATCCATCACTAGAGATCAGCGGTGACATCACTGAGAATGCCTCCTATCCATCACTAGAGATCAGCGGTGACATCACTGAGAATGCCGCCTATCCATCACCAGAGATCAGCGGTGACATCACTGAGAATGCCACCTATCCATCACTAGAGATCAGCGGTGACATCACTGAGAATGCCGCCTATCCATCACCAGAGATCAGCAGTGATATCACTGAGAATGCCGCCTATCCATCACTAGAGATCAGCGGTGACATCACTGAGAATGCCTCCTATCCATCACCAGAGATCAGAGGTGACATCACTGAGAATGCCTCCTATCCATCACTAGAGATCAGAGGTGACATCACTGAGAATGCCTCCTATCCATCACTAGAGATCAGCGGTGACATCACTGAGAATGCCGCCTATCCATCACCAGAGATCAGCGGTGACATCACTGAGAATGCCACCTATCCATCACTAGAGATCAGCGGTGACATCACTGAGAATGCCGCCTATCCATCACCAGAGATCAGCAGTGATATCACTGAGAATGCCGCCTATCCATCACTAGAGATCAGCGGTGACATCACTGAGAATGCCTCCTATCCATCACCAGAGATCAGCGGTGACATCACTGAGAATGCCTCCTATCCATCACTAGAGATCAGAGGTGACATCACTGAGAATGCCTCCTATCCATCACTAGAGATCAGCGGTGACATCACTGAGAATGCCGCCTATCCATCACCAGAGACCAGAGGTGACATCACTGAGAATGCCTCCTATCCATCACTAGAGATCAGCGGTGACATCACTGAGAATGCCGCCTATCCATCACCAGAGATCAGAGGTGACATCACTGAGAATGCCACCTATCCATCACTAGAGATCAGCGGTGACATCACTGAGAATGCCGCCTATCCATCACCAGAGATCAGAGGTGACATCACTGAGAATGCCTCCTATCCATCACCAGAGATCAGAGGTGACATCACTGAGAATGCCGCCTATCCATCACTAGAGATCAGCGGTGACATCACTGAGAATGCCTCCTATCCATCACTAGAGATCAGCGGTGACATCACTGAGAATGCCTCCTATCCATCACCAGAGATCAGAGGTGACATCACTGAGAATGCCTCCTATCCATCACTAGAGATCAGCGGTGACATCACTGAGAATGCCTCCTATCCATCACCAGAGATCAGCAGTGATATCACTGAGAATGCCTCCTATCCATCACTAGAGATCAGCGGTGACATCACTGAGAATGCCTCCTATCCATCACCAGAGATCAGCGGTGACATCACTGAGAATGCCTCCTATCCATCACCAGAGATCAGCAGTGATATCACTGAGAATGCCTCCTATCCATCACCAGAGATCAGCGGTGACATCACTGAGAATGCCGCCTATCCATCACTAGAGATCAGCGGTGACATCACTGAGAATGCCTCCTATCCATCACCAGAGATCAGCAGTGATATCACTGAGAATGCCTCCTATCCATCACCAGAGATCAGCAGTGATATCACTGAGAATGCCTCCTATCCATCACCAGAGATCAGCGGTGACATCACTGAGAATGCCTCCTATCCATCACCAGAGATCAGCAGTGATATCACTGAGAATGCCTCCTATCCATCACCAGAGATCAGCAGTGATATCACTGAGAATGCCTCCTATCCATCACTAGAGATCAGCGGTGACATCACTGAGAATGCCACCTATCCATCACTAGAGATCAGCGGTGACATCACTGAGAATGCCTCCTATCCATCACTAGAGATCAGCGGTGACATCACTGAGAATGCCTCCTATCCATCACTAGAGATCAGCGGTGACATCACTGAGAATGCCTCCTATCCATCACTAGAGATCAGCGGTGACATCACTGAGAATGCCTCCTATCCATCACCAGAGATCAGCAGTGATATCACTGAGAATGCCTCCTATCCATCACTAGAGATCAGCAGTGATATCACTGAGAATGCCTCCTATCCATCACTAGAGATCAGCGGTGACATCACTGAGAATGCCTCCTATCCATCACTAGAGATCAGCGGTGACATCACTGAGAATGCCTCCTATCCATCACTAGAGATCAGCGGTGACATCACTGAGAATGCCTCCTATCCATCACTAGAGATCAGCGGTGACATCACTGAGAATGCCGCCTATCCATCACTAGAGATCAGCGGTGACATCACTGAGAATGCCACCTATCCATCACTAGAGATAAGCGGTGACATCACTGAGAATGCCGCCTATCCATCACTAGAGATCAGCGGTGACATCACTGAGAATGCCTCCTATCCATCACTAGAGATCAGCGGTGACATCACTGAGAATGCCGCCTATCCATCACCAGAGATCAGCGGTGACATCACTGAGAATGCCTCCTATCCATCACTAGAGATCAGCGGTGACATCGCTGAGAATGCCGCCTATCCATCACCAAAGATCAGCGGTGACATCACTGAGAATGCCACCTATCCATCACTAGAGATCAGCGGTGACATCACTGAGAATGCCTCCTATCCATCACTAGAGATCAGCGGTGACATCACTGAGAATGCCTCCTATCCATCACTAGAGATCAGCGGTGACATCACTGAGAATGCCTCCTATCCATCACTAGAGATCAGCGGTGACATCACTGAGAATGCCTCCTATCCATCACCAGAGATCAGCGGTGACATCACTGAGAATGCCTCCTATCCATCACTAGAGATCAGCGGTGACATCACTGAGAATGCCGCCTATCCATCACTAGAGATCAGAGGTGACATCACTGAGAATGCCTCCTATCCATCACCAGAGATCAGAGGTGACATCACTGAGAATGCCGCCTATCCATCACCAGAGATCAGAGGTGACATCACTGAGAATGCCTCCTATCCATCACCAGAGATCAGCGGTGACATCACTGAGAATGCCGCCTATCCATCACCAGAGACCAGCGGTGACATCACTGAGAATGCCTCCTATCCATCACTAGAGATCAGAGGTGACATCACTGAGAATGCCTCCTATCCATCACCAGAGATCAGAGGTGACATCACTGAGAATGCCGCCTATCCATCACCAGAGATCAGCGGTGACATCACTGAGAATGCCGCCTATCCATCACTAGAGATCAGAGGTGACATCACTGAGAATGCCTCCTATCCATCACCAGAGATCAGAGGTGACATCACTGAGAATGCCGCCTATCCATCACCAGAGATCAGAGGTGACATCACTGAGAATGCCTCCTATCCATCACCAGAGATCAGCGGTGACATCACTGAGAATGCCTCCTATCCATCACCAGAGATCAGAGGTGACATCACTGAGAATGCCTCCTATCCATCACCAGAGATCAGAGGTGACATCACTGAGAATGCCGCCTATCCATCACTAGAGATCAGCGGTGACATCACTGAGAATGCCGCCTATCCATCACCAGAGATCAGCGGTGACATCACTGAGAATGCCTCCTATCCATCACTAGAGATCAGCGGTGACATCACTGAGAATGCCTCCTATCCATCACCAGAGATCAGAGGTGACATCACTGAGAATGCCTCCTATCCATCACCAGAGATCAGCGGTGACATCACTGAGAATGCCTCCTATCCATCACCAGAGATCAGCGGTGACATCACTGAGAATGCCTCCTATCCATCACCAGAGATCAGCGGTGACATCACTGAGAATGCCTCCTATCCATCACTAGAGATCAGCGGTGACATCACTGAGAATGCCTCCTATCCATCACTAGAGATCAGCGGTGACATCACTGAGAATGCCTCCTATCCATCACTAGAGATCAGCGGTGACATCACTGAGAATGCCTCCTATCCATCACCAGAGATCAGCGGTGACATCACTGAGAATGCCTCCTATCCATCACTAGAGATCAGCGGTGACATCACTGAGAATGCCGCCTATCCATCACTAGAGATCAGAGGTGACATCACTGAGAATGCCTCCTATCCATCACTAGAGATCAGCGGTGACATCACTGAGAATGCCTCCTATCCATCACCAGAGATCAGAGGTGACATCACTGAGAATGCCTCCTATCCATCACTAGAGATCAGCGGTGACATCACTGAGAATGCCTCCTATCCATCACTAGAGATCAGAGGTGACATCACTGAGAATGCAGCCTATCCATCACCATAGATCAGCGGTGACATCACTGAGAATGCCGCCTATCCATCACCATAGATCAGAGGTGACATCACTGAGAATGCCTCCTATCCATCACTAGAGATCAGAGGTGACATCACTGAGAATGCAGCCTATCCATCACTATAGATCAGAGGTGACATCACTGAGAATGCCTCCTATCCATCACCATAGATCAGCGGTGACATCACTGAGAATGCAGCCTATCCATCACTATAGATCAGAGGTGACATCACTGAGAATGCCTCCTATCCATCACCATAGATCAGAGGTGACATCACTGAGAATGCCTCCTATCCATCACTAGAGATCAGAGGTGACATCACTGAGAATGCCGCCTATCCATCAGTAGAGATCAGCGGTGACATCACTGAGAATGCCTCCTATCCATCACCATAGATCAGAGGTGACATCACTGAGAATGCCTCCTATCCATCACTAGAGATCAGAGGTGACATCACTGAGAATGCCTCCTATCCATCACTAGAGATCAGAGGTGACATCACTGAGAATGCCGCCTATCCATCAGTAGAGATCAGCGGTGACATCACTGAGAATGCCTCCTATCCATCACTAGAGATCAGAGGTGACATCACTGAGAATGCCTCCTATCCATCACCATAGATCAGCGGTGACATCACTGAGAATGCCACCTATCCATCACCAGAGATCAGAGGTGACATCACTGAGAATGCCTCCTATCCATCACCATAGATCAGCGGTGACATCACTGAGAATGCCGCCTATCCATCACTAGAGATCAGAGGTGACATCACTGAGAATGCCTCCTATCCATCACCAGAGATCAGCGGTGACATCACTGAGAATGCCTCCTATCCATCACTAGAGATCAGCGGTGACATCACTGAGAATGCCACCTATCCATCACTAGAGATCAGCGGTGACATCACTGAGAATGCCGCCTATCCATCACCATAGATCAGAGGTGACATCACTGAGAATGCCTCCTATCCATCACTAGAGATCAGCGGTGACATCACTGAGAATGCCGCCTATCCATCACCAGAGATCAGAGGTGACATCACTGAGAATGCCTCCTATCCATCACTAGAGATCAGAGGTGACATCACTGAGAATGCCTCCTATCCATCACTAGAGATCAGCGGTGACATCACTGAGAATGCCGCCTATCCATCACCAGAGATCAGAGGTGACATCACTGAGAATGCCACCTATCCATCACTAGAGATCAGAGGTGACATCACTGAGAATGCCACCTATCCATCACCAGAGATCAGCGGTGACATCACTGAGAATGCCTCCTATCCATCACCAGAGATCAGCGGTGACATCACTGAGAATGCCACCTATCCATCACTAGAGATCAGCGGTGACATCACTGAGAATGCCACCTATCCATCACTAGAGATCAGAGGTGACATCACTGAGAATGCCACCTATCCATCACCAGAGATCAGCGGTGACATCACTGAGAATGCCACCTATCCATCACTAGAGATCAGCTGTGACATCACTGAGAATGCCTCCTATCCATCACCAGAGATCAGAGGTGACATCACTGAGAATGCCACCTATCCATCACTAGAGATCAGAGGTGACATCACTGAGAATGCCGCCTATCCATCACTAGAGATCAGCGGTGACATCACTGAGAATGCCTCCTATCCATCACCAGAGATCAGCGGTGACATCACTGAGAATGCCACCTATCCATCACTAGAGATCAGCGGTGACATCACTGAGAATGCCACCTATCCATCACTAGAGATCAGAGGTGACATCACTGAGAATGCCACCTATCCATCACCAGAGATCAGCGGTGACATCACTGAGAATGCCACCTATCCATCACTAGAGATCAGCTGTGACATCACTGAGAATGCCTCCTATCCATCACTAGAGATCAGCGGTGACATCACTGAGAATGCCGCCTATCCATCACTAGAGATCAGCGGTGACATCACTGAGAATGCCTCCTATCCATCACAAGAGATCAGCGGTGACATCACTGAGAATGCCTCCTATCCATCACCAGAGATCAGCGGTGACATCACTGAGAATGCCACCTATCCATCACTAGAGATCAGAGGTGACATCACTGAGAATGCCGCCTATCCATCACTAGAGATCAGCGGTGACATCACTGAGAATGCCTCCTATCCATCACCAGAGATCAGCGGTGACATCACTGAGAATGCCTCCTATCCATCACCAGAGATCAGCGGTGACATCACTGAGAATGCCACCTATCCATCACTAGAGATCAGCGGTGACATCACTGAGAATGCCACCTATCCATCACTAGAGATCAGAGGTGACATCACTGAGAATGCCACCTATCCATCACCAGAGATCAGCGGTGACATCACTGAGAATGCCACCTATCCATCACTAGAGATCAGCTGTGACATCACTGAGAATGCCTCCTATCCATCACTAGAGATCAGCGGTGACATCACTGAGAATGCCGCCTATCCATCACTAGAGATCAGCGGTGACATCACTGAGAATGCCTCCTATCCATCACAAGAGATCAGCGGTGACATCACTGAGAATGCCTCCTATCCATCACCAGAGATCAGCGGTGACATCACTGAGAATGCCACCTATCCATCACTAGAGATCAGAGGTGACATCACTGAGAATGCCGCCTATCCATCACTAGAGATCAGCGGTGACATCACTGAGAATGCCTCCTATCCATCACCAGAGATCAGCGGTGACATCACTGAGAATGCCTCCTATCCATCACCAGAGATCAGCGGTGACATCACTGAGAATGCCGCCTATCCATCACTAGAGATCAGAGGTGACATCACTGAGAATGCCTCCTATCCATCACCAGAGATCAGCGGTGACATCACTGAGAATGCCGCCTATCCATCACCAGAGATCAGCGGTGACATCACTGAGAATGCCGCCTATCCATCACTAGAGATCAGCGGTGACATCACTGAGAATGCCTCCTATCCATCACCAGAGATCAGCGGTGACATCACTGAGAATGCCGCCTATCCATCACCAGAGATCAGCGGTGACATCACTGAGAATGCCTCCTATCCATCACCAGAGATCAGAGGTGACATCACTGAGAATGCCGCCTATCCATCACCAGAGATCAGCGGTGACATCACTGAGAATGACTCCTATCCATCACCAGAGATCAGAGGTGACATCACTGAGAATGCCGCCTATCCATCACTAGAGATCAGCGGTGACATCACTGAGAATGCCTCCTATCCATCACTAGAGATCAGCGGTGACATCACTGAGAATGCCACCTATCCATCACTAGAGATCAGAGGTGACATCACTGAGAATGCCTCCTATCCATCACTAGAGATCAGCGGTGACATCACTGAGAATGCCTCCTATCCATCACTAGAGATCAGCGGTGACATCACTGAGAATGCCACCTATCCATCACTAGAGATCAGAGGTGACATCACTGAGAATGCCTCCTATCCATCACCAGAGATCAGAGGTGACATCACTGAGAATGCCGCCTATCCATCACTAGAGATCAGCGGTGACATCACTGAGAATGCCTCCTATCCATCACTAGAGATCAGAGGTGACATCACTGAGAATGCCTCCTATCCATCACCAGAGATCAGAGGTGACATCACTGAGAATGCCGCCTATCCATCACTAGAGATCAGCGGTGACATCACTGAGAATGCCGCCTATCCATCACCAGAGATCAGCGGTGACATCACTGAGAATGCCGCCTATCCATCACCAGAGATCAGAGGTGACATCACTGAGAATGCCGCCTATCCATCACCAGAGATCAGCGGTGACATCACTGAAAATGCCTCCTATCCATCACTAGAGATCAGAGGTGACATCACTGAGAATGCCGCCTATCCATCACCAGAGATCAGCGGTGACATCACTGAAAATGCCTCCTATCCATCACTAGAGATCAGCGGTGACATCACTGAGAATGCCGCCTATCCATCACTAGAGATCAGCGGTGACATCACTGAGAATGCCACCTATCCATCACTAGAGATCAGAGGTGACATCACTGAGAATGCCGCCTATCCATCACTAGAGATCAGCGGTGACATCACTGAGAATGCCTCCTATCCATCACCAGAGATCAGCGGTGACATCACTGAGAATGCCTCCTATCCATCACTAGAGATCAGCGGTGACATCACTGAGAATGCCTCCTATCCATCACTAGAGATCAGAGGTGACATCACTGAGAATGCCGCCTATCCATCACCAGAGATCAGCGGTGACATCACTGAAAATGCCTCCTATCCATCACTAGAGATCAGAGGTGACATCACTGAGAATGCCGCCTATCCATCACTAGAGATCAGCGGTGACATCACTGAGAATGCCTCCTATCCATCACTAGAGATCAGCGGTGACATCACTGAGAATGCCTCCTATCCATCACTAGAGATCAGCAGTGACATCACTGAGAATGCCGCCTATCCATGACTAGAGATCAGCAGTGACATCACTGAGAATGCCTCCTATCCATCACCAGAGATCAGAGGTGACATCACTGAGAATGCCTCCTATCCATCACTAGAGATCAGAGGTGACATCACTGAGAATGCCTCCTATCCATCACCAGAGATCAGAGGTGACATCACTGAGAATGCCGCCTATCCATCACTAGAGATCAGAGGTGACATCACTGAGAATGCCGCCTATCCATCACCAGAGATCAGCGGTGAGATCACTGAGAATGCCTCCTATCCATCACTACAGATCAGCGGTGACATCACTGAGAATGCCGCCTATCCATCACCAGAGATCAGCGGTGACATCACTGAGAATGCCTCCTATCCATCACTACAGATCAGCGGTGACATCACTGAGAATGCCGCCTATCCATCACCAGAGATCAGCGGTGACATCACTGAGAATGCCGCCTATCCATCACTAGAGATCAGCGGTGACATCACTGAGAATGCCGCCTATCCATCACCAGAGATCAGCGGTGACATCACTGAGAATGCCTCCTATCCATCACTACAGATCAGCGGTGACATCACTGAGAATGCCGCCTATCCATCACCAGAGATCAGCGGTGACATCACTGAGAATGCCACCTATCCATCACCAGAGATCAGAGGTGACATCACTGAGAATGCCGCCTATCCATCACTAGAGATCAGCGGTGACATCACTGAGAATGCCGCCTATCCATCACCAGAGATCAGCGGTGACATCACTGAGAATGCCGCCTATCCATCACCAGAGATCAGCGGTGACATCACTGAGAATGCCACCTATCCATCACCAGAGATCAGAGGTGACATCACTGAGAATGCCTCCTATCCATCACTAGAGATCAGCGGTGACATCACTGAGAATGCCACCTATCCATCACTAGAGATCAGCGGTGACATCACTGAGAATGCCTCCTATCCATCACCAGAGATCAGCGGTGACATCACTGAGAATGCCACCTATCCATCACCAGAGATCAGCGGTGACATCACTGAGAATGCCTCCTATCCATCACCAGAGATCAGCGGTGACATCACTGAGAATGCCTCCTATCCATCACTAGAGATCAGCGGTGACATCACTGAGAATGCCGCCTATCCATCACTACAGATCAGCGGTGACATCACTGAGAATGCCGCCTATCCATCACCAGAGATCAGCAGTGACATCACTGAGAATGCCGCCTATCCATCACTAGAGATCAGAGGTGACATCACTGAGAATGCCGCCTATCCATCACTACAGATCAGCGGTGACATCACTGAGAATGCCACCTATCCATCACTAGAGATCAGCAGTGACATCACTGAGAATGCCGCCTATCCATCACTAGAGATCAGAGGTGACATCACTGAGAATGCCTCCTATCCATCACCAGAGATCAGCGGTGACATCACTGAGAATGCCGCCTATCCATCACTAGAGATCAGCAGTGATATCACTGAGAATGCCGCCTATCCATCACTAGAGATCAGCGGTGACATCACTGAGAATGCCGCCTATCCATCACTAGAGATCAGCGGTGACATCACTGAGAATGCCGCCTATCCATCACTAGAGATCAGCGGTGACATCACTGAGAATGCCTCCTATCCATCACCAGAGATCTGCGGTGACATCACTGAGAATGCCTCCTATCCATCACTAGAGATCAGCGGTGACATCACTGAGAATGCCTCCTATCCATCACCAGAGATCAGCAGTGACATCACTGAGAATGCCGCCTATCCATCACCAGAGATCAGCGGTGACATCACTGAGAATGCCGCCTATCCATCACCAGAGATCAGCGGTGACATCACTGAGAATGCCTCCTATCCATCACTAGAGATCAGCAGTGATATCACTGAGAATGCCGCCTATCCATCACTAGAGATCAGCGGTGACATCACTGAGAATGCCGCCTATCCATCACTAGAGATCAGCGGTGACATCACTGAGAATGCCTCCTATCCATCACTAGAGATCAGCAGTGACATCACTGAGAATGCCGCCTATCCATCACTAGAGATCAGCGGTGACATCACTGAGAATGCCGCCTATCCATCACTAGAGATCAGCGGTGACATCACTGAGAATGCCTCCTATCCATCACCAGAGATCTGCGGTGACATCACTGAGAATGCCTCCTATCCATCACCAGAGATCAGAGGTGACATCACTGAGAATGCCGCCTATCCATCACCAGAGATCAGCGGTGACATCACTGAGAATGCCTCCTATCCATCACCAGAGATCAGCGGTGACATCACTGAGAATGCCGCCTATCCATCACCAGAGATCAGCGGTGACATCACTGAGAATGCCGCCTATCCATCACCAGAGATCAGCGGTGACATCACTGAGAATGCCGCCTATCCATCACCAGAGATCAGCGGTGACATCACTGAGAATGCCGCCTATCCATCACCAGAGATCAGCAGTGACATCACTGAGAATGCCTCCTATCCATCACTAGAGATCAGCAGTGACATCACTGAGAATGCCTCCTATCCATCACCAGAGATCAGCGGTGACATCACTGAGAATGCCGCCTATCCATCACCAGAGATCAGAGGTGACATCACTGAGAATGCCGCCTATCCATCACTAGAGATCAGCGGTGACATCACTGAGAATGCCTCCTATCCATCACTAGAGATCAGCGGTGACATCACTGAGAATGCCGCCTATCCATCACTAGAGATCAGCGGTGACATCACTGAGAATGCCTCCTATCCATCACTAGAGATCAGCAGTGACATCAATGAGAATGCCTCCTATCCATCACCAGAGATCAGCGGTGACATCACTGAGAATGCCGCCTATCCATCACTAGAGATCAGCGGTGACATCACTGAGAATGCCTCCTATCCATCACTAGAGATCAGCGGTGACATCACTGAGAATGCCGCCTATCCATCACTAGAGATCAGCGGTGACATCACTGAGAATGCCTCCTATCCATCACTAGAGATCAGCAGTGACATCACTGAGAATGCCTCCTATCCATCACTAGAGATCAGCGGTGACATCACTGAGAATGCCTCCTATCCATCACTAGAGATCAGCAGTGACATCACTGAGAATGCCGCCTATCCATCACTAGAGATCAGCAGTGACATCACTGAGAATGCCTCCTATCCATCACTAGAGATCAGCGGTGACATCACTGAGAATGCCTCCTATCCATCACCAGAGATCAGCGGTGACATCACTGAGAATGCCGCCTATCCATCACCAGAGATCAGCGGTGACATCACTGAGAATGCCTCCTATCCATCACTAGAGATCAGCGGTGACATCACTGAGAATGCCTCCTATCCATCACCAGAGATCAGCGGTGACATCACTGAGAATGCCTCCTATCCATCACCAGAGATCAGCGGTGACATCACTGAGAATGCCTCCTATCCATCACCAGAGATCAGCGGTGACATCACTGAGAATGCCGCCTATCCATCACCAGAGATCAGCGGTGACATCACTGAGAATGCCTCCTATCCATCACCAGAGATCAGCGGTGACATCACTGAGAATGCCTCCTATCCATCACTAGAGATCAGCGGTGACATCACTGAGAATGCCGCCTATCCATCACTAGAGATCAGAGGTGACATCACTGAGAATGCCGCCTATCCATCACCAGAGATCAGAGGTGACATCACTGAGAATGCCTCCTATCCATCACTAGAGATCAGCGGTGACATCACTGAGAATGCCACCTATCCATCACTAGAGATCAGCGGTGACATCACTGAGAATGCCTCCTATCCATCACCAGAGATCAGCGGTGACATCACTGAGAATGCCTCCTATCCATCACTAGAGATCAGAGGTGACATCACTGAGAATGCCTCCTATCCATCACTAGAGATCAGCGGTGACATCACTGAGAATGCCACCTATCCATCACTAGAGATCAGCGGTGACATCACTGAGAATGCCTCCTATCCATCACCAGAGATCAGCGGTGACATCACTGAGAATGCCTCCTATCCATCACTACAGATCAGCGGTGACATCACTGAGAATGCCGCCTATCCATCACCAGAGATCAGCGGTGACATCACTGAGAATGCCGCCTATCCATCACTAGAGATCAGCAGTGACATCACTGAGAATGCCTCCTATCCATAACTAGAGATCAGCAGTGACATCACTGAGAATGCTGCCTATCCATCACCAGAGATCAGCGGTGACATCACTGAGAATGCCTCCTATCCATCACTAGAGATCAGAGGTGACATCACTGAGAATGCCTCCTATCCATCACTAGAGATCAGCGGTGACATCACTGAGAATGCCACCTATCCATCACCAGAGATCAGCGGTGACATCACTGAGAATGCCACCTATCCATCACTAGAGATCAGCGGTGACATCACTGAGAATGCCGCCTATCCATCACCAGAGATCAGCAGTGACATCACTGAGAATGCCTCCTATCCATCACTAGAGATCAGCAGTGACATCACTGAGAATGCCGCCTATCCATCACTAGAGATCAGCGGTGACATCACTGAGAATGCCTCCTATCCATCACTAGAGATCAGCAGTGACATCACTGAGAATGCCACCTATCCATCACTAGAGATCAGCGGTGACATCACTGAGAATGCCTCCTATCCATCACTAGAGATCAGCGGTGACATCACTGAGAATGCCGCCTATCCATCACTAGAGATCAGCGGTGACATCACTGAGAATGCCTCCTATCCATCACTAGAGATCAGCGGTGACATCACTGAGAATGCCTCCTATCCATCACTAGAGATCAGCGGTGACATCACTGAGAATGCCTCCTATCCATCACTAGAGATCAGCGGTGACATCACTGAGAATGCCGCCTATCCATCACTAGAGATCAGCGGTGACATCACTGAGAATGCCTCCTATCCATCACTAGAGATCAGCAGTGACATCACTGAGAATGCCACCTATCCATCACTAGAGATCAGCGGTGACATCACTGAGAATGCCTCCTATCCATCACCAGAGATCAGCGGTGACATCACTGAGAATGCCGCCTATCCATCACTAGAGATCAGCGGTGACATCACTGAGAATGCCGCCTATCCATCACTAGAGATCAGCGGTGACATCACTGAGAATGCCTCCTATCCATCACTAGAGATCAGCAGTGACATCACTGAGAATGCCACCTATCCATCACTAGAGATCAGCGGTGACATCACTGAGAATGCCTCCTATCCATCACCAGAGATCAGCGGTGACATCACTGAGAATGCCTCCTATCCATCACTAGAGAACAGAGGTGACATCACTGAGAATGCCTCCTATCCATCACTAGAGATCAGCGGTGACATCACTGAGAATGCCTCCTATCCATCACTAGAGATCAGTGGTGACATCACTGAGAATGCCTCCTATCCATCACTAGAGATCAGCGGTGACATCACTGAGAATGCCTCCTATCCATCACCAGAGATCAGTGGTGACATCACTGAGAATGCCGCCTATCCATCACCAGAGATCAGCGGTGACATCACTGAGAATGCCTCCTATCCATCACCAGAGATCAGTGGTGACATCACTGAGAATGCCGCCTATCCATCACCAGAGATCAGCGGTGACATCACTGAGAATGCCTCCTATCCATCACTAGAGATCAGCGGTGACATCACTGAGAATGCCTCCTATCCATCACCAGAGATCAGTGGTGACATCACTGAGAATGCCTCCTATCCATCACTAGAGATCAGCGGTGACATCACTGAGAATGCCTCCTATCCATCACCAGAGATCAGTGGTGACATCACTGAGAATGCCGCCTATCCATCACCAGAGATCAGTGGTGACATCACTGAGAATGCCTCCTATCCATCACTAGAGATCAGTGGTGACATCACTGAGAATGCCGCCTATCCATCACCAGAGATCAGCGGTGACATCACTGAGAATGCCACCTATCCATCACTAGAGATCAGCGGTGACATCACTGAGAATGCCTCCTATCCATCACTAGAGATCAGCGGTGACATCACTGAGAATGCCTCCTATCCATCACCAGAGATCAGTGGTGACATCACTGAGAATGCCGCCTATCCATCACCAGAGATCAGTGGTGACATCACTGAGAATGCCACCTATCCATCACTAGAGATCAGTGGTGACATCACTGAGAATGCCTCCTATCCATCACTAGAGATCAGCGGTGACATCACTGAGAATGCCTCCTATCCATCACCAGAGATCAGTGGTGACATCACTGAGAATGCCTCCTATCCATCACTAGAGATCAGCGGTGACATCACTGAGAATGCCTCCTATCCATCACCAGAGATCAGTGGTGACATCACTGAGAATGCCGCCTATCCATCACCAGAGATCAGCGGTGACATCACTGAGAATGCCACCTATCCATCACTAGAGATCAGCGGTGACATCACTGAGAATGCCACCTATCCATCACCAGAGATCAGCGGTGACATCACTGAGAATGCCTCCTATCCATCACCAGAGATCAGAGGTGACATCACTGAGAATGCCACCTATCCATCACTAGAGATCAGTGGTGACATCACTGAGAATGCCGCCTATCCATCACCAGAGATCAGCGGTGATATCACTGAGAATGCCGCCTATCCATCACCAGAGATCAGCGGTGACATCACTGAGAATGCCACCTATCCATCACTAGAGATCAGCGGTGACATCACTGAGAATGCCTCCTATCCATCACCAGAGATCAGCGGTGACATCACTGAGAATGCCACCTATCCATCACTAGAGATCAGCGGTGACATCACTGAGAATGCCTCCTATCCATCACCAGAGATCAGCGGTGACATCACTGAGAATGCCACCTATCCATCACCAGAGATCAGCGGTGATATCACTGAGAATGCCGCCTATCCATCACCAGAGATCAGCGGTGACATCACTGAGAATGCCACCTATCCATCACTAGAGATCAGCGGTGACATCACTGAGAATGCCTCCTATCCATCACCAGAGATCAGCGGTGACATCACTGAGAATGCCGCCTATCCATCACCAGAGATCAGCAGTGACATCACTGAGAATGCCTCCTATCCATCACCAGAGATCAGCAGTGACATCACTGAGAATGCCACCTATCCATCACCAGAGATCAGCAGTGACATCACTGAGAATGCCGCCTATCCATCACCAGAGATCAGAGGTGACATCACTGAGAATGCCGCCTATCCATCACTAGAGATCAGCGGTGACATCACTGAGAATGCCTCCTATCCATCACTAGAGATCAGAGGTGACATCACTGAGAATGCCGCCTATCCATCACTAGAGATCAGCGGTGACATCACTGAGAATGCCGCCTATCCATCACCAGAGATCAGCGGTGACATCACTGAGAATGCCACCTATCCATCACTAGAGATCAGAGGTGACATCACTGAGAATGCCTCCTATCCATCACTAGAGATCAGCGGTGACATCACTGAGAATGCCGCCTATCCATCACCAGAGATCAGCGGTGACATCACTGAGAATGCCACCTATCCATCACTAGAGATCAGCGGTGACATCACTGAGAATGCCTCCTATCCATCACCAGAGATCAGCAGTGATATCACTGAGAATGCCTCCTATCCATCACTAGAGATCAGCGGTGACATCACTGAGAATGCCTCCTATCCATCACCAGAGATCAGCGGTGACATCACTGAGAATGCCTCCTATCCATCACTAGAGATCAGAGGTGACATCACTGAGAATGCCGCCTATCCATCACCAGAGATCAGAGGTGACATCACTGAGAATGCCTCCTATCCATCACTAGAGATCAGCGGTGACATCACTGAGAATGCCTCCTATCCATCACTAGAGATCAGCGGTGACATCACTGAGAATGCCGCCTATCCATCACTAGAGATCAGCGGTGACATCACTGAGAATGCCTCCTATCCATCACTAGAGATCAGCGGTGATATCACTGAGAATGCCGCCTATCCATCACTAGAGATCAGCGGTGACATCGCTGAGAATGCCGCCTATCCATCACCAAAGATCAGCGGTGACATCACTGAGAATGCCTCCTATCCATCACTAGAGATCAGCGGTGACATCACTGAGAATGCCTCCTATCCATCACTAGAGATCAGCGGTGACATCACTGAGAATGCCTCCTATCCATCACTAGAGATCAGCAGTGATATCACTGAGAATGCCTCCTATCCATCACTAGAGATCAGCGGTGACATCACTGAGAATGCCGCCTATCCATCACCAGAGATCAGCGGTGACATCACTGAGAATGCCTCCTATCCATCACTAGAGATCAGAGGTGACATCACTGAGAATGCCTCCTATCCATCACTAGAGATCAGCGGTGACATCACTGAGAATGCCGCCTATCCATCACCAGAGATCAGCGGTGACATCACTGAGAATGCCTCCTATCCATCACCAGAGATCAGAGGTGACATCACTGAGAATGCCACCTATCCATCACCAGAGATCAGCGGTGACATCACTGAGAATGCCTCCTATCCATCACTAGAGATCAGCGGTGACATTACTGAGAATGCCGCCTATCCATCACCAGAGATCAGTGGTGACATCACTGAGAATGCCGCCTATCCGTCACCAGAGATCAGTGGTGACATCACTGAGAATGCCGCCTATCCGTCACCAGAGATCAGCGGTGACATCACTGAGAATGCCTCCTATCCATCACTAGAGATCAGCGGTGACATCACTGAGAATGCCTCCTATCCATCACTAGAGATCAGCGGTGACATTACTGAGAATGCCGCCTATCCATCACCAGAGATCAGTGGTGACATCACTGAGAATGCCGCCTATCCATCACCAGAGATCAGCGGTGACATCACTGAGAATGCCTCCTATCCATCACTAGAGATCAGCGGTGACATCACTGAGAATGCCGCCTATCCATCACCAGAGATCAGCGGTGACATCACTGAGAATGCCGCCTATCCATCACCAGAGATCAGCGGTGACATCACTGAGAATGCCTCCTATCCATCACTAGAGATCAGCAGTGACATCACTGAGAATGCCTCCTATCCATCACTAGAGATCAGCGGTGACATCACTGAGAATGCCGCCTATCCATCACTAGAGATCAGCGGTGACATCACTGAGAATGCCGCCTATCCATCACTAGAGATCAGAGGTGACATCACTGAGAATGCCTCCTATCCATCACCAGAGATCAGCGGTGACATCACTGAGAATGCCACCTATCCATCACTAGAGATCAGCGGTGACATCACTGAGAATGCCGCCTATCCATCACTAGAGATCAGCGGTGACATCACTGAGAATGCCGCCTATCCATCACCAGAGATCAGCGGTGACATCACTGAGAATGCCGCCTATCCATCACTAGAGATCAAAGGTGACATCACTGAGAATGCCTCCTATCCATCACTAGAGATCAGCGGTGATATCACTGAGAATGCCTCCTATCCATCACTAGAGATCAGCGGTGACATCACTGAGAATGCCGCCTATCCATCACCAGAGATCAGCGGTGACATCACTGAGAATGCCACCTATCCATCACTAGAGATCAGCGGTGACATCACTGAGAATGCCTCCTATCCATCACTAGAGATCAGCGGTGACATCACTGAGAATGCCTCCTATCCATCACTAGAGATCAGCGGTGACATTACTGAGAATGCCGCCTATCCATCACCAGAGATCAGCGGTGACATCACTGAGAATGCCTCCTATCCATCACTAGAGATCAGCGGTGACATCACTGAGAATGCCGCCTATCCATCACCAGAGATCAGCGGTGACATCACTGAGAATGCCGCCTATCCATCACCAGAGATCAGCGGTGACATCACTGAGAATGCCACCTATCCATCACTAGAGATCAGCGGTGACATCACTGAGAATGCCACCTATCCATCACCAGAGATCAGAGGTGACATCACTGAGAATGCCTCCTATCCATCACTAGAGATCAGCGGTGACATCACTGAGAATGCCGCCTATCCATCACTAGAGATCAGTGGTGACATCACTGAGAATGCCTCCTATCCATCACCAGAGATCAGCGGTGACATCACTGAGAATGCCTCCTATCCATCACCAGAGATCAGCAGTGACATCACTGAGAATGCCTCCTATCCATCACCAGAGATCAGCGGTGACATCACTGAGAATGCCTCCTATCCATCACTAGAGATCAGCAGTGACATCACTGAGAATGCCTCCTATCCATCACTAGAGATCAGCGGTGACATCACTGAGAATGCCGCCTATCCATCACCAGAGATCAGCGGTGACATCACTGAGAATGCCTCCTATCCATCACTAGAGATCAGCAGTGACATCACTGAGAATGCCTCCTATCCATCACTAGAGATCAGCGGTGACATCACTGAGAATGCCGCCTATCCATCACTAGAGATCAGCGGTGACATCACTGAGAATGCCGCCTATCCATCACTAGAGATCAGAGGTGACATCACTGAGAATGCCTCCTATCCATCACCAGAGATCAGCGGTGACATCACTGAGAATGCCTCCTATCCATCACTAGAGATCAGCGGTGACATCACTGAGAATGCCACCTATCCATCACTAGAGATCAGCGGTGACATCACTGAGAATGCCGCCTATCCATCACTAGAGATCAGCGGTGACATCACTGAGAATGCCGCCTATCCATCACTAGAGATCAAAGGTGACATCACTGAGAATGCCTGCTATCCATCACTAGAGATCAGCGGTGACATCACTGAGAATGCCGCCTATCCATCACCAGAGATCAGCGGTGACATCACTGAGAATGCCACCTATCCATCACTAGAGATCAGCGGTGACATCACTGAGAATGCCGCCTATCCATCACTAGAGATCAGCGGTGACATCACTGAGAATGCCTCCTATCCATCACTAGAGATCAGCGGTGACATCACTGACAATGCCGCCTATCCATCACTAGAGATCAGCGGTGACATCACTGAGAATGCCTCCTATCCATCACCAGAGATCAGCGGTGACATCACTGAGAATGCCTCCTATCCATCACCAGAGATCAGCGGTGACATCACTGAGAATGCCGCCTATCCATCACCAGAGATCAGCGGTGACATCACTGAGAATGCCGCCTATCCATCACTAGAGATCAGAGGTGACATCACTGAGAATGCCGCCTATCCATCACCAGAGATCAGCGGTGACATCACTGAGAATGCCGCCTATCCATCACCAGAGATCAGCGGTGACATCACTGAGAATGCCTCCTATCCATCACTAGAGATCAGAGGTGACATCACTGAGAATGCCACCTATCCATCACTAGAGATCAGAGGTGACATCACTGAGAATGCCTCCTATCCATCACTAGAGATCAGCGGTGACATCACTGAGAATGCCGCCTATCCATCACCAGAGATCAGCGGTGACATCACTGAGAATGCCTCCTATCCATCACCAGAGATCAGAGGTGACATCACTGAGAATGCCTCCTATCCATCACTAGAGATCAGCGGTGACATCACTGAGAATGCCGCCTATCCATCACTAGAGATCAGCGGTGACATCACTGAGAATGCCACCTATCCATCACCAGAGATCAGTGGTGACATCACTGAGAATGCCACCTATCCATCACCAGAGATCAGCGGTGACATCACTGAGAATGCCGCCTATCCATCACCAGAGATCAGAGGTGACATCACTGAGAATGCCTCCTATCCATCACCAGAGATCAGAGGTGACATCACTGAGAATGCCGCCTATCCATCACTAGAGATCAGCGGTGACATCACTGAGAATGCCGCCTATCCATCACCAGAGATCAGCGGTGACATCACTGAGAATGCCGCCTATCCATCACTAGAGATCAGCGGTGACATTACTGAGAATGCCTCCTATCCATCACTAGAGATCAGCGGTGACATCACTGAGAATGCCTCCTATCCATCACTAGAGATCAGCGGTGACATCACTGAGAATGCCTCCTATCCATCACCAGAGATCAGAGGTGACATCACTGAGAATGCCGCCTATCCATCACTAGAGATCAGCGGTGACATCACTGAGAATGCCTCCTATCCATCACCAGAGATCAGAGGTGACATCACTGAGAATGCCGCCTATCCATCACTAGAGATCAGCGGTGACATCACTGAGAATGCCGCCTATCCATCACCAGAGATCAGCGGTGACATCACTGAGAATGCCTCCTATCCATCACCAGAGATCAGAGGTGACATCACTGAGAATGCCGCCTATCCATCACTAGAGATCAGCGGTGACATCACTGAGAATGCCGCCTATCCATCACCAGAGATCAGCGGTGACATCACTGAGAATGCCTCCTATCCATCACTAGAGATCAGCGGTGACATTACTGAGAATGCCTCCTATCCATCACTAGAGATCAGCGGTGACATCACTGAGAATGCCGCCTATCCATCACCAGAGATCAGCGGTGACATCACTGAGAATGCCGCCTATCCATCACCAGAGATCAGCGGTGACATCACTGAGAATGCCACCTATCCATCACTAGAGATCAGCGGTGACATCACTGAGAATGCCTCCTATCCATCACTAGAGATCAGCAGTGACATCACTGAGAATGCCTCCTATCCATCACTAGAGATCAGCGGTGACATCACTGAGAATGCCGCCTATCCATCACTAGAGATCAGCGGTGACATCACTGAGAATGCCGCCTATCCATCACTAGAGATCAGAGGTGACATCACTGAGAATGCCGCCTATCCATCACTAGAGATCAGCGGTGACATCACTGAGAATGCCTCCTATCCATCACCAGAGATCAGCAGTGATATCACTGAGAATGCCACCTATCCATCACTAGAGATCAGCGGTGACATCACTGAGAATGCCGCCTATCCATCACCAGAGATCAGAGGTGACATCACTGAGAATGCCTCCTATCCATCACTAGAGATCAGCGGTGACATCACTGAGAATGCCGCCTATCCATCACTAGAGATCAGAGGTGACATCACTGAGAATGCCTCCTATCCATCACTAGAGATCAGCGGTGACATCACTGAGAATGCCGCCTATCCATCACTAGAGATCAAAGGTGACATCACTGAGAATGCCTCCTATCCATCACTAGAGATCAGCGGTGATATCACTGAGAATGCCACCTATCCATCACTAGAGATCAGCGGTGACATCACTGAGAATGCCGCCTATCCATCACCAGAGATCAGCGGTGACATCACTGAGAATGCCACCTATCCATCACTAGAGATCAGCGGTGACATCACTGAGAATGCCTCCTATCCATCACTAGAGATCAGAGGTGACATCACTGAGAATGCCGCCTATCCATCACCAGAGATCAGAGGTGACATCACTGAGAATGCCGCCTATCCATCACCAGAGATCAGCGGTGACATTACTGAGAATGCCGCCTATCCATCACCAGAGATCAGAGGTGACATCACTGAGAATGCCGCCTATCCATCACTAGAGATCAGAGGTGACATTACTGAGAATGCCGCCTATCCATCACTAGAGATCAGCGGTGACATCACTGAGAATGCCGCCTATCCATCACCAGAGATCAGCGGTGACATCACTGAGAATGCCGCCTATCCATCACCAGAGATCAGCGGTGACATCACTGAGAATGCCTCCTATCCATCACTAGAGATCAGCGGTGATATCACTGAGAATGCCGCCTATCCATCACCAGAGATCAGAGGTGACATCACTGAGAATGCCGCCTATCCATCACTAGAGATCAGCGGTGACATCACTGAGAATGCCACCTATCCATCACTAGAGATCAGCAGTGACATCACTGAGAATGCCACCTATCCATCACTAGAGATCAGCGGTGACATCACTGAGAATGCCTCCTATCCATCACTAGAGATCAGCGGTGACATCACTGAGAATGCCGCCTATCCATCACTAGAGATCAGCGGTGACATCACTGAGAATGCCGCCTATCCATCACTAGAGATCAGCGGTGACATCACTGAGAATGCCTCCTATCCATCACCAGAGATCAGCGGTGACATCACTGAGAATGCCTCCTATCCATCACCAGAGATCAGCGGTGACATCACTGAGAATGCCACCTATCCATCACTAGAGATCAGCGGTGACATCACTGAGAATGCCTCCTATCCATCACTAGAGATCAGCAGTGACATCACTGAGAATGCCGCCTATCCATCACTAGAGATCAGCGGTGACATCACTGAGAATGCCGCCTATCCATCACTAGAGATCAGCGGTGACATCACTGAGAATGCCACCTATCCATCACCAGAGATCAGCGGTGACATCACTGAGAATGCCACCTATCCATCACCAGAGATCAGCGGTGACATCACTGAGAATGCCGCCTATCCATCACTAGAGATCAGCGGTGACATCACTGAGAATGCCGCCTATCCATCACTAGAGATCAGCGGTGACATCACTGAGAATGCCTCCTATCCATCACTAGAGATCAGCGGTGACATCACTGAGAATGCCACCTATCCATCACCAGAGATCAGCGGTGACATCACTGAGAATGCCGCCTATCCATCACTAGAGATCAGCGGTGACATCACTGAGAATGCCTCCTATCCATCACTAGAGATCAGCGGTGACATCACTGAGAATGCCTCCTATCCATCACCAGAGATCAGAGGTGACATCACTGAGAATGCCTCCTATCCATCACTAGAGATCAGCGGTGACATCACTGAGAATGCCGCCTATCCATCACTAGAGATCAGCGGTGACATCACTGAGAATGCCTCCTATCCATCACTAGAGATCAGCGGTGACATCACTGAGAATGCCTCCTATCCATCACTAGAGATCAGAGGTGACATCACTGAGAATGCCTCCTATCCATCACCAGAGATCAGAGGTGACATCACTGAGAATGCCACCTATCCATCACTAGAGATCAGCGGTGACATCACTGAGAATGCCTCCTATCCATCACTAGAGATCAGCGGTGACATCACTGAGAATGCCGCCTATCCATCACTAGAGATCAGCGGTGACATCACTGAGAATGCCGCCTATCCATCACTAGAGATCAGCGGTGACATCACTGAGAAGGCCGCCTATCCATCACCAGAGATCAGCGGTGACATCACTGAGAATGCCTCCTATCTATCACTAGAGATCAGCGGTGACATCACTGAGAATGCCGCCTATCCATCACTAGAGATCAGCGGTGACATCACTGAGAATGCCTCCTATCCATCACTAGAGATCAGCGGTGACATCACTGAGAATGCCACCTATCCATCACCAGAGATCAGCGGTGACATCACTGAGAATGCCGCCTATCCATCACTAGAGATCAGCGGTGACATCACTGAGAATGCCTCCTATCCATCACCAGAGATCAGAGGTGACATCACTGAGAATGCCGCCTATCCATCACTAGAGATCAGCGGTGACATCACTGAGAATGCCGCCTATCCATCACTAGAGATCAGCGGTGACATCACTGAGAATGCCTCCTATCCATCACTAGAGATCAGCGGTGACATCACTGAGAATGCCTCCTATCCATCACTAGAGATCAGCGGTGACATCACTGAGAATGCCTCCTATCCATCACCAGAGATCAGAGGTGACATCACTGAGAATGCCACCTATCCATCACTAGAGATCAGCGGTGACATCACTGAGAATGCCGCCTATCCATCACTAGAGATCAGCGGTGACATCACTGAGAATGCCGCCTATCCATCACTAGAGATCAGCGGTGACATCACTGAGAAGGCCGCCTATCCATCACCAGAGATCAGCGGTGACATCACTGAGAATGCCTCCTATCTATCACTAGAGATCAGAGGTGACATCACTGAGAATGCCACCTATCCATCACCAGAGATCAGAGGTGACATCACTGAGAATGCCGCCTATCCATCACTAGAGATCAGCGGTGACATCACTGAGAATGCCGCCTATCCATCACTAGAGATCAGCGGTGACATCACTGAGAATGCCGCCTATCCATCACTAGAGATCAGCGGTGACATCACTGAGAAGGCCGCCTATCCATCACCAGAGATCAGCGGTGACATCACTGAGAATGCCTCCTATCTATCACTAGAGATCAGCGGTGACATCACTGAGAATGCCTCCTATCCATCACCAGAGATCAGAGGTGACATCACTGAGAATGCCTCCTATCCATCACCAGAGATCAGCGGTGACATCACTGAGAATGCCGCCTATCCATCACTAGAGATCAGCGGTGACATCACTGAGAATGCCTCCTATCCATCACCAGAGATCAGAGGTGACATCACTGAGAATGCCTCCTATCCATCACTAGAGATCAGCGGTGACATCACTGAGAATGCCTCCTATCCATCACTAGAGATCAGCGGTGACATCACTGAGAATGCCTCCTATCCATCACCAGAGATCAGAGGTGACATCACTGAGAATGCCTCCTATCCATCACTAGAGATCAGCGGTGACATCACTGAGAATGCCGCCTATCCATCACTAGAGATCAGCGGTGACATCACTGAGAATGCCTCCTATCCATCACTAGAGATCAGCGGTGACATCACTGAGAATGCCGCCTATCCATCACTAGAGATCAGCGGTGACATCACTGAGAATGCCGCCTATCCATCACCAGAGATAGGCGGTGACATCACTGAGAATGCCGCCTATCCATCACCAGAGATCAGCGGTGACATCACTGAGAATGCCTCCTATCCATCACTAGAGATCAGCGGTGACATCACTGAGAATGCCTCCTATCCATCACCAGAGATCAGCGGTGACATCACTGAGAATGCCTCCTATCCATCACTAGAGATCAGCAGTGACATCACTGAGAATGCCGCCTATCCATCACTAGAGATCAGCGGTGACATCACTGAGAATGCCGCCTATCCATCACCAGAGATAGGCGGTGACATCACTGAGAATGCCTCCTATCCATCACCAGAGATCAGCGGTGACATCACTGAGAATGCCTCCTATCCATCACTAGAGATCAGCGGTGACATCACTGAGAATGCCGCCTATCCATCACTAGAGATCAGCGGTGACATCACTGAGAATGCCTCCTATCCATCACTAGAGATCAGCGGTGACATCACTGAGAATGCCGCCTATCCATCACCAGAGATCAGCGGTGACATCACTGAGAATGCCTCCTATCCATCACTAGAGATCAGCGGTGACATCACTGAGAATGCCTCCTATCCATCACCAGAGATCAGCGGTGACATCACTGAGAATGCCTCCTATCCATCACCAGAGATCAGCGGTGACATCACTGAGAATGCCGCCTATCCATCACCAGAGATCAGCGGTGACATCACTGAGAATGCCGCCTATCCATCACCAGAGATCAGCGGTGACATCACTGAGAATGTCTCCTATCCATCACCAGAGATCAGAGGTGACATCACTGAGAATGCCGCCTATCCATCACTAGAGATCAGAGGTGACATCACTGAGAATGCCGCCTATCCATCACCAGAGATCAGCGGTGACATCACTGAGAATGCCGCCTATCCATCACTAGAGATCAGCGGTGACATCACTGAGAATGCCTCCTATCCATCACTAGAGATCAGAGGTGACATCACTGAGAATGCCGCCTATCCATCACTAGAGATCAGAGGTGACATCACTGAGAATGCCGCCTATCCATCACCAGAGATCAGCGGTGACATCACTGAGAATGCCACCTATCCATCACCAGAGATCAGCGGTGACATCACTGAGAATGCCGCCTATCCATCACTAGAGATCAGCGGTGACATCACTGAGAATGCCTCCTATCCATCACTAGAGATCAGCGGTGACATCACTGAGAATGCCGCCTATCCATCACTAGAGATCAGCGGTGACATCACTGAGAATGCCTCCTATCCATCACTAGAGATCAGCGGTGACATCACTGAGAATGCCTCCTATCCATCACCAGAGATCAGCGGTGACATCACTGAGAATGCCGCCTATCCATCACCAGAGATCAGCGGTGACATCACTGAGAATGCCGCCTATCCATCAGTAGAGATCAGCGGTGACATCACTGAGAATGCCGCCTATCCATCACCAGAGATCAGCGGTGACATCACTGAGAATGCCGCCTATCCATCACTAGAGATCAGCGGTGACATCACTGAGAATGCCTCCTATCCATCACCAGAGATCAGCGGTGACATCACTGAGAATGCCACCTATCCATCACCAGAGATCAGCGGTGACATCACTGAGAATGCCTCCTATCCATCACCAGAGATCAGCGGTGACATCACTGAGAATGCCGCCTATCCATCACCAGAGATCAGAGGTGACATCACTGAGAATGCCTCCTATCCATCACCAGAGATCAGCGGTGACATCACTGAGAATGCCGCCTATCCATCACTAGAGATCAGCGGTGACATCACTGAGAATGCCGCCTATCCATCACCAGAGATCAGCGGTGACATCACTGAGAATGCCGCCTATCCATCACTAGAGATCAGAGGTGACATCACTGAGAATGCCTCCTATCCATCACTAGAGATCAGCGGTGACATCACTGAGAATGCCTCCTATCCATCACTAGAGATCAGCGGTGACATCACTGAGAATGCCGCCTATCCATCACCAGAGATCAGAGGTGACATCACTGAGAATGCCGCCTATCCATCACTAGAGATCAGCGGTGACATCACTGAGAATGTCGCCTATCCATCACCAGAGATCAGCGGTGACATCACTGAGAATGCCTCCTATCCATCACCAGAGATCAGAGGTGACATCACTGAGAATGCCGCCTATCCATCACCAGAGATCAGAGGTGACATCACTGAGAATGCCGCCTATCCATCACCAGAGATCAGCGGTGACATCACTGAGAATGCCTCCTATCCATCACCAGAGATCAGCGGTGACATCACTGAGAATGCCTCCTATCCATCACTAGAGATCAGCGGTGACATCACTGAGAATGCCGCCTATCCATCACCAGAGATCAGCGGTGACATCACTGAGAATGCCGCCTATCCATCACCAGAGATCAGAGGTGACATCACTGAGAATGCCACCTATCCATCACCAGAGATCAGAGGAGACATCACTGAGAATGCCCCCTATCCATCACTAGAGATCAGAGGTGACATCACTGAGAATGCCGCCTATCCATCACCAGAGATCAGAGGTGACATCACTGAGAATGCCACCTATCCATCACCAGAGATCAGAGGAGACATCACTGAGAATGCCCCCTATCCATCACCAGAGATCAGAGGTGACATCACTGAGAATGCCGCCTATCCATCACCAGAGATCAGCGGTGACATCACTGAGAATGCCGCCTATCCATCACCAGAGATCAGCGGTGACATCACTGAGAATGCCTCCTATCCATCACTAGAGATCAGCGGTGACATCACTGAGAATGCCGCCTATCCATCACCAGAGATCAGCGGTGACATCACTGAGAATGCCGCCTATCCATCACCAGAGATCAGAGGTGACATCACTGAGAATGCCTCCTATCCATCACTAGAGATCAGCGGTGACATCACTGAGAATGCCACCTATCCATCACTAGAGATCAGAGGTGACATCACTGAGAATGCCACCTATCCATCACTAGAGATCAGAGGTGACATCACTGAGAATGCCTCCTATCCATCACTAGAGATCAGCGGTGACATCACTGAGAATGCCTCCTATCCATCACCAGAGATCAGCGGTGACATCACTGAGAATGCCGCCTATCCATCACTAGAGATCAGCGGTGACATCACTGAGAATGCCTCCTATCCATCACCAGAGATCAGCGGTGACATCACTGAGAATGCCGCCTATCCATCACCAGAGATCAGCGGTGACATCACTGAGAATGCCGCCTATCCATCACTAGAGATCAGCGGTGACATCACTGAGAATGCCGCCTATCCATCACTAGAGATCAGCGGTGACATCACTGAGAATGCCGCCTATCCATCACCAGAGATCAGTGGTGACATCACTGAGAATGCCTCCTATCCATCACCAGAGATCAGCGGTGACATCACTGAGAATGCCGCCTATCCATCAGTAGAGATCAGCGGTGACATCACTGAGAATGCCGCCTATCCATCACTAGAGATCAGCGGTGACATCACTGAGAATGCCGCCTATCCATCACTAGAGATCAGCGGTGACATCACTGAGAATGCCTCCTATCCATCACTAGAGATCAGCGGTGACATCACTGAGAATGCCTCCTATCCATCACTAGAGATCAGCGGTGACATCACTGAGAATGCCTCCTATCCATCACCAGAGATCAGCGGTGACATCACTGAGAATGCCTCCTATCCATCACTAGAGATCAGCGGTGACATCACTGAGAATGCCTCCTATCCATCACCAGAGATCAGAGGTGACATCACTGAGAATGCCGCCTATCCATCACTAGAGATCAGCGGTGACATCACTGAGAATGCTTCCTATCCATCACCAGAGATCAGCGGTGACATCACTGAGAATGCCTCCTATCCATCACCAGAGATCAGCGGTGACATCACTGAGAATGCCTCCTATCCATCACCAGAGATCAGCGGTGACATCACTGAGAATGCCTCCTATCCATCACTAGAGATCAGCGGTGACATCACTGAGAATGCCGCCTATCCATCACTAGAGATCAGCGGTGACATCACTGAGAATGCCTCCTATCCATTACCAGAGATCAGAGGTGACATCACTGAGAATGCCTCCTATCCATCAGTAGAGATCAGCGGTGACATCACTGAGAATGCCGCCTATCCATCACTAGAGATCAGAGGTGACATCACTGAGAATGCCTCCTATCCATCACCAGAGATCAGCGGTGACATCACTGAGAATGCCGCCTATCCATCACTAGAGATCAGCGGTGACATCACTGAGAATGCCGCCTATCCATCACTAGAGATCAGCGGTGACATCACTGAGAATGCCTCCTATCCATCACTAGAGATCAGCGGTGACATCACTGAGAATGCCGCCTATCCATCACCAGAGATCAGCGGTGACATCACTGAGAATGCCGCCTATCCATCACTAGAGATCAGCGGTGACATCACTGAGAATGCCGCCTATCCATCACTAGAGATCAGCGGTGACATCACTGAGAATGCCTCCTATCCATCACTAGAGATCAGCGGTGACATCACTGAGAATGCCGCCTATCCATCACCAGAGATCAGCGGTGACATCACTGAGAATGCCGCCTATCCATCACTAGAGATCAGCGGTGACATCACTGAGAATGCCTCCTATCCATCACCAGAGATCAGAGGTGACATCACTGAGAATGCCTCCTATCCATCACCAGAGATCAGAGGTGACATCACTGAGAATGCCTCCTATCCATCACCAGAGATCAGAGGTGACATCACTGAGAATGCCTCCTATCCATCACTAGAGATCAGCGGTGACATCACTGAGAATGCCTCCTATCCATCACCAGAGATCAGCGGTGACATCACTGAGAATGCCGCCTATCCATCACCAGAGATCAGAGGTGACATCACTGAGAATGCCGCCTATCCATCACTAGAGATCAGTGGTTACATCACTGAGAGTGCCACCTATCCATCACTAGAGATCAGCGGTGACATCACTGAGAATGCTTCCTATCCATCACCAGAGATCAGCGGTGACATCACTGAGAATGCCTCCTATCCATCACTAGAGATCAGCGGTGACATCACTGAGAATGCCTCCTATCCATCACCAGAGATCAGCGGTGACATCACTGAGAATGCCTCCTATCCATCACCAGAGATCAGAGGTGACATCACTGAGAATGCCTCCTATCCATCACTAGAGATCAGCGGTGACATCACTGAGAATGCCGCCTATCCATCACTAGAGATCAGCGGTGACATCACTGAGAATGCCTCCTATCCATTACCAGAGATCAGAGGTGACATCACTGAGAATGCCTCCTATCCATCAGTAGAGATCAGCGGTGACATCACTGAGAATGCCGCCTATCCATCACTAGAGATCAGAGGTGACATCACTGAGAATGCCTCCTATCCATCACTAGAGATCAGCGGTGACATCACTGAGAATGCCGCCTATCCATCACTAGAGATCAGCGGTGACATCACTGAGAATGCCTCCTATCCATCACTAGAGATCAGCGGTGACATCACTGAGAATGCCGCCTATCCATCACCAGAGATCAGCGGTGACATCACTGAGAATGCCGCCTATCCATCACTAGAGATCAGCGGTGACATCACTGAGAATGCCTCCTATCCATCACCAGAGATCAGAGGTGACATCACTGAGAATGCCTCCTATCCATCAGTAGAGATCAGCGGTGACATCACTGAGAATGCCTCCTATCCATCACTAGACATCAGCGGTGACATCACTGAGAATGCCTCCTATCCATCACTAGAGATCAGAGGTGACATCACTGAGAATGCCTCCTATCCATCACCAGAGATCAGAGGTGACATCACTGAGAATGCCTCCTATCCATCACTAGAGATCAGCGGTGACATCACTGAGAATGCCTCCTATCCATCACTAGAGATCAGCGGTGACATCACTGAGAATGCCTCCTATCCATCACTAGAGATCAGAGGTGACATCACTGAGAATGCCTCCTATCCATCACTAGACATCAGCGGTGACATCACTGAGAATGCCTCCTATCCATCACTAGAGATCAGCGGTGACATCACTGAGAATGCCTCCTATCCATCACTAGAGATCAGAGGTGACATCACTGAGAATGCCTCCTATCCATCACTAGAGATCAGCGGTGACATCACTGAGAATGCCGCCTATCCATCACCAGAGATCAGCGGTGACATCACTGAGAATGCCTCCTATCCATCACTAGAGATCAGCGGTGACATCACTGAGAATGCCTCCTATCCATCACCAGAGATCAGAGGTGACATCACTGAGAATGCCTCCTATCCATCACTAGAGATCAGCGGTGACATCACTGAGAATGCCTCCTATCCATCACCAGAGATCAGAGGTGACATCACTGAGAATGCCGCCTATCCATCACCAGAGATCAGCGGTGACATCACTGAGAATGCCTCCTATCCATCAGTAGAGATCAGCGGTGACATCACTGAGAATGCCTCCTATCCATCACTAGAGATCAGCGGTGACATCACTGAGAATGCCTCCTATCCATCACTAGAGATCAGAGGTGACATCACTGAGAATGCCACCTATCCATCACCAGAGATCAGCGGTGACATCACTGAGAATGCCTCCTATCCATCACTAGAGATCAGCGGTGACATCACTGAGAATGCCGCCTATCCATCACCAGAGATCAGCGGTGACATCACTGAGAATGCCGCCTATCCATCACTAGAGATCAGCGGTGACATCACTGAGAATGCCTCCTATCCATCACCAGAGATCAGAGGTGACATCACTGAGAATGCCTCCTATCCATCACCAGAGATCAGCGGTGACATCACTGAGAATGCCTCCTATCCATCACCAGAGATCAGCGGTGACATCACTGAGAATGCCGCCTATCCATCACTAGAGATCAGCGGTGACATCACTGAGAATGCCGCCTATCCATCACCAGAGATCAGCAGTGACATCACTGAGAATGCCGCCTATCCATCACTAGAGATCAGCGGTGACATCACTGAGAATGCCGCCTATCCATCACTAGAGATCAGCGGTGACATCACTGAGAATGCCTCCTATCCATCACTAGAGATCAGCGGTGACATCACTGAGAATGCCTCCTATCCATCACCAGAGATCAGTGGTGACATCACTGAGAATGCCTCCTATCCATCACCAGAGATCAGAGGTGACATCACTGAGAATGCCACCTATCCATCACCAGAGATCAGAGGTGACATCACTGAGAATGCCTCCTATCCATCACCAGAGATCAGCGGTGACATCACTGAGAATGCCTCCTATCCATCAGTAGAGATCAGCGGTGACATCACTGAGAATGCCGCCTATCCATCACCAGAGATCAGCGGTGACATCACTGAGAATGCCGCCTATCCATCACTAGAGATCAGAGGTGACATCACTGAGAATGCCGCCTATCCATCACCAGAGATCAGAGGTGACATCACTGAGAATGCCTCCTATCCATCACTAGAGATCAGCGGTGACATCACTGAGAATGCCTCCTATCCATCACTAGAGATCAGCGGTGACATCACTGAGAATGCCGCCTATCCATCACTAGAGATCAGCGGTGACATCACTGAGAATGCCTCCTATCCATCACTAGAGATCAGAGGTGACATCACTGAGAATGCCGCCTATCCATCACCAGAGATCAGAGGTGACATCACTGAGAATGCCTCATATCCATCACTAGAGATCAGCGGTGACATCACTGAGAATGCCTCCTATCCATCACTAGAGATCAGCGGTGACATCACTGAGAATGCCTCCTATCCATCACCAGAGATCAGAGGTGATATCACTGAGAATGCCGCCTATCCATCACTAGAGATCAGCGGTGACATCACTGAGAATGCCGCCTATCCATCACCAGAGATCAGCGGTGACATCACTGAGAATGCCGCCTATCCATCACCAGAGATCAGCGGTGACATCACTGAGAATGCCTCCTATCCATCACCAGAGATCAGCGGTGACATCACTGAGAATGCCTCCTATCCATCACTAGAGATCAGCGGTGACATCACTGAGAATGCCTCCTATCCATCACTAGAGATCAGCGGTGATATCACTGAGAATGCCTCCTATCCATCACCAGAGATCAGAGGTGACATCACTGAGAATGCCTCCTATCCATCACCAGAGATCAGCGGTGACATCACTGAGAATGCCGCCTATCCATCACTAGAGATCAGCGGTGACATCACTGAGAATGCCTCCTATCCATCACTAGAGATCAGCGGTGACATCACTGAGAATGCCTCCTATCCATCACCAGAGATCAGCGGTGACATCACTGAGAATGCCTCCTATCCATCACCAGAGATCAGCGGTGACATCACTGAGAATGCCGCCTATCCATCAGTAGAGATCAGCGGTGACATCACTGAGAATGCCGCCTATCCATCAGTAGAGATCAGCGGTGACATCACTGAGAATGCCGCCTATCCATCACCAGAGATCAGAGGTGACATCACTGAGAATGCCGCCTATCCATCACCAGAGATCAGAGGTGACATCACTGAGAATGCCGCCTATCCATCACTAGAGATCAGCGGTGACATCACTGAGAATGCCGCCTATCCATCACCAGAGATCAGCGGTGACATCACTGAGAATGCCTCCTATCCATCACCAGAGATCAGCGGTGACATCACTGAGAATGCCTCCTATCCATCAGTAGAGATCAGCGGTGACATCACTGAGAATGCCGCCTATCCATCACTAGAGATCAGCGGTGACATCACTGAGAATGCCGCCTATCCATCACTAGAGATCAGCAGTGACATCACTGAGAATGCCTCCTATCCATCACCAGAGATCAGCGGTGACATCACTGAGAATGCCTCCTATCCATCACCAGAGATCAGAGGTGACATCACTGAGAATGCCTCCTATCCATCACCAGAGATCAGAGGTGACATCACTGAGAATGCCTCCTATCCATCACCAGAGATCAGCGGTGACATCACTGAGAATGCCGCCTATCCATCAGTAGAGATCAGCGGTGACATCACTGAGAATGCCGCCTATCCATCACTAGAGATCAGCGGTGACATCACTGAGAATGCCTCCTATCCATCACCAGAGATCAGCGGTGACATCACTGAGAATGCCGCCTATCCATCACCAGAGATCAGAGGTCACATCACTGAGAATGCCTCCTATCCATCACCAGAGATCAGAGGTCACATCACTGAGAATGCCTCCTATCCATCACCAGAGATCAGCTGTGACATCACTGAGAATGCCGCCTATCCATCACTAGAGATCAGCGGTGACATCACTGAGAATGCCTCCTATCCATCACCAGAGATCAGAGGTCACATCACTGAGAATGCCTCCTATCCATCACCAGAGATCAGCTGTGACATCACTGAGAATGCCGCCTATCCATCACTAGAGATCAGCGGTGACATCACTGAGAATGCCTCCTATCCATCACTAGAGATCAGAGGTCACATCACTGAGAATGCCTCCTATCCATCACCAGAGATCAGCTGTGACATCACTGAGAATGCCGCCTATCCATCACTAGAGATCAGCGGTGACATCACTGAGAATGCCTCCTATCCATCACCAGAGATCAGAGGTCACATCACTGAGAATGCCTCCTATCCATCACCAGAGATCAGAGGTCACATCACTGAGAATGCCTCCTATCCATCACCAGAGATCAGCTGTGACATCACTGAGAATGCCGCCTATCCATCACTAGAGATCAGCGGTGACATCACTGAGAATGCCTCCTATCCATCACCAGAGATCAGAGGTCACATCACTGAGAATGCCTCCTATCCATCACCAGAGATCAGCTGTGACATCACTGAGAATGCCGCCTATCCATCACTAGAGATCAGCGGTGACATCACTGAGAATGCCTCCTATCCATCACTAGAGATCAGAGGTCACATCACTGAGAATGCCTCCTATCCATCACCAGAGATCAGCTGTGACATCACTGAGAATGCCTCCTATCCATCACCAGAGATCAGCGGTGACATCACTGAGAATGCCTCCTATCCATCACCAGAGATCAGCGGTGACATCACTGAGAATGCCTCCTATCCATCACTAGAGATCAGAGGAGACATCACTGAGAATGCCGCCTATCCATCACCAGAGATCAGAGGTCACATCACTGAGAATGCCGCCTATCCATCACCAGAGATCAGCGGTGACATCACTGAGAATGCCGCCTATCCATCACTAGAGATCAGCGGTGACATCACTGAGAATGCCGCCTATCCATCACCAGAGATCAGTGGTGACATCACTGAGAATGCCGCCTATCCATCACTAGAGATCAGCGGTGACATCACTGAGAATGCCGCCTATCCATCACTAGAGATCAGCGGTGACATCACTGAGAATGCCGCCTATCCATCACTAGAGATCAGCGGTGACATCACTGAGAATGCCGCCTATCCATCACTAGAGATCAGCGGTGACATCACTGAGAATGCCTCCTATCCATCACCAGAGATCAGAGGTCACATCACTGAGAATGCCGCCTATCCATCACTAGAGATCAGCGGTGACATCACTGAGAATGCCGCCTATCCATCACTAGAGATCAGCGGTGACATCACTGAGAATGCCGCCTATCCATCACTAGAGATCAGCGGTGACATCACTGAGAATGCCTCCTATCCATCACCAGAGATCAGAGGTCACATCACTGAGAATGCCTCCTATCCATCACTAGAGATCAGCTGTGACATCACTGAGAATGCCGCCTATCCATCACTAGAGATCAGCGGTGACATCACTGAGAATGCCGCCTATCCATCACCAGAGATCAGCGGTGACATCACTGAGAATGCCGCCTATCCATCACCAGAGATCAGTGGTGACATCACTGAGAATGCCCCCTATCCATCACTAGAGATCAGTGGTGACATCACTGAGAATGCCGCCTATCCATCACTAGAGATCAGCGGTGACATCACTGAGAATGCCTCCTATCCATCACTAGAGATCAGCGGTGACATCACTGAGAATGCCGCCTATCCATCACTAGAGATCAGCGGTGACATCACTGAGAATGCCTCCTATCCATCACTAGAGATCAGCGGTGACATCACTGAGAATGCCTCCTATCCATCACCAGAGATCAGCGGTGACATCACTGAGAATGCCTCCTATCCATCACTAGAGATCAGCGGTGACATCACTGAGAATGCCGCTTATCCATCACTAGAGATCAGCGGTGACATCACTGAGAATGCCTCCTATCCATTACCAGAGATCAGAGGTGACATCACTGAGAATGCCACCTATCCATCACTAGAGATCAGAGGTGACATCACTGAGAATGCCTCCTATCCATCACTAGAGATCAGCGGTGACATCACTGAGAATGCCGCCTATCCATCACTAGAGATCAGAGGTGACATCACTGAGAATGCCGCCTATCCATCACTAGAGATCAGCGGTGACATCACTGAGAATGCCGCCTATCCATCACTAGAGATCAGCGGTGACATCACTGAGAATGCCTCCTATCCATTACCAGAGATCAGAGGTGACATCACTGAGAATGCCACCTATCCATCACTAGAGATCAGAGGTGACATCACTGAGAATGCCTCCTATCCATCACTAGAGATCAGCGGTGACATCACTGAGAATGCCACCTATCCGTCACTAGAGATCAGAGGTGACATCACTGAGAATGCCGCCTATCCATCACTAGAGATCAGCGGTGACATCACTGAGAATGCCGCCTATCCATCACTAGAGATCAGCGGTGACATCACTGAGAATGCCTCCTATCCATCAGTAGAGATCAGCGGTGACATCACTGAGAATGCCTCCTATCCATCACTAGAGATCAGCGGTGACATCACTGAGAATGCCGCCTATCCATCACTAGAGATCAGCGGTGACATCACTGAGAATGCCTCCTATCCATCACCAGAGATCAGCTGTGACATCACTGAGAATGCCGCCTATCCATCACTAGAGATCAGCGGTGACATCACTGAGAATGCCTCCTATCCATCACTAGAGATCAGCGGTGACATCACTGAGAATGCCGCCTATCCATCACTAGAGATCAGCGGTGACATCACTGAGAATGCCTCCTATCCATCAGTAGAGATCAGCGGTGACATCACTGAGAATGCCTCCTATCCATCACTAGAGATCAGAGGTGACATCACTGAGAATGCCTCCTATCCATTACCAGAGATCAGAGGTGACATCACTGAGAATGCCACCTATCCATCACTAGAGATCAGCGGTGACATCACTGAGAATGCCTCCTATCCATCACTAGAGATCAGAGGTGACATCACTGAGAATGCCACCTATCCATCACCAGAGATCAGCGGTGACATCACTGAGAATGCCTCCTATCCATTACCAGAGATCAGAGGTGACATCACTGAGAATGCCACCTATCCATCACTAGAGATCAGAGGTGACATCACTGAGAATGCCTCCTATCCATTACCAGAGATCAGAGGTGACATCACTGAGAATGCCACCTATCCATCAGTAGAGATCAGCGGTGACATCACTGAGAATGCCTCCTATCCATCAGTAGAGATCAGCGGTGACATCACTGAGAATGCCTCCTATCCATCAGTAGAGATCAGCGGTGATATCACTGAGAATGCCGCCTATCCATTACCAGAGATCAGAGGTGACATCACTGAGAATGCCTCCTATCCATTACCAGAGATCAGAGGTGACATCACTGAGAATGCCGCCTATCCATCACTAGAGATCAGAGGTGACATCACTGAGAATGCCTCCTATCCATCACTAGAGATCAGCGGTGACATCACTGAGAATGCCGCCTATCCATCACCAGAGATCAGCGGTGACATCACTGAGAATGCCGCCTATCCATCACTAGAGATCAGCGGTGACATCACTGAGAATGCCTCCTATCCATCACCAGAGATCAGCGGTGACATCACTGAGAATGCCGCCTATCCATCACCAGAGATCAGCGGTGACATCACTGAGAATGCCTCCTATCCATCAGTAGAGATCAGCGGTGACATCACTGAGAATGCCACCTATCCATCACTAGAGATCAGAGGTGACATCACTGAGAATGCCGCCTATCCATCAGTAGAGATCAGCGGTGACATCACTGAGAATGCCTCCTATCCATCACTAGAGATCAGAGGTGACATCACTGAGAATGCCTCCTATCCATCAGTAGAGATCAGCGGTGACATCACTGAGAATGCCGCCTATCCATCACTAGAGATCAGCGGTGACATCACTGAGAATGCCTCCTATCCATCACTAGAGATCAGCGGTGACATCACTGAGAATGCCGCCTATCCATCACCAGAGATCAGCGGTGACATCACTGAGAATGCCGCCTATCCATCACTAGAGATCAGCGGTGACATCACTGAGAATGCCTCCTATCCATCACCAGAGATCAGAGGTGACATCACTGAGAATGCCGCCTATCCATCACCAGAGATCAGCGGTGACATCACTGAGAATGCCGCCTATCCATCACTAGAGATCAGCGGTGACATCACTGAGAATGCCTCCTATCCATCACCAGAGATCAGCGGTGACATCACTGAGAATGCCTCCTATCCATCACTAGAGATCAGCGGTGACATCACTGAGAATGCCGCCTATCCATCACCAGAGATCAGCGGTGACATCACTGAGAATGCCGCCTATCCATCACTAGAGATCAGCGGTGACATCACTGAGAATGCCGCCTATCCATCACCAGAGATCAGAGGTGACATCACTGAGAATGCCTCCTATCCATCACCAGAGATCAGAGGTGACATCACTGAGAATGCCACCTATCCATCACCAGAGATCAGAGGTGACATCACTGAGAATGCCGCCTATCCATCACTAGAGATCAGCGGTGACATCACTGAGAATGCCGCCTATCCATCACCAGAGATCAGAGGTGACATCACTGAGAATGCCACCTATCCATCACCAGAGATCAGAGGTGACATCACTGAGAATGCCGCCTATCCATCACCAGAGATCAGAGGTGACATCACTGAGAATGCCACCTATCCATCACTAGAGATCAGCGGTGACATCACTGAGAATGCCGCCTATCCATCACCAGAGATCAGAGGTGACATCACTGAGAATGCCACCTATCCATCACTAGAGATCAGCGGTGACATCACTGAGAATGCCTCCTATCCATCAGTAGAGATCAGCGGTGACATCACTGAGAATGCCGCCTATCCATCACCAGAGATCAGCGGTGACATCACTGAGAATGCCGCCTATCCATCACTAGAGATCAGAGGTGACATCACTGAGAATGCCGCCTATCCATCACCAGAGATCAGAGGTGACATCACTGAGAATGCCTCCTATCCATCACTAGAGATCAGCGGTGACATCACTGAGAATGCCGCCTATCCATCACTAGAGATCAGCGGTGACATCACTGAGAATGCCTCCTATCCATCACTAGAGATCAGAGGTGACATCACTGAGAATGCCGCCTATCCATCACCAGAGATCAGAGGTGACATCACTGAGAATGCCTCCTATCCATCACTAGAGATCAGCGGTGACATCACTGAGAATGCCGCCTATCCATCACTAGAGATCAGCGGTGACATCACTGAGAATGCCTCCTATCCATCACTAGAGATCAGAGGTGACATCACTGAGAATGCCGCCTATCCATCACCAGAGATCAGAGGTGACATCACTGAGAATGCCTCATATCCATCACTAGAGATCAGCGGTGACATCACTGAGAATGCCTCCTATCCATCACTAGAGATCAGCGGTGACATCACTGAGAATGCCTCCTATCCATCACTAGAGATCAGAGGTGACATCACTGAGAATGCCTCCTATCCATCACTAGAGATCAGCGGTGACATCACTGAGAATGCCTCCTATCCATCACCAGAGATCAGAGGTGATATCACTGAGAATGCCTCCTATCCATCACTAGAGATCAGCGGTGACATCACTGAGAATGCCGCCTATCCATCACTAGAGATCAGCGGTGACATCACTGAGAATGCCGCCTATCCATCACTAGAGATCAGCGGTGACATCACTGAGAATGCCTCCTATCCATCACTAGAGATCAGAGGTGACATCACTGAGAATGCCGCCTATCCATCACCAGAGATCAGAGGTGACATCACTGAGAATGCCTCCTATCCATCACTAGAGATCAGCGGTGACATCACTGAGAATGCCTCCTATCCATCACTAGAGATCAGCGGTAACATCACTGAGAATGCCGCCTATCCATCACCAGAGATCAGCGGTGACATCACTGAGAATGCCTCCTATCCATCACCAGAGATCAGCGGTGACATCACTGAGAATGCCTCCTATCCATCACCAGAGATCAGAGGTGACATCACTGAGAATGCCTCCTATCCATCACTAGAGATCAGCGGTGACATCACTGAGAATGCCTCCTATCCATCACTAGAGATCAGCGGTGACATCACTGAGAATGCCGCCTATCCATCACCAGAGATCAGCGGTGACATCACTGAGAATGCCTCCTATCCATCACTAGAGATCAGAGGTGACATCATTGAGAATGCCTCCTATCCATCACTAGAGATCAGCGGTGACATCACTGAGAATGCCTCCTATCCATCACCAGAGATCAGAGGTGACATCACTGAGAATGCCTCCTATCCATCACTAGAGATCAGAGGTGACATCATTGAGAATGCCTCCTATCCATCACTAGAGATCAGCGGTGACATCACTGAGAATGCCGCCTATCCATCACCAGAGATCAGCGGTGACATCACTGAGAATGCCTCCTATCCATCACTAGAGATCAGCGGTGACATCACTGAGAATGCCTCCTATCCATCACCAGAGATCAGCGGTGACATCACTGAGAATGCCGCCTATCCATCACTAGAGATCAGCGGTGACATCACTGAGAATGCCGCCTATCCATCAGTAGAGATCAGCGGTGACATCACTGAGAATGCCGCCTATTCATCACTAGAGATCAGCGGTGACATCACTGAGAATGCCGCCTATCCATCAGTAGAGATCAGCGGTGACATCACTGAGAATGCCGCCTATCCATCACCAGAGATCAGAGGTGACATCACTGAGAATGCCTCCTATCCATCACCAGAGATCAGAGGTGACATCACTGAGAATGCCTCCTATCCATCACCAGAGATCAGCGGTGACATCACTGAGAATGCCGCCTATCCATCACCAGAGATCAGAGGTGACATCACTGAGAATGCCGCCTATCCATCACTAGAGATCAGCGGTGACATCACTGAGAATGCCTCCTATCCATCACCAGAGATCAGCGGTGACATCACTGAGAATGCCGCCTATCCATCACCAGAGATCAGCGGTGACATCACTGAGAATGCCTCCTATCCATCACTAGAGATCAGCGGTGACATCACTGAGAATGCCTCCTATCCATCACCAGAGATCAGCGGTGACATCACTGAGAATGCCGCCTATCCATCACCAGAGATCAGCGGTGACATCACTGAGAATGCCTCCTATCCATCACTAGAGATCAGCGGTGACATCACTGAGAATGCCTCCTATCCATCACTAGAGATCAGCAGTGACATCACTGAGAATGCCTCCTATCCATCACCAGAGATCAGTGGTGACATCACTGAGAATGCCTCCTATCCATCACTAGAGATCAGAGGTGACATCACTGAGAATGCCTCCTATCCATCAGTAGAGATCAGCGGTGACATCACTGAGAATGCCACCTATCCATCACTAGAGATCAGCGGTGACATCACTGAGAATGCCGCCTATCCATCAGTAGAGATCAGCGGTGACATCACTGAGAATGCCGCCTATTCATCACTAGAGATCAGCGGTGACATCACTGAGAATGCCGCCTATCCATCACCAGAGATCAGAGGTGACATCACTGAGAATGCCTCCTATCCATCACTAGAGATCAGAGGTGACATCACTGAGAATGCCTCCTATCCATCACCAGAGATCAGCGGTGACATCACTGAGAATGCCGCCTATCCATCACCAGAGATCAGCGGTGACATCACTGAGAATGCCTCCTATCCATCACTAGAGATCAGCGGTGACATCACTGAGAATGCCCCCTATCCATCACTAGAGATCAGCGGTGACATCACTGAGAATGCCTCCTATCCATCAGTAGAGATCAGAGGTGACATCACTGAGAATGCCGTCTATCCATCACCAGAGATCAGAGGTGACATCACTGAGAATGCCTCCTATCCATCAGTAGAGATCAGCGGTGACATCACTGAGAATGCCCCCTATCCATCACTAGAGATCAGCGGTGACATCACTGAGAATGCCTCCTATCCATCACCAGAGATCAGCGGTGACATCACTGAGAATGCCTCCTATCCATCAGTAGAGATCAGCGGTGACATCACTGAGAATGCCGCCTATCCATCACCAGAGATCAGCGGTGACATCACTGAGAATGCCTCCTATCCATCACTAGAGATCAGAGGTGACATCACTGAGAATGCCTCCTATCCATCACCAGAGATCAGCGGTGACATCACTGAGAATGCCCCCTATCCATCACTAGAGATCAGCGGTGACATCACTGAGAATGCCTCCTATCCATCACCAGAGATCAGCGGTGACATCACTGAGAATGCCGCCTATCCATCACCAGAGATCAGCGGTGACATCACTGAGAATGCCTCCTATCCATCACCAGAGATCAGCGGTGACATCACTGAGAATGCCTCCTATCCATCAGTAGAGATCAGCGGTGACATCACTGAGAATGCCGCCTATCCATCACCAGAGATCAGAGGTGACATCACTGAGAATGCCGCCTATCCATCAGTAGAGATCAGCGGTGACATCACTGAGAATGCCGCCTATCCATCACCAGAGATCAGAGGTGACATCACTGAGAATGCCGCCTATCCATCACCAGAGATCAGCAGTGACATCACTGAGAATGCCTCCTATCCATCACTAGAGATCAGCGGTGACATCACTGAGAATGCCGCCTATCCATCAGTAGAGATCAGCGGTGACATCACTGAGAATGCCGCCTATCCATCAGTAGAGATCAGAGGTGACATCACTGAGAATGCCTCCTATCCATCAGTAGAGATCAGCGGTGACATCACTGAGAATGCCTCCTATCCATCAGTAGAGATCAGCGGTGACATCACTGAGAATGCCGCCTATCCATCACTAGAGATCAGCGGTGACATCACTGAGAATGCCGCCTATCCATCAGTAGAGATCAGAGGTGACATCACTGAGAATGCCGCCTATCCATCCCTAGAGATCAGAGGTGACATCACTGAGAATGCCTCCTATCCATCACTAGAGATCAGCGGTGACATCACTGAGAATGCCGCCTATCCATCACCAGAGATCAGAGGTGACATCACTGAGAATGCCGCCTATCCATCACCAGAGATCAGAGGTGACATCACTGAGAATGCCTCCTATCCATCACTAGAGATCAGCGGTGACATCACTGAGAATGCCGCCTATCCATCACCAGAGATCAGCGGTGACATCACTGAGAATGCCTCCTATCCATCACTAGAGATCAGCGGTGACATCACTGAGAATGCCGCCTATCCATCACTAGAGATCAGCGGTGACATCACTGAGAATGCCGCCTATCCATCACTAGAGATCAGAGGTGACATCACTGAGAATGCCGCCTATCCATCACCAGAGATCAGAGGTGACATCACTGAGAATGCCTCCTATCCATCACTAGAGATCAGCGGTGACATCACTGAGAATGCCGCCTATCCATCACCAGAGATCAGAGGTGACATCACTGAGAATGCCTCCTATCCATCACTAGAGATCAGCGGTGACATCACTGAGAATGCCTCCTATCCATCACTAGAGATCAGCGGTGACATCACTGAGAATGCCTCCTATCCATCACCAGAGATCAGAGGTGACATCACTGAGAATGCCTCCTATCCATCAGTAGAGATCAGCGGTGACATCACTGAGAATGCCGCCTATCCATCAGTAGAGATCAGCGGTGACATCACTGAGAATGCCTCCTATCCATCACTAGAGATCAGCGGTGACATCACTGAGAATGCCTCCTATCCATCACCAGAGATCAGAGGTGACATCACTGAGAATGCCGCCTATCCATCACTAGAGATCAGCGGTGATATCACTGAGAATGCCGCCTATCCATCACTAGAGATCAGCGGTGACATCACTGAGAATGCCTCCTATCCATCACTAGAGATCAGCAGTGACATCACTGAGAATGCCTTCTATCCATCACTAGAGATCAGCGGTGACATCACTGAGAATGCCGCCTATCCATCACCAGAGATCAGCAGTGACATCACTGAGAATGCCTCCTATCCATCACTAGAGATCAGCAGTGACATCACTGAGAATGCCTCCTATCCATCACTAGAGATCAGCGGTGACATCACTGAGAATGCCGCCTATCCATCACCAGAGATCAGAGGTGACATCACTGAGAATGCCTCCTATCCATCACTAGAGATCAGCGGTGACATCACTGAGAATGCCTCCTATCCATCACCAGAGATCAGCAGTGACATCACTGAGAATGCCGCCTATCCATCACCAGAGATCAGCGGTGACATCACTGAGAATGCCTCCTATCCATCACTAGAGATCAGCGGTGACATCACTGAGAATGCCTCCTATCCATCACTAGAGATCAGCGGTGACATCACTGAGAATGCCTCCTATCCATCACTAGAGATCAGCTGTGACATCACTGAGAATGCCACCTATCCATCACTAGAGATCAGCGGTGACATCACTGAGAATGCCTCCTATCCATCACTAGAGATCAGCGGTGACATCACTGAGAATGCCGCCTATCCATCACTAGAGATCAGAGGTGACATCACTGAGAATGCCGCCTATCCATCACCAGAGATCAGAGGTGACATCACTGAGAATGCCGCCTATCCATCACTAGAGATCAGAGGTGACATCACTGAGAATGCCTCCTATCCATCACTAGAGATCAGCGGTGACATCACTGAGAATGCCTCCTATCCATCACTAGAGATCAGCGGTGACATCACTGAGAATGCCTCCTATCCATCACTAGAGATCAGCAGTGACATCACTGAGAATGCCTCCTATCCATCACCAGAGATCAGCGGTGACATCACTGAGAATGCCACCTATCCATCACTAGAGATCAGAGGTGACATCACTGAGAATGCCTCCTATCCATCACCAGAGATCAGAGGTGACATCACTGAGAATGCCTCCTATCCATCACTAGAGATCAGAGGTGACATCACTGAGAATGCCTCCTATCCATCAGTAGAGATCAGCGGTGACATCACTGAGAATGCCTCCTATCCATCAGTAGAGATCAGCGGTGACATCACTGAGAATGCCGCCTATCCATCACTAGAGATCAGAGGTGACATCACTGAGAATGCCTCCTATCCATCACTAGAGATCAGAGGTGACATCACTCAGAATGCCTCCTATCCATCACTAGAGATCAGCGGTGACATCACTGAGAATGCCGCCTATCCATCACTAGAGATCAGCGGTGACATCACTGAGAATGCCTCCTATCCATCACTAGAGATCAGCGGTGACATCACTGAGAATGCCGCCTATCCATCACCAGAGATCAGCGGTGACATCACTGAGAATGCCGCCTATCCATCACTAGAGATCAGCAGTGACATCACTGAGAATGCCTCCTATCCATCACTAGAGATCAGCGGTGACATCACTGAGAATGCCGCCTATCCATCACCAGAGATCAGAGGTGACATCACTGAGAATGCCTCCTATCCATCACTAGAGATCAGAGGTGACATCACTGAGAATGCCGCATATCCATCACTAGAGATCAGCGGTGACATCACTGAGAATGCCTCCTATCCATCACCAGAGATCAGCGGTGACATCACTGAGAATGCCTCCTATCCATCACCAGAGATCAGAGGTGACATCACTGAGAATGCCTCCTATCCATCACCATAGATCAGCGGTGACATCACTGAGAATGCCTCCTATCCATCACCAGAGATCAGCGGTGACATCACTGAGAATGCCCCCTATCCATCACCAGAGATCAGAGGAGACATCACTGAGAATGCCTCCTATCCATCACCAGAGATCAGCGGTGACATCACTGAGAATGCCCCCTATCCATCACCAGAGATCAGAGGAGACATCACTGAGAATGCCGCCTATCCATCACCAGAGATCAGCGGTGACATCACTGAGAATGCCACCTATCCATCACCAGAGATCAGAGGAGACATCACTGAGAATGCCGCCTATCCATCACCAGAGATCAGCAGTGACATCACTGAGAATGCCACCTATCCATCACCAGAGATCAGAGGAGACATCACTGAGAATGCCACCTATCCATCCCCAGAGATCAGCGGTGACATCACTGAGAATGCCACCTATCCATCACCAGAGATCAGAGGAGACATCACTGAGAATGCCGCCTATCCATCACCAGAGATCAGCAGTGACATCACTGAGAATGCCGCCTATCCATCACTAGAGATCAGCGGTGACATCACTGAGAATGCCTCCTATCCATCCCCAGAGATCAGAGGTGACATCACTGAGAATGCCTCCTATCCATCCCCAGAGATCAGCGGTGACATCACTGAGAATGCCACCTATCCATCACCAGAGATCAGAGGAGACATCACTGAGAATGCCGCCTATCCATCACCAGAGATCAGCAGTGACATCACTGAGAATGCCGCCTATCCATCACTAGAGATCAGCGGTGACATCACTGAGAATGCCTCCTATCCATCCCCAGAGATCAGCGGTGACATCACTGAGAATGCCCCCTATCCATCACCAGAGATCAGAGGAGACATCACTGAGAATGCCTCCTATCCATCACCAGAGATCAGCGGTGACATCACTGAGAATGCCTCCTATCCATCACCAGAGATCAGCGGTGACATCACTGAGAATGCCTCCTATCCATCACCAGAGATCAGCGGTGACATCACTGAGAATGCCCCCTATCCATCACCAGAGATCAGAGTTGACATCACTGAGAATGCCCCCTATCCATCACCAGAGATCAGAGGAGACATCACTGAGAATGCCTCCTATCCATCACCAGAGATCAGCGGTGACATCACTGAGAATGCCACCTATCCATCACCAGAGATCAGAGGAGACATCACTGAGAATGCCGCCTATCCATCACCAGAGATCAGCAGTGACATCACTGAGAATGCCGCCTATCCATCACTAGAGATCAGCGGTGACATCACTGAGAATGCCTCCTATCCATCACCAGAGATCAGAGGTGACATCACTGAGAATGCCGCCTATCCATCACCAGAGATCAGAGGAGACATCACTGAGAATGCCGCCTATCCATCACCAGAGATCAGCGGTGACATCACTGAGAATGCCTCCTATCCATCACTAGAGATCAGCGGTGACATCACTGAGAATGCCTCCTATCCATCACCAGAGATCAGAGGAGACATCACTGAGAATGCCGCCTATCCATCACTAGAGATCAGTGGTGACATCACTGAGAATGCCGTCTATCCATCACCAGAGATCAGTGGTGACATCACTGAGAATGCCTCCTATCCATCCCCAGAGATCAGCGGTGACATCACTGAGAATGCCTCCTATCCATCCCCAGAGATCAGCGGTGACATCACTGAGAATGCCCCCTATCCATCACCAGAGATCAGAGGAGACATCACTGAGAATGCCGCCTATCCATCACCAGAGATCAGAGGAGACATCACTGAGAATGCCTCCTATCCATCACTAGAGATCAGAGGTGACATCACTGAGAATGCCTCCTATCCATCCCCAGAGATCAGCGGTGACATCACTGAGAATGCCGCCTATCCATCACCAGAGATCAGCGGTGACATCGCTGAGAATGCCGCCTATCCATCACCAGAGATCAGAGGAGACATCACTGAGAATGCCGCCTATCCATCACCAGAGATCAGCAGTGACATCACTGAGAATGCCTCCTATCCATCACTAGAGATCAGAGGTGACATCACTGAGAATGCCTCCTATCCATCAGTAGAGATCAGCGGTGACATCACTGAGAATGCCTCCTATCCATCACTAGAGATCAGCGGTGACATCACTGAGAATGCCGCCTATCCATCACTAGAGATCAGCGGTGACATCACTGAGAATGCCTCCTATCCATCACTAGAGATCAGCGGTGACATCACTGAGAATGCCTCCTATCCATCACTAGAGATCAGCGGTGACATCACTGAGAATGCCGCCTATCCATCACTAGAGATCAGCGGTGACATCACTGAGAATGCCGCCTATCCATCACCAGAGATCAGAGGTGACATCACTGAGAATGCCTCCTATCCATCACTAGAGATCAGCGGTGACATCACTGAGAATGCCACCTATCCATCACCAGAGATCAGCGGTGACATCACTGAGAATGCCGCCTATCCATCACCAGAGATCAGCGGTGACATCACTGAGAATGCCTCCTATCCATCACTAGAGATCAGAGGTGACATCACTGAGAATGCCTCCTATCCATCACTAGAGATCAGAGGTGACATCACTGAGAATGCCTCCTATCCATCACTAGAGATCAGTGGTGACATCACTGAGAATGCCTCCTATCCATCACTAGAGATCAGCGGTGACATCACTGAGAATGCCACCTATCCATCACCAGAGATCAGCGGTGACATCACTGAGAATGCCGCCTATCCATCACTAGAGATCAGAGGTGACATCACTGAGAATGCCTCCTATCCATCACTAGAGATCAGAGGTGACATCACTGAGAATGCCGCCTATCCATCACTAGAGATCAGCGGTGACATCACTGAGAATGCCGCCTATCCATCACCAGAGATCAGAGGTGACATCACTGAGAATGCCTCCTATCCATCACTAGAGATCAGAGGTGACATCACTGAGAATGCCGCCTATCCATCACTAGAGATCAGAGGTGACATCACTGAGAATGCCTCCTATCCATCACTAGAGATCAGAGGTGACATCACTGAGAATGCCGCCTATCCATCACTAGAGATCAGCGGTGACATCACTGAGAATGCCGCCTATCCATCACTAGAGATCAGAGGTGACATCACTGAGAATGCCTCCTATCCATCACTAGAGATCAGAGGTGACATCACTGAGAATGCCGCCTATCCATCACTAGAGATCAGCGGTGACATCACTGAGAATGCCTCCTATCCATCACTAGAGATCAGCGGTGACATCACTGAGAATGCCTCCTATCCATCACCAGAGATCAGCGGTGACATCACTGAGAATGCCTCCTATCCATCACTAGAGATCAGAGGTGACATCACTGAGAATGCTGCCTATCCATCACCAGAGATCAGAGGTGACATCACTGAGAATGCCTCCTATCCATCACCAGAGATCAGCGGTGACATCACTGAGAATGCCTCCTATCCATCACTAGAGATCAGAGGTGACATCACTGAGAATGCCGCCTATCCATCACCAGAGATCAGCAGTGACATCACTGAGAATGCCGCCTATCCATCCCTAGAGATCAGCAGTGACATCACTGAGAATGCCTCCTATCCATCACTAGAGATCAGCGGTGACATCACTGAGAATGCCTCCTATCCATCACCAGAGATCAGCGGTGACATCACTGAGAATGCCTCCTATCCATCACTAGAGATCAGAGGTGACATCACTGAGAATGCCTCCTATCCATCACTAGAGATCAGAGGTGACATCACTGAGAATGCCTCCTATCCATCACTAGAGATCAGCGGTGACATCACTGAGAATGCCTCCTATCCATCACCAGAGATCAGCGGTGACATCACTGAGAATGCCTCCTATCCATCACTAGAGATCAGAGGTGACATCACTGAGAATGCCTCCTATCCATCACTAGAGATCAGCGGTGACATCACTGAGAATGCCTCCTATCCATCACCAGAGATCAGCGGTGACATCACTGAGAATGCCTCCTATCCATCACTAGAGATCAGAGGTGACATCACTGAGAATGCCTCCTATCCATCACCAGAGATCAGCAGTGACATCACTGAGAATGCCGCCTATCCATCCCTAGAGATCAGCAGTGACATCACTGAGAATGCCGCCTATCCATCACTAGAGATCAGCGGTGACATCACTGAGAATGCCTCCTATCCATCACTAGAGATCAGCGGTGACATCACTGAGAATGCCTCCTATCCATCACCAGAGATCAGCGGTGACATCACTGAGAATGCCTCCTATCCATCACCAGAGATCAGCGGTGACATCACTGAGAATGCCTCCTATCCATCACCAGAGATCAGAGGTGACATCACTGAGAATGCCGCCTATCCATCACTAGAGATCAGCGGTGACATCACTGAGAATGCCTCCTATCCATCACCAGAGATCAGCGGTGACATCACTGAGAATGCCTCCTATCCATCCCCAGAGATCAGCGGTGACATCACTGAGAATGCCTCCTATCCATCACTAGAGATCAGTGGTGACATTACTGAGAATGCCTCCTATCCATCACTAGAGATCAGCGGTGACATCACTGAGAATGCCTCCTATCCATCACCAGAGATCAGCGGTGACATCACTGAGAATGCCTCCTATCCATCACCAGAGATCAGCAGTGACATCACTGAGAATGCCGCCTATCCATCACCAGAGATCAGAGGTGACATCACTGAGAATGCCTCCTATCCATCACCAGAGATCAGAGGAGACATCACTGAGAATGCCTCCTATCCATCACCAGAGATCAGCAGTGACATCACTGAGAATGCCTCCTATCCATCACCAGAGATCAGCGGTGACATCACTGAGGATGCCCCCTATCCATCACCAGAGATCAGAGGAGACATCACTGAGAATGCCTCCTATCCATCACTAGAGATCAGCGGTGACATCACTGAGAATGCCTCCTATCCATCACTAGAGATCAGAGGTGACATCACTGAGAATGCCTCCTATCCATCACTAGAGATCAGCGGTGACATCACTGAGAATGCCTCCTATCCATCACTAGAGATCAGAGGTGACATCACTGAGAATGCCTCCTATCCATCACTAGAGATCAGCGGTGACATCACTGAGAATGCCTCCTATCCATCACTAGAGATCAGTGGTGACATCACTGAGAATGCCGTCTATCCATCACCAGAGATCAGAGGTGACATCACTGAGAATGCCTCCTATCCATCACCAGAGATCAGCGGTGACATCACTGAGAATGCCTCCTATCCATCACCAGAGATCAGCAGTGACATCACTGAGAATGCCGCCTATCCATCACCAGAGATCAGAGGTGACATCACTGAGAATGCCTCCTATCCATCACCAGAGATCAGAGGTGACATCACTGAGAATGCCTCCTATCCATCACCAGAGATCAGCGGTGACATCACTGAGAATGCCTCCTATCCATCACCAGAGATCAGCGGTGACATCACTGAGAATGCCTCCTATCCATCACCAGAGATCAGAGGTGACATCACTGAGAATACCGCCTATCCATCACCAGAGATCAGTGGTGACATCACTGAGAATGCCGCCTATCCATCACCAGAGATCAGAGGTGACATCACTGAGAATGCCTCCTATCCATCACCAGAGATCAGAGGTGACATCACTGAGAATGCCTCCTATCCATCACCAGAGATCAGTGGTGACATCACTGAGAATGCCGCCTATCCATCACCAGAGATCAGAGGTGACATCACTGAGAATGCCTCCTATCCATCACCAGAGATCAGTGGTGACATCACTGAGAATGCCGCCTATCCATCACCAGAGATCAGCGGTGACATCACTGAGAATGCCGCCTATCCATCACCAGAGATCAGCGGTGACATCACTGAGAATGCCTCCTATCCATCAGTAGAGATCAGCGGTGACATCACTGAGAATGCCGCCTATCCATCACTAGAGATCAGCGGTGACATCACTGAGAATGCCTCCTATCCATCAGTAGAGATCAGCGGTGACATCACTGAGAATGCCGCCTATCCATCACCAGAGATCAGAGGTGACATCACTGAGAATGCCTCCTATCCATCACTAGAGATCAGCGGTGACATCACTGAGAATGCCTCCTATCCATCACCAGAGATCAGCGGTGACATCACTGAGAATGCAGCCTATCCATCACCAGAGATCAGCAGTGACATCACTGAGAATGCCTCCTATCCATCACCAGAGATCAGCGGTGACATCACTGAGAATGCCTCCTATCCATCAGTAGAGATCAGCGGTGACATCACTGAGAATGCCGCCTATCCATCACCAGAGATCAGCAGTGACATCACTGAGAATGCCTCCTATCCATCACCAGAGATCAGCGGTGACATCACTGAGAATGCCTCCTATCCATCACCAGAGATCAGCAGTGACATCACTGAGAATGCCTCCTATCCATCACCAGAGATCAGAGGTGACATCACTGAGAATGCCTCCTATCCATCACTAGAGATCAGCGGTGACATCACTGAGAATGCCTCCTATCCATCACTAGAGATCAGCAGTGACATCACTGAGAATGCCTCCTATCCATCACTAGAGATCAGCGGTGACATCACTGAGAATGCCTCCTATCCATCACCAGAGATCAGCGGTGACATCACTGAGAATGCCACCTATCCATCACTAGAGATCAGCGGTGACATCACTGAGAATGCCGCCTATCCATCACTAGAGATCAGCGGTGACATCACTGAGAATGCCGCCTATCCATCACTAGAGATCAGCGGTGACATCACTGAGAATGCCGCCTATCCATCACTAGAGATCAGCGGTGACATCACTGAGAATGCCGCCTATCCATCACTAGAGATCAGCGGTGACATCACTGAGAATGCCGCCTTTCCATCACCAGAGATCAGCGGTGACATCACTGAGAATGCCTCCTATCCATCACTAGAGATCAGCGGTGACATCACTGAGAATGCCTCCTATCCATCACCAGAGATCAGCGGTGACATCACTGAGATTGCCACCTATCCATCACTAGAGATCAGCGGTGACATCACTGAGAATGCCTCCTATCCATCACCAGAGATCAGCGGTGACATCACTGAGAATGCCTCCTATCCATCACTAGAGATCAGCGGTGACATCACTGAGAATGCCGCCTATCCATCACTAGAGATCAGCGGTGACATCACTGAGAATGCCTCCTATCCATCACCAGAGATCAGCGGTGACATCACTGAGAATGCCTCCTATCCATCACTAGAGATCAGCGGTGACATCACTGAGAATGCCTCCTATCCATCACTAGAGATCAGCGGTGACATCACTGAGAATGCCGCCTATCCATCACTAGAGATCAGCGGTGACATCACTGAGAATGCCTCCTATCCATCACCAGAGATCAGCGGTGACATCACTGAGAATGCCGCCTATCCATCACCAGAGATCAGCGGTGACATCACTGAGAATGCCTCCTATCCATCACTAGAGATCAGCGGTGACATCACTGAGAATGCCTCCTATCCATCACTAGAGATCAGAGGTGACATCACTGAGAATGCCGCTTATCCATCACCAGAGATCAGCGGTGACATCACTGAGAATGCCGCCTATCCGTCACTAGAGATCAGCGGTGACATCACTGAGAATGCCTCCTATCCATCACTAGAGATCAGCGGTGACATCACTGAGAATGCCTCCTATCCATCACTAGAGATCAGCGGTGACATCACTGAGAATGCCTCCTATCCATCACCAGAGATCAGAGGTGACATCACTGAGAATGCCTCCTATCCATCACCAGAGATCAGCGGTGACATCACTGAGAATGCCTCCTATCCATCACCAGAGATCAGCGGTGACATCACTGAGAATGCCTCCTATCCATCACTAGAGATCAGCGGTGACATCACTGAGAATGCCTCCTATCCATCACTAGAGATCAGAGGTGACATCACTGAGAATGCCGCTTATCCATCACCAGAGATCAGCGGTGACATCACTGAGAATGCCGCCTATCCGTCACTAGAGATCAGCGGTGACATCACTGAGAATGCCTCCTATCCATCACTAGAGATCAGCGGTGACATCACTGAGAATGCCGCCTATCCATCACCAGAGATCAGCGGTGACATCACTGAGAATGCCGCCTATCCATCACCAGAGATCAGCGGTGACATCACTGAGAATGCCGCCTATCCATCACTAGAGATCAGCAGTGACATCACTGAGAATGCCGCCTATCCATCACTAGAGATCAGCGGTGACATCACTGAGAATGCCGCCTATCCATCACTAGAGATCAGCAGTGACATCACTGAGAATGCCGCCTATCCATCACCAGAGATCAGCGGTGACATCACTGAGAGTGCCACCTATCCATCACTAGAGATCAGCGGTGACATCACTGAGAATGCCTCCTATCCATCACTAGAGATCAGCGGTGACATCACTGAGAATGCCTCCTATCCATCACTAGAGATCAGCGGTGACATCACTGAGAATGCCTCCTATCCATCACCAGAGATCAGCGGTGACATCACTGAGAATGCCGCCTATCCATCACCAGAGATGAGCGGTGACATCACTGAGAATGCCACCTATCCATCACCAGAGATCAGCGGTGACATCACTGAGAATGCCGCCTATCCATCACTAGAGATCAGCAGTGACATCACTGAGAATGCCTCCTATCCATCACTAGAGATCAGCGGTGACATCACTGAGAATGCCTCCTATCCATCACCAGAGATCAGCGGTGACATCACTGAGAATGCCGCCTATCCATCACCAGAGATCAGCAGTGACATCACTGAGAATGCCGCCTATCCATCACTAGAGATCAGCGGTGACATCACTGAGAATGCCTCCTATCCATCACCAGAGATCAGCGGTGACATCACTGAGAATGCCGCCTATCCATCACCAGAGATCAGCAGTGACATCACTGAGAATGCCGCCTATCCATCACTAGAGATCAGCAGTGACATCACTGAGAATGCCGCCTATCCATCACTAGAGATCAGCGGTGACATCACTGAGAATGCCTCCTATCCATCACCAGAGATCAGCGGTGACATCACTGAGAATGCCGCCTATCCATCACCAGAGATCAGCGGTGACATCACTGAGAATGCCACCTATCCATCACCAGAGATCAGCGGTGACATCACTGAGAATGCCGCCTATCCATCACTAGAGATCAGCAGTGACATCACTGAGAATGCCTCCTATCCATCACCAGAGATCAGCGGTGACATCACTGAGAATGCCACCTATCCATCACCAGAGATCAGCGGTGACATCACTGAGAATGCCGCCTATCCATCACTAGAGATCAGAGGTGACATCACTGAGAATGCCGCATATCCATCACTAGAGATCAGAGGTGACATCACTGAGAATGCCTCCTATCCATCACTAGAGATCAGCGGTGACATCACTGAGAATGCCTCCTATCCATCACCAGAGATCAGCGGTGACATCACTGAGAATGCCGCCTATCCATCACCAGAGATCAGCGGTGACATCACTGAGAATGCCTCCTATCCATCACCAGAGATCAGCGGTGACATCACTGAGAATGCCGCCTATCCATCACTAGAGATCAGAGGTGACATCACTGAGAATGCCACCTATCCATCACTAGAGATCAGAGGTGACATCACTGAGAATGCCTCCTATCCATCACTAGAGATCAGCGGTGACATCACTGAGAATGCCTCCTATCCATCACTAGAGATCAGCGGTGACATCACTGAGAATGCCGCCTATCCATCACTAGAGATCAGAGGTGACATCACTGAGAATGCCGCCTATCCATCACTAGAGATCAGCGGTGACATCACTGAGAATGCCGCCTATCCATCACTAGAGATCAGCGGTGACATCACTGAGAATGCCTCCTATCCATCACTAGAGATCAGCGGTGACATCACTGAGAATGCCGCCTATCCATCACTAGAGATCAGCGGTGACATCACTGAGAATGCCTCCTATCCATCACTAGAGATCAGAGGTGACATCACTGAGAATGCCACCTATCCATCACTAGAGATCAGAGGTGACATCACTGAGAATGCCGCCTATCCATCACCAGAGATCAGCGGTGACATCACTGAGAATGCCTCCTATCCATCACTAGAGATCAGCGGTGACATCACTGAGAATGCCTCCTATCCATCACTAGAGATCAGCGGTGACATCACTGAGAATGCCGCCTATCCATCACCAGAGATCAGCGGTGACATCACTGAGAATGCCTCCTATCCATCACTAGAGATCAGCGGTGACATCACTGAGAATGCCGCCTATCCATCACCAGAGATCAGCGGTGACATCACTGAGAATGCCTCCTATCCATCACTAGAGATCAGCGGTGACATCACTGAGAATGCCTCCTATCCATCACCAGAGATCAGCGGTGACATCACTGAGAATGCCGCCTATCCATCACTAGAGATCAGCGGTGACATCACTGAGAATGCCTTCTATCCATCACTAGAGATCAGCGGTGACATCACTGAGAATGCCTCCTATCCATCACTAGAGATCAGCGGTGACATCACTGAGAATGCCTCCTATCCATCACTAGAGATCAGAGGTGACATCACTGAGAATGCCACCTATCCATCACCAGAGATCAGTGGTGACATCACTGAGAATGCCGCCTATCCATCACCAGAGATCAGCGGTGACATCACTGAGAATGCCTCCTATCCATCACTAGAGATCAGCGGTGACATCACTGAGAATGCCTCCTATCCATCACTAGAGATCAGCAGTGACATCACTGAGAATGCCGCCTATCCATCACCAGAGATCAGCGGTGACATCACTGAGAATGCCTCCTATCCATCACCAGAGATCAGCGGTGACATCACTGAGAATGCCTCCTATCCATCAGTAGAGATCAGAGGTGACATCACTGAGAATGCCGCCTATCCATCACCAGAGATCAGCGGTGACATCACTGAGAATGCCTCCTATCCATCACTAGAGATCAGCTGTGACATCACTGAGAATGCCGCCTATCCATCACTAGAGATCAGCGGTGACATCACTGAGAATGCCGCCTATCCATCACCAGAGATCAGCGGTGACATCACTGAGAATGCCTCCTATCCATCACTAGAGATCAGCTGTGACATCACTGAGAATGCCGCCTATCCATCACTAGAGATCAGCGGTGACATCACTGAGAATGCCTCCTATCCATCACTAGAGATCAGCGGTGACATCACTGAGAATGCCACCTATCCATCACCAGAGATCAGCGGTGACATCACTGAGAATGCCTCCTATCCATCACCAGAGATCAGCGGTGACATTACTGAGAATGCCACCTATCCATCACCAGAGATCAGCGGTGACATCACTGAGAATGCCTCCTATCCATCACTAGAGATCAGAGGTGACATCATTGAGAATGCCACCTATCCATCACCAGAGATCAGAGGTGACATCACTGAGAATGCCGCCTATCCATCACTAGAGATCAGCGGTGACATCACTGAGAATGCCACCTATCCATCACCAGAGATCAGCGGTGACATCACTGAGAATGCCTCCTATCCATCACTAGAGATCAGAGGTGACATCATTGAGAATGCCACCTATCCATCACCAGAGATCAGAGGTGACATCACTGAGAATGCCGCCTATCCATCACCAGAGATCAGCGGTGACATTACTGAGAATGCCACCTATCCATCACCAGAGATCAGCGGTGACATCACTGAGAATGCCTCCTATCCATCACTAGAGATCAGAGGTGACATCATTGAGAATGCCGCCTATCCATCACTAGAGATCAGAGGTGACATCACTGAGAATGCCTCCTATCCATCACTAGAGATCAGCGGTGACATCACTGAGAATGCCGCCTATCCATCACTAGAGATCAGAGGTGACATCACTGAGAATGCCTCCTATCCATCACTAGAGATCAGCGGTGACATCACTGAGAATGCCGCCTATCCATCACCAGAGATCAGCAGTGATATCACTGAGAATGCCACCTATCCATCACCAGAGATCAGCGGTGACATCACTGAGAATGCCGCCTATCCATCACTAGAGATCAGCGGTGACATCACTGAGAATGCCTCCTATCCATCACTAGAGATCAGCGGTGACATCACTGAGAATGCCACCTATCCATCACTAGAGATCAGAGGTGACATCACTGAGAATGCCACCTATCCATCACTAGAGATCAGCGGTGACATCACTGAGAATGCCGCCTATCCATCACTAGAGATCAGCGGTGACATCACTGAGAATGCCACCTATCCATCACTAGAGATCAGCGGTGACATCACTGAGAATGCCTCCTATCCATCACCAGAGATCAGCGGTGACATCACTGAGAATGCCACCTATCCATCACTAGAGATCAGAGGTGACATCACTGAGAATGCCGCCTATCCATCACTAGAGATCAGAGGTGACATCACTGAGAATGCCGCCTATCCATCACCAGAGATCAGCGGTGACATCACTGAGAATGCCTCCTATCCATCACTAGAGATCAGCGGTGACATCACTGAGAATGCCTCCTATCCATCACTAGAGATCAGAGGTGACATCATTGAGAATGCCGCCTATCCATCACTAGAGATCAGCGGTGACATCACTGAGAATGCCTCCTATCCATCACTAGAGATCAGCGGTGACATCACTGAGAATGCCGCCTATCCATCACTAGAGATCAGCGGTGACATCACTGAGAATGCCGCCTATCCATCACTAGAGATCAGCGGTGACATCACTGAGAATGCCGCCTATCCATCACTAGAGATCAGCGGTGACATCACTGAGAATGCCTCCTATCCATCACTAGAGATCAGCGGTGACATCACTGAGAATGCCTCCTATCCATCACTAGAGATCAGAGGTGACATCATTGAGAATGCAGCCTATCCATCACCAGAGATCAGTGGTGACATCACTGAGAATGCCGCCTATCCATCACTAGAGATCAGCGGTGACATCACTGAGAATGCCTCCTATCCATCACTAGAGATCAGCGGTGACATCACTGAGAATGCCACCTATCCATCACTAGAGATCAGAGGTGACATCACTGAGAATGCCACCTATCTATCACTAGAGATCAGCGGTGACATCACTGAGAATGCCTCCTATCCATCACTAGAGATCAGAGGTGACATCACTGAGAATGCCTCCTATCCATCACCAGAGATCAGCGGTGACATCACTGAGAATGCCGCCTATCCATCACTAGAGATCAGAGGTGACATCACTGAGAATGCCTCCTATCCATCACTAGAGATCAGCGGTGACATCACTGAGAATGCCACCTATCCATCACCAGAGATCAGAGGTGACATCACTGAGAATGCCACCTATCTATCACTAGAGATCAGCAGTGACATCACTGAGAATGCCGCCTATCCATCACCAGAGATCAGCGGTGACATCACTGAGAATGCCTCCTATCCATCACTAGAGATCAGAGGTGACATCACTGAGAATGCCGCCTATCCATCACCAGAGATCAGCGGTGACATCACTGAGAATGCCGCCTATCCATCACCAGAGATCAGCGGTGACATCACTGAGAATGCCGCCTATCCATCACTAGAGATCAGCGGTGACATCACTGAGAATGCCTCCTATCCATCACTAGAGATCAGCGGTGACATCACTGAGAATGCCTCCTATCCATCACCAGAGATCAGAGGTGACATCACTGAGAATGCCACCTATCCATCACTAGAGATCAGCGGTGACATCACTGAGAATGCCGCCTATCCATCACCAGAGATCAGCGGTGACATCACTGAGAATACCACCTATCCATCACCAGAGATCAGAGGTGACATCACTGAGAATGCCTCCTATCCATCACCAGAGATCAGAGGTGACATCACTGAGAATGCCTCCTATCCATCACTAGAGATCAGCAGTGACATCACTGAGAATACCACCTATCCATCACTAGAGATCAGCGGTGACATCACTGAGAATGCCGCCTATCCATCACCAGAGATCAGCGGTGACATCACTGAGAATGCCGCCTATCCATCACCAGAGATCAGCGGTGACATCACTGAGAATGCCACCTATCCATCACTAGAGATCAGAGGTGACATCACTGAGAATGCCGCCTATCCATCACCAGAGATCAGCGGTGACATCACTGAGAATGCCTCCTATCCATCACTAGAGATCAGCGGTGACATCACTGAGAATGCCTCCTATCCATCACTAGAGATCAGCGGTGACATCACTGAGAATGCCTCCTATCCATCACCAGAGATCAGCAGTGACATCACTGAGAATGCCTCCTATCCATCACTAGAGATCAGCGGTGACATCACTGAGAATGCCTCCTATCCATCACTAGAGATCAGAGGTGACATCACTGAGAATGCCTCCTATCCATCACTAGAGATCAGCGGTGACATCACTGAGAATGCCTCCTATCCATCACTAGAGATCAGAGGTGACATCACTGAGAATGCCGCCTATCCATCACCAGAGATCAGCGGTGACATCACTGAGAATGCCTCCTATCCATCACCAGAGATCAGCGGTGACATCACTGAGAATGCAGCCTATCCATCACCAGAGATCAGCGGTGACATCACTGAGAATGCCTCCTATCCATCACCAGAGATCAGAGGTGACATCACTGAGAATGCCTCCTATCCATCACCAGAGATCAGCGGTGACATCACTGAGAATGCCTCCTATCCATCACCAGAGATCAGCGGTGACATCACTGAGAATGCCTCCTATCCATCACTAGAGATCAGCGGTGACATCACTGAGAATGCCACCTATCCATCACCAGAGATCAGAGGTGACATCACTGAGAATGCCTCCTATCCATCACCAGAGATCAGCGGTGACATCACTGAGAATGCCGCCTATCCATCACCAGAGATCAGAGGTGACATCACTGAGAATGCCTCCTATCCATCACTAGAGATCAGCGGTGACATCACTGAGAATGCCGCCTATCCATCACTAGAGATCAGCGGTGACATCACTGAGAATGCCTCCTATCCATCACTAGAGATCAGCGGTGACATCACTGAGAATGCCGCCTATCCATCACTAGAGATCAGCGGTGACATCACTGAGAATGCCGCCTATCCATCACTAGAGATCAGCGGTGACATCACTGAGAATGCCTCCTATCCATCACTAGAGATCAGAGGTGACATCACTGAGAATGCCTCCTATCCATCACTAGAGATCAGCGGTGACATCACTGAGAATGCCTCCTATCCATCACTAGAGATCAGCGGTGACATCACTGAGAATGCCGCCTATCCATCACTAGAGATCAGCGGTGACATCACTGAGAATGCCTCCTATCCATCACTAGAGATCAGCGGTGACATCACTGAGAATGCCACCTATCCATCACCAGAGATCAGAGGTGACATCACTGAGAATGCCTCCTATCCATCACCAGAGATCAGCGGTGACATCACTGAGAATGCCTCCTATCCATCACCAGAGATCAGCGGTGACATCACTGAGAATGCCGCCTATCCATCACCAGAGATCAGCGGTGACATCACTGAGAATGCCGCCTATCCATCACCAGAGATCAGCGGTGACATCACTGAGAATGCTTCCTATCCATCACCAGAGATCAGCGGTGACATCACTGAGAATGCCGCCTATCCATCACTAGAGATCAGCGGTGACATCACTGAGAATGCCTCCTATCCATCACTAGAGATCAGCGGTGACATCACTGAGAATGCCGCCTATCCATCACCAGAGATCAGCGGTGACATCACTGAGAATGCCTCCTATCCATCACCAGAGATCAGAGGTGACATCACTGAGAATGCCTCCTATCCATCACTAGAGATCAGCGGTGACATCACTGAGAATGCCTCCTATCCATCACTAGAGATCAGCGGTGACATCACTGAGAATGCCTCCTATCCATCACCAGAGATCAGCGGTGACATCACTGAGAATGCCGCCTATCCATCACTAGAGATCAGCGGTGACATCACTGAGAATGCCTCCTATCCATCACCAGAGATCAGCGGTGACATCACTGAGAATGCCGCCTATCCATCACTAGAGATCAGCGGTGACATCACTGAGAATGCCTCCTATCCATCACTAGAGATCAGCGGTGACATCACTGAGAATGCCGCCTATCCATCACCAGAGATCAGCGGTGACATCACTGAGAATGCCTCCTATCCATCACCAGAGATCAGCGGTGACATCACTGAGAATGCCTCCTATCCATCACCAGAGATCAGAGGTGACATCACTGAGAATGCCGCCTATCCATCACCAGAGATCAGCGGTGACATCACTGAGAATGCCGCCTATCCATCACTAGAGATCAGCGGTGACATCACTGAGAATGCCACCTATCCATCACCAGAGATCAGCGGTGACATCACTGAGAATGCCTCCTATCCATCACTAGAGATCAGCGGTGACATCACTGAGAATGCCGCCTATCCATCACTAGAGATCAGCGGTGACATCACTGAGAATGCCGCCTATCCATCACCAGAGATCAGCGGTGACATCACTGAGAATGCCGCCTATCCATCACCAGAGATCAGCAGTGACATCACTGAGAATGCCGCCTATCCATCACCAGAGATCAGCAGTGACATCACTGAGAATGCCGCCTATCCATCACCAGAGATCAGCAGTGACATCACTGAGAATGCCGCCTATCCATCACCAGAGATCAGCAGTGACATCACTGAGAATGCCTCCTATCCATCACCAGAGATCAGCGGTAACATCACTGAGAATGCCGCCTATCCATCACCAGAGATCAGCAGTGACATCACTGAGAATGCCTCCTATCCATCACTAGAGATCAGCAGTGACATCACTGAGAATGCCTCCTATCCATCACCAGAGATCAGAGGTGACATCACTGAGAATGCCACCTATCCATCACTAGAGATCAGCGGTGACATCACTGAGAATGCCGCCTATCCATCACCAAAGATCAGCAGTGACATCACTGAGAATGCCGCCTATCCATCACCAGAGATCAGCAGTGACATCACTGAGAATGCCTCCTATCCATCACCCGAGATCAGCAGTGACATCACTGAGAATGCCGCCTATCCATCACCAGAGATCAGCGGTGACATCACTGAGAATGCCACCTATCCATCACCAGAGATCAGCGGTGACATCACTGAGAATGCCACCTATCCATCACCAGAGATCAGCGGTGACATCACTGAGAATGCCTCCTATCCATCACCAGAGATCAGCGGTGACATCACTGAGAATGCCGCCTATGCATCACCAGAGATCAGCAGTGACATCACTGAGAATGCCTCCTATCCATCACTAGAGATCAGCAGTGACATCACTGAGAATGCCACCTATCCATCACCAGAGATCAGCGGTGACATCACTGAGAATGCCACCTATCCATCACCAGAGATCAGCGGTGACATCACTGAGAATGCCGCCTATCCATCACCAGAGATCAGCGGTGACATCACTGAGAATGCCGCCTATCCATCACCAGAGATCAGCGGTGACATCACTGAGAATGCCTCCTATCCATCACTAGAGATCAGCAGTGACATCACTGAGAATGCCGCCTATCCATCACTAGAGATCAGCGGTGACATCACTGAGAATGCCGCCTATCCATCACCAGAGATCAGCGGTGACATCACTGAGAATGCCTCCTATCCATCACTAGAGATCAGCAGTGACATCACTGAGAATGCCGCCTATCCATCACTAGAGATCAGCGGTGACATCACTGAGAATGCCGCCTATCCATCACCAGAGATCAGCAGTGACATCACTGAGAATGCCACCTATCCATCACCAGAGATCAGCGGTGACATCACTGAGAATGCCGCCTATCCATCACCAGAGATCAGCAGTGACATCACTGAGAATGCCGCCTATCCATCACCAGAGATCAGCGGTGACATCACTGAGAATGCCTCCTATCCATCACCAGAGATCAGAGGTGACATCACTGAGAATGCCGCCTATCCATCACCAGAGATCAGCGGTGACATCACTGAGAATGCCGCCTATCCATCACTAGAGATCAGCGGTGACATCACTGAGAATGCCGCCTATCCATCACCAGAGATCAGAGGTGACATCACTGAGAATGCCTCCTATCCATCACTAGATATCAGCGGTGACATCACTGAGAATGCCTCCTATCCATCACCAGAGATCAGAGGTGACATCACTGAGAATGCCGCCTATCCATCACCAGAGATCAGCGGTGACATCACTGAGAATGCCGCCTATCCATCACCAGAGATCAGCGGTGACATCACTGAGAATGCCGCCTATCCATCACTAGAGATCAGAGGTGACATCACTGAGAATGCCTCCTATCCATCACTAGAGATCAGCGGTGACATCACTGAGAATGCCAACTATCCATCACTAGAGATCAGCGGTGACATCACTGAGAATGCCGCCTATCCATCACTAGAGATCAGCGGTGACATCACTGAGAATGCTGCCTATCCATCACTAGAGATCAGAGGTGACATCACTGAGAATGCCTCCTATCCATCACTAGAGATCAGCGGTGACATCACTGAGAATGCCTCCTATCCATCACTAGAGATCAGCGGTGACATCACTGAGAATGCTGCCTATCCATCACCAGAGATCAGAGGTGACATCACTGAGAATGCCGCCTATCCATCACCAGAGATCAGCGGTGACATCACTGAGAATGCCACCTATCCATCACTAGAGATCAGCGGTGACATCACTGAGAATGCCTCCTATCCATCACCAGAGATCAGCGGTGACATCACTGAGAATGCCACCTATCCATCACTAGAGATCACCGGTGACATCACTGAGAATGCCGCCTATCCATCACTAGAGATCAGCGGTGACATCACTGAGAATGCCTCCTATCCATCACCAGAGATCAGCGGTGACATCACTGAGAATGCCTCCTATCCATCACCAGAGATCAGCAGTGACATCACTGAGAATGCCTCCTATCCATCACCAGAGATCAGCGGTGACATCACTGAGAATGCCACCTATCCATCACCAGAGATCAGCGGTGACATCACTGAGAATGCCACCTATCCATCACCAGAGATCAGCAGTGACATCACTGAGAATGCCTCCTATCCATCACCAGAGATCAGCAGTGACATCACTGAGAATGCCACCTATCCATCACCAGAGATCAGCGGTGACATCACTGAGAATGCCACCTATCCATCACCAGAGATCAGCGGTGACATCACTGAGAATGCCTCCTATCCATCACCAGAGATCAGCGGTGACATCACTGAGAATGCCTCCTATCCATCACCAGAGATCAGCGGTGACATCACTGAGAATGCCACCTATCCATCACTAGAGATCAGCGGTGACATCACTGAGAATGCCACCTATCCATCACCAGAGATCAGCGGTGACATCACTGAGAATGCCGCCTATCCATCACCAGAGATCAGAGGTGACATCACTGAGAATGCCTCCTATCCATCACCAGAGATCAGCGGTGACATCACTGAGAATGCCTCCTATCCATCACTAGAGATCAGCGGTGACATCACTGAGAATGCCGCCTATCCATCACTAGAGATCAGAGGTGACATCACTGAGAATGCCACCTATCCATCACTAGAGATCAGCGGTGACATCACTGAGAATGCCACCTATCCATCACTAGAGATCAGCGGTGACATCACTGAGAATGCCACCTATCCATCACTAGAGATCAGCGGTGACATCACTGAGAATGCCTCCTATCCATCACTAGAGATCAGCGGTGACATCACTGAGAATGCCGCCTATCCATCACCAGAGATCAGAGGTGACATCACTGAGAATGCCTCCTATCCATCACCAGAGATCAGCGGTGACATCACTGAGAATGCCACCTATCCATCACCAGAGATCAGCGGTGACATCACTGAGAATGCCACCTATCCATCACCAGAGATCAGCGGTGACATCACTGAGAATGCCACCTATCCATCACCAGAGATCAGCGGTGACATCACTGAGAATGCCGCCTATCCATCACCAGAGATCAGCGGTGACATCACTGAGAATGCCGCCTATCCATCACCAGAGATCAGCGGTGACATCACTGAGAATGCCTCCTATCCATCACTAGAGATCAGCAGTGACATCACTGAGAATGCCGCCTATCCATCACCAGAGATCAGAGGTGACATCACTGAGAATGCCTCCTATCCATCACTAGAGATCAGCAGTGACATCACTGAGAATGCCACCTATCCATCACCAGAGATCAGCGGTGACATCACTGAGAATGCCGCCTATCCATCACCAGAGATCAGCAGTGACATCACTGAGAATGCCGCCTATCCATCACCAGAGATCAGAGGTGACATCACTGAGAATGCCTCCTATCCATCACCAGAGATCAGAGGTGACATCACTGAGAATGCCGCCTATCCATCACCAGAGATCAGCGGTGACATCACTGAGAATGCCGCCTATTCATCACCAGAGATCAGCGGTGACATCACTGAGAATGCCTCCTATCCATCACCAGAGATCAGCGGTGACATCACTGAGAATGCCGCCTATCCATCACCAGAGATCAGAGGTGACATCACTGAGAATGCCGCCTATCCATCACCAGAGATCAGCGGTGACATCACTGAGAATGCCTCCTATCCATCACCAGAGATCAGAGGTGACATCACTGAGAATGCCGCCTATCCATCACCAGAGATCAGCGGTGACATCACTGAGAATGCCACCTATCCATCACTAGAGATCAGCGGTGACATCACTGAGAATGCCTCCTATCCATCACCAGAGATCAGAGGTGACATCACTGAGAATGCCACCTATCCATCACCAGAGATCAGCGGTGACATCACTGAGAATGCCTCCTATCCATCACCAGAGATCAGAGGTGACATCACTGAGAATGCCGCCTATCCATCACTAGAGATCAGAGGTGACATCACTGAGAATGCCTCCTATCCATCAGTAGAGATCAGCGGTGACATCACTGAGAATGCCTCCTATCCATCACCAGAGATCAGCGGTGACATCACTGAGAATGCCTCCTATCCATCACCAGAGATCAGAGGTGACATCACTGAGAATGCCTCCTATCCATCAGTAGAGATCAGCGGTGACATCACTGAGAATGCCTCCTATCCATCACCAGAGATCAGCGGTGACATCACTGAGAATGCCGCCTATCCATCACCAGAGATCAGCAGTGACATCACTGAGAATGCCGCCTATCCATCACCAGAGATCAGCGGTGACATCACTGAGAATGCCACCTATCCATCACCAGAGATCAGCGGTGACATCACTGAGAATGCCGCCTATCCATCACCAGAGATCAGAGGTGACATCACTGAGAATGCCTCCTATCCATCAGTAGAGATCAGCGGTGACATCACTGAGAATGCCTCCTATCCATCACCAGAGATCAGAGGTGACATCACTGAGAATGCCTCCTATCCATCAGTAGAGATCAGCGGTGACATCACTGAGAATGCCTCCTATCCATCACCAGAGATCAGCGGTGACATCACTGAGAATGCCTCCTATCCATCACCAGAGATCAGCAGTGACATCACTGAGAATGCCGCCTATCCATCACCAGAGATCAGCGGTGACATCACTGAGAATGCCTCCTATCCATCACCAGAGATCAGCGGTGACATCACTGAGAATGCCTCCTATCCATCACTAGAGATCAGCGGTGACATCACTGAGAATGCCTCCTATCCATCACTAGAGATCAGTGGTGACATCACTGAGAATGCCTCCTATCCATCACCAGAGATCAGCAGTGACATCACTGAGAATGCTGCCTATCCATCACTAGAGATCAGCGGTGACATCACTGAGAATGCCTCCTATCCATCACTAGAGATCAGCGGTGACATCACTGAGAATGCCTCCTATCCATCACTAGAGATCAGTGGTGACATCACTGAGAATGCCTCCTATCCATCACCAGAGATCAGCAGTGACATCACTGAGAATGCCTCCTATCCATCACCAGAGATCAGCGGTGACATCACTGAGAATGCCTCCTATCCATCACCAGAGATCAGCGGTGACATCACTGAGAATGCCTCCTATCCATCACTAGAGATCAGCGGTGACATCACTGAGAATGCCTCCTATCCATCACTAGAGATCAGTGGTGACATCACTGAGAATGCCTCCTATCCATCACCAGAGATCAGCAGTGACATCACTGAGAATGCCTCCTATCCATCACCAGAGATCAGCGGTGACATCACTGAGAATGCCTCCTATCCATCACTAGAGATCAGCGGTGACATCACTGAGAATGCCTCCTATCCATCACTAGAGATCAGTGGTGACATCACTGAGAATGCCTCCTATCCATCACCAGAGATCAGCAGTGACATCACTGAGAATGCCTCCTATCCATCACCAGAGATCAGCAGTGACATCACTGAGAGTGTCGCCTATCCATCACCAGAGATCAGCGGTGACATCACTGAGAATGCCTCCTATCCATCACCAGAGATCAGAGGTGACATCACTGAGAATGCCTCCTATCCATCACCAGAGATCAGCGGTGACATCACTGAGAATGCCACCTATCCATCACTAGAGATCAGCAGTGACATCACTGAGAATGACTCCTATCCATCACCAGAGATCAGCGGTGACATCACTGAGAATGCCTCCTATCCATCACCAGAGATCAGCGGTGACATCACTGAGAGTGCCGCCTATCCATCACTAGAGATCAGAGGTGACATCACTGAGAATGCCGCCTATCCATCACTAGAGATCAGAGGTGACATCACTGAGAATGCCTCCTATCCATCACTAGAGATCAGCGGTGACATCACTGAGAATGCCTCCTATCCATCACTAGAGATCAGCGGTGACATCACTGAGAATGCCGCCTATCCATCACCAGAGATCAGCAGTGACATCACTGAGAATGCCTCCTATCCATCACCAGAGATCAGAGGTGACATCACTGAGAATGCCACCTATCCATCACTAGAGATCAGCAGTGACATCACTGAGAATGCCTCCTATCCATCACTAGAGATCAGAGGTGACATCACTGAGAATGCCTCCTATCCATCACTAGAGATCAGCGGTGACATCACTGAGAATGCCTCCTATCCATCACTAGAGATCAGCAGTGACATCACTGAGAATGCCTCCTATCCATCACCAGAGATCAGCGGTGACATCACTGAGAATGCCTCCTATCCATCACTAGAGATCAGCAGTGACATCACTGAGAATGCCTCCTATCCATCACCAGAGATCAGCGGTGACATCACTGAGAATGCCGCCTATCCGTCACTAGAGATCAGCGGTGACATCACTGAGAATGCCGCCTATCCATCACTAGAGATCAGAGGTGACATCACTGAGAATGCCGCCTATCCATCACTAGAGATCAGCGGTGACATCACTGAGAGTGCCGCCTATCCATCACTAGAGATCAGAGGTGACATCACTGAGAATGCTGCCTATCCATCACTAGAGATCAGAGGTGACATCACTGAGAATGCCTCCTATCCATCACTAGAGATCAGCGGTGACATCACTGAGAATGCTGCCTATCCATCACTAGAGATCAGCAGTGACATCACTGAGAATGCCTCCTATCCATCACCAGAGATCAGAGGTGACATCACTGAGAATGCCTCCTATCCATCACCAGAGATCAGCGGTGACATCACTGAGAGTGCCGCCTATCCATCACTAGAGATCAGAGGTGACATCACTGAGAATGCTGCCTATCCATCACTAGAGATCAGCAGTAACATCACTGAGAATGCCTCCTATCCATCACTAGAGATCAGCGGTGACATCACTGAGAATGCTGCCTATCCATCACTAGAGATCAGCGGTGACATCACTGAGAATGCTGCCTATCCATCACTAGAGATCAGCAGTGACATCACTGAGAATGCCTCCTATCCATCACTAGAGATCAGCGGTGACATCACTGAGAGTGCCGCCTATCCATCACTAGAGATCAGAGGTGACATCACTGAGAATGCCTCCTATCCATCACCAGAGATCAGCGGTGACATCACTGAGAATGCCTCCTATCCATCACTAGAGATCAGAGGTGACATCACTGAGAATGCCACCTATCTATCACCAGAGATCAGCAGTGACATCACTGAGAATGCCTCCTATCCATCACTAGAGATCAGCAGTGACATCACTGAGAATGCCGCCTATCCATCACCAGAGATCAGCGGTGACATCACTGAGAATGCCTCCTATCCATCACTAGAGATCAGAGGTGACATCACTGAGAATGCCGCCTATCCATCACCAGAGATCAGCGGTGACATCACTGAGAATGCCGCCTATCCATCACTAGAGATCAGAGGTGACATCACTGAGAATGCCGCCTATCCATCACCAGAGATCAGCGGTGACATCACTGAGAATGCCTCCTATCCATCACTAGAGATCAGAGGTGACATCACTGAGAATGCCGCCTATCCATCACCAGAGATCAGCGGTGACATCACTGAGAATGCCTCCTATCCATCACTAGAGATCAGAGGTGACATCACTGAGAATGCCGCCTATCCATCACCAGAGATCAGCGGTGACATCACTGAGAATGCCGCCTATCCATCACTAGAGATCAGCAGTGACATCACTGAGAATGCCTCCTATCCATCACTAGAGATCAGCGGTGACATCACTGAGAATGCCTCCTATCCATCACTAGAGACCAGCGGTGACATCACTGAGAATGCCTCCTATCCATCACTAGAGATCAGTGGTGACATCACTGAGAATGCCTCCTATCCATCACTAGAGATCAGAGGTGACATCACTGAGAATGCCTCCTATCCATCACTAGAGACCAGCGGTGACATCACTGAGAATGCCTCCTATCCATCACTAGAGATCAGTGGTGACATCACTGAGAATGCCTCCTATCCATCACCAGAGATCAGTGGTGACATCACTGAGAATGCCTCCTATCCATCACTAGAGATCAGCGGTGACATCACTGAGAATGCCGCCTATCCATCACTAGAGATCAGCGGTGACATCACTGAGAATGCCTCCTATCCATCACTAGAGATCAGCGGTGACATCACTGAGAATGCCGCCTATCCATCACTAGAGATCAGCGGTGACATCACTGAGAATGCCTCCTATCCATCACTAGAGATCAGCGGTGACATCACTGAGAATGCCGCCTATCCATCACTAGAGATCAGCGGTGACATCACTGAGAATGCTGCCTATCCATCACTAGAGATCAGCGGTGACATCACTGAGAATGCCTCCTATCCATCACCAGAGATCAGCGGTGACATCACTGAGAATGCCGCCTATCCATCACTAGAGATCAGCGGTGACATCACTGAGAATGCCTCCTATCCATCACTAGAGATCAGCGGTGACATCACTGAGAATGCCGCCTATCCATCACTAGAGATCAGCGGTGACATCACTGAGAATGCCTCCTATCCATCACTAGAGATCAGCGGTGACATCACTGAGAATGCCGCCTATCCATCACTAGAGATCAGCGGTGACATCACTGAGAATGCCTCCTATCCATCACCAGAGATCAGCGGTGACATCACTGAGAATTCCGCCTATCCATCACTAGAGATCAGTGGTGACATCACTGAGAATGCCCCCTATCCATCACTAGAGATCAGCGGTGACATCACTGAGAATGCCTCCTATCCATCACTAGAGATCAGCGGTGACATCACTGAGAATGCCTCCTATCCATCACTAGAGATCAGCGGTGACATCACTGAGAATGCCGCCTATCCATCACCAGAGATCAGAGGTGACATCACTGAGAATGCCTCCTATCCATCACCAGAGATCAGCGGTGACATCACTGAGAATGCCGCCTATCCATCACTAGAGATCAGTGGTGACATCACTGAGAATGCCTCCTATCCATCACTAGAGATCAGCGGTGACATCACTGAGAATGCCTCCTATCCATCACTAGAGATCAGCGGTGACATCACTGAGAATGCCTCCTATCCATCACTAGAGATCAGCGGTGACATCACTGAGAATGCCGCCTATCCATCACTAGAGATCAGCGGTGACATCACTGAGAATGCCTCCTATCCATCACCAGAGATCAGCGGTGACATCACTGAGAATGCCGCCTATCCATCACTAGAGATCAGTGGTGACATCACTGAGAATGCCTCCTATCCATCACTAGAGATCAGCGGTGACATCACTGAGAATGCCGCCTATCCATCACTAGAGATCAGCGGTGACATCACTGAGAATGCCGCCTATCCATCACCAGAGATCAGTGGTGACATCACTGAGAATGCCTCCTATCCATCACTAGAGATCAGCGGTGACATCACTGAGAATGCCTCCTATCCATCACCAGAGATCAGCGGTGACATCACTGAGAATGCCGCCTATCCATCACCAGAGATCAGTGGTGACATCACTGAGAATGCCTCCTATCCATCACTAGAGATCAGCGGTGACATCACTGAGAATGCCTCCTATCCATCACTAGAGATCAGCGGTGACATCACTGAGAATGCCGCCTATCCATCACTAGAGATCAGCGGTGACATCACTGAGAATGCCTCCTATCCATCACCAGAGATCAGCGGTGACATCACTGAGAATGCCTCCTATCCATCACTAGAGATCAGAGGTGACATCACTGAGAATGCCTCCTATCCATCACTAGAGATCAGCGGTGACATCACTGAGAATGCCTCCTATCCATCACTAGAGATCAGCGGTGACATCACTGAGAATGCCTCCTATCCATCACTAGAGATCAGCGGTGACATCACTGAGAATGCCTCCTATCCATCACTAGAGATCAGCGGTGACATCACTGAGAATGCCTCCTATCCATCACTAGAGATCAGCAGTGACATCACTGAGAATGCCTCCTATCCATCACCAGAGATCAGCGGTGACATCACTGAGAATGCCTCCTATCCATCACTAGAGATCAGCAGTGACATCACTGAGAATGCCGCCTATCCATCACTAGAGATCAGCGGTGACATCACTGAGAGTGCCGCCTATCCATCACTAGAGATCAGAGGTGACATCACTGAGAATGCTGCCTATCCATCACTAGAGATCAGAGGTGACATCACTGAGAATGCTGCCTATCCATCACTAGAGATCAGCAGTGACATCACTGAGAATGCCGCCTATCCATCACTAGAGATCAGAGGTGACATCACTGAGAATGCTGCCTATCCATCACTAGAGATCAGAGGTGACATCACTGAGAATGCTGCCTATCCATCACTAGAGATCAGCAGTGACATCACTGAGAATGCCTCCTATCCATCACTAGAGATCAGCGGTGACATCACTGAGAGTGCCGCCTATCCATCACTAGAGATCAGAGGTGACATCACTGAGAATGCTGCCTATCCATCACTAGAGATCAGAGGTGACATCACTGAGAATGCCTCCTATCCATCACTAGAGATCAGCGGTGACATCACTGAGAATGCTGCCTATCCATCACTAGAGATCAGCAGTGACATCACTGAGAATGCCTCCTATCCATCACCAGAGATCAGCGGTGACATCACTGAGAATGCCTCCTATCCATCACTAGAGATCAGCGGTGACATCACTGAGAATGCCTCCTATCCATCACTAGAGATCAGAGGTGACATCACTGAGAATGCCACCTATCTATCACCAGAGATCAGCAGTGACATCACTGAGAATGCCTCCTATCCATCACCAGAGATCAGCGGTGACATCACTGAGAATGCCTCCTATCCATCACCAGAGATCAGCAGTGACATCACTGAGAATGCCGCCTATCCATCACTAGAGATCAGAGGTGACATCACTGAGAATGCCTCCTATCCATCACCAGAGATCAGCGGTGACATCACTGAGAATGCCTCCTATCCATCACCAGAGATCAGCGGTGACATCACTGAGAATGCCTCCTATCCATCACTAGAGATCAGAGGTGACATCACTGAGAATGCCGCCTATCCATCACTAGAGATCAGAGGTGACATCACTGAGAATGCCTCCTATCCATCACTAGAGATCAGAGGTGACATCACTGAGAATGCCGCCTATCCATCACCAGAGATCAGCGGTGACATCACTGAGAATGCCGCCTATCCATCACTAGAGATCAGAGGTGACATCACTGAGAATGCCGCCTATCCATCACCAGAGATCAGCGGTGACATCACTGAGAATGCCTCCTATCCATCACTAGAGATCAGAGGTGACATCACTGAGAATGCCGCCTATCCATCACCAGAGATCAGCGGTGACATCACTGAGAATGCCTCCTATCCATCACTAGAGATCAGAGGTGACATCACTGAGAATGCCGCCTATCCATCACCAGAGATCAGCGGTGACATCACTGAGAATGCCGCCTATCCATCACTGGAGATCAGCAGTGACATCACTGAGAATGCCTCCTATCCATCACTAGAGATCAGCGGTGACATCACTGAGAATGCCTCCTATCCATCACTAGAGACCAGCGGTGACATCACTGAGAATGCCTCCTATCCATCACTAGAGATCAGCGGTGACATCACTGAGAATGCCTCCTATCCATCACTAGAGATCAGCGGTGACATCACTGAGAATGCCTCCTATCCATCACTAGAGATCAGCGGTGACATCACTGAGAATGCCTCCTATCCATCACTAGAGATCAGCGGTGACATCACTGAGAATGCCTCCTATCCATCACTAGAGACCAGCGGTGACATCACTGAGAATGCCTCCTATCCATCACTAGAGATCAGTGGTGACATCACTGAGAATGCCTCCTATCCATCACCAGAGATCAGTGGTGACATCACTGAGAATGCCGCCTATCCATCACTAGAGATCAGCGGTGACATCACTGAGAATGCCTCCTATCCATCACTAGAGATCAGCGGTGACATCACTGAGAATGCCGCCTATCCATCACTAGAGATCAGCGGTGACATCACTGAGAATGCCTCCTATCCATCACTAGAGATCAGCGGTGACATCACTGAGAATGCCGCCTATCCATCACTAGAGATCAGCGGTGACATCACTGAGAATGCCTCCTATCCATCACTAGAGATCAGCGGTGACATCACTGAGAATGCTGCCTATCCATCACTAGAGATCAGCGGTGACATCACTGAGAATGCCTCCTATCCATCACCAGAGATCAGCGGTGACATCACTGAGAATGCCGCCTATCCATCACTAGAGATCAGCGGTGACATCACTGAGAATGCCTCCTATCCATCACTAGAGATCAGCGGTGACATCACTGAGAATGCCGCCTATCCATCACTAGAGATCAGCGGTGACATCACTGAGAATGCCTCCTATCCATCACTAGAGATCAGCGGTGACATCACTGAGAATGCCGCCTATCCATCACTAGAGATCAGCGGTGACATCACTGAGAATGCCTCCTATCCATCACCAGAGATCAGCGGTGACATCACTGAGAATGCCGCCTATCCATCACTAGAGATCAGTGGTGACATCACTGAGAATGCCTCCTATCCATCACTAGAGATCAGCGGTGACATCACTGAGAATGCCTCCTATCCATCACTAGAGATCAGCGGTGACATCACTGAGAATGCCGCCTATCCATCACCAGAGATCAGAGGTGACATCACTGAGAATGCCGCCTATCCATCACTAGAGATCAGCGGTGACATCACTGAGAATGCCTCCTATCCATCACCAGAGATCAGCGGTGACATCACTGAGAATGCCGCCTATCCATCACTAGAGATCAGAGGTGACATCACTGAGAATGCCTCCTATCCATCACCAGAGATCAGTGGTGACATCACTGAGAATGCCACCTATCCATCACCAGAGATCAGCGGTGACATCACTGAGAATGCCTCCTATCCATCACCAGAGATCAGCGGTGACATCACTGAGAATGCCTCCTATCCATCACTAGAGATCAGCGGTGACATCACTGAGGATGCCCCCTATCCATCACTAGAGATCAGCGGTGACATCACTGAGAATGCCTCCTATCCATCACTAGAGATCAGCGGTGACATCACTGAGAATGCCTCCTATCCATCACCAGAGATCAGCGGTGACATCACTGAGAATGCCTCCTATCCATCACTAGAGATCAGCGGTGACATCACTGAGAATGCCTCCTATCCATCACCAGAGATCAGCGGTGACATCACTGAGAATGCCGCCTATCCATCACCAGAGATCAGCGGTGACATCACTGAGAATGCCTCCTATCCATCACTAGAGATCAGCGGTGACATCACTGAGAATGCCTCCTATCCATCACTAGAGATCAGCGGTGACATCACTGAGAATGCCGCCTATCCATCACTAGAGATCAGCGGTGACATCACTGAGAATGCCTCCTATCCATCACCAGAGATCAGCGGTGACATCACTGAGAATGCCTCCTATCCATCACTAGAGATCAGAGGTGACATCACTGAGAATGCCTCCTATCCATCACTAGAGATCAGCGGTGACATCACTGAGAATGCCTCCTATCCATCACTAGAGATCAGCGGTGACATCACTGAGAATGCCTCCTATCCATCACTAGAGATCAGCGGTGACATCACTGAGAATGCCTCCTATCCATCACTAGAGATCAGCGGTGACATCACTGAGAATGCCGCCTATCCATCACTAGAGATCAGCAGTGACATCACTGAGAATGCCTCCTATCCATCACTAGAGATCAGCGGTGACATCACTGAGAATGCCGCCTATCCATCACTAGAGATCAGCGGTGACATCACTGAGAATGCCGCCTATCCATCACTAGAGATCAGCAGTGACATCACTGAGAATGCCTCCTATCCATCACTAGAGATCAGCGGTGACATCACTGAGAATGCCGCCTATCCATCACTAGAGATCAGCGGTGACATCACTGAGAATGCCTCCTATCCATCACTAGAGATCAGCAGTGACATCACTGAGAATGCCTCCTATCCATCACCAGAGATCAGCGGTGACATCACTGAGAGTGCCGCCTATCCATCACTAGAGATCAGAGGTGACATCACTGAGAATGCTGCCTATCCATCACTAGAGATCAGAGGTGACATCACTGAGAATGCCTCCTATCCATCACTAGAGATCAGCAGTGACATCACTGAGAATGCCTCCTATCCATCACTAGAGATCAGCGGTGACATCACTGAGAGTGCCGCCTATCCATCACTAGAGATCAGAGGTGACATCACTGAGAATGCTGCCTATCCATCACTAGAGATCAGAGGTGACATCACTGAGAATGCCTCCTATCCATCACTAGAGATCAGCGGTGACATCACTGAGAATGCTGCCTATCCATCACTAGAGATCAGCAGTGACATCACTGAGAATGCCTCCTATCCATCACCAGAGATCAGCGGTGACATCACTGAGAATGCCTCCTATCCATCACTAGAGATCAGCGGTGACATCACTGAGAATGCCTCCTATCCATCACTAGAGATCAGAGGTGACATCACTGAGAATGCCTCCTATCCATCACCAGAGATCAGCGGTGACATCACTGAGAATGCCGCCTATCCATCACTAGAGATCAGCGGTGACATCACTGAGAATGCCTCCTATCCATCACTAGAGATCAGAGGTGACATCACTGAGAATGCCTCCTATCCATCACCAGAGATCAGCGGTGACATCACTGAGAATGCCTCCTATCCATCACCAGAGATCAGCGGTGACATCACTGAGAATGCCGCCTATCCATCACTAGAGATCAGCGGTGACATCACTGAGAATGCCGCCTATCCATCACTAGAGATCAGAGGTGACATCACTGAGAATGCCTCCTATCCATCACCAGAGATCAGCGGTGACATCACTGAGAATGCCTCCTATCCATCACCAGAGATCAGCGGTGACATCACTGAGAATGCCTCCTATCCATCACCAGAGATCAGCAGTGACATCACTGAGAATGCCGCCTATCCATCACTAGAGATCAGAGGTGACATCACTGAGAATGCCTCCTATCCATCACCAGAGATCAGCGGTGACATCACTGAGAATGCCTCCTATCCATCACTAGAGATCAGCAGTGACATCACTGAGAATGCCTCCTATCCATCACTAGAGATCAGCGGTGACATCACTGAGAATGCCGCCTATCCATCACCAGAGATCAGAGGTGACATCACTGAGAATGCCTCCTATCCATCACTAGAGATCAGAGGTGACATCACTGAGAATGCCGCCTATCCATCACCAGAGATCAGCGGTGACATCACTGAGAATGCCTCCTATCCATCACCAGAGATCAGCGGTGACATCACTGAGAATGCCGCCTATCCATCACCAGAGATCAGCGGTGACATCACTGAGAATGCCGCCTATCCATCACTAGAGATCAGCAGTGACATCACTGAGAATGCCTCCTATCCATCACTAGAGATCAGCGGTGACATCACTGAGAATGCCTCCTATCCATCACTAGAGACCAGCGGTGACATCACTGAGAATGCCTCCTATCCATCACTAGAGATCAGAGGTGACATCACTGAGAATGCCGCCTATCCATCACTAGAGATCAGAGGTGACATCACTGAGAATGCCTCCTATCCATCACTAGAGATCAGAGGTGACATCACTGAGAATGCCTCCTATCCATCACTAGAGATCAGCGGTGACATCACTGAGAATGCCGCCTATCCATCACTAGAGATCAGCGGTGACATCACTGAGAATGCCTCCTATCCATCACTAGAGATCAGCGGTGACATCACTGAGAATGCCTCCTATCCATCACTAGAGATCAGAGGTGACATCACTGAGAATGCCTCCTATCCATCACTAGAGATCAGAGGTGACATCACTGAGAATGCCTCCTATCCATCACTAGAGATCAGAGGTGACATCACTGAGAATGCCTCCTATCCATCACTAGAGATCAGCAGTGACATCACTGAGAATGCCTCCTATCCATCACTAGAGATCAGCGGTGACATCACTGAGAATGCCTCCTATCCATCACTAGAGATCAGCGGTGACATCACTGAGAATGCCTCCTATCCATCACTAGAGATCAGCGGTGACATCACTGAGAATGCCTCCTATCCATCACTAGAGATCAGCGGTGACATCACTGAGAATGCCTCCTATCCATCACTAGAGATCAGCGGTGACATCACTGAGAATGCCTCCTATCCATCACTAGAGATCAGCGGTGACATCACTGAGAATGCCTCCTATCCATCACTAGAGATCAGCGGTGACATCACTGAGAATGCCTCCTATCCATCACTAGAGATCAGCGGTGACATCACTGAGAATGCCGCCTATCCATCACTAGAGATCAGAGGTGACATCACTGAGAATGCCACCTATCCATCACTAGAGATCAGAGGTGACATCACTGAGAATGCCTCCTATCCATCACTAGAGATCAGCGGTGACATCACTGAGAATGCTGCCTATCCATCACTAGAGATCAGCGGTGACATCACTGAGAATGCCTCCTATCCATCACCAGAGATCAGCGGTGACATCACTGAGAATGCCGCCTATCCATCACTAGAGATCAGCGGTGACATCACTGAGAATGCCTCCTATCCATCACTAGAGATCAGCGGTGACATCACTGAGAATGCCTCCTATCCATCACTAGAGATCAGCGGTGACATCACTGAGAATGCCGCCTATCCATCACTAGAGATCAGTGGTGACATCACTGAGAATGCCTCCTATCCATCACTAGAGATCAGCGGTGACATCACTGAGAATGCCTCCTATCCATCACTAGAGATCAGCGGTGACATCACTGAGAATGCCGCCTATCCATCACCAGAGATCAGCGGTGACATCACTGAGAATGCCGCCTATCCATCACTAGAGATCAGTGGTGACATCACTGAGAATGCCTCCTATCCATCACTAGAGATCAGCGGTGACATCACTGAGAATGCCTCCTATCCATCACTAGAGATCAGCGGTGACATCACTGAGAATGCCTCCTATCCATCACCAGAGATCAGCGGTGACATCACTGAGAATGCCGCCTATCCATCACCAGAGATCAGTGGTGACATCACTGAGAATGCCTCCTATCCATCACTAGAGATCAGCGGTGACATCACTGAGAATGCCTCCTATCCATCACTAGAGATCAGCGGTGACATCACTGAGAATGCCGCCTATCCATCACTAGAGATCAGCGGTGACATCACTGAGAATGCCTCCTATCCATCACCAGAGATCAGCGGTGACATCACTGAGAATGCCTCCTATCCATCACTAGAGATCAGAGGTGACATCACTGAGAATGCCTCCTATCCATCACTAGAGATCAGCGGTGACATCACTGAGAATGCCTCCTATCCATCACTAGAGATCAGCGGTGACATCACTGAGAATGCCTCCTATCCATCACCAGAGATCAGCGGTGACATCACTGAGAATGCCTCCTATCCATCACTAGAGATCAGAGGTGACATCACTGAGAATGCCTCCTATCCATCACTAGAGATCAGCGGTGACATCACTGAGAATGCCTCCTATCCATCACTAGAGATCAGAGGTGACATCACTGAGAATGCCTCCTATCCATCACTAGAGATCAGCGGTGACATCACTGAGAATGCCTCCTATCCATCACTAGAGATCAGCGGTGACATCACTGAGAATGCCGCCTATCCATCACCAGAGATCAGCGGTGACATCACTGAGAATGCCTCCTATCCATCACCAGAGATCAGCGGTGACATCACTGAGAATGCCTCCTATCCATCACTAGAGATCAGCGGTGACATCACTGAGAATGCCGCCTATCCATCACCAGAGATCAGCGGTGACATCACTGAGAATGCCGCCTATCCATCACTAGAGATCAGTGGTGACATCACTGAGAATGCCTCCTATCCATCACTAGAGATCAGCGGTGACATCACTGAGAATGCCTCCTATCCATCACTAGAGATCAGAGGTGACATCACTGAGAATGCCGCCTATCCATCACCAGAGATCAGCGGTGACATCACTGAGAATGCCGCCTATCCATCACCAGAGATCAGCGGTGACATCACTGAGAATGCCTCCTATCCATCACTAGAGATCAGAGGTGACATCACTGAGAATGCCTCCTATCCATCACCAGAGATCAGCGGTGACATCACTGAGAATGCCGCCTATCCATCACTAGAGATCAGTGGTGACATCACTGAGAATGCCTCCTATCCATCACTAGAGATCAGCAGTGACATCACTGAGAATGCCGTCTATCCATCACTAGAGATCAGCGGTGACATCACTGAGAATGCCGCCTATCCATCACCAGAGATCAGCGGTGACATCACTGAGAATGCCGCCTATCCATCACTAGAGATCAGTGGTGACATCACTGAGAATGCCTCCTATCCATCACTAGAGATCAGCGGTGACATCACTGAGAATGCCTCCTATCCATCACTAGAGATCAGCGGTGACATCACTGAGAATGCCGCCTATCCATCACCAGAGATCAGCGGTGACATCACTGAGAATGCCGCCTATCCATCACTAGAGATCAGTGGTGACATCACTGAGAATGCCGCCTATCCATCACCAGAGATCAGCGGTGACATCACTGAGAATGCCGCCTATCCATCACTAGAGATCAGTGGTGACATCACTGAGAATGCCGCCTATCCATCACCAGAGATCAGCGGTGACATCACTGAGAATGCCACCTATCCATCACCAGAGATCAGCAGTGACATTACTGAGAATGCCACCTATCCATCACCAGAGATCAGCGGTGACATCACTGAGAATGCCGCCTATCCATCACTAGAGATCAGCAGTGACATTACTGAGAATGCCACCTATCCATCACCAGAGATCAGCAGTGACATTACTGAGAATGCCACCTATCCATCACCAGAGATCAGCGGTGACATTACTGAGAATGCCTCCTATCCATCACCAGAGATCAGCGGTGACATCACTGAGAATGCCGCCTATCCATCACTAGAGATCAGCAGTGACATTACTGAGAATGCCACCTATCCATCACCAGAGATCAGCAGTGACATTACTGAGAATGCCACCTATCCATCACCAGAGATCAGCAGTGACATTACTGAGAATGCCTCCTATCCATCACCAGAGATCAGCGGTGACATCACTGAGAATGCCTCCTATCCATCACTAGAGATCAGCAGTGACATTACTGAGAATGCCACCTATCCATCACCAGAGATCAGCAGTGACATTACTGAGAATGCCACCTATCCATCACCAGAGATCAGCGGTGACATCACTGAGAATGCCACCTATCCATCACTAGAGATCAGTGGTGACATCACTGAGAATGCCGCCTATCCATCACCAGAGATCAGCGGTGACATCACTGAGAATGCCGCCTATCCATCACCAGAGATCAGCGGTGACATCACTGAGAATGCCGCCTATCCATCACTAGAGATCAGCGGTGACATCACTGAGAATGCCTCCTATCCATCACTAGAGATCAGTGGTGACATCACTGAGAATGCCTCCTATCCATCACTAGAGATCAGTGGTGACATCACTGAGAATGCCGCCTATCCATCACTAGAGATCAGTGGTGACATCACTGAGAATGCCTCCTATCCATCACCAGAGATCAGAGGTGACATCACTGAGAATGCCTCCTATCCATCACTAGAGATCAGTGGTGACATCACTGAGAATGCCGCCTATCCATCACCAGAGATCAGCGGTGACATCACTGAGAATGCCTCCTATCCATCACTAGAGATCAGCAGTGACATTACTGAGAATGCCGCCTATCCATCACTAGAGATCAGCGGTGACATCACTGAGAATGCCTCCTATCCATCACCAGAGATCAGCGGTGACATCACTGAGAATGCCTCCTATCCATCACCAGAGATCAGCAGTGACATCACTGAGAATGCCGCCTATCCATCACCAGAGATCAGAGGTGACATCACTGAGAATGCCACCTATCCATCACCAGAGATCAGCGGTGACATTACTGAGAATGCCTCCTATCCATCACCAGAGATCAGCGGTGACATCACTGAGAATGCCACCTATCCATCACCAGAGATCAGCGGTGACATCACTGAGAATGCCTCCTATCCATCACTAGAGATCAGCAGTGACATTACTGAGAATGCCACCTATCCATCACCAGAGATCAGCAGTGACATTACTGAGAATGCCACCTATCCATCACCAGAGATCAGCGGTGACATCACTGAGAATGCCGCCTATCCATCACTAGAGATCAGTGGTGACATCACTGAGAATGCCTCCTATCCATCACCAGAGATCAGCGGTGACATCACTGAGAATGCCGCCTATCCATCACTAGAGATCAGTGGTGACATCACTGAGAATGCCGCCTATCCATCACTAGAGATCAGTGGTGACATCACTGAGAATGCCGCCTATCCATCACTAGAGATCAGCGGTGACATCACTGAGAATGCCTCCTATCCATCACCAGAGATCAGCGGTGACATCACTGAGAATGCCTCCTATCCATCACCAGAGATCAGCGGTGACATCACTGAGAATGCCTCCTATCCATCACTAGAGATCAGCGGTGACATTACTGAGAATGCCTCCTATCCATCACCAGAGATCAGCGGTGACATCACTGAGAATGCCTCCTATCCATCACTAGAGATCAGCGGTGACATTACTGAGAATGCCACCTATCCATCACTAGAGATCAGCGGTGACATCACTGAGAATGCCTCCTATCCATCACCAGAGATCAGCGGTGACATCACTGAGAATGCCGCCTATCCATCACCAGAGATCAGTGGTGACATCACTGAGAATGCCGCCTATCCATCACCAGAGATCAGCGGTGACATCACTGAGAATGCCTCCTATCCATCACCAGAGATCAGCGGTGACATCACTGAGAATGCCTCCTATCCATCACTAGAGATCAGCGGTGACATTACTGAGAATGCCACCTATCCATCACTAGAGATCAGCGGTGACATCACTGAGAATGCCGCCTATCCATCACCAGAGATCAGCGGTGACATCACTGAGAATGCCGCCTATCCATCACTAGAGATCTGCGGTGACATCACTGAGAATGCCGCCTATCCATCACCAGAGATCAGCGGTGACATCACTGAGAATGCCTCCTATCCATCACCAGAGATCAGCGGTGACATCACTGAGAATGCCACCTATCCATCACCAGAAATCAGCGGTGACATCACTGAGAATGCCTCCTATCCATCACTAGAGATCAGCGGTGACATCACTGAGAATGCCGCCTATCCATCACTAGAGATCAGCGGTGACATCACTGAGAATGCCGCCTATCCATCACCAGAGATCAGCGGTGACATCACTGAGAATGCCGCCTATCCATCACCAGAGATCAGCAGTGACATCACTGAGAATGCCGCCTATCCATCACCAGAGATCAGCGGTGACATCACTGAGAATGCCTCCTATCCATCACCAGAGATCAGCGGTGACATCACTGAGAATGCCGCCTATCCATCACCAGAGATCAGAGGTGACATCACTGAGAATGCCTCCTATCCATCACCAGAGATCAGAGGTGACATCACTGAGAATGCCGCCTATCCATCACCAGAGATCAGCAGTGACATCACTGAGAATGCCGTCTATCCATCACCAGAGATCAGCAGTGACATCACTGAGAATGCCGCCTATCCATCACCAGAGATCAGCAGTGACATCACTGAGAATGCCACCTATCCATCACCAGAGATCAGCGGTGACATCACTGAGAATGCCGCCTATCCATCACCAGAGATCAGCAGTGACATCACTGAGAATGCCGTCTATCCATCACTAGAGATCAGCGGTGACATCACTGAGAATGCCGCCTATCCATCACTAGAGATCAGAGGTGACATCACTGAGAATGCCTCCTATCCATCACCAGAGATCAGCAGTGACATCACTGAGAATGCCGCCTATCCATCACCAGAGATCAGCAGTGACATCACTGAGAATGCCACCTATCCATCACCAGAGATCAGCGGTGACATCACTGAGAATGCCGCCTATCCATCACCAGAGATCAGCAGTGACATCACTGAGAATGCCGTCTATCCATCACTAGAGATCAGCGGTGACATCACTGAGAATGCCGCCTATCCATCACCAGAGATCAGCAGTGACATCACTGAGAATGCCGTCTATCCATCACTAGAGATCAGCGGTGACATCACTGAGAATGCCTCCTATCCATCACTAGAGATCAGCGGTGACATCACTGAGAATGCCTCCTATCCATCACCAGAGATCAGCAGTGACATCACTGAGAATGCCGTCTATCCATCACTAGAGATCAGCAGTGACATCACTGAGAATGCCACCTATCCATCACCAGAGATCAGCGGTGACATCACTGAGAATGCCGCCTATCCATCACCAGAGATCAGCAGTGACATCACTGAGAATGCCGCCTATCCATCACCAGAGATCAGAGGTGACATCACTGAGAATGCCTCCTATCCATCACCAGAGATCAGCGGTGACATCACTGAGAATGCCGCCTATCCATCACCAGAGATCAGAGGTGACATCACTGAGAATGCCGCCTATCCATCACCAGAGATCAGAGGTGACATCACTGAGAATGCCTCCTATCCATCAGTAGAGATCAGCGGTGACATCACTGAGAATGCCACCTATCCATCACCAGAGATCAGCAGTGACATCACTGAGAATGCCGCCTATCCATCACTAGAGATCAGCGGTGACATCACTGAGAATGCCTCCTATCCATCACCAGAGATCAGCGGTGACATCACTGAGAATGCCACCTATCCATCACCAGAGATCAGCGGTGACATCACTGAGAATGCCTCCTATCCATCACTAGAGATCAGCGGTGACATCACTGAGAATGCCTCCTATCCATCACTAGAGATCAGAGGTGACATCACTGAGAATGCCACCTATCCATCACCAGAGATCAGCGGTGACATCACTGAGAATGGCTCCTATCCATCACTAGAGATCAGCGGTGACATCACTGAGAATGCCGCCTATCCATCACCAGAGATCAGCGGTGACATCACTGAGAATGCCGCCTATCCATCACTAGAGATCAGCAGTGACATCACTGAGAATGCCGTCTATCCATCACTAGAGATCAGCGGTGACATCACTGAGAATGCCGCCTATCCATCACTAGAGATCAGCAGTGACATCACTGAGAATGCCGTCTATCCATCACTAGAGATCAGCGGTGACATCACTGAGAATGCCGCCTATCCATCACTAGAGATCAGTGGCACAGTGATGCATTTCTCCTGCAGATCTCTGTCTACAATACACAGCGTCACCTACCGTGAGTCCACATCGTAGAGGGTCTCCAGGGTCTATGGACCAAATGTGTCACCGGTATAGCAGATCCCTGTGCATAGAGGCCACAGATGACCAGTCCCTGCACCTTGATGTCTTCAGTCCTGACCACAGATGACCAGTCCCTGCACCTTGATGTCTTCAGTCCTGATCACAGATGACCAGTCCCTGCACCTTGATGTCTTCAGTCCTGATCACAGATGACCAGTCCCTGTACCTTGATGTCTTCAGTCCTGATCACAGATGACCAGTCCCTGCACCTTGATGTCTTCAGTCTTGACCACAGATGACCAGTCCCTGCACCTTGATGTCTTCAGTCTTGACCACAGATGACCAGTCCCTGCACCTTGATGTCTTGTCTTGACCACAGATGACCAGTCCCTGCACCTTGATGTCTCGTCTTGACTACAGATGACTAGTCCCTGCACCTTGATGTCTTCAGTCTTGACCACAGATGACCAGTCCCTGCACCTTGATGTCTCGTCTTGACCACAGATGACCAGTCCCTGCACCTTGATGTCTTCAGTCTTGACCACAGATGACCAGTCCCTGCACCTTGATGTCTCGTCTTGACCACAGATGACCAGTCCCTGCACCTTGATGTCCTGCACTCGGCAGCTCTTGCTCTCAGTCCTCGGTCACCTCCTCAGATGTCCTGGAGCTTTTTGTGCAGCACTCACGTCTGCTCCCCTGTTATGTTCCCAGTCTGGAAGTTTTCCTACAGAAGCAGCAGCCTGTGGTGACGTGAGGAGAGGGAGGGTCTGGGAGCAGGGGGAGTCCTGTCCTGGGACTCAGAGACCCTGGTGGGCTGCACCAGGAGGGCATTGTGCCCGGGTACAGCCAGTCCTGGCACCGCACACAGGGACGGCAAACAGGAGCCATGACCCCTGCACCGCGCCGCTGACTCCGGGCCAGGAACAGAATAAACATTAAGACCTGAAAATAACCAGAAATAGTGAAAATAACCCACAAATATGTAGAGAGGCGCGGGGTCTGGGGTCTTCCAGGAATGAGGGGTAGAAGGACCCCACAAGAGAGAAACTGGGAGTCCCATGCTGAAAACATCACATTTATAACAGAACATTTGTTCTGTAACTAAAAAGTCACTGGAGTGTAATGTTTATTTCAATAATGAATAATGAACATGAAAAGAAGAAACTTTAAAAAAAAAAATTACTGGAAACAATGGCTACAAGACGCAGAATTCCAAACATTCCAAGATCACAGAAAAATGGTATCCAGTGGGGACAAAAAGTCACATTACTGAAATAGAATGATCCTATCTGTAGCTACCACTAGGGGGAGCTCCCTGTGTACAGAGATACATGATAAGATACTGTCTGCAGCTACCACTAGGGGGAGCTCCCTGTATACAGAAATACATGATAAGATCCTGTCTGCAGCCACCACTAGGGGGAGCTCCCTGTATACAGAGATACATGATAAGATTCTGTCTGCAGCCACCACTAGGGGGAGCTCCCTGTATACAGAAATACATGATAAGATCCTGTCTGCAGCCACCACTAGGGGGAGCTCCCTGTATACAGAGATACATGATAAGATCCTGTCTGCAGTCACCACTAGGGGGAGCTCCCTGTGTACAGAGATACATGATAAGATCCTGTCTGCAGCTACCACTAGGGGGAGCTCCCTGTATACAGAGATACATGATAAGATTCTGTCTGCAGCCACCACTAGGGGGAGCTCCCTGTATACAGAGATACATGATAAGATCCTGTCTGCAGCCACCACTAGGGGGAGCTCCCTGTGTACAGAGATACATGATAAGATACTGTCTGCAGCTACCACTAGGGGGAGCTCCCTGTATACAGAGATACATGATAAGATTCTGTCTGCAGCCACCACTAGGGGGAGCTCCCTGTATACAGAGATACATGATAAGATCCTGTCTGCAGCCACCACTAGGGGGAGCTCGCTGTATACAGAGATACATAAGATACTGTCTGCAGCTACCACTAGGGGGAGCTCCCTGTATACAGAGATACATGATAAGATTCTGTCTGCAGCCACCACTAGGGGGAGCTCCCTGTATACAGAGATACATGATAAGATTCTATCTGCAGCCACCACTAGGAGGAGCTCCCTGTATACAGAGATACATGATATGATTCTGTCAGCAGCCACCACTAGGGGGAGCTCCCTGTATACCGAGATACATGATAAGATCCTGTCTGCAGCCACCACTAGGGGGAGCTCCCTGTATACCGAGATACATGATATGATCCTGTCAGCAGCCACCACTAGGGGGAGCTCCCTGTATACAGAGATACATGATAAGATACTGTCTGCAGTCACCACAAGGAGGAGCTCCCTGTATACAGAGATACATGATATGATCCTGTCAGCAGCCACCACTAGGGGGAGCTCCCTGTATACAGAGATACATGATAAGATCCTGTCTGCAGCCACCACTAGGGGGAGCTCCCTGTATACAGAGATACATAAGAAGATTCTATCTGCAGCCACCACTAGGAGGAGCTCCCTGTATACAGAGATACATGATAAGATCCTGTCTGCAGCCACCACTAGGGGGAGCTCCCTGTATATAGAGACACATGATAAGATCCTGCCTGCAGTCTCCACTAAGGTGAGCTCCCTGTATACAGAGATACATGATAAGATTCTGTCTGCAGCCACCACCAGGGGGAGCTCCCTGTATACAGGGATACATGATAAAATCCTGTCTGCAGCCACCACTAGGGGGAGCTCCCTGTATACAGAGATACATGATAAGATCCTGTCTGCAGCCACCACTAGGGGGAGCTCCCTGTATACAGAGATACATGATAAATAAGATCCTGTCTGCAGCCACCACTAGGGGGAGCTACCTGTATACAGAGATACATGATAAGATCCTGTCTGCAGCCACCATTAGGGGAAGCTCCCTGTATACAGAAATACATGATAAGATCCTCTCTGCAGTCTCCACTAGGGGGAGCTCCCTGTATGCAGAGATACATGATAAGATCCTCTCTGCAGCCACCACTAGAGGGAGCTCCCTGTATACAGAGATACATGATATGATCCTGTCTGCAGCCACCACTAGGAGGAGCTCCCTGTATGCAGAGATACATGATAAGATCCTGTCTGCAGCCACCACTAGAGGGAGCTCCCTGTATACAGAGATACATGATAAGATTCTGTCTGCAGCCACCACTAGGGGGAGCACCCTGTATACAGTGATACATGATAAGATCCTGTCTGCAGTCACCACTAGGGGGAGTTCCCTGTATACAGAGATACATGATAAGATCCTGTCTGCAGCCACCACTAGAGGGAGCTCCATGTATGCAGAGATACATGATAAGATCCTGTCTGCAGCCACCACTAGGGGGAGCTCCCTGTATACAGAGATACATGATAAGATCCTGTCTGCAGTCACCACTAGGGGGAGCTCCCTGTATACAGAGATACATGATAAGATCCTGTCTGCAGCCTCCACTAGGGGGAGCACCCTGTATAGAGAGATACATGATAAGATCCTCTCTGCAGCCTCCACTAGGGGGAGCTCCCTGTAAACAGAGATACATGATAAGATCCTGTCTGCAGCCACCACTAGGGGGAGCTCCCTGTATACAGAGATATATGATAAGATTCTGTCTGCAGTCACCACTAGGGGGAGCTCCCTGTACACAGAAATACAAGATAAGATCCTGTCTGCAGCAACCACTAGGGGGAGCTCCCTGTATACAGAGATATATGATAAGATTCTGTCTGCAGCCTTCACTAGGGGGAGCTTCCTGTATACAGGGAAACATGATAAGATCCTCTCTGCAGCCTCCACTAGGGGGAGCTCCCTGTACACACAGATACGTGATAAGATCCTGTCTACAGTCACCACTAGGGGGAGCCCCATGTATACAGAGATACATGATAAAATCGTGTCTGCAGCCACCACTAGGGGGAGCTCCCTGTATACAGAGACACAAGATAAGATTCTGTCGGCAGTCACCACTAGGGGGAGCTCCCTGTATACAGAGATACATTTTAAGATCCTGTCTGCAGCCACCACTAGGGGGAGCTCCCTGTATACAGAGATAGATGATAAGATTCTGTCTGCAGCCTCCACTAGGGGGAGCTACCTGTATACAGAGATACATGATAAGATTCTGTCTACAGCCACCACTAGGGGGAGCTCCCTGTATACAGAGATACATGATAAGATTCTGTCTGCAGCCAACACTAGGTGGAGCTCCCTGTGTACAGAGATATATGATAAGATCCTGTCTGCAGCCTCCACTAGGGGGAGTTCCCTGTATACAGAGATACATGATAAGATTCAGTCTACAGCCACCACTAGGGGGAGCTCCCTGTATACAGAGATACATGATAAGATCCTTTCTACAGCCACCACTAGGGGGAGCTCCCTGTATACTGAGATACATGATAAGATCCTGTCTGCAGTCCCCACTAGGGGGAGCTCCCAGTATACAGAGATACATGATAATATCCTGTCTCCAGCCACCACTAGGGGGAGTTCCTTGCATACAGAGATACATGATAAGATCCTGTCTGCAGCCACCACTAGGGGGAGCTCCCTGTATACAGAGACACAGGATAAGATTCTGTCTACAGCCACCACTAGGTGGAGCTCGCTGTATACAGAGATACGTGATAAGATCCTGCCTGCAGCCACCACTAGGGGGAGCTCCCTGTATACAGAGATACATGATAAGATTCCGTCTACAGCCACCACTAGGTGGAGCTCGCTGTATACAGACATACATGATAAGATCCTGTCTGCAGCCACCACTAGGGGGAACTCCCTGTATACAGAAATACATGATTAGATTCTGTCTCCAGCCACCACTAGGGGGAGCTCCCTGTATACAGAGATACATGATAAGATTCCGTCTACAGCCACCACTAGGTGGAGCTCGCTGTATACAGACATACATGATAAGATCTTGTCTGCAGTCACCACTAGAGGGAGCTCCCTCTATACAGAGATACAAGATAAGATTCGGTCTGCAGTCACCACTAGGGGGAGCTCCCTGTATACAGAGATACATGATAACATCCTGTCTGCAGCCACCACTAGGGGAGCTCCCTGTATACAGAGATACGTGATAAGATTATGTTTGCAGCCACCACTAGGGGGAGCTACCTGTATACAGAGATACATGATAAGATTCCGTCTACAGCCACCACTAGGTGGAGCTCGCTGTATACAGACATACATGATAAGATCTTGTCTGCAGTCACCACTAGAGGGAGCTCCCTCTATACAGAGATACAAGATAAGATTCGGTCTGCAGTCACCACTAGGGGGAGCCCCCTGTATACAGAGATACATGATAAGATCGTGTCTGCAGCCACCACTAGAGGGAGCTCCCTGTATACAGAGATACATGATAAGATTCTGTCTGCTGCCTCCACTAGGGGGAGCTACCTGTATACAGAGATACATGATAAGATTCTGTCTACAGCCACCACTAGGGGGAGCTCCCTGTATACAGAGATACATGATCAGATTCTGTCTGCAGCCAACACTAGGTGGAGCTCCCTGTGTACAGAGATACATGATAAGATCCTGTCTGCAGCCTCCACTAGGGGGAGTTCCCTGTATACAGAGATACATGATATGATCCTGTCTGCAGCCACCACTAGGGGGAGCTCCCTGTATGCAGAAACATAATAAGATTCTGTCTGTAGCCACCACTAGGAGGAGCTCCCTGTATACAGCGATACATGATAAGATCCTGTCTGCAGCCACCACTAGGGGGAGCTCCCTGTATATAGAGACACATGATAAGATCCTGCCTGCAGTCTCCACTAGGGGGAGCTCCCTGTATACAGAGATACATGATAAGATTCTGTCTGCAGCCACCACTAGGGGGGGCTCCCTGTATACAGAGATACATGATAAGATCCTGTCTGCAGTCACCACTAGGGGGAGCTCCCTGTATACAGAGATACATGATAAGATCCTGTCTGCAGCCTCCACTAGGGGGAGCACCCTGTATAGAGAGATACATGATAAGATCCTCTCTGCAGCCTCCACTAGGGGGAGCTCCCTGTATACACAGATACATGATAAGATCCTGTCTGCAGCCACCACTAGGGGGAGCTCCCTGTATACAGAGATATATGATAAGATTCTGTCTGCAGTCACCACTAGGGGGAGCTCCCTGTACACAGAAATACAAGATAAGATCCTGTCTGCAGCAACCACTAGGGGGAGCTCCCTGTATACAGAGATATATGATAAGATTCTGTCTGCAGCCTTCACTAGGGGGAGCTTCCTGTATACAGGGAAACATGATAAGATCCTCTCTGCAGCCTCCACTAGGGGGAGCTCCCTGTACACACAGATACGTGATAAGATCCTGTCTACAGTCACCACTAGGGGGAGCCCCATGTATACAGAGATACATGATAAAATCGTGTCTGCAGCCACCACTAGGGGGAGCTCCCTGTATACAGAGACACAAGATAAGATTCTGTCGGCAGTCACCACTAGGGGGAGCTCCCTGTATACAGAGATACATGATAAGATCCTGTCTGCAGCCACCACTAGGGGGAACTCCCTGTATATAGAGATACATGATAAGATCCTGTGTGCAGTCACCACTAGGGGGAGCTCCCTGTATACAGAGATACATGATAAGATCCTGTCTGCAGCCACCACTAGGGGGAGCTCCCTGTATACAGAAATACATGATAAGATCCTTTCTACAGCCACCACTAGGGGGTGCTCCCTGTATACTGAGATACATGATAAGATCCTGTCTGCAGTCCCCACTAGGAGGAGCTCCCTGTATACAGAGATACATGATAAGATCCTGTCTGCAGCCACCACTAGGGGGAGCTCCCTGTATACAGAGATACATGATAAGATTCTGTCTGCAGCCTCCACTAGGGGGAGCTACCTGTATACAGAGATACATGATAAGATTCTGTCTACAGCCACCACTAGGGGGAGCTCCCTGTATACAGAGATACATGATAAGATTCTGTCTGCAGCCAACACTAGGTGGAGCTCCCTGTGTACAGAGATATATGATAAGATCCTGTCTGCAGCCTCCACTAGGGGGAGTTCCCTGTATACAGAGATACATGATAAGATTCAGTCTACAGCCACCACTAGGGGGAGCTCCCTGTATACAGAGATACATGATAAGATCCTTTCTACAGCCACCACTAGGGGGAGCTCCCTGTATACTGAGATACATGATAAGATCCTGTCTGCAGTCCCCTCTAGGGGGAGCTCCCAGTATACAGAGATACATGATAATATCCTGTCTCCAGCCACCACTAGGGGGAGTTCCTTGCATACAGAGATACATGATAAGATTCTGTCTGCAGCCACCACTAGGGGGAACTCCCTGTGTACAGAGATACATGATAAGATCCTGTCTGCAGCCACCACTAGGGGGAGCTCCCTGTATACAGAGACACAGGATAAGATTCTGTCTACAGCCACCACTAGGTGGAGCTCGCTGTATACAGAGATACGTGATAAGATCCTGCCTGCAGCCACCACTAGGGGGAGCTCCCTGTATACAGAGATACATGATAAGATTCCGTCTACAGCCACCACTAGGTGGAGCTCGCTGTATACAGACATACATGATAAGATCCTGTCTGCAGCCACCACTAGGGGGAACTCCCTGTATACAGAAATACATGATTAGATTCTGTCTCCAGCCACCACTAGGGGGAGCTCCCTGTATACAGAGATACATGATAAGATTCCGTCTACAGCCACCACTAGGTGGAGCTCGCTGTATACAGACATACATGATAAGATCTTGTCTGCAGTCACCACTAGGGGGAGCTCCCTGTATACAGAGATACATGATAACATCCTGTCTGCAGCCACCACTAGGGGAGCTCCCTGTATACAGAGATACGTGATAAGATTATGTTTGCAGCCACCACTAGGGGGAGCTCCCTGTATACAGAGATACATGATAAGATTCCGTCTACAGCCACCACTAGGTGGAGCTCGCTGTATACAGACATACATGATAAGATCTTGTCTGCAGTCACCACTAGAGGGAGCTCCCTCTATACAGAGATACAAGATAAGATTCGGTCTGCAGTCACCACTAGGGAGAGCCCCCTGTATACAGAGATACATGATAAGATCGTGTCTGCAGCCACCACTAGAGGGAGCTCCCTGTATACAGAGATACATGATAAGATTCTGTCTGCTGCCTCCACTAGGGGGAGCTCCCTGTATACAGAGATACATGATAAGATTCTGTCTGCTGCCTCCACTAGGGGGAGCTACCTGTATACAGAGATACATAGATACATGATAAGATTCTGTCTACAGCCACCACTAGGGGGAGCTCCCTGTATACAGAGATACATGATCAGATTCTGTCTGCAGCCAACACTAGGTGGAGCTCCCTGTGTACAGAGATACATGATAAGATCCTGTCTGCAGCCTCCACTAGGGGGAGTTCCCTGTATACAGAGATACATGATATAAATCCTGTCTGCAGCCACCACTAGGGGGAGCTCCCTGTATGCAGAAACATAATAAGATTCTGTCTGTAGCCACCACTAGGAGGAGCTCCCTGTATACAGAGATACATGATAAGATCCTGTCTGCAGCCACCACTAGGGGGAGCTCCCTGTATATAGAGACACATGATAAGATCCTGCCTGCAGTCTCCACTAGGGGGAGCTCCCTGTATACAGAGATACATGATAAGATTCTGTCTGCAGCCACCACTAGGGGGGGCTCCCTGTATACAGAGATACATGATAAGATCCTGTCTGCAGCCACCACTAGGGGGAGCTCCCTGTATACAGAGATACATGATAAGATTCTGTCTGCAGCCACCACCAGGGGGAGCTCCCTGTATACAGAGATACATGATAAGATCCTGTCTGCAGCCACCACTAGGGGGAGCTCCCTGTATACAGAGATACATGATAAGATCCTGTCTGCAGCCACCACTAGGGGGAGCTCCCTGTATACAGAGATACATGATAAGATCCTGTCTGCAGCCACCATTAGGGGGAGCTCCCTGTATACAGAAATACATGATAAGATCCTCTCTGCAGCCTCCACTAGGGGGAGCTCCCTGTATGCAGAGATACATGATAAGAACCTGTCTGCAGCCACCACTAGAGGGAGCTCCCTGTATACAGAGATACATGATATGATCCTGTCTGCAGCCATCACTAGGGGGAGCTCCCTGTATACAGAGATGCATGATAAATAAGATCCTGTCTGCAGCCACCACTAGGGGGAGCTCCCTGTATACAGAGATACATGATAAGATCCTGTCTGCAGCCACCACTAGGGGGAGCTCCCTGTATACAGAGATGCATGATAAATAAGATCCTGTCTGCAGCCACCACTAGGGGGAGCTACCTGTATACAGAGATACATGATAAGATCCTGTCTGCAGCCACCATTAGGGGGAGCTCCCTGTATACAGAAATACATGATAAGATCCTCTCTGCAGCCTCCACTAGGGGGAGCTCCCTGTATGCAGAGATACATGATAAGAACCTGTCTGCAGCCACCACTAGGGGGAGCTCCCTGTATGCAGAGATACATGATAAGAACCTGTCTGCAGCCACCACTAGGGGGAGCTCCCTGTATGCAGAGATACATGATAAGATCCTGTCTGCAGCCACCACTAGAGGGAGCTCTCTGTATACAGAGATACATGATAAAATTCTGTCTGCAGCCACCACTAGGGGGAGCACCCTGTTTACAGTGATACATGATAAGATCCTGTCTGCAGTCACCACTAGGGGGAGCTCCCTGTATACAGAGATACATGATAAGATCCTGTCTGCAGCCACCACTAGAGGGAGCTCCCTGTATGCAGAGATACATGATAAGATCCTGTCTGCAGCCACCACTAGGGGGAGCTCCCTGTATACAGAGATACATGATAAGATCCTGTCTGCAGTCACCACTAGGGGGAGCTCCCTGTATACAGAGATACATGATAAGATCCTGTCTGCAGCCACCACTAGGGGGAGCTCCCTGTATACAGAAATACATGATAAGATCCTTTCTACAGCCACCACTAGGGGGTGCTCCCTGTATACTGAGATACATGATAAGATCCTGTCTGCAGTCCCCACTAGGAGGAGCTCCCTGTATACAGAGATACATGATAAGATCCTGTCTGCAGCCACCACTAGGGGGAGCTCCCTGTATACAGAGATACATGATAAGATTCTGTCTGCAGCCTCCACTAGGGGGAGCTCCCTGTATACAGAGATACATGATAAGATTCTGTCTGCAGCCTCCACTAGGGGGAGCTCCCTGTATACAGAGATACATGATAAGATTCTGTCTGCAGCCACCACTAGGGGGAGCTCCCTGTATACAGAGATATATGATAAGATCCTGTCTGCAGCCTCCACTAGGGGGAGTTCCCTGTATACAGAGATACATGATAAGATTCAGTCTACAGCCACCACTAGGGGGAGCTCCCTGTATACAGAGATACATGATAAGATTCTGTCTGCAGCCAACACTAGGTGGAGCTCCCTGTGTACAGAGATACATGATAAGATCTGTCTGCAGCCTCCACTAGGGGGAGCTCCCTGTATACTGAGATACATGATAAGATCCTGTCTGCAGTCCCCACTAGGGGGAGCTCCCAGTATACAGAGATACATGATAATATCCTGTCTCCAGCCACCACTAGGGGGAGTTCCTTGCATACAGAGATACATAAGATTCTGTCTGCAGCCACCACTAGGGGGAACTCCCTGTGTACAGAGATACATGATAAGATCCTGTCTGCAGCCACCACTAGGGGGAGCTCCCTGTATACAGAGACACAGGATAAGATTCCGTCTCCAGCCACCACTAGGTGGAGCTCGCTGTATACAGAGATACGTGATAAGATCCTGCCTGCAGCCACCACTAGGGGGAGCTCCCTGTATACAGAGATACATGATAAGATTCCGTCTACAGCCACCACTAGGTGGAGCTCGCTGTATACAGACATACATGATAAGATCCTGTCTGCAGCCACCACTAGGGGGAACTCCCTGTATACAGAAATACATGATTAGATTCTGTCTCCAGCCACCACTAGGGGGAGCTCCCTGTATACAGAGATACATGATAAGATTCCGTCTACAGCCACCACTAGGTGGAGCTCGCTGTATACAGACATACATGATAAGATCTTGTCTGCAGTCACCACTAGGGGGAGCTCCCTGTATACAGAGATACATGATAACATCCTGTCTGCAGCCACCACTAGGGGAGCTCCCTGTATACAGAGATACGTGATAAGATTATGTTTGCAGCCACCACTAGGGGGAACTCCCTCTATACAGAGATACAAGATAAGATTCGGTCTGCAGTCACCACTAGGGGGAGTCCCCTGTATACAGAGATACATGATAAGATCGTGTCTGCAGCCACCACTAGAGGGAGCTCCCTGTATACAGAGATACATGATAAGATTCTGTCTACAGCCACCACTAGGGGGAGCTCCCTGTATACAGAGATACATGATCAGATTCTGTCTGCAGCCAACACTAGGTGGAGCTCCCTGTGTACAGAGATACATGATAAGATCCTGTCTGCAGCCACCACTAGGGGGAGTTCCCTGTATACAGAGATACATGATATGATCCTGTCTGCAGCCACCACTAGGGGGAGCTCCCTGTATGCAGAAGCATAATAAGATTCTGTCTGCAGCCACCACTAGGAGGAGCTCCCTGTATACAGCGATACATGATAAGATCCTGTCTGCAGCCACCACTAGGGGGAGCTCCCTGTATATAGAGACACATGATAAGATCCTGCCTGCAGTCTCCACTAGGGTGAGCTCCCTGTATACAGAGATACATGATAAGATTCTGTCTGCAGCCACCACCAGGGGGAGCTCCCTGTATACAGAGATACATGATAAGATCCTGTCTGCAGCCACCACTAGGGGGAGCTCCCTGTATACAGAGATACATGATAAGATTCTGTCTGCAGCCTCCACTAGGGGGAGCTCCCTGTATACAGAGATACATGATAAGATTCTGTCTGCAGCCTCCACTAGGGGGAGCTCCCTGTATACAGAGATACATGATAAGATTCTGTCTGCAGCCACCACTAGGGGGAGCTCCCTGTATACAGAGATATATGATAAGATCCTGTCTGCAGCCTCCACTAGGGGGAGTTCCCTGTATACAGAGATACATGATAAGATTCAGTCTACAGCCACCACTAGGGGGAGCTCCCTGTATACAGAGATACATGATAAGATTCTGTCTGCAGCCAACACTAGGTGGAGCTCCCTGTGTACAGAGATACATGATAAGATCTGTCTGCAGCCTCCACTAGGGGGAGCTCCCTGTATACTGAGATACATGATAAGATCCTGTCTGCAGTCCCCACTAGGGGGAGCTCCCAGTATACAGAGATACATGATAATATCCTGTCTCCAGCCACCACTAGGGGTAGTTCCTTGCATACAGAGATACATGATAAGATTCTGTCTGCAGCCACCACTAGGGGGAACTCCCTGTGTACAGAGATACATGATAAGATCCTGTCTGCAGCCACCACTAGGGGGAGCTCCCTGTATACAGAGACACAGGATAAGATTCCGTCTCCAGCCACCACTAGGTGGAGCTCGCTGTATACAGAGATACGTGATAAGATCCTGCCTGCAGCCACCACTAGGGGGAGCTCCCTGTATACAGAGATACATGATAAGATTCCGTCTACAGCCACCACTAGGTGGAGCTCGCTGTATACAGACATACATGATAAGATCCTGTCTGCAGCCACCACTAGGGGGAACTCCCTGTATGCAGAAATACATGATTAGATTCTGTCTCCAGCCACCACTAGGGGGAGCTCCCTGTATACAGAGATACATGATAAGATTCCGTCTACAGCCACCACTAGGTGGAGCTCGCTGTATACAGACATACATGATAAGATCTTGTCTGCAGTCACCACTAGGGGGAGCTCCCTGTATACAGAGATACATGATAACATCCTGTCTGCAGCCACCACTAGGGGAGCTCCCTGTATACAGAGATACGTGATAAGATTATGTTTGCAGCCACCACTAGGGGGAACTCCCTCTATACAGAGATACAAGATAAGATTCGGTCTGCAGTCACCACTAGGGGGAGCCCCCTGTATACAGAGATACATGATAAGATCGTGTCTGCAGCCACCACTAGAGGGAGCTCCCTGTATACAGAGATACATGATAAGATTCTGTCTACAGCCACCACTAGGGGGAGCTCCCTGTATACAGAGATACATGATCAGATTCTGTCTGCAGCCAACACTAGGTGGAGCTCCCTGTGTACAGAGATACATGATAAGATCCTGTCTGCAGCCACCACTAGGGGGAGTTCCCTGTATACAGAGATACATGATATGATCCTGTCTGCAGCCACCACTAGGGGGAGCTCCCTGTATGCAGAAGCATAATAAGATTCTGTCTGCAGCCACCACTAGGAGGAGCTCCCTGTATACAGCGATACATGATAAGATCCTGTCTGCAGCCACCACTAGGGGGAGCTCCCTGTATATAGAGACACATGATAAGATCCTGCCTGCAGTCTCCACTAGGGTGAGCTCCCTGTATACAGAGATACATGATAAGATTCTGTCTGCAGCCACCACCAGGGGGAGCTCCCTGTATACAGAGATACATGATAAGATCCTGTCTGCAGCCACCACTAGGGGGAGCTCCCTGTATACAGAGATAAATTATAAGATCCTGTCTGCAGCCACCACTAGGGGGAGCTCCCTGTATACAGAGATACATGATAAATAAGATCCTGTCTGCAGCCACCACTAGGGGGAGCTACCTGTATACAGAGATACATGATAAGATCCTGTCTGCAGCCACCATTAGGGGGAGCTCCCTGTATACAGAAATACATGATAAGATCCTCTCTGCAGCCTCCACTAGGGGGAGCTCCCTGTATGCAGAGATACATGATAAGATCCTGTCTGCAGCCACCACTAGACGGAGCTCCCTGTATACAGAGATACATGATGTAACGGGTCCGGGAGGCGGAACCTCTGAGCTACTATACAAGGGGGCGGCCCTTGTAAGGGAGCGGGTGGCAGTCTCTGGGTGAACGGACAGGGAGTTACGGCAAGTGATCAGGGCAGTCTCTGGGTAAGGGGTAGGTACGACCTGTGATGGCAGAGCCTCCGGGTAGGCTAGCAGGCAGATGGTAGATGTGTGCTCCCAGGTGAGCAAGCGAGAGTCTCTGGAATAGCAGGTGGTCACGGCACGTGACGGCGGAACCTCCGGGCTGGCAGGCAGGTAGGTAACGGAGAAGCGCTCCCAGGTGAGCGGGCAAGAGTCTCTGGAATAGCTGGTGGTCACCGCACGTGACAACGGGACCTCCGGGCTGGCAAGCAGGCAGGTAACGGAGATGCGCTCCCAGGTGAGCGGGCAAGAGTCTCTGAGATAGCTGGTGGTCACAGCACGTGACAACGGAGCCTCCGGGCTGGCAAGCAGGCAGATAACGGAGAAGCGCTCCCAGGTGAGCGGGCAAGCTGGTCCATAGACAGACTGACCGGAGTAGTAAGGCAGACCGTCGGACCTCAGGCAAGCAGGCAGGTAGCTGATATGCGCTCCCAGGTGAGCGGGCAGGCTGGTCCTTTAGACAGACTGACAGGAGTAGTAAGGCAGACCGTCGGACCTCAGACTGGCAGACAGGTAACAAGTATTCAGGCAGGAATCAGGCAGGTAACTGGCAGGTACTGGCAGGTAACTAGCAGGAAACTGGCAGGAAACTGGCAGGTAACTGGCAACGGGACCTGAGGGCTGAAGCACAGGTGAGACACAGGTGCAAACAACATTGCTCGGGCACCTCCATTTTGGAGGAGGTGCCTTATATATGATGAAGTCCTCCGGCCATTGGCCGGGGACTCCTTAGGACGGCGCGCGCGGCCCCTTTAAGAGGAGGGGAGCGCGCGCGCGCGCGCCCTAAGCACAGGGGCCGGGAAGGAGCGCGCGCTGAGAGCAGAGCGGGAGGAGGACGCCGGGAAGGAGCGCGCGCTGACAGCACAGCGGGGAGAGGACGCCGGGCACGGAGCAGAGCGGTGAGGGGAGCAGCGTCCCTGCCTAGCAGAGGGCAGGGACGCCAGCGCTACAGTACCCCCCCCTTTAGGCCCCCCCTTTTTTAGGCCAGACAGAAATTTAGCTAGGATGAGAGGGGCATGGATGTTCTCCCGGGGCTCCCACGTTCTCTCCTCAGGACCAAACCCCTTCCAATCTACCAGAAAAAAGGTCTTTCCTCTTACCCTTTTGGTGGCAAGAATGTTCTCTACCTCAAACTCGTCCTCAGCAGAAACCGGAGCAGGAGGCGTACCTGTAGACTTGGAAAAAGAGTTAAGCACCACAGGTTTGAGGAGAGACACATGGAAGGAGTTAGGGATCCGTAAGTTGGCCGGGAGTTTCAATTTATAGGCCACCGGGTTGATCTGACTGATGACCTCCAGTGGGCCGATGAACCGAGGCCCTAACTTATAGGAAGGGATCTTGAGCCGGACATATTTGGACGAGAGCCAGACTTTATCCCCAGGGCGGAATTGAGGAGGGTCCAGACGTTTTTTGTCAGCGTGTCTTTTCATACACTCGGATGACAGAAGGAGTGCGGACCGGGTACTCTCCCATATGGAGGAAAATTTGTTAACAAGAGATTCCGCAGCCGGATTGTCCGCCGAGGTGGAGACGGGAAACGGGATCCGAGGATGCTGACCGTAGACTACAAAAAACGGGGATTTGGAGGAAGACTCGCTCTCGTGATTGTTGTACGAGAATTCGGCCCATGGCAGGAGATCCACCCAGTCAGAATGGTGGGCATTAACGAAGTGCCGAAGGTAACTGGTCAGGTTCTGATTGATCCGCTCCACTTGACCATTAGACTGTGGGTGGTAAGCGGAGGAGAAGTCCAGGGTGACGTCCAGCAATTTACAAGTGGCTCTCCAGAAACGGGAAGTGAACTGTACCCCACGATCCGACACGATGTGACGGGGCAGGCCATGAAGACGGAAGATGTGGCGGATAAAGTCTTTAGCCAGCTCGGGTGCAGACGGAAGACCTGGCAGTGGAATGAAGTGAGCCATCTTGGAGAAGCGGTCAGCGACCACCCAAATGACCGTACAACCGGCAGAGACGGGTAGATCAGTAATGAAGTCCATCGCTATATGCTGCCAGGGGGCAGCAGGTACTGGCAGAGGTAGGAGGCGGCCGGCCGGCAGGTGTCTCGGAACTTTGTTGCGGGCGCAGGACACACAGGCAGAAACAAAGTCTATTACATCCTTGTGCAGGTTAGGCCACCAGTAGTGCCGGGTAATAAGCTGGAGGGTCTTTTTCTGACCGGCGTGGCCAGCTAGTTTAGAAGAATGACCCCAGTGTAGGATCTTCTCCCGATCAGGTACTGGTACGAACGTCTTACCAGGAGGAAGACGATTTAGACTCACGGGAGCCACCTGCATTACTCTGGCGGGATCGATGATATGTTTCGGATCCTCCTCGAGATCAGACACCAGAAAGGACCGAGACAAGGCGTCCGCCTTGACGTTTTTGTCAGCCGGGCGAAAATGAAGGACAAAATCAAAACGAGCAAAAAACAAGGACCACCGGGCTTGGCGCGGGTTAAGTCTCTGGGCATGCTGGAGGTAAGCCAAGTTCTTGTGGTCAGTGTAAATTATTACCGGGTGAAGAGCCCCCTCGAGCAGGTAACGCCACTCCTCCAATGCCAGTTTGATGGCCAATAACTCTCGGTCTCCTATGGAATAGTTGCGCTCAGAGGAGGAGAAGAGTTTAGAGAAGAAGCCACAAGTTACCATCCTCCCGGAAGATGATTTTTGAGTAAGTACCGCTCCGGCTCCAGAGGAGGAGGCGTCAACTTCCAGGAAGAACTGTTTGTTGCCATCTGGGCGATGCAGCACCGGGGCGGAAGAGAAGGCCTGTTTAAGGGAAAGAAAGGCCTCCTCTGCTTCGGGTGGCCACTCTTTGGGATTAGTACCTTTACGGGTGAGCGCAGAAATTGGGGCCGTCCGGGAAGAGAAGTGTGGTATGAAGAGGCGGTAGTAGTTGGCGAAGCCCAGGAATCGCTGAATGGCCTTCAACCCCTCCGGTCGGGGCCATTTCTCGATGGCAGACAGTTTCTCAGGATCCATTTGTAGGCCGGTCTGAGAGATAATGTAGCCCAGAAACGGAAGCGAGGTCTGCTCAAAGAGGCACTTCTCAAATTTAGCGTAGAGATGGTTCTGCCTTAGCCTGAGCAGGACCTGACGAACGTCCCTCCGGTGAGTCTGGAGATCCGGAGAGAAGACCAAGATGTCGTCCAGGTACACCACTACGCAGGAGTAGAGAAGGTCCCGGAAGATGTCATTGACCAACTCTTGAAAGACGGCAGGAGCGTTACAGAGACCAAAGGGCATTACCAGGTATTCATAGTGGCCGTCCCGGGTGTTGAATGCCGTCTTCCATTCATCCCCCTGACGAATACGAACCAGGTTGTACGCCCCACGAAGGTCCAGTTTGGTGAAGATCCTAGCCCCCCTCAGGCGATCAAATAATTCTGGAATGAGCGGGAGGGGGTACTTATTCTTCACCGTGATCAGGTTTAGGCCTCTATAGTCTATACAGGGACGGAGAGAGCCGTCCTTCTTTTTGACGAAAAAGAAGCCTGCTCCCGCCGGGGAGGTAGATTTCCGGATGAATCCTCTGGCCAGATTCTCCTCAATATATTCGGACATTGACCGGGTCTCAGCAGCGGATAAAGGATAGATACGCCCACGGGGAGGAGTAGTACCGGGTAGCAGATCGATGGGACAGTCGTATGGTCTATGTGGTGGTAATGTCTCTGCCTCCTTTTTATTAAAGACATCTGCATAAGACCAATAAGTAATCGGAAGTCCAGGTAGATTAGCTGGGGTAGGAGAGGGACGGACGGGATGGACGGGAACCAGGCAGGTTTTATGACAGTCTTGTCCCCAGCGAAGGACCTCTCCGGTTTGCCAGTCTAGCACGGGTGCATGTCTCTGGAGCCAGGGCAGACCTAGCAAGAGGGCGTGAGAGAGTCCAGGCAGAACATGAAAGGAGATACTTTCAGAATGCAGCATTCCCACCTGCAGGGTAATGGATTCGGTGATGAGTTGAATGGGGCGAGGTAAGAGGCCCCCATCCACGGCAGCGACAGACAAGGGTACAGCCAGAGGTTTGGTGGGGATGCGGTATTTCTCAACCAGGGACAGTGAAATAAGGTTCCCGGCTGCTCCAGAGTCAAGTTGGGCTAGTTCGAAATAACGGTTCTCCCCGTAGATGATCGAAACTGACAACAGCAGGGATGGAGAGGATTTATTCTTGTCTAGGTGGACCTCTCTGAGCGAACCTAGACACAGGCGTTTCCCGACCTCTCCGGGCAGGCACGGATCCGGTGCTCCTTACTGCCACAGTAGAAGCAGCTCCCCTCGGCACGGCGTGAGTCCTGACGGGTTTTGACCATCTTGGTCTGGTCGACCTGCATAGGCTCAGGAGAGTGTACCTGGGGAGAGATGGAGGGAATGACGGGTTGCTGGAAAGTAGGAGCTAAACGTGGAATCCTTCTCTCACGGGTGACCTCTTTGGCACGCTCCTGGAACCGTAGGTCAATCCGGGTGGCAAGGGTTATTAGATCATCGAGAGAGGTAGGAATGTCCCGACCAGCAAGTTCATCTTTAATACGACCGGACAGACCCTCCCAGAAGACGGATACCAGAGCGTCGTTATCCCAGGCCAGCTCCGAGGCAAGGGTGCGGAACCGTATGGCATATTGGCCCACGGTGAGACTTTCCTGACGGAGGCGTAGCAGAGAGGATGCGGATGAGGTCTTCCGTCCGGGTTCGTCGAAGACTTTCCGGAAAGCCGAGAGAAAAGCAGGCAAGTTGGACACCAGGGGGTCTCCTCTCTCCCATAGAGGATTTAGCCAGGCCAGGGCCTCCCCGGTGAGATGGGACATGATAAAGGCAATTTTGGCCCGGTCGGAATTAAACTGATGGGACAAAAGTTCAAAGTGCAGGGTGCACTGATTTATGAAGCCCCGAGCCTGGACGGGGTCGCCTCCGAAGCGAGGAGGTGCAGAAAGCCGGGGTCCGGGGTAGGATACCATAGTATTAGTGGGCAGCGGAGCTGCCGGATTGCAAGATATGGCACTGGCGGAGGTTGTTGGTGGATCAGACAGAGTGTTCAGGCGAGTATTAACATTCCGCAGATGACCCAGGATGGCCTCCTGTTGGGACCTCTGACGGGACAGTTCAAGACAGAGGTCCGAGAGCGAGGGAGCTTGGGTGCCACCGGGTTCCATGGCCCGAGCAAACTGTAACGGGTCCGGGAGGCGGAACCTCTGAGCTACTATACAAGGGGGCGGCCCTTGTAAGGGAGCGGGTGGCAGTCTCTGGGTGAACGGACAGGGAGTTACGGCAAGTGATCAGGGCAGTCTCTGGGTAAGGGGTAGGTACGACCTGTGATGGCAGAGCCTCCGGGTAGGCTAGCAGGCAGATGGTAGATGTGTGCTCCCAGGTGAGCAAGCGAGAGTCTCTGGAATAGCAGGTGGTCACGGCACGTGACGGCGGAACCTCCGGGCTGGCAGGCAGGTAGGTAACGGAGAAGCGCTCCCAGGTGAGCGGGCAAGAGTCTCTGGAATAGCTGGTGGTCACCGCACGTGACAACGGGACCTCCGGGCTGGCAAGCAGGCAGGTAACGGAGATGCGCTCCCAGGTGAGCGGGCAAGAGTCTCTGAGATAGCTGGTGGTCACAGCACGTGACAACGGAGCCTCCGGGCTGGCAAGCAGGCAGATAACGGAGAAGCGCTCCCAGGTGAGCGGGCAAGCTGGTCCATAGACAGACTGACCGGAGTAGTAAGGCAGACCGTCGGACCTCAGGCAAGCAGGCAGGTAGCTGATATGCGCTCCCAGGTGAGCGGGCAGGCTGGTCCTTTAGACAGACTGACAGGAGTAGTAAGGCAGACCGTCGGACCTCAGGCTGGCAGACAGGTAACAAGTATTCAGGCAGGAATCAGGCAGGTAACTGGCAGGAAACTGGCAGGTAACTGGCAACGGGACCTGAGGGCTGAAGCACAGGTGAGACACAGGTGCAAACAACATTGCTCGGGCACCTCCATTTTGGAGGAGGTGCCCTATATATGATGAAGTCCTCCGGCCATTGGCCGGGGACTCCTTAGGACGGCGCGCGCGGCCCCTTTAAGAGGAGGGGAGCGCGCGCGCCCTAAGCACAGGGTCCGGGAAGGAGCGCGCGCTGAGAGCAGAGCGGGAGGAGGACGCCGGGAAGGAGCGCGCGCTGACAGCACAGCGGGGAGAGGACGCCGGGCACGGAGCAGAGCGGTGAGGGGAGCAGCGTCCCTGCCTAGCAGAGGGCAGGGACGCCAGCGCTACACATGATATGATCCTGTCTGCAGCCACCACTAGGGGGAGCTCCCTGTATGCAGAGATACATGATAAGATCCTGTCTGCAGCCACCACTAGAGGGAGCTCTCTGTATACAGAGATACATGATAGAATTCTGTCTGCAGCCACCACTAGGGGGAGCACCCTGTTTACAGTGATACATGATAAGATCCTGTCTGCAGTCACCACTAGGGGGAGCTCCCTGTATACAGAGGTAAATGATAAGATCCTGTCTGCAGCCACCACTAGAGGGAGCTCCCTGTATGCAGAGATACATGATAAGATCCTGTCTGCAGCCACCACTAGGGGGAGCTCCCTGTATACAGAGATACATGATAAGATCCTGTCTGCAGTCACCACTAGGGGGAGCTCCCTGTATACAGAGATACATGATAAGATCCTGTCTGCAGCCTCCACTAGGGGGAGCTCCCTGTATAGAGAGATACATGATAAGATCCTCTCTGCAGCCTCCACTAGGGGGAGCTCCCTGTATACAGAGATACATGATAAGATCCTGTCTGCAGCCACCACTAGGGGGAGCTCCCTGTATACAGAGATATATGATAAGATTCTGTCTGCAGTCACCACTAGGGGGAGCTCCCTGTACACAGAAATACAAGATAAGATCCTGTCTGCAGCAACCACTAGGGGGAGCTCCCTGTATATAGAGATACATGATAAGATTCTGTCTGCAGCCTTCACTAGGGGGAGCTTCCTGTATACAGGGAAACATGATAAGATCCTCTCTGCAGCCTCCACTAGGGGGAGCTCCCTGTATACACAGATACATGATAAGATCCTGTCTGCAGTCACCACTAGGGGGAGCCCCCTGTATACAGAGATACATGATAAAATTGTGTCTGCAGCCACCACTAGGGGGAGCTCCCTGTATACAGAGACACAAGATAAGATTCTGTCGGCAGTCACCACTAGGGGGAGCCCCCTGTATACAGAGATACATGATAAAATCGTGTCTGCAGCCACCACTAGGGGGAGCTCCCTGTATACAGAGATACATGATAAGATTCTGTCTGTAGCCACCACTAGGGGGAACTCCCTGTATATAGAGATACATGATAAGATCCTGTGTGCAGTCACCACTAGGGGGAGCTCCCTGTATACAGAGATACATGATAAGATCCTGTCTGCAGCCACCACTAGGGGGAGCTCCCTGTATACAGAGATACATGATAAGATCCTTTCTACAGCCACCACTAGGGGGTGCTCCCTGTATACTGAGATACATGATAAGATCCTTTCTACAGCCACCACTAGGGGGTGCTCCCTGTATACTGAGATACATGATAAGATCCTGTCTGCAGTCCCCACTAGGAGGAGCTCCCTGTATACAGAGATTCATGATAAGATCCTGTGTGCAGCCACCACTAGGGGGAGCTCCGTGTATACAGAGATACATGATAAGATCCTGTCTGCAGCCACCACTAGGGGGAGCTCCCTGTATACAGAGATACATGATAAAATCCTTTCTACAGCCACCACTAGTGGGTGCTCCCTGTATACTGAGATACATGATAAGATCCTGTCTGCAGTCCCCACTAGGAGGAGCTCCCTGTATACAGAGATACATGATAAGATCCTGTCTGCAGCCACCACTAGGGGGAGCTCCCTGTATACAGAGATACATGATAAGATTCTGTCTGCAGCCTCCACTAGGGGGAGCTACCTGTATACAGAGATATATGATAAGATTCTGTCTACAGCCACCACTAGGGGGAGCTCCCTGTATACAGAGATACATGATAACATCCTGTCTGCAGCCACCACTAGGGGGAACTCCCTCTATACAGAGATACAAGATAAGATTCAGTCTGCAGTCACCACTAGGGGGAGCCCCCTGTATACAGAGATACATGATAAGATCCTGTCTGCAGCCTCCACTAGGGGGAGCCCCCTGTATACAGAGATACATGATAAGATCGTGTCTGCAGCCACCACTAGAGGGAGCTCCCTGTATACAGAGATACATGATAAGATTCTGTCTGCTGCCTCCACTAGGGGGAGCTACCTGTATACAGAGATACATGATAAGATTCTGTCTACAGCCACCACTAGGGGGAGCTCCCTGTATACAGAGATACATGATAAGATTCTGTCTGCAGCCAACACTAGGTGGAGCTCCCTGTATACAGAGATACATGATAAGATCCTGTCTGCAGCCTCCACTAGGGGGAGTTCCCTGTATACAGAGATACATGATAAGATTCAGTCTACAGCCACCACTAGGGGGAGCTCCCTGTATACAGAGATAAATGATAAGATCCTTTCTACAGCCACCACTAGGGGGAGCTCCCTGTATACTGAGATACATGATAAGATCCTGTCTGCAGTCCCCACTAGGGGTAGCTCCCTGTATACAGAGATACATGATAAGATCCTGTCTGCAGCCACCACTACGGGGAGCTCCATGTATACAGAGATACATGATAATATCCTGTATGCAGCCACCACTAGGGGGAGCTCCCTGTATACAGAGATACGTGATTAGATTCTGTCTCCAGCCACCACTAGGGGGAGCTCCCTGTATACAGAGATACGTGATAAGATTATGTCTGCAGCCACCACTAGGGGGAACTCCCTCTATACAGAGATACAAGATAAGATTCGGTCTGCAGTCACCACTAGGGGGAGCCCCCTGTATACAGAGATACATGATAAGATCGTGTCTGCAGCCACCACTAGAGGAAGCTCCCTGTATACAGAGATACATGATAAGATCCTGTCTGCAGTCACCACTAGGGGGAGCCCCCTGTATACAGAGATACATGATAAGATCGTGTCTGCAGCCACCACTAGGGGGAGCTCCCTGTATACAGAGATAGCTGATAAGATCCTGTCTGCAGCCACCACTATGGGGAGCTCCCTGTATTCAGAGATACATGATAAGATCCTGTCTGCAGCCACCACTAGGGGAGCTCCCTGTATACAGAGATACATGATGAGATCCTGTCTGCAGACACCACTAGGGGGAGCTCCCTGTATACAGAGATACATGATAAGATTCAGTCTACAGCCACCACTAGGGGGAGCTCCCTGTATACAGAGATATGTAAGATACTGTCTGCAGCCACCACTAGGGGGAGCTCCCTGTATACAGAGATATATGATAAGTTCCTGTCTGCAGTCACCACTAGGGGGAGCTCCCTGTATACAGAGATACATGATAAGATCCTGTCTGCAGCCACCACTAGGGGAAGCTCCCTACATACAGAGATACATGATAAGATCCTGTCTGCAGCCTCCACTAGGGGGAGCTCCCTGTATACAGAGATACATGATAAGATTCTGTCTGCAGCCACCACTAGGGGGAGCTCCCTGTATATAGAGCTACAAGATAAGATTCTGTCGGCAGTCACCACTAGGGGGAGCCCCCTGTATACAGAGATATGTAAGATACTGTCTGCAACCACCACTAGGGGGAGCTCCCTGTATACAGAGATACATGATAAGATCCTATCTGCAGCCAACACTACGGGGAGCTCCCTGTATACAGAGATATATGATAAGATCCTGTCTGCAGCCACCACTAGGGGGAGATCCCTGTATACAGAGATACATGATAAGATCCTGTCTGCAGCCACCACTAGGGGGAGCTCCCTGTATACAGAGATACATGATAATATCCTGTCTGCAGCCACCACTAGGGAGAGCTCCCTGTATACAGAGATACATGATAAGATCCTGTCTGCAGCCACCACTAGGGGGAGATCCCTGTATACAGAGATACATGATAAGATCCTGTCTGCAGTCACCACTGGGGGAGCTCCCTGTATACAGAGATACATGATAATAATCTGTCTGCAGCCACCACTAGGGGGAGCTTCCTGTATACAGAGATACATGATAAGATCCTGTCTGCAGCCACCACTAGGGGGAGATCCCTGTATACAGAGATACATGATAAGATCCTGTCTGCAGTCACCACTAGGGGGAGCTCCCTGTATACAGAGATACATGATAATAATCTGTCTGCCGCCTACACTAGGGGGAGCTCCCTGTATACAGAGATACATGATAAGATTCTGTCTGCAGCCACCACTAGGGGGAGATCCCTGTATACAGAGATACATGATAAGATCCTGTCTGCAGTCACCACTAGGGGGAGCTCCCTGTATACAGAGATACATGATAAGATCTTGTCTGCAGCCACAACTAGGGGGAGCTCCCTGTATACAGAGATACATGATTGGTTTATGTCTGCAGCCACCACTAGGGGGAGCTCCCTGTATACAGAGATGCATGATAAGATTCTGACTGCAGCCACCAATAGGGGGAGCTCCCTGTATACAGAGATTCAAGATAAGATCCTCCCTGCAGCCACCACTAGGGGGAGCTCCCTGTATACAGAGATATATGATAAGATCCTGTCTGCAGCCACCACTAGGAGGAGCTCCCTGTATACAGAGATACATGATAAGATCCTGTCTGCAGCCACCACTAGGGGGAGCTCCAAGTATAGAGAGATACATGATAAGATCCTCTCTGCAGCCACCTCTAGGAGGAGCTCCCTGTATACAGAGATACATGATAAGAATCTGTCTGGAGCCACCACTAGAGGGAGCTCCCTGTATACAGAGATACATGATAAGATCCTGTCTGCAGCCACCACTAGGGAGAGCTCACTGTATACAGAGATACATGATAAGATCCTGTCTACAGCCACCACTAGGGGGAGCTCCCTGTATACAGAGATACATGATAAGATCATGTCTGCAGTCACCACTAGGGGGAGCTCCCTGTATACAGAGATACATGATAAGATCCTGTCTGCATTCACCACTAGGGGAAGCTCCCTGTATACTGAGATACATGATAAGATCCTGTCTGCAGCCTCCTCTAGGGGGAGCTCCCTGTACACAGAGATACATGATAAGATCCTGTCTGCAGACACCACTAGGGGGAGCTCCCTGTATACAGAGATACATGATAAGATCCCGTTTACAGCCACCACTAGGGGGAGCTCTCTGTATACAGAGATACATGATAAGATCCTGTCTGCAGCCACCACTAGGGGGAGCTCCCTGTATACAGAGATACATGATAAGATCCTGTCTGCAGTCACCACAAGTGGGAGCCGCCTTCATACAGAGATATCTGATAAGATCCTGTCTGCAGCCTCCACTAGGGGGAGCTCCCTGTATACAGATATACATGATAAGATCCTGTCTGCAGCCACCACTAGAGGGAGCTCCCTGTATACAGAGATACATGATAAGATCCTGTCTGCAGCCACCACTAGAGGGAGCTCCCTGTATACAGAGATACATGATATGATCCTGTCTGCAGCCTCCACTAGGGGGAGCTCCCTGAATACAGAGATACCTGATAAGATCCTGTCTGCAGCCACCACTAGGGGAGCTCCCTGTATACAGAGATACATGATATGATCCTGTCTGCAGCCTCCACTAGGGGGAGCTCCCTGAATACAGAGATACCTGATAAGATCCTGTCTGCAGTCACCACTAGGGGGAGCTCACTGTTTACAGAGATACATGATAAGATCCTGTCTGCAGTCACCACTAGGGGGAGCTCCCTGTATACAGAGATACATGATAAGATCCTGTCTGCAGCCACCACTAGGGGGAGCTACCTGTATACAGAGATACATGATAAGATTCTGTCTGCAGTCTCCACTAGGGGGAGCTCACTGTTTACAGAGATACATGATAAGAACGTGTCTGCAGTCATCACTAGGGGGAGCTCCCTGTATACAGAGATACATGATAAGATTCTGTCTGCAGCCACCACTAGGAGGAGCTCCCTGTATACAGAGATACATGATAAGATCCTGTCTGCAGCCACCACTAGGAGGAGCTCCCTGTATACAGAGACACATGATAAGATCCTGTCTGCAGTCACCACTAGGGGGAGTTCCCTGTATACAGAGACACATGATAAGATCCTGTCTGCAGTCCCCACTAGGAGGAGCTCCCTGTATACAGAGATACATGATAAGATTCTGTCTGCAGCCACCACTAGGGGGAGTTCCCTGTATACAGAGATACATGATAAGATTCTGTCTGCAGCCTCCACTAGCGGGAGCTCCCTGTATACAGAGATACTGTACATGATAAGATTCGGTCTGCAGTCCCCACTAGGAGGAGCTCCCTGTATACAGAGATACATGATAAGATTCTGTCTGCAGCCACCACTAGGGGGAGCTCCCTGTACACAGAGATAGATGATAAGATCCTGTCTGCAGCCACCACTAGGGGGAGCTCCCTGTATACAGAGATACATGATAAGATTCTGTCTGCAGCCACCACTAGGGGGAGCTCCCTGTACACAGAGATAGATGATAAGATACTGTCTGCAGCCACCACTAGGGGGAGCTGCCTGTATACAGAGATACATGATAATATTCAGTCTTCAGCCACCACTAGGGGGAGCTCCCTGTATACAGAGATACATGATAAGATCCTGTCTACAGCCACCACTAGGAGGAGCTCTCTGCATACAGAGATAAATGATAAGATCCTGTCTGCAGCCACCACTAGGGGGACCTCCCTGTGTACAGAGATACATGATAAGATCCTGTCTGCAGCCACCACTAGGGGGAGCTTCCTGTATACAGAGATACCTGATAAGATCCTGTCTGACGCCACCACTAGGGGGAGCTCCCTGTATACAGAGGTAAATGATAAGATCCTGTCTGCAGCCACCACTAGCGGGAGCTCCCTGTATACAGTGATACATGATAAGATCCTGTCTGCAACCCCCACTAGGGGGAGCTCCCTATATACAGAGATACATGATAAGATTCTGTCTGCAGCCAACACTAGGGGGAGCTCCCTGTATACAGAGATACATGATAAGATTCTGTCTGCAGTCACCACTAGAGGGAGCTCCCTGTATACAGTGATACATGATAAGATCCTGTCTGCAGCCACCACTAGGGGGAGCTCCCTGTATAAAGAGATACATGATAAGATCCTGTCTGCAGCCACCACTACGGGGAGCTCCCTGTATACAAAGATACATGATAAGATCCTGTCTGCAGCCACCACTAGAGGGAGCTCCCTGTATACAGTGATACATGATAAGATCCTGTCTGCAGCCACCACGAGGGAGAGCTCCCTGTATACAGAGATACATGATAAGATCTGTCTGCAGCCACCACTAGGGGGAGCTCACTGTATACAGAGATACATGATAAGTTCCTGTCTGCAGCCACCACTAGGGGGAGCTCCCTGTATACAGAGATACATGATTAGTTTATGTCTGCAGCCACCACTAGGGGGAGCTCCCTGTATACAGAGATACATGATTAGTTTATGTCTGCAGCCACCACTAGAGGGAGCTCCCTGTATACAGAGATACATGATAAGATCCTGTCTGCAGCCACCACTAGGGGGAGCTCCCTGTATACAGAGATACATGATAAGATCCTGTCTGCAGCCACCACTAGGGGGAGCTCCCTGTATACAGAGATACATGATAAGATTCTGACTGCAGCCACCAATAGGGGAAGCTCCCTGTATACAGAGATACATGATAAGATCCTGTCTGCAGCCACCACTAGGGGGAGCTCCCTGTATACAGAAATACATGACAAGATCCTGTCTACAGCCACCACTAGGGGGAGCTCCCTGTATACAGAGATACATGATAAGATCATGTCTGCAGCCACCAATAGGGGGAGCTCCCTGTATACAGAGATTCAAGATAAGATCCTCTCTGCAGCCACCACTATGGGAAGCTCCCTGTATACAGAGATACATGATAAGATTTTATCTGCAGTCACCACTAGTGGGGGCTCCCTGTATACAGAGATACATGATAAGATCCTGTCTGCAGCCTCCACTAGGGGGAGCTCCCTGTATACAGAGATACATGATAAGATCCTGTCTGCAGCCTCCACTAGGGGGAGCTCCCTGTATACAGAGATACATGATAAGATTCTGTCTGCAGCCACCACTAGGGGGAGCTCCCTGTATACAGAGATACAAGATAAGATTCTGTCGGCAGTCACCACTAGGGGGAGCCCCCTGTATACAGAGATATGTAAGATACTGTCTGCAGCCACCACTAGGAGGAGCTCCCTGTATACAGAGACACATGATAAGATCCTGTCTGCAGTCACCACTAGGGGGAGTTCCCTGTATACAGAGACACATGATAAGATCCTGTCTGCAGTCCCCACTAGGAGGAGCTCCCTGTATACAGAGATACATGATAAGATTCTGTCTGCAGCCACCACTAGGGGGAGTTCCCTGTATACAGAGATACATGATAAGATCCTGTCTGCAGACACCACTAGTGGGAGCTCCCTGTATACAGAGATACATGATAAGATCCTCTCTGCAGCCACCACTAGAGGGAGCTCCCTGTATGCAGAGATACATGATAAGATTCTGTCTGCAGCCTCCACTAGGGGGAGCTCCCTGTATACAGAGATACTGTACATGATAAGATTCGGTCTGCAGTCACCACTAGGGGGAGCTCCCTGTATACAGAGATAGATGATAAGATCCTGTCTGCAGCCACCACTAGGGGGAGCTCCCTGTATACAGAGATACATGATAAGATTCTGTCTGCAGCCACCACTAGGGGGAGCTCCCTGTACACAGAGATAGATGATAAGATACTGTCTGCAGCCACCACTAGGGGGAGCTGCCTGTATACAGAGATACATGATAATATTCAGTCTTCAGCCACCACTACGGGGAGCTCCCTGTATACAGAGATACATGATAAGATCCTGTCTACAGCCACCACTAGGAGGAGCTCTCTGCATACAGAGATAAATGATAAGATCCTGTCTGCAGCCACCACTAGGGGGACCTCCCTGTGTACAGAGATACATGATAAGATCCTGTCTGCAGCCACCACTAGGGGGAGCTTCCTGTATACAGAGATACCTGATAAGATCCTGTCTGACGCCACCACTAGGGGGAGCTCCCTGTATACAGAGGTAAATGATAAGATCCTGTCTGCAGCCACCACTAGCGGGAGCTCCCTGTATACAGAGATACATGATAAGATCCTGTCTGCAGCCACCACTAGGGGGAGCTTCCTGTATACAGAGATACCTGATAAGATCCTGTCTGACGCCACCACTAGGGGGAGCTCCCTGTATACAGAGGTAAATGATAAGATCCTGTCTGCAGCCACCACTAGCGGGAGCTCCCTGTATACAGAGATACATGATAAGATTCTGTCTGCAGTCACCACTAGAGGGAGCTCCCTGTATACAGTGATACATGATAAGATCCTGTCTGCAGCCACCACTAGGGGGAGCTCCCTGTATACAGAGATACATGATAAGATCCTGTCTGCAGCCACCACTACGGGGAGCTCCCTGTATACAAAGATACATGATAAGATCCTGTCTGCAGCCACCACTAGAGGGAGCTCCCTGTATACAGTGATACATGATAAGATCCTGTCTGCAGCCACCACGAGGGAGAGCTCCCTGTATACAGAGATACATGATAAGATCTGTCTGCAGCCACCACTAGGGGGAGCTCACTGTATACAGAGATACATGATAAGTTCCTGTCTGCAGCCACCACTAGGGGGAGCTCCCTGTATACAGAGATACATGATTAGTTTATGTCTGCAGCCACCACTAGGGGGAGCTCCCTGTATACAGAGATACATGATTAGTTTATGTCTGCAGCCACCACTAGAGGGAGCTCCCTGTATACAGAGATACATGATAAGATCCTGTCTGCAGCCACCACTAGGGGGAGCTCCCTGTATACAGAGATACATGATAAGATCCTGTCTGCAGCCACCACTAGGGGGAGCTCCCTGTATACAGAGATACATGATAAGATCCTGTCTGCAGCCACCACTAGGGGGAGCTCCCTGTATACAGAGATACATGATAAGATTCTGACTGCAGCCACCAATAGGGGGAGCTCCCTGTATACAGAGATTCAAGATAAGATCCTCTCTGCAGCCACCACTAGGGGAAGCTCCCTGTATACAGAGATACATGATAAGATCCTGTCTGCAGCCACCACTAGGGGGAGCTCCCTGTATACAGAAATACATGACAAGATCCTGTCTGCAGTCACCACTAGGGGGAGCTCCCTGTATACAGAGATACATGATAAGATCATGTCTGCAGCCACCAATAGGGGGAGCTCCCTGTATACAGAGATTCAAGATAAGATCCTCTCTGCAGCCACCACTAGGGGGAGCTCCCTGTATACAGAGATACATGATAAGATTCTGTCTGCAGCCACCACTATGGGAAGCTCCCTGTATACAGAGATACATGATAAGATTTTATCTGCAGTCACCACTAGTGGGGGCTCCCTGTATACAGAGATACATGATAAGATCCTGTCTGCAGCCTCCACTAGGGGGAGCTCCCTGTATACAGAGATACATGATAAGATCCTGTCTGCAGCCTCCACTAGGGGGAGCTCCCTGTATACAGAGATACATGATAAGATTCTGTCTGCAGCCACCACTAGGGGGAGCTCCCTGTATACAGAGATACAAGATAAGATTCTGTCGGCAGTCACCACTAGGGGGAGCCCCCTGTATACAGAGATATGTAAGATACTGTCTGCAGCCACCACTAGGGGGAGCTCCCTGTATACAGAGATGCATGATAAGATCCTATCTGCAGGAAACACTAGGGGGAGCTCCCTGTATACAGAGATATATGATAAGATCCTGTCTGCAGTCACCACTAGGGAGAGCTCCCTGTATACAGAGATACATGATAAGATTCTGTCTGCAGCCACCACTAGGGGGAGATCCCTGTATACAGAGATACATGATAAGATCCTGTCTGCAGTCACCACTGGGGGAGCTCCCTGTATACAGAGATACATGATAATAATCTGTCTGCAGCCACCACTAGGGGAGCTCCCTGTATACAGAGATACATGATACGATCCTGTCTGCAGCCACCACTAGGGGGAGATCCCTGTATACAGAGATACATGATAAGATCCTGTCTGTAATCACCACTAGGGGGAGCTCCCTGTATACAGAGATACATGATAATAATCTGTCTGCCGCCTACACTAGGGGGAGCTCCCTGTATACAGAGATACATGATAAGATTCTGTCTGCAGCCACCACTAGGGGGAGATCCCTGTATACAGAGATACATGATAAGATCCTGTCTGCAGTCACCACTAGGGGGAGCTCCCTGTATACAGAGATACATGATAAGATCTTGTCTGCAGTCACCACTAGAGGGAGCTCCCTGTATACAGAGATACATGATAAGATCCTGTCTGCAGCCACCACTTGGGGGAGCTCCCTGTATACAGTGATACATGATAAGATCCTATCTGCAGCTACCACTAGGGGGAGCTCCCTGTATAGTTTATAAGCAGTGATGTAGGTTGCCTCCCGACTACCAGGGGGCAGTCTGTATGCAGAATTATCTCTGTATGTACTGTTGTGGTCTCTTAGGACCACCAGGGGTCTGTCTGAATATGCTTTGCTTTCATTTGCTTTAGGACCACCCGGGGGGCGGAGGGGGGGCGGTGCCTGTATATACAGCTTTATCTGGATGTACAGTAGTGTGTTACCTCAGGACCACCAGGGGGGCAGTATGTTTTCACAATTATCTCTGTATGTACTGTTGTGGTCTCTTAGGACCACCAGGGGTCAGTATGTTTGCACAGCGGTGCCGCCCAGGGTCGGATTCAGACAGATTCTGTTGTGTTTTATCCCAAGTCATATTGCAAGTCTCGTTAAAGGGTCGATTGTGATCTGTAGGATCGTAGGATCGCTGCTTCCAACAGGTGGCGCTATAGAGTTCAAGTACTATTACTCTCTGAAGAGGCAGTTTGCATACCCCCCAAGTCAGCACCTTCCTCTCCTGACATGCTCTGTGCTGCTGTGTCGGATGCAGTAATAGGAGGCGTTTGTGAGTAACCCTTTATTGTCAGTGCGGTACAAATGCGGAGACATAGAAACCGTCGCTTCTTCTCGTGCGATTTATAAATAGAAAATATAAACACTTTATATAAAAAGCTAAAAAACGACTCCGAGGCGATGAGAAGCGTCACATGTCGGCCCGGACGAAGGAGGCAAAGACCCCGTCCTCCTGCGCCAGGAGACTCTCCGGAGTGTCGTACTCCAGAATGTTCCCACGGCGCATCACGATCACCAGGTCAGCGGTGAGGATGGTGTGAACCCGATGCTGCAGAGAAGGAAGCAGAGGTTAGGAAAGTGGTGGCAGGGATGCTGGGAGTCGTAGTCGTGATATGGGATCTGAAGCTTCAAGAGGAGTTACTGAGTATAAATCATTTTATCTCACTGCAGCTGCATCTCCCTCCTCCCCTCACAGCAAGAGAGAAGCTGCAGCTGCATCTCCATCCTCCCCTCACAGCAAGAGAGAAGCTGCAGCTGCATCTCCCTCCTCCCCTCACAGCAAGAGAGAAGCTGCAGATGCATCTCCCTCCTCCCCTCACAGCCAGAGAGAAGCTGCAGCTGCATCCCCTCCTCCCCTCACAGCAAAAGAGAAGCTGCAGCTGCATCTCCCTCCTCCCCTCACAGCCAGAGAGAAGCTGCAGCTGCATCTCCCTCCTCCCCTCACAGCAAGAGAGAAGCTGCAGCTGCATTTCCCTCCTCCCCTCACAGCAAAAGAGAAGTTGCAGCTGAATCTCCCTCCTCCCCTCACAGCCAGAGAGAAGCTGCAGATGCATCTCCCTCCTCCCCTCACAGCCAGAGAGAAGCTGCAGCTGCATCTCCCTCCTCCCCTCACAGCAAAAGAGAAGTTGCAGCTGCATCTCCCTCCTCCCCTCACAGCAAGAGAGAAGCTGCAGATGCATCTCCCTCCTCCCCTCACAGCAAGAGAGAAGCTGCAGATGCATCTCCCTCCTCCCCTCACAGCAAGAGAGAAGCTGCAGATGCATCTCCCTCCTCCCCTCACAGCCAGAGAGAAGCTGCAGCTGCATCTCCCTCCTCCCCTCACAGCAAAAGAGAAGTTGCAGCTGCATCTCCCTCCTCCCCTCACAGCAAGAGAGAAGCTGCAGATGCATCTCCCTCCTCCCCTCACAGCCAGAGAGAAGCTGCAGCTGCATCTCCCTCCTCCCCTCACAGCAAAAGAGAAGTTGCAGCTGCATCTCCCTCCTCCCCTCACAGCCAGAGAGAAGCTGCAGCTGCATCCCCTCCTCCCCTCACAGCAAAAGAGAAGCTGCAGCTGCATCTCCCTCCTCCCCTCACAGCAAGAGAGAAGCTGCAGATGCATCTCCCTCCTCCCCTCACAGCAAGAGAGAAGCTGCAGCTGCATCTCCCTCCTCCCCTCACAGCAAGAGAGAAGCTGCAGCTGCATCCCCTCCTCCCCTCACAGCCAGAGAGAAGCTGCTGCTGCATCCCCTCCTCCCCTCACAGCCAGAGAGAAGCTGCAGCTGCATCTCCCTCCTCCCCTCACAGCAAGAGAGAAGCTGCTGCTGCATCTCCCTCCTCCCCTCACAGCCAGAGAGAAGCTGCAGCTGCATCCCCTCCTCCCCTCACAGCAAAAGAGAAGCTGCAGCTGCATCTCCCTCCTCCCCTCACAGCAAGAGAGAAGCTGCAGATGCATCTCCCTCCTCCCCTCACAGCAAGAGAGAAGCTGCAGCTGCATCTCCCTCCTCCCCTCACAGCAAGAGAGAAGCTGCAGCTGCATCCCCTCCTCCCCTCACAGCCAGAGAGAAGCTGCTGCTGCATCCCCTCCTCCCCTCACAGCCAGAGAGAAGCTGCAGCTGCATCTCCCTCCTCCCCTCACAGCAAGAGAGAAGCTGCTGCTGCATCCCCTCCTCCCCTCACAGCCAGAGAGAAGCTGCAGCTGCATCTCCCTCCTTCCCTCACAGCAAGAGAGAAGCTGCAGCTGCATCCCCTCCTCCCCTCACAGCCAGAGAGAAGCTGCTGCTGCATCCCCTCTTCCCCTCACAGCAAGAGAGAAGCTGCAGCTGCATCTCCCTCCTCCCCTTACAGCAAGAGAAGCTGCAGCTGCATCCCCTCCTCCCCTCACAGCAAGAGAGAAGCTGCAGCTGCATCTCCCTCCTCCCCTCACAGCAAGAGAGAAGCTGCAGCTGCATCCCCTCCTCCCCTCACAGCCAGAGAGAAGCTGCTGCTGCATCCCCTCCTCCCCTCACAGCCAGAGAGAAGCTGCTGCTGCATCCCCTCTTCCCCTCACAGCAAGAGAGAAGCTGCTGCTGCATCCCCTCTTCCCCTCACAGCAAGATAGAAGCTGCAGCTGCATCCCCTCTTCCCCTCACAGCAAGAGAGAAGCTGCAGCTGCATCTCCCTCCTCCCTCCACTCACAGGAAGAGAGAAGCAGAAGCTGCATCCCCTCCTCCCTTGACAGCTTGCAGCCTCACAAAAAGAAACTGCAGCTGTCTCCCATCACAGTATACGGCCTCACAGAAAAAGAGAAGCTGCAGCCGCCTTCCCCTCCTCCCCTCATAGCATGCAGCCTTAGTGAGAGAGCATCCTCCTCCATCCTTCCCACATCTTGCAGTCTCACACAAATACACAGATAATCTGCAGCTCCATCCCCTCCTCCCCTCACAGCAAGAGAGAAGCTGCAGCTGCATCTCCTCCACTCCTTACAGCAATGAGAAGCTGCATCTGCATCCTCCTCCCTCACAGCATGCGGCCTCAGAGAAAGAAAGTAGCTGCAGCCACCTCCCCTCATAGCATGCAACCTCAGTGAAAGAGCATCCTCCTCCATCCTTCCCACATCTCGCAGTCTCACACAAATACACAGATAATTTGCAGCAGCATCCCCCTCCTCCCTCACAGCATGCAGTCTCCCAGGTAGAGAGAGAAGCTGCAGCTGCATCCTCTTGGCAGTAGGTGGAGTATGCAGCTGCAGTTTCTCTATCACCTTTATTCTACTTGTGGGGTTAGTTTATTGCACCAGCCCCTGCGGTGAGAACCCCCGAGCGACGCGGGGACTGAGGGTCAGTCAGGAGCTCCATACCAGGCAGCCAGCAGCGGTCACGGCCTGACTGATTCTACTTGTGACTCTTGACCAGAAAGGTAAAGAGACCATCCGGGTTGGAGAGCAGAGTCGCCGCCGAGTCGCTTTCTATCAGAATTCCCTCGGAAAAGACTAACACCAGATCCGCATCCAAGATGGAGGAGACGCGGTGCTGGAGCGCAGAGGAGAGACACAAGAGACGGAGAGAAGAACAGGTGAGAGGGAAGAGACAGACGTGACCGCTCCGAGGGTTCACACTGGAGACCTCGCACCCCCCCCGATGCTGCAGCCACATAGGTTCTAATAAAGAAAACTTCAAACAGCCGGCCCCCCGGACCCTGTCCCGAAACTTACTGCAATCGTAACCACAGTACGGTCAGCGAACGCCGTCATCACCACCTTCTGCAGAATGTTCTCCTGCGCAAAAAGAAAAGCGGAGAATAAGGAAACATCATGACGCACCCTAAACTCTATCACAAGAGATCCACCTGACCCTGGGGGCACCGAGGCTCCGGTGCAAAACCGTGCACAAGTCTCACAGAAGATAATAAACTCCTCCGTAGAAGGGGCCGCAACAGCACGGGGGCGTCAGCAGCAGCAACCGCAAGGGGGCGTCAGCAGCAGCAACAGCACGGGGGCGGCAGCAGCAGCAACAGCACGGGGACAGCAGCAGCAGCAACAGCACGGGGGCGGCAGCAGCAGCAACAGCACGGGGGCGGCAGCAGCAGCAACAGCACGGGGGCGGCAGCAGCAGCAACAGCACGGGGGCGGCAGCAGCAGCAACAGCACGGGGGCGGCAGCAGCAGCAACAGCATGGGGGCGGCAGCAGCAGCAACAGCACGGGGGCGGCAGCAGCAGCAACAGCACGGGGCCGGCAGCAGCAGCAACAGCACGGGGGCGGCAGCAGCACGGGGACGGCAGCAGCAGCAAGAGCAAGGGGGTGGCAGCAGAAGCAACAGCATGGGGGTGGCAGCAGCAACAACAGCACGGGGGCGGCAGCAGCAGCAACCGCAAGGGGGCGTCAGCAGCAGCAACAGCACGGGGGCGGCAGCAGCCGCAACAGCACGGGGGCGGCAGCAGCAGCAACAGCACGGGGGCGGCAGCAGCAGCAACAGCACGGGGGCGGCAGCAGCAGCAACAGCACGGGGCCGGCAGCAGCAGCAACAGCACGGGGGCGGCAGCAGCAGCAAGAGCAAGGGGGTGGCAGCAGAAGCAACAGCATGGGGGTGGCAGCAGCAACAACAGCACGGGGGCGGCAGCAGCAGCAACAGCACGGGGGCAGCAGCAGCAGCACAGGGATGGCAGCAGCAGCAACAGCAAGGGGGTGGCAGCAGAAGCAACAGCACGGGGGCAGCAGCAGCATGGGGGCAGCAGCAACAGCAAGATGCACCAGCGACAGCAAGATGCAGCAATAGCAAAATGCAGCAACAACACGATGCAGCAACAGCGTAGGGCAAATAAAGGCGGAAAAAGCCGCAGCCAATACTGGGAGTTCCACAGCAGCGCCCACCAAGGGCAAAAACAGGCAACTGTCATACTGCTGCTCCCTCTGCTGCACTCTGCATTCTCCCCCGCTGCACCCTGCCTTCATACCTGCTGCACTGTACATCCTCCCCGCAGCACTCTGCATCCTCCTCTTACAGTGATTGCAGGCTGATAGCAGAGAGCAGTAGTTCGGCAGAGCAGCGGAAGCGGAGGCACAGCGGGGGGTTAGTATGGGGTCTGGCGGGTTACTCACGGTTGCCATGTCGATGGAGGCTGTTGCTTCGTCCATGATGAGGATGCTGCTCTTCCGGACGAACGCTCGGGCCAAGCAGAAGAGCTGCCGCTGCCCGACGCTGAAGTTCTCGCCGCCCTCCGTTACCATGGCGTCTGCACAGAGAAGACAAACGTCTCCTTACAGCCACAGGATGGGAAATGTCAGTCTCCTGCGGGCCCCAGCTTCGGCTCGCGTATCTTCCTCCGGCCTCGGCTCGCACATTCCTCCCCTGGCCTCGGCTCGCGTATCTTCCCCCGGTCTCGTGTCGCTTATCCCTCCTCGGCCTTGGCTTGCGTATCCCCCATGCCCTCGGGTCGCGTATCCTCCCCCAGCCTCGTCTCGCGTATCCTCCCCCAGCCTCGGCTCGTGTATCTTCCCCCGGTCTCGTGTCGCGTATCCCTCCTCGGCCTTGGCTTGCGTATCCCCCATGCCCTCGGGTCGCGTATCCTCCCCCAGCCTCGTCTCGCGTATCCTCCCCCAGCCTCGGCTCGTGTATCTTCCCCCGGTCTTGGGTCGCGTATCCCTCCCCGGCCTTGGCTTGCGTATCCCCCATGCCCTCGGGTCGCGCATCTTCCCCCAGCCTCGGCTCACGTATCCTCCCCAGGCCTCGGCTTGCATATCCCCCGTGCCCTCTGGTCGCGTATCCTCCCCCAGCCTCGGCTCCTGTATCTTCCCCCGGTCTCGGCTCGCGTATCCTTCCCTGGCCTCGGTTCGAGTATCCTCCTCGGCCTCGGCCCACGTACACCTCCCCCCGCCCCTAACTTGTGCATTCTCCCTGGCCTACATGTCCCCCTCCCCCAGCTCACGTATCCTCCCCCGGCTTTGGCTCGCGTATCCCCTTCCCCGGCTCATGTACACCCCCACCCCGGCTCGCGTATCCCCTTCCCCAGCTCATGTACGCCCCCCTCCCCGGCCTCAGCTTGCGCATTCTCCCTGGCCTACATGTCGTCCCTCCAGCTCGCAAATATCCCCCTTGTCCTCGGGTCGCGTATCCCTCCCCTGGCCTTGGGTCACGTATCCCTCCCCAGCCTTGGGTCACGTATCCCTCCCCGGCCTTGGGTCACGTATCCCTCCCCGGCCTTGGGTCGCGTATCTCTCCCCGGCCTTGGGTCGCGTATCCCCCCCCCGTCCTTGGGTCACGTATCCTCCCCTCGGCCTTGGGTCACGTATCCTCCCCTCGGCCTTGGGTCGTGTATCCTCCCCGCAGCCTTGGGTCGCATATCCCCCCCTCGGCCTTCGGTCGCCTATCCCTCCCCGGCCTCGGGTCGCATATCCCTCCCCCGGCCTTGGGTCGCGTATCACCCCCCTCGGCCTCAAGTCGCGTATCTCTCCCCGGCCTCAGGTCGCGTATCCTCCCCCGTCCTTGGGTCATGTATCCTCCCCTCGGCCTTGGATCACGTATCCTCCGCTCGGCCTTGGGTCGCGTATCCCTCCCCCGGCCTTGGGTCGCGTATCCCTCCCCCGGCCTTGGATCGCGTATCCCTCCCCCGACCTTGGGTCGCGTATCCCTCCCCCCGGCCTTGGGTCACGTATCCCCCCCCTCGGCCTTGGGTCACGTATCCCTCCCCGGCCTTGGGTCGCGTATCCCTCCCCCGGCCTCGGATCGCGTATCCCTCCCCCGGCCTCGGGTCACGTATCCCTCCCCGGCCTCGGGTCGCGTATCCCTCCCTCGGCCTTGGGTCGCATATCCCCCTCCCCCGGCCTTGGGTCGCATATCCCCCCCCGGCCTTGGGTAGCATATCTCTCCCCGGCCTTGGGTCGCATATCCCCCCCGTCCTTGGGTCACGTATCCTCCCCTCGGCCTTGGGTCGTGTATCCTCCCCCCCGCCTTGGGTCGCGTATCCCCCCCTCGGCCTTCGGTCGCCTATTCCTCCCCGGCCTCGGGTCGCGTATGCCTCCCCTGGCCTCGGGTCGCGTATCCCTCCCCCGGCCTCGGGTCGAGTATCCTCCAACGGCCTTGGGTCGTTGGGTCGCGTATCCCTCCCCCGGCCTTGGGTCGCGTATCCCTCCCCCCGGCCTTGGGTCACGTATCCCCCCCTCGACCTTGGGTCGCGTATCCCTCCCCGGCCTTGGGTCGCGTATCCCTCCCCCGGCCTCGGGTCGCGTATCCCTCCCCCCGCCTCGGGTCGCGTATCCCTCCCCCGGCCTTGGGTCACGTATCCCCCCCCGGCCTTGGGTCGCGTATCCCCCCCTCGGCCTTGGGTCGCGTATCCCCCCCTCGGCCTTGGGTCGCGTATCCCTCCCCGGCCTCGGGTCGCATATCCCTCCCCCGGCCTCGGGTCGCGTATCCCTCCCCCGGCCTCGGGTTGCGAATCCCACCCCCGGCCTCGGGTTGCGTATCCCTCCCCCGGCCTTGGGTCACGTATCCCCCCCGGCCTTGGGTCGCGTATTCCCCCCTCGGCCTTGGGTCGCGTATCCCTCCCCGGCCTTGGGTCACGTATCCCCCCCTCGGCCTTGGGTCGCGTATCCCCCCCTCGGCCTTGGGTCGCGTATCCCCCCCTCGGCCTTGGGTCGCGTATCCCTCCCCGGCCTCGGGTCGCATATCCCTCCCCCGGCCTCGGGTCGCGTATCCCTCCCCCGGCCTCGGGTTGCGAATCCCACCCCCGGCCTCGGGTTGCGTATCCCTCCCCCGGCCTTGGGTCACGTATCCCCCCCGGCCTTGGGTCGCGTATCCCTGCCCGGCCTTGGGTCACGGATCCCTCCCCTGGCCTTGGGTCGCGTATCCCTCCGCCGACCTCGGCGCGCATAGCTCCCCCCCCGGCCTTGGGTCGCGTATCCCTTCCAGGCCTTGGCTCGCGTATCCCTCCTGGGTCGCGTATCCCTCCCTGGCCCCGGCTCGCGTATCCCCCGTGCCCTCGAGCTTGCAAATATCCTCCCCTGGCCCGTGCATCACCCCCCCCGGCCTCGGCTCACGCATCCTCCCCTGGCCCGTGCATCACCCCCCCGGCCTCGGCTTGCGCATCCCCCCGGCCTTGGCTCACGAATCTCGTGGGGGGATGGTGGTGTTATTTAGGGGTGCACCATTTTCTTTCTAGAAGGATCTGTGTTGTTCTTGCTGGTGATGGCATCCGGCTTTGCGGCTGCGGATCATCAGGCGTTGGGGGCCCCCGTTCTGCTGGTTTATGTTTTCTCACACGTGAAACCGCCACTTCTATTCCTTTAAATGGAGAAGTGCGCGTCTCACCCCTCCCCCGGCCACATACCTAGACCCCCCGGCAGCGCCTTCACCAGGTTCTTCAGCTGCGCGATCTCCAGCGCTTCCCAGAGGCGGTCGTCTGTGCACTTACATTCTGGATCCAAATTCAGCCTGAAACAAAATGTCCGACAGCGGTCACAGCAGCACAGAGGAATGGAGCAAAGTGATCTAAACACAACACTCCGTCCGTCACCACAGCACGACACATTGTAAAGAGGGGAATCAGCAGGGTCGGTAACGGCTGCAGCCAACATCAGTCACAGATGTGGCAGAGCTGGAATCCGTCCTGTTATCAGTGCCCCCCCGACCCCGTAGACAGTGACACACGAAGCAGAGGTACTGAAATTACTGAAGAATTGAAATGCAAAAGTTTAGGCGGTGAGACACTCGGTGCTACATCGTAGGTGGTGTCTACCCCCCAGACACTCGGTGTTACATTGTAGCTGGTGTCTCCCCCCCGGACGCTCGGTGCTACAATGTAGCTGGTGTCTCCCCCCCGGACGCTCAGTGCTACATTGTAGCTGGTGTCTCCCCCTGGATGCTCGGTGTTACATTGTAGCTGGTGTCTCCCCACCGGACGCTCGGTGCTACAATGTAGCTGGTGTCTCCCCCTGGATGCTCAGTGTTACATTGTAGCTGGTGTCTCCCCCCCGGACGCTCGGTGTTACATTGTAGCTGGTGTCTCCCCCTGGATGCTCGGTGTTACATTGTAGCTGGTGTCTCCCCACCGGATACTCGGTGCTACATTGTAGGTGGTGTCTCCCCACCGGACACTCGGTGTTACATCGTAGCTGGTGTCTACCCCCCAGACACTCGGTGTTACATTGTAGCTGGTGTCTCCCCACCGGACGCTCGGTGCTACAATGTAGCTGGTGTCTCCCCCCCGGACGCTTGGTGCTACATTGTAGCTGGTGTCTCCCCACCGGACACTCGATGTTACATTGTAGCTGATGTCTACCCCCCAGACACTCGGTGTTACATTGTAGCTGGTGTCTCCCCCAGGACGCTCGGTGTTACATTGTAGCTGGTGTCTCCCCCTGGATGCTCGGTGTTACATTGTAGCTGGTGTCTCTCCACCGGACGCTCGGTGCTACATTGTAGGTGGTGTCTCTCCACCGGACGCTCGGTGCTACATTGTAACTGGTGTCTCCCCACCAGACGCTCAGTGTTACATTGTAGCTGGTGTCTCCCCACCGGATGCTCGGTGCTACATTGCAGCTAGTGTCTCCCCCCCAGACGCTCGGTGCTACATTGTAGGTGGTGTCTCCCCCCGGACGCTCAGTGCTACATTGTAGCTGGTGTCTCCCCACCAGACGCTCAATGCTACATTGTAGCTGGTGTCTCCCCCTGGACGCTCGGTGCTACATTGTAGCTGGTGTCTCCCCCCCGGACGCTCGGTTCTACATTGTAGCTGGTGTCTCCCCCAGGACGCTCGGTGTTACATTGTAGCTGGTGTCTCCCCCCGGACGCTCGGTACTACATTGTAGCTGGTGTCTCCCCCAGGACGCTCAGTGTTACATTGTAGCTGGTGTCTCCCCCCCGGACGCTCGGTGCTACTTTGTAGGTGGTGTCTCCCCCTGGACGCTCGGTGCTACATTGTAGCTGGTGTCTCCCCACCGGATGCTCGGTGCTACATTGTAGATGGTGTTTACCCACCGGACACTCGATGTTACATTGTAGCTGGTGTCTACTCCCCAGACACTCGTTGTTACATTGTAGCTGGTGTCTCCCCCCCGGACGCTCGGTGCTACATTGTAGCTGGTGTCTCCCCACCGGACACTCGGTGTTAAATTGAAGCTGGTGTCTACCCCCCAGACACTCGGTGTTACATTGTAGCTGGTGTCTCCCCACCAGATGCTCAGTGTTACATTGTAGCTGGTGTCTTCCCCCCTGGACGCTCGATTCTACATTGTAGCTGGTGTCTCCCCCAGGATGCTCGGTGCTACATTGTAGGTGGTGTCTCCCCCGGAACGCTCGGTGCTACATTGTAGCTGGTGTCTCCCCACCAGATGCTCAGTGTTACATTGTAGCTGGTGTCTTCCCCCCTGGACGCTCGATTCTACATTGTAGCTGGTGTCTCCCCCAGGATGCTCGGTGCTACATTGTAGGTGGTGTCTCCCCCGGAACGCTCGGTGCTACATTGTAGCTGGTGTCTCCCCCCCCGGATGCTCGGTGTTACATTGTAGCTGGTGTCTCCCCCAGGACGCTCGGTGTTACATTGTAGCTGGTGTCTTCCCCAGGAGGCTCGGTGATACATTGTAGCTGGTGTCTCCCCCAGGAAGCTCGGTGCTACACTGTAGCTGGTGTCTCCCCACCGGATGCTCGGTGCTACATTGTAGGTGGTGTCTCCCCCCGGACGCTCGGTGCTACATTGTAGCTGGTGTCTCCCCCCGGACGCTCGGTGCTACATTGTAGCTGGTGTCTCCCCACCCCCCACCGGACACTCGGTGTTACATCGTAGCTGGTGTCTACCCCCCAGACACTCGGTGTTACATTGTAGCTGGTGTCTCCCCACCGGACACTCGATGTTACATTGTAGCTGGTGTCTCCCCCCCCGGACGCTTGGTGCTACATTGTATCTGGTGTCTCCCCACCGGACACTCGATGTTACATTGTAGCTGGTGTCTACCCCACAGACACTCGGTGTTACATTGTAGCTGGTGTCTCCCCCAAGACGCTCGGTGTTACATTGTAGCTGGTGTCTCCCCCTGGATGCTCGGTGTTGCATTGTAGCTGGTGTCTCTCCACCGGACGCTCGGTGCTACATTGTAGCTGGTGTCTCCCCACCAGACGCTCAGTGTTACATTGTAGCTGGTGTCTCCCCACCGGATGCTCGGTGCTACATTGTAGCTGGTGTCTCCCCCCCAGACGCTCGGTGCTACATTGTAGGTGGTGTCTCCCCCCGGACGCTCGGTGCTACATTGTAGCTGGTGTCTACCCCCCAGACACTCTGTGTTACATTGTAGCTGGTGTCTCCCCCAGGACGCTCGGTGTTACATTGTAGCTGGTGTATACCCCCCAGACACTCGGTGTTACATTGTAGCTGGCGTCTCTCCCAGGACGCTCGGTGTTACATTGTAGCTGGTGTCTCCCCCCCGGACGCTCGGTGCTACATTGTAGGTGGTGTCTCCCCCTGGACGCTCGGTGCTACATTGTAGGTGGTGTCTCCCCACCAGACGCTCAGTGTTACACTGTAGCTGGTGTCTCCCCCCCGGACGCTCGGTGTTACATTGTAGGTGGCGTCTCCCACCCGGACGCTCGGTGCTACATAGTAGCTGGTGTCTCCCCACCGGACACTCGGTGTTACATTGTAGCTGGTGTCTACTCTCCAGACACTCGGTGTTACATTGTAGCTGGTGTCTTCCCCCCGGACGCTCGGTGCTACATTGTAGCTGGTGTCTCCCCACCAGATGCTCAGTGTTACATTGTAGCTGGTGTCTCCCCCCGGACGCTCGGTGCTACATTGCAGCGGTGTCTCCCCCCGGACGCTCGGTACTACATTGCAGCGGTGTCTCCCCCCGGACGCTTGGTACTACATTGTAGCTGGTGTCTCCCCCCGGACACTCGGTGCTACATTGTAGCTGGTGTCTCCCCCCGGACGCTTGGTACTACATTGTAGCTGGTGTCTCCCCCCGGACGCTCGGTGCTACATTGTAGAGGTGTCTCCCACTGGACGCTCGGTGTTACATTGTAGCTGGTGTCTCCCCCCGGACGCTCGGTACTACATTGTAGCTGGTGTCTCCCCCCGGACGCTCGGTGCTACATTGCAGCGGTGTCTCCCCCCGGACGCTTAGTACTACATTGTAGCTGGTGTCTCCCCCCGGACGCTCGGTGCTACATTGTAGCTGGTGTCTCCCCCCGGACGCTCGGTGCTACATTGTAGCTGGTGTCTCCCCCCGGACGCTCGGTGCTACATTGTAGCTGGTGTCTCCCCCCGGACGCTCGGTACTACATTGTAGCTGGTGTCTCCCCCCGGACGCTCGGTGCTACATTGTAGCGGTGTCTCCCCCTGGACGCTCAGTGTTACATAGTAGCTGGTGTCTCCCCCCGGACGCTCGGTACTACATTGTAGGTGGTGTCTCCCCCCGGACGCTCGGTACTACATTGTAGCTGGTGTCTCCCCCCGGACGCTCGGTGCTACATTGTAGCTGGTGTCTCCCCCCGGACGCTCGGTGCTACATTGTAGCTGGTGTCTCCCCCCGGACGCTCGGTGCTACATTGTAGCTGGTGTCTCCCCCCGGACGCTCGGTGCTACATTGTAGCTGGTAGCTGGTGTCTCCCCCCGGACGCTCGGTGTTACATTGTAGCTGGTGTCTCCCCCCGGACGCTCGGTGCTACATTGTAGCTGGTGTCTCCCCCCGGACGCTCGGTACTACATTGTAGCTGGTGTCTCCCCCCGGACGCTCGGTGCTACATTGTAGCGGTGTCTCCCCCTGGACGCTCAGTGTTACATAGTAGCTGGTGTCTCCCCCCGGACGCTCGGTACTACATTGTAGCTGGTGTCTCCCCCTGGACGCTCGGTACTACATTGCAGCGGTGTCTCCCCCCGGACGCTCGGTGCTACATTGTAGCGGTGTCTCCCCCCGGACGCTTGGTACTACATTGTAGCTGGTGTCTCCCCCCGGACGCTCGGTGCTACATTGCAGCGGTGTCTCCCCCCGGACGCTCGGTACTACATTGCAGCGGTGTCTCCCCCCGGACGCTCGGTGCTACATTGTAGCTGGTGTCTCCCCCTGGACGCTCGGTGCTACATTGCAGCGGTGTCTCCCCCCGGACGCTCGGTGCTACATTGTAGCTGGTAGCTGGTGTCTCCCCCCGGACGCTCGGTGTTACATTGTAGCTGGTGTCTCCCTCCGGACGCTCGGTGCTACATTGTAGCTGGTGTCTCCCCCTGGACGCTCAGTGTTACATAGTAGCTGGTGTCTCCCCCCGGACGCTCGGTACTACATTGTAGCTGGTGTCTCCCCCCGGACGCTCGGTACTACATTGTAGCTGGTGTCTCCCCCCGGACGCTCGGTGCTACATTGTAGCGGTGACTCCCCCTGGACGCTCAGTGTTACATAGTAGCTGGTGTCTCCCCCCGGACGCTCGGTACTACATTGTAGCTGGTGTCTCCCCCTGGACGCTCGGTACTACATTGCAGCGGTGTCTCCCACCGGACGCTCGGTACTACATTGCAGCGGTGTCTCCCCCCGGACGCTCGGTGCTACATTGTAGCGGTGTCTCCCCCCGGACGCTCGGTGCTACATTGTAGCGGTGTCTCCCCCCGGACGCTTGGTACTACATTGTAGCTGGTGTCTCCCCCCGGACGCTCGGTGCTACATTGCAGCGGTGTCTCCCCCCGGACGCTCGGTACTACATTGCAGCGGTGTCTCCCCCCGGACGCTTGGTACTACATTGTAGCTGGTGTCTCCCCCTGGACGCTCGGTGCTACATTGCAGCGGTGTCTCCCCCCGGACGCTCGGTGCTACATTGTAGCTGGTAGCTGGTGTCTCCCCCCGGACGCTCGGTGTTACATTGTAGCTGGTGTCTCCCCCCGGACGCTCGGTGCTACATTGTAGCTGGTGTCTCCCCCCGGACGCTCGGTACTACATTGTAGCTGGTGTCTCCCCCCGGACGCTCGGTGCTACATTGTAGCGGTGTCTCCCCCTGGACGCTCGGTGTTACATTGTAGCTGGTGTCTCCCCCCGGACGCTCGGTGCTACATTGCAGCGGTGTCTCCCCCCGGACGCTCGGTACTACATTGCAGCGGTGTCTCCCACCGGACGCTCGGTACTACATTGCAGCGGTGTCTCCCCCCGGACGCTTGGTACTACATTGTAGCTGGTGTCTCCCCCTGGACGCTCGGTGCTACATTGCAGCGGTGTCTCCCCCCGGACGCTCGGTGCTACATTGTAGCTGGTGTCTCCCCCCGGACGCTCGGTGTTACATTGTAGCTGGTGTCTCCCCCCGGACGCTCGGTGCTACATTGTAGCTGGTGTCTCCCCCCGGACGCTCGGTACTACATTGTAGCTGGTGTCTCCCCCCGGACGCTCGGTGCTACATTGTAGTGGTGTCTCCCCCTGGACGCTCAGTGTTACATAGTAGCTGGTGTCTCCCCCCGGACGCTCGGTACTACATTGTAGCTGGTGTCTCCCCCCGGACGCTCGGTACTACATTGTAGCTGGTGTCTCCCCCTGGACGCTCGGTACTACATTGCAGCGGTGTCTCCCACCGGACGCTCGGTACTACATTGCAGCGGTGTCTCCCCCAGGACGCTCGGTGCTACATTATAGCTGGTAGCTGGTGTCTCCCCCCGGACGCTCGGTGATACATTGTAGCTGGTGTCTCCCCCCGGACGCTCGGTGCTACATTGTAGCTGGTGTCTCCCCCCGGACGCTCGGTACTACATTGTAGCTGGTGTCTCCCCCCGGACGCTCGGTGCTACATTGTAGCGGTGTCTCCCCCTGGACGCTCAGTGTTACATAGTAGCTGGTGTCTCCCCCCGGACGCTCGGTACTACATTGTAGCTGGTGTCTCCCCCTGGACGCTCGGTACTACATTGCAGCGGTGTCTCCCCCCGGATGCTCGGTGTTACATTGTAGCTGGTGTCTCCCCGAGGATGCTCGGTGTTAGATTGTAGCTGGTGTCTCCCCCAGGACGCTCGGTGATACATTGTAGCTGGTGTCTCCCCCAGGAAGCTCGGTGCTACACTGTAGCTGGTGTCTCCCCACCGGATGCTCGGTGCTACATTGTAGGTGGTGTCTCCCCCCGGACGCTCGGTGCTACATTGTAGCTGGTGTCTCCCCCCGGACGCTCGGTGCTACATTGTAGCTGGTGTCTCCCCACCGGACACTCGGTGTTACATCGTAGCTGGTGTCTACCCCCCAGACACTCGGTGTTACATTGTAGCTGGTGTCTCCTCACCGGACACTCGATGTTACATTGTAGCTGGTGTCTCCCCCCCGGACGCTTGGTGCTACATTGTATCTGGTGTCTCCCCACCGGACACTCGATGTTACATTGTAGCTGGTGTCTCCCCCAGGACGCTCGGTGTTACATTGTAGCTGGTGTCTCCCCCTGGATGCTCGGTGTTGCATTGTAGCTGGTGTCTCCCCCCGGACGCTCGGTGCTACATTGTAGCTGGTGTCTCCCCCCGGACGCTCGGTGCTACACTGCAGCGGTGTCTCCTCCCGGACGCTCGGTGGTACATTGCAGCGGTGTCTCCCCCCGGACGCTCGGTACTACATTGTAGCTGGTGTCTCCCCCCGGACGCTCGGTGCTACATTGTAGCGGTGTCTCCCCCTGGACGCTCAGTGTTACATAGTAGCTGGTGTCTCCTCCCGGACGCTCGGTACTACATTGCAGCGGTGTCTCCCCCCGGACGCTCGGTGCTACATTGTAGCTGGTGTCTCCCCCCGGACGCTCGGTGCTACATTGTAGCTGGTGTCTCCCCCCGGACGCTCGGTGCTACATTGCAGCGGTGTCTCCTCCCGGACGCTCGGTGCTACATTGCAGCGGTGTCTCCCCCCAGACGCTCGGTACTACATTGTAGCTGGTGTCTCCCCCCGGACGCTCGGTGCTACATTGTAGCGGTGTCTCCCCCTGGACGCTCAGTGTTACATAGTAGCTGGTGTCTCCCCCCGGACGCTCGGTACTACATTGTAGCTGGTGTCTCCCCCTGGACGCTCGGTGCTACATTGCAGCGGTGTCTCCCCCCGGACGCTCGGTACTACATTGCAGCGGTGTCTCCCCCCGGACGCTTGGTACTACATTGTAGCTGGTGTCTCCCCCTGGACGCTCGGTGCTACATTGCAGCGGTGTCTCCCCCCGGACGCTCGGTGCTACATTGTAGCTGGTAGCTGGTGTCTCCCCCCGGACGCTCGGTGTTACATTGTAGCTGGTGTCTCCCCCCGGACGCTCGGTGCTACATTGTAGCTGGTGTCTCCCCCCGGACGCTCGGTACTACATTGTAGCTGGTGTCTCCCCCCGGACGCTCGGTGCTACATTGTAGCGGTGTCTCCCCCTGGACGCTCAGTGTTACATAGTAGCTGGTGTCTCCCCCCGGACGCTCGGTACTACATTGTAGCTGGTGTCTCCCCCTGGACGCTCGGTGTTACATTGTAGCTGGTGTCTCCCCCCGGACGCTCGGTGCTACATTGCAGCGGTGTCTCCCCCCGGACGCTCGGTACTACATTGCAGCGGTGTCTCCCACCGGACGCTCGGTACTACATTGCAGCGGTGTCTCCCCCCGGACGCTCGGTGCTACATTGTAGCGGTGTCTCCCCCCGGACGCTCGGTGCTACATTGTAGCGGTGTCTCCCCCCGGACGCTTGGTACTACATTGTAGCTGGTGTCTCCCCCCGGACGCTCGGTGCTACATTGCAGCGGTGTCTCCCCCCGGACGCTCGGTACTACATTGCAGCGGTGTCTCCCCCCGGACGCTTGGTACTACATTGTAGCTGGTGTCTCCCCCTGGACGCTCGGTGCTACATTGCAGCGGTGTCTCCCCCCGGACGCTCGGTGCTACATTGTAGCTGGTAGCTGGTGTCTCCCCCCGGACGCTCGGTGTTACATTGTAGCTGGTGTCTCCCCCCGGACGCTCGGTGCTACATTGTAGCTGGTGTCTCCCCCCGGACGCTCGGTACTACATTGTAGCTGGTGTCTCCCCCCGGACGCTCGGTGCTACATTGTAGCGGTGTCTCCCCCTGGACGCTCAGTGTTACATAGTAGCTGGTGTCTCCCCCCGGACGCTCGGTACTACATTGTAGCTGGTGTCTCCCCCTGGACGCTCGGTGTTACATTGTAGCTGGTGTCTCCCCCCGGACGCTCGGTGCTACATTGCAGCGGTGTCTCCCCCCGGACGCTCGGTACTACATTGCAGCGGTGTCTCCCACCGGACGCTCGGTACTACATTGCAGCGGTGTCTCCCCCCGGACGCTTGGTACTACATTGTAGCTGGTGTCTCCCCCTGGACGCTCGGTGCTACATTGCAGCGGTGTCTCCCCCCGGACGCTCGGTGCTACATTATAGCTGGTGTCTCCCCCCGGACGCTCGGTACTACATTGTAGCTGGTGTCTCCCCCCGGACGCTCGGTGCTACATTGTAGTGGTGTCTCCCCCTGGACGCTCAGTGTTACATAGTAGCTGGTGTCTCCCCCCGGACGCTCGGTACTACATTGTAGCTGGTGTCTCCCCCCGGACGCTCGGTACTACATTGTAGCTGGTGTCTCCCCCTGGACGCTCGGTACTACATTGCAGCGGTGTCTCCCACCGGACGCTCGGTACTACATTGCAGCGGTGTCTCCCCCCGGACGCTCGGTGCTACATTATAGCTGGTAGCTGGTGTCTCCCCCCGGACGCTCGGTGATACATTGTAGCTGGTGTCTCCCCCCGGACGCTCGGTGCTACATTGTAGCTGGTGTCTCCCCCCGGACGCTCGGTACTACATTGTAGCTGGTGTCTCCCCCCGGACGCTCGGTGCTACATTGTAGCTGGTGTCTCCCCCTGGACGCTCGGTACTACATTGCAGCGGTGTCTCCCCCCGGATGCTCGGTGTTACATTGTAGCTGGTGTCTCCCCCAGGATGCTCGGTGTTAGATTGTAGCTGGTGTCTCCCCCAGGACGCTCGGTGATACATTGTAGCTGGTGTCTCCCCCAGGAAGCTCGGTGCTACACTGTAGCTGGTGTCTCCCCACCGGATGCTCGGTGCTACATTGTAGGTGGTGTCTCCCCCCGGACGCTCGGTGCTACATTGTAGCTGGTGTCTCCCCCCGGACGCTCGGTGCTACATTGTAGCTGGTGTCTCCCCACCGGACACTCGGTGTTACATCGTAGCTGGTGTCTACCCCCCAGACACTCGGTGTTACATTGTAGCTGGTGTCTCCTCACCGGACACTCGATGTTACATTGTAGCTGGTGTCTCCCCCCCGGACGCTTGGTGCTACATTGTATCTGGTGTCTCCCCACCGGACACTCGATGTTACATTGTAGCTGGTGTCTCCCCCAGGACGCTCGGTGTTACATTGTAGCTGGTGTCTCCCCCTGGATGCTCGGTGTTGCATTGTAGCTGGTGTCTCCCCCCGGACGCTCGGTGCTACATTGTAGCTGGTGTCTCCCCCCGGACGCTCGGTGCTACACTGCAGCGGTGTCTCCTCCCGGACGCTCGGTGGTACATTGCAGCGGTGTCTCCCCCCGGACGCTCGGTACTACATTGTAGCTGGTGTCTCCCCCCGGACGCTCGGTGCTACATTGTAGCGGTGTCTCCCCCTGGACGCTCAGTGTTACATAGTAGCTGGTGTCTCCTCCCGGACGCTCGGTACTACATTGCAGCGGTGTCTCCCCCCGGACGCTCGGTGCTACATTGTAGCTGGTGTCTCCCCCCGGACGCTCGGTGCTACATTGTAGCTGGTGTCTCCCCCCGGACGCTCGGTGCTACATTGCAGCGGTGTCTCCTCCCGGACGCTCGGTGCTACATTGCAGCGGTGTCTCCCCCCAGACGCTCGGTACTACATTGTAGCTGGTGTCTCCCCCGGACGCTCGGTGCTACATTGTAGCGGTGTCTCCCCCTGGACGCTCAGTGTTACATAGTAGCTGGTGTCTCCTCCCGGACGCTCGGTACTACATTGTAGCTGGTGTCTCCCCCCGGACGCTCGGTACTACATTGTAGCTGGTGTCTCCCCCTGGACGCTCAGTGTTACATAGTAGATGGTGTCTCCTCCCGGACGCTCGGTACTACATTGTAGCTGGTGTCTCCCCCCGGACGCTCGGTGCTACATTGCAGCGGTGTCTCCCCCCGGACGCTCGGTACTACATTGTAGCTGGTGTCTCCCCCCGGACGCTCGGTGCTACATTGTAGCTGGTGTCTCCCCCCGGACGCTTGGTACTACATTGCAGCGGTGTCTCCCCCCGGACGCTTTGTACTACATTGTAGCTGGTGTCTCCCCCTGGACGCTCGGTGCTACATTGTAGCTGGTGTCTCCCCCCGGACGCTTGGTACTACATTGTAGCTGGTGTCTCCCCCCGGACGCTCGGTGCTACATTGTAGCTGGTGTCTCCCCCCGGACGCTTGGTACTACATTGTAGAGGTGTCTCCCACTGGACGCTCGGTACTACATTGTAGCTGGTGTCTCCCCCCGGACGCTCGGTACTACATTGTAGCTGGTGTCTCCCCCTGGACGCTCAGTGTTACATAGTAGCTGGTGTCTCCTCCCGGACGCTCGGTACTACATTGTAGCTGGTGTCTCCCCCCGGACGCTCGGTGCTACATTGTAGCTGGTGTCTCCCCCCGGACGCTCGGTACTACATTGTAGCTGGTGTCTCCCCCCGGACGCTCGGTACTACATTGTAGCTGGTGTCTCCCCCCGGATGCTCGGTGCTACATTGTAGCTGGTGTCTCCCCCCGGACGCTCGGTACTACATTGTAGCTGGTGTCTCCCCCCGGACGCTCGGTGCTACATTGCAGCGGTGTCTCCCCCCGGACGCTTGGTACTACATTGTAGCTGGTGTCTCCCCCCGGACGCTCGGTGCTACATTGTAGCTGGTGTCTCCCCCCGGACGCTCGGTGCTACATTGTAGCTGGTGTCTCCCCCCGGACGCTCGGTGCTACATTGTAGCTGGTGTCTCCCCCCGGACGCTCAGTACTACATTGCAGCTGGTGTCTCCCCCCGGACGCTCGGTGTTACATTGTAGCTGGTGTCTCCCCCCGGACGCTCGGTACTACATTGTAGCTGGTGTCTCCCCCCGGACGCTCGGTACTACATTGTAGCTGGTGTCTCCCACTGGACGCTCGGTGCTACATTGTAGCCGGTGTCTCTCCCCGGACGCTCGGTACTACATTGTAGCTGATGTCTCCCCCCGGACGCTCGGTGCTACATTGTAGCTGGTGTCTCCCCCCGGACGCTCGATACTACATTGTAGCTGGTGTCTCCCCCCGGACGCTCGGTACTACATTGTAGCTGGTGTCTCCCCCTGGACGCTCGGTGCTACATTGTAGCTGGTGTCTCCCCCCGGACGCTCGGTGCTACATTGCAGCGGTGTCTCCCCCCGGACGCTCGGTGCTACATTGCAGCGGTGTCTCCCCCTGGACGCTCGGTGCTACATTGTAGCTGGTGTCTCCCCCCGGACGCTCGGTGCTACATTGCAGCGGTGTCTCCCCCCGGACGCTCGGTACTACATTGCAGCGGTGTCTCCCCCCGGACGCTTGGTACTACATTGTAGCTGGTGTCTCCCCCCGGACGCTCGGTGCTACATTGTAGCTGGTGTCTCCCCCCGGACGCTCGGTGCTACATTGTAGCTGGTGTCTCCCCCCGGACGCTCGGTGCTACATTGTAGCTGGTGTCTCCCCCCGGACGCTCGGTGTTACATTGTAGCTGGTGTCTCCCCCCGGACGCTCGGTGCTACATTGTAGCTGGTGTCTCCCCCCGGACGCTCGGTGCTACATTGTAGCGGTGTCTCCCCCTGGACGCTCAGTGTTACATAGTAGCTGGTGTCTCCCCCCGGACGCTCGGTACTACATTGTAGCTGGTGTCTCCCCCTGGACGCTCGGTGCTACATTGTAGCTGGTGTCTCCCCCTGGACGCTCGGTGCTACATTGCAGCGGTGTCTCCCCCCGGACGCTCGGTACTACATTGTAGCTGGTGTCTCCCCCAGGACGCTCGGTGTTACATTGTAGCTGGTGTCTCCCCCTGGATGCTCGGTGTTGCATTGTAGCTGGTGTCTCCCCCCGGACGCTCGGTGCTACATTGTAGCTGGTGTCTCCCCCCGGACGCTCGGTACTACACTGCAGCGGTGTCTCCTCCCGGACGCTCGGTGCTACATTGCAGCGGTGTCTCCCCCCGGACGCTCGGTACTACATTGTAGCTGGTGTCTCCCCCCGGACGCTCGGTGCTACATTGTAGCGGTGTCTCCCCCTGGACGCTCAGTGTTACATAGTAGCTGGTGTCTCCTCCCGGACGCTGGGTACTACATTGTAGCTGGTGTCTCCCCCCGGACGCTCGGTGCTACATTGTAGCTGGTGTCTCCCCCCGGACGCTCGGTGCTACATTGTAGCTGGTGTCTCCCCCCGGACGCTCAGTACTACATTGTAGCTGGTGTCTCCCCCCGGACGCTCGGTGTTACATTGTAGCTGGTGTCTCCCCCCGGACGCTCGGTACTACATAGTAGCTGGTGTCTCCCCCCGGACGCTCGGTACTACATTGTAGCTGGTGTCTCCCACTGGACGCTCGGTGATACATTGTAGCCGGTGTCTCTCCCCGGACGCTCGGTACTACATTGTAGCTGATGTCTCCCCCCGGACGCTCGGTGCTACATTGTAGCTGGTGTCTCCCCCCGGACGCTCGATACTACATTGTAGCTGGTGTCTCCCCCCGGACGCTCGGTACTACATTGTAGCTGGTGTCTCCCCCTGGACGCTCGGTGCTACATTGTAGCTGGTGTCTCCCCCCGGACGCTCGGTGCTACATTGCAGCGGTGTCTCCCCCCGGACGCTCGGTGCTACATTGCAGCGGTGTCTCCCCCTGGACGCTCGGTGCTACATTGTAGCTGGTGTCTCCCCCCGGACGCTCGGTGCTACATTGCAGCGGTGTCTCCCCCCGGACGCTCGGTACTACATTGCAGCGGTGTCTCCCCCCGGACGCTTGGTACTACATTGTAGCTGGTGTCTCCCCCCGGACGCTCGGTGCTACATTGTAGCTGGTGTCTCCCCCCGGACGCTCGGTGCTACATTGTAGCTGGTGTCTCCCCCCGGACGCTCGGTGCTACATTGTAGCTGGTGTCTCCCCCCGGACGCTCGGTGTTACATTGTAGCTGGTGTCTCCCCCCGGACGCTCGGTGCTACATTGTAGCTGGTGTCTCCCCCCGGACGCTCGGTGCTACATTGTAGCGGTGTCTCCCCCTGGACGCTCAGTGTTACATAGTAGCTGGTGTCTCCCCCCGGACGCTCGGTACTACATTGTAGCTGGTGTCTCCCCCTGGACGCTCGGTGCTACATTGTAGCTGGTGTCTCCCCCTGGACGCTCGGTGCTACATTGCAGCGGTGTCTCCCCCCGGACGCTCGGTACTACATTGTAGCTGGTGTCTCCCCCAGGACGCTCGGTGTTACATTGTAGCTGGTGTCTCCCCCTGGATGCTCGGTGTTGCATTGTAGCTGGTGTCTCCCCCCGGACGCTCGGTGCTACATTGTAGCTGGTGTCTCCCCCCGGACGCTCGGTACTACACTGCAGCGGTGTCTCCCCCCGGACGCTCGGTGTTACATTGTAGCTGGTGTCTCCCCCCGGACGCTCGGTACTACATTGTAGCTGGTGTCTCCCCCCGGACGCTCGGTGCTACATTGTAGCGGTGTCTCCCCCTGGACGCTCAGTGTTACATAGTAGCTGGTGTCTCCTCCCGGACGCTCGGTACTACATTGTAGCTGGTGTCTCCCCCCGGACGCTCGGTGCTACATTGCAGCGGTGTCTCCCCCCGGACGCTCGGTACTACATTGCAGCGGTGTCTCCCCCCGGACGCTTTGTACTACATTGTAGCTGGTGTCTCCCCCCGGACGCTCGGTGCTACATTGTAGCTGGTGTCTCCCCCCGGACGCTTGGTACTACATTGTAGCTGGTGTCTCCCCCCGGACGCTCGGTGCTACATTGTAGAGGTGTCTCCCACTGGACGCTCGGTGTTACATTGTAACTGGTGTCTCCCCCCGGACGCTCGGTACTACATTGTAGCTGGTGTCTCCCCCCGGACGCTCGGTGCTACATTGCAGCGGTGTCTCCCCCCGGACGCTGGGTACTACATTGTAGCTGGTGTCTCCCCCCGGACGCTCGGTGCTACATTGTAGCTGGTGTCTCCCCCCGGACGCTCGGTGCTACATTGTAGCTGGTGTCTCCCCCCGGACGCTCGGTACTACATTGTAGCTGGTGTCTCCCCCCGGACGCTCGGTGCTACATTGTAGAGGTGTCTCCCACTGGACGCTCGGTGCTACATTGTAGCTGGTGTCTCCCCCCGGACGCTCGGTACTACATTGTAGCTGATGTCTCCCCCCGGACGCTCGGTGCTACATTGTAGCTGGTGTCTCCCCCCGGACGCTCGGTACTACATTGTAGCTGGTGTCTCCCCCCGGACGCTCGGTACTACATTGTAGCTGGTGTCTCCCCCTGGACGCTCGGTGCTACATTGTAGCTGGTGTCTCCCCCCGGACGCTCGGTGCTACATTGCAGCGGTGTCTCCCCCCGGACGCTCGGTACTACATTGCAGCGGTGTCTCCCCCCGGACGCTTGGTACTACATTGTAGCTGGTGTCTCCCCCCGGACGCTCGGTGCTACATTGTAGCTGGTGTCTCCCCCCGGACGCTCGGTGCTACATTGTAGCTGGTGTCTCCCCCCGGACGCTCGGTGCTACATTGTAGCTGGTGTCTCCCCCCGGACGCTCGGTGCTACATTGTAGCTGGTGTCTCCCCCCGGACGCTCGGTGCTACATTGTAGCGGTGTCTCCCCCTGGACGCTCAGTGTTACATAGTAGCTGGTGTCTCCCCCCGGACGCTCGGTACTACATTGTAGCTGGTGTCTCCCCCTGGACGCTCGGTGCTACATTGTAGCTGGTGTCTCCCCCTGGACGCTCGGTGCTACATTGCAGCGGTGTCTCCCCCCGGACGCTCGGTACTACATTGTAGCTGGTGTCTCCCCCTGGACGCTCGGTGCTACATTGCAGCGGTGTCTCCCCCCGGACGCTCGGTGATACATTGTAGCTGGTGTCTCCCCCCGGACGCTCGGTGCTACATTGCAGCGGTGTCTCCCCCCGGACGCTCGGTGCTACATTGTAGCTGGTGTCTCCCCCTGGACGCTCGGTGCTACATTGCAGCGGTGTCTCCCCCCGGACGCTCGGTGCTACATTGTAGCTGGTGTCTCCCCCCGGACGCTCGGTGCTACATTGTAGCTGGTGTCTCCCACTGGACGCTCGGTGCTACATTGTAGCTGGTGTCTCCCCTTGGACGCTCGGTACTACATTGTAGCTGGTGTCTCCCCCCGGACGCTCAGTGCTACATTGTAGCTGGTGTCTCCCCCCGGACGCTCGGTACTACATTGTAGCTGGTGTCTCCCCCCGGATGCTCGGTACTACATTGCAGCGGTGTCTCCCACTGGACGCTCGGTGCTACATTGCAGCGGTGTCTCCCCCCGGACGCTCGGTGCTACATTGCAGCGGTGTCTCCCCCCGGACGCTCGGTGCTACATTGCAGCGGTGTGTCCCCCCGGACGCTCGGTGCTACATAGTAGCTGGTGTCTCCCCCCCGGACGCTCGGTACTACATTGCAGCGGTGTCTCCCCCCGGACGCTCGGTGCTACATTGCAGCGGTGTCTCCCCCCGGACGCTCGGTGCTACATTGTAGCTGGTGTCTCCCCCCGGACGCTCGGTGCTCCATTGTAGCTGGTGTCTCCCCCCCGGACGCTCGGCACTACATTATAGCTGGTGCGGCCCCCCGGATGCTCGGTGCACCCACCTTATGCTCGGTGCACTCACCTTATGGAGCCGCTGAACAGCACGGGATCCTGCAGGATGATGGACAGGCGGGAGCGCAGCGTGTGCAGCGGGAGCTTTGCGATGTCCATCCCGTCAATGACGATCTTTCCTGAGGAACAATATACAATGAACCATGACCACCACCAACCTGCGTCTGCCGGGCCATGCTGGGAGTTGTAGTTTCACCATAGGTCGGATGGTAATGAACCAATGAAAAATAACCACGTCAAGCCCTGCAGATGCGCTGGAGCCCCCGGCTCAGATGGGCCCCGCACTGGAGCCCCTGGAGTATGAGCTGGGTCCGGTCACTGGTAATGGCTGGGAAGAAGGGCCAGGGGCCCCAGGATAGAGGAGGGGGATGATATGAGGCCGGACCGCAGGGGCCCCTATTCCACTACTGCTGTTGCCCCATGGGGTGGGATCGGGGGCTTTGGAGGTCCTCGGCTGTGATACCCGGCTCTTATCAGGTCAGATCTCCCAGTCGGCTGCCGCCACCGCCGCCGCCTCCGCACTGCGGACCCCATAATGCACCGGGGCAGCGAATCACTACTGCTCCCACTATGGATCCTCTGTGCAGACGCTGCTGAACTCACCGTCAAAGATGTCCACCATCCTGAAGAACGCCAGCGACAGGGACGATTTACCGCTGCCCGTGCGCCCGCAGATGCCGACCTGGGGAGAGGAGGAAGAGCACAGTAAGGAAGCACCCCCCCGTAATACTGACTCCTCCGGGGCTCGGCCTCGTTCTGTGTCTCCATGTTTACAGACTACAAGCCCCATGTAGTCTGATCCCTATGAGGACAGCAGTGCTGTGGAGGATGAGGGTAGTAGTCACCTTCTGGCCCGGTCTGATATACGCCTTCACGTGTTTCAGCACCGGCTTCAGGTTGCTCTCGTATCGCACGCACAGGTCGCTGATCTGAATCTCTCCGCTCTTCGGCCAATCGTCCGGCACCTGCTGTGGATCTGGGCGCGGAAACAGGTGCAGAGTATTTAAGAGAAGATGATGATGATGCAGACAAGCCGGAGAACCGACAACACCATGCAGAAATTACCGGGGGTGACAGGACCCCCCCCCCCCCACCACCACCACCAGGTGCCGCCCGGACCCCAATGTCATACCCATGGTCCCCTCGTAACACTCAGACTCGATGCTCAGGAAACTGTTCACCTTCTTCACCGCCCCGATCTGAACCTCCAGGTCGGCCAGATTCCGGACCACCCAATTCAGGTAATTAGTGACCTGCGGAGAAGGGGAGACCCCGAAATGTTACTGCACCCCAAAATATCACTGTACATGGGACCCCGAAATATCAACGCACACAGGCTCCAAAATATCACCACACGCGGGACCCCAAAATATCACCACGCGCGAACCCCAAAATATCACCACACGCGGGACCCCGAGATATCACCGCACTCGGGACCCCGAAATGTTACAGTGAAGACAAAACTTCTAATCTTAATCAGCCAGATGTCTAGATTTGTTAAGCCAAAGGAAAATACACTATTGTGTTTGTGTTCACTTGTGAATGTATGTGTGTTTCTGTGGCTGGGGATGGACAGACCAGTATTTGTATAACCCTGAATGTTGTCTTCTATTGGTCTGTGAACAATGATGTTTACTATGCTACTTGCATATTATACTAAGCTAGATGCTTATTTACAAGAGCCCCCTGCTATACCAACTATGTACTGTAAATTGATTAAATGTACAAACAATGAGACCTGAGCCCTGTGGAATAATATCATCCCTAACCATTGCCCTGTGGATGTGTACTTAAAAGGAAGATATGCCTCTGTATCAGGCAAACTTTACAAGGAGAATCAAAGATCAGAGACTCTCTGAGACCATCAGCTTGGAAGCATGGCTTTAACCAAAGAGACACAGATTTGGATTCTACATGATTCCAGCCTAAGGATATATGGCCCTCACTGGAAAGATACAGAGCTGCTCCATTGACCATCATAAAGCCCATGGAGACATTTGGGGAGACCAGGCTGGGACAATGAAGTCACCTGGCCCCATGGATATGTTGTTTGGGGTTACCAGGAGGGACCCACCGGTTGCCAGGGACCCATGGAGACATTCGGAGAAGCCAGATTGGGACCCGCCAGTCACCTGCCCCATGGAAACTCTCGGAGAGGCCAGGGTGGGGCCCTCGGGTCTCCTGGCCTTCTACCTTGATGGACTGCTAGTTTCCTAAGCTTGCCGCTACCTTCTCTCTGTGGGGGCCCGCCAGAAGTGAGGGGCCACTGGTTGAGGTAGTTGGCCCTGGAAGTCCCAAAGTCGCAGCTGTTCTATCCCAGGCGGGCGGAGAAGGAAGGGTGAGACTGTGTAATGTTCCACCATCTTGGGGACCTGCTGGGACTGTTCTGTGTTTATTGTCCGCTTTGTGGTTCAGTAAAGTATTGCCACGCTGTGTTACCCCCACCCTGTGTTGTCTGAGTAGTGTTACCCCCACGGAAGACCCCGTGTCGTTACTGCATACGGTACCCTAACACTGAGGCCAACAGCACAGACCAGTCACTTGACATGTCCTCCAGTTACCTCCAGAGCTGCACTCACTATTCTGCTATTACATAATATCCTCCAGTCACCTCCAGAGCTGCACTTACTATTCTGCCGTTACATTGTGTTTTATCCTCCAATTACCTCCAGAGCTGCACTCACTATTCTGTTATTACATAATATCCTCCAGTCACCTCCAGAGCTGCACTCACTATTCTGCTGTTACATCATGTCTTATCCTCCAGTCACCTCCAGAGCTGCACTCACTATTCTGCTATTACATCATGCCTTATCCTCCAGTCACCTCCAGAGCTGCACTCACTATTCTGCTATTACATCATGCCTTATCCTCCAGTCACCTCAAGAGCGGCACTCACTATTCTGCTGTTACATCGTGTCTTATCCTCCAGAGCTGCACTCACTATTCTGCTGTTACATCGTGTTTTATCCTCCAGTCACCTCCAGAGCTGCAGTCACTATTCTGCTCTTACATTGTGTTTTATCCTCCAGTCACCTCCAGAGCTGCACTCACTATTCTGCTGTTACATCAGGTCTTAACCTCCAGTCACCTCCAGAGCTGCAGTCACTATTCTGCTGTTACATCGTGTCTTATCCTCCAGTCACCTCCAGAGCTGCAGTCACTATTCTGCTGTTACATCATGTCTTATCCTCCAGTCACTTCCAGAGCCGCACTCACTATTCTGCTATTTCATCATGCCTTATCCTCCAGTCACCTCCAGAGCTGCACTCACTATTCTGCTGTTACATCGTGTTTTATCCTCCAGTCACCTCCAGAGCTGCAGTCACTATTCTGCTGTTACATGGTGTCTTATCCTCCAGTCACCGCCAGAGCTGCAGTCACTATTCTGCTCTTACATTGTGTTTTATCCTCCAGTCACCTCCAGAGCTGCAGTCACTATTCTGCTCTTACATTGTGTTTTATCCTCCAGTCACCTCCAGAGCTGCACTCACTATTCTGCTGTTACATCATGTCTTATCCTCCAGTCACTTCCAGAGCCGCACTCACTATTCTGCTGTTACATCATGCCTTATCCTCCAGTCACCTCCAGAGCTTCACTCACTATTCTGCTGTTACATTGTGTTTTATCCTCCAGTCACCTCCAGAGCTGCAGTCACTATTCTGCTGTTTCATCATGCCTTATCCTCCAGTCACCTCCAGAGCTGCACTCACTATTCTGCTCTTACATTGTGTTTTATCCTCCGGTCACCTCCAGAGCTGCAGTCACTATTCTGCTCTTACATTGTGTTTTATCCTCCAGTAACCTCCAGAGCTGCACTCACTATTCTGCTGTTACATCAGGTCTTAACCTCCAGAGCTGCAGTCACTATTCTGCTATTACATCATGTCTTATCCTCCAGTCACCTCAAGAGCTGCACTCACTATTCTGCTGTTACATCGTGTCTTATCCTCCAGTCACCTCCAGAGCTGCACTCACTATTCTGTTATTACATAATATCCTCCAGTCACCTCCAGAGCTGCACTCACTATTCTGCTGTTACATCAAGTCTTATCCTCCAGTCACCTCCAGAGCTGCACTCACTATTCTGCTATTACATCATGCCTTATCCTCCAGTCACCTCCAGAGCTGCACTCACTATTCTGCTATTACATCATGCCTTATCCTCCAGTCACCTCCAGAGCTGCACTCACTATTCTGCTGTTACATCGTGTCTTATCCTCCAGAGCTGCAGTCACTATTCTGCTGTTACATCGTGTTTTATCCTCCAGTCACCTCCAGAGCTGCAGTCACTATTCTGCTCTTACATTGTGTTTTATCCTCCAGTCACCTCCAGAGCTGCACTCACTATTCTGCTGTTACATCAGGTCTTAACCTCCAGTCACCTCCAGAGCTGCAGTCACTATTCTGCTGTTACATCGTGTCTTATCCTCCAGTCACCTCCAGAGCTGCAGTCACTATTCTGCTGTTACATCATGTCTTATCCTCCAGTCACTTCCAGAGCCGCACTCACTATTCTGCTGTTTCATCATGCCTTATCCTCCAGTCACCTCCAGAGCTGCACTCACTATTCTGCTGTTACATCGTGTTTTATCCTCCAGTCACCTCCAGAGCTGCAGTCACTATTCTGCTGTTACATGGTGTCTTCTCCAGTCACCGCCAGAGCTGCAGTCACTATTCTGCTGTTACATCGTGTTTTATCCTCCAGTCACCTCCAGAGCTGCAGTCACTATTCTGCTGTTTCATCATGCCTTATCCTCCAGTCACCTCCAGAGCTGCACTCACTATTCTGCTCTTACATTGTGTTTTATCCTCCGGTCACCGCCAGAGCTGCAGTCACTATTCTGCTCTTACATTGTGTCTTATCCTCCAGTCACCTCCAGAGCTGCAGTCACTATTCTGCTCTTACATTGTGTTTTATCCTCCAGTAACCTCCAGAGCTGCACTCACTATTCTGCTGTTACATCATGTCTTATCCTCCAGTCACTTCCAGAGCCGCACTCACTATTCTGCTGTTACATCATGCCTTATCCTCCAGTCACCTCCAGAGCTTCACTCACTATTCTGCTGTTACATCGTGTTTTATCCTCCAGTCACCTCCAGAGCTGCAGTCACTATTCTGCTGTTTCATCATGCCTTATCCTCCAGTCACCTCCAGAGCTGCACTCACTATTCTGCTCTTACATTGTGTTTTATCCTCCGGTCACCTCCAGAGCTGCAGTCACTATTCTGCTCTTACATTGTGTTTTATCCTCCAGTAACCTCCAGAGCTGCACTCACTATTCTGCTGTTACATCAGGTCTTAACCTCCAGAGCTGCAGTCACTATTCTGCTATTACATCATGTCTTATCCTCCAGTCACCTCAAGAGCTGCACTCACTATTCTGCTGTTACATCGTGTCTTATCCTCCAGAGCTGCACTCACTATTCTGCTGTTACATCGTGTCTTATCCTCCAGTCACCTCCAGAGCTGCACTCACTATTCTGTTATTACATAATATCCTCCAGTCACCTCCAGAGCTGCACTCACTATTCTGCTGTTACATCAAGTCTTATCCTCCAGTCACCTCCAGAGCTGCACTCACTATTCTGCTATTACATCATGCCTTATCCTCCAGTCACCTCCAGAGCTGCACTCACTATTCTGCTATTACATCATGCCTTATCCTCCAGTCACCTCCAGAGCTGCACTCACTATTCTGCTGTTACATCGTGTCTTATCCTCCAGAGCTGCAGTCACTATTCTGCTGTTACATCGTGTTTTATCCTCCAGTCACCTCCAGAGCTGCAGTCACTATTCTGCTCTTACATTGTGTTTTATCCTCCAGTCACCTCCAGAGCTGCACTCACTATTCTGCTGTTACATCAGGTCTTAACCTCCAGTCACCTCCAGAGCTGCAGTCACTATTCTGCTGTTACATCGTGTCTTATCCTCCAGTCACCTCCAGAGCTGCAGTCACTATTCTGCTGTTACATCATGTCTTATCCTCCAGTCACTTCCAGAGCCGCACTCACTATTCTGCTGTTTCATCATGCCTTATCCTCCAGTCACCTCCAGAGCTGCACTCACTATTCTGCTGTTACATCGTGTTTTATCCTCCAGTCACCTCCAGAGCTGCAGTCACTATTCTGCTGTTACATGGTGTCTTATCCTCCAGTCACCGCCAGAGCTGCAGTCACTATTCTGCTCTTACATTGTGTTTTATCCTCCAGTCACCTCCAGAGCTGCAGTCACTATTCTGCTCTTACATTGTGTTTTATCCTCCAGTAACCTCCAGAGCTGCACTCACTATTCTGCTGTTACATCATGTCTTATCCTCCAGTCACTTCCAGAGCCGCACTCACTATTCTGCTGTTACATCATGCCTTATCCTCCAGTCACCTCCAGAGCTTCACTCACTATTCTGCTGTTACATCGTGTTTTATCCTCCAGTCACCTCCAGAGCTGCAGTCACTATTCTGCTGTTTCATCATGCCTTATCCTCCAGTCACCTCCAGAGCTGCACTCACTATTCTGCTCTTACATTGTGTTTTATCCTCCGGTCACCTCCAGAGCTGCAGTCACTATTCTGCTCTTACATTGTGTTTTATCCTCCAGTAACCTCCAGAGCTGCACTCACTATTCTGCTGTTACATCAGGTCTTAACCTCCAGAGCTGCAGTCACTATTCTGCTATTACATCATGTCTTATCCTCCAGTCACCTCAAGAGCTGCACTCACTATTCTGCTGTTACATCGTGTCTTATCCTCCAGAGCTTCACTCACTATTCTGCTGTTACATCGTGTCTTATCCTCCAGTCACCTCCAGAGCTGCACTCACTATTCTGCTTTTACTTCGTGTCTTATCCTCCAGTCACCTCCAGAGCTGCACTCACTATTCTGCTGTTACATCATGCCTTATCCTCCAGTCACCTCCAGAGCTGCACTCACTATTCTGCTGTTACATCGTGTCTTATCCTCCAGTCACCTCCAGAGCTGCAGTCACTATTCTGCTGTTACATCATGTCTTATCCTCCAGTCACCTCCAGAGCTGCAGTACCAGAACTTTCTCTCTCTTACCCATAATGCAGTTCACATAGCTTTTCTCACTGCTGGGTTCTCATGCAGGCACTACAATCCCCACCATGTAATGCAGTGGTCTATGCACTGGATAGGGGGCGCCAGGGCTATTTAAGTTTTTTAGATCTATTGAATAGTTTTGTGAGTGCAGCTCTGGAGGCGATTGGAGTCGAGTGATGAGAGTCACATACCGTCAGGGCGTAGGTGAGGCCCAACCCAACGATCCCAGAGGTGAGTCCAGAAGTGATGGAGGTGACGGCCGCAGTGAGAACGATGCAGGCGCCCAGGTAATCCTGCAAGGAGAAAGATACAGATCATGTGCAGCTGCAGTGTGGAGGGATGATGGGGGCAGTGTGGAGGGATGATGGGAGCAGTGTGGAGGGATGATGGGGGCAGTGTGGAGGGATGATGGGGGCAGTGTGGAGGGATGATGGGAGCAGTGTGGAGGGATGATGGGGGCAGTGTGGAGGGATGATGGGGGCAGTGTGGAGGGATGAAGGGGGCAGTGTGGAGGGATGATGGGGGCAGTGTGGAGGGATGATGGGGGCAGTGTGGAGGGATGATGGGGGCAGTGTGGAGGGATGATGGGGGCAGTGTGGAGGGATGATGGGGGCAGTGTGGAGGGATGATGGGAGCAGTGTGGAGGGATGAAGGGGGCAGTGTGGAGGGATGATGGGAGCAGTGTGGAGGGATGAAGGGGGCAGTGTGGAGGGATGATGGGGGCAGTGTGGAGGGATGATGGGAGCAGTGTGGAGGGATGATGGGGGCAGTGTGGAGGGATGATGGGGGCAGTGTGGAGTGATGATGGGGGCAGTGTGGAGGGATGAAGGGGGCAGTGTGGAGGGATGATGGGGGCAGTGTGGAGGGATGATGGGGGCAGTGTGGAGGGATGATGGGGGCAGTGTGGAGGGATGATGGGGGCAGTGTGGAGGGATGATGGGAGCAGTGTGGAGGGATGATGGGAGCAGTGTGGAGGGATGATGGGGGCAGTGTGGAGGGATGATGGGGGCAGTGTGGAGGGATGAAGGGGGCAGTGTGGAGGGATGATGGGGGCAGTGTGGAGGGATGATGGGAGCAGTGTGGAGGGATGATGGAGGCAGTGTGGAGGGATGATGGGGGCAGTGTGGAGGGATGAAGGGGGCAGTGTGGAGGGATGATGGGGGCAGTGTGGAGGGATGATGGGAGCAGTGTGGAGGGATGATGGGGGCAGTGTGGAGGGATGATGGGGGCAGTGTGGAGGGATGATGGGGGCAGTGTGGAGGGATGATGGGAGCAGTGTGGAGGGATGAAGAGGGCAGTGTGGAGGGATGATGGGAGCAGTGTGGAGGGATGATGGGGGCAGTGTGGAGGGATGATGGGGGCAGTGTGGAGGGATGATGGGGGCAGTGTGGAGGGATGATGGGGCAGTGTGGAGGGATGATGGGTGCAGTGTGGAGGGATGATGGGAGCAGTGTGGAGGGATGATGGGGGCAGTGTGGAGGGATGATGGGGGCAGTGTGGAGGGATGATGGGAGCAGTGTGGAGGGATGAAGGGGGCAGTGTGGAGGGATGATGGGAGCAGTGTGGAGGGATGATGGGGGCAGTGTGGAGGGATGATGGGGGCAGTGTGGAGGGATGAAGGGGGCAGTGTGGAGGGATGATGGGGGCAGTGTGGAGGGATGATGGGAGCAGTGTGGAGGGATGATGGGGGCAGTGTGGAGGGATGAAGGGGGCAGTGTGGAGGGATGATGGGGGCAGTGTGGAGGGATGATGGGGGCAGTGTGGAGGGATGATGGGAGCAGTGTGGAGGGATGAAGGGGGCAGTGTGGAGGGATGATGGGGGCAGTGTGGAGGGATGAAGGGGGCAGTGTGGAGGGATGATGGGGGCAGTGTGGAGGGATGATGGGGGCAGTGTGGAGGGATGATGGGGGCAGTGTGGAGGGATGATGGGGGCAGTGTGGAGGGATGATGGGAGCAGTGTGGAGGGATGAAGGGGGCAGTGTGGAGGGATGATGGGGGCAGTGTGGAGGGATGAAGGGGGCAGTGTGGAGGGATGATGGGGGCAGTGTGGAGGGATGATGGGGGCAGTGTGGAGGGATGATGGGGCAGTGTGGAGGGATGATGGGGGCAGTGTGGAGGGATGATGGGAGCAGGGTGGAGGGATGATGGGGGCAGTGTGGAGGGATGAAGGGGGCAGTGTGGAGGGATGATGGGAGCAGGGTGGAGGGATGATGGGGGCAGTGTGGAGGGATGATGGGGCAGTGTGGAGGGATGAAGGGGGCAGTGTGGAGGGATGATGGGGGCAGTGTGGAGGGATGATGGGGGCAGTGTGGAGGGATGATGGGAGCAGTGTGGAGGGATGATGGGAGCAGTGTGGAGGGATGATGGGGGCAGTGTGGAGGGATGATGGGGCAGTGTGGAGGGATGAAGGGGGCAGTGTGGAGGGATGATGGGGCAGTGTGGAGGGATGATGGGGGCAGTGTGGAGGGATGATGGGGCAGTGTGGAGGGATGAAGGGGGCAGTGTGGAGGGATGATGGGGCAGTGTGGAGGGATGATGGGGCAGTGTGGAGGGATGATGGGAGCAGTGTGGAGGGATGATGGGAGCAGGGTGGAGGGATGATGGGGGCAGTGTGGAGGGATGAAGGGGGCAGTGTGGAGGGATGATGGGGCAGTGTGGAGGGATGAAGGGGGCAGTGTGGAGGGATGATGGGGGAAGTGTGGAGGAATGATGGGGGCAGTGTGGAGGGATGATGGGAGCAGTGTGGAGGGATGATGGGAGCAGTGTGGAGGGATGATGGGAGCAGTGTGGAGGGATGATGGGGACAGTGTGGAGGGATAATGGGGGCAGTGTGGAGGGATGATGGGGGCAGTGTGGAGGGATGATGGGGGCAGTGTGGAGGGATGATGGGGGCAGTGTGGAGGGATGATGGGGCAGTGTGGAGGGATGATGGGGGCAGTGTGCAGGGATGATGAGAGCAGTGTGGAGGGATGAAGGGAGCAGTGTGGAGGGATGATGCGAGCAGTGTGGAGGGATGATGGGGGCAGTGTGGAGGGATGATGGGAGCAGTGTGGAGTGATGATGGGAGCAGTGTGGAGGGATGATGGGGGCAGTGTGGAGGGATGATGGGGGCAGTGTGGAGGGATGATGGGAGCAGTGTGGAGGGATGATGGGAGCAGGGTGGAGGGATGATGGGAGAAGTGTGGAGGGATGATGGGGGCAGTGTGGAGGGATGATGGGGGCAGTGTGGAGGGATGATGGGGCAGTGTGGAGGGATGAAGGGGGCAGTGTGGAGGGATGATGGGGCAGTGTGGAGGAATGATGTGGGCAGTGTGGAGGGATGATGGGAGCAGTGTGGAGGGATGATGGGAGCAGTGTGGAGGGATGATGGTCGCAGTGTGGAGGGATGATGGGGGCAGTGTGGAGGGATGATGGGGGCAGTGGGGAGGGATGATGGGGGCAGTGTGCAGGGATGATGAGAGCAGTGTGGAGGGATGAAGGGGGCAGTGTGGAGGGATGATGGGGGCAGTGTGGAGGAATGATGGGGGCAGTGTGGAGGGATGATGGGAGCAGTGTGGAGGGATGATGGGAGCAGTGTGGAGGGATGATGGGGGCAGTGTGGAGGGATGATGGGGGCAGTGTGGAGGGATGATGGGGGCAGTGTGCAGGGATGATGAGAGCTGTGTGGAGGGATGAAGGGAGCAGTGTGGAGGGATGATGGGAGCAGTGTGGAGGGATGATGAGAGCAGTGTGGAGGGATGATGGGAGCAGTGTGGAGGGATGATGAGAGCAGTGTGGAGGGATGATGGGAGCAGTGTGGAGGGATGATGGGGGCAGTGTGGAGGGATGATGGGAGCAGTGCGGAGGGATGATGGGGGCAGTGTGGAGGGATGATGGGGGCAGTGTGGAGGGATGATGGGAGCAGTGTGGAGGGATGATGGGGGCAGTGTGGAGGGATGATGGGGCAGTGTGGAGGGATGATGGGAGCAGGGTGGAGGGATGATGGGAGCAGTGTGGAGGGATGATGGGGGCAGTGTGGAGGGATGATGGGGGCAGTGTGGAGGGATGATGGGGCAGTGTGGAGGGATGAAGGGGGCAGTGTGGAGGGATGATGGGGCAGTGTGGAGGAATGATGGGGGCAGTGTGGAGGGATGATGGGAGCAGTGTGGAGGGATGATGGGAGCAGTGTGGAGGGATGATGGGGGCAGTGTGGAGGGATGATGGGGGCAGTGTGGAGGGATGATGGGGGCAGTGGAGAGGGATGATGGGGGCAGTGTGCAGGGATGATGAGAGCAGTGTGGAGGGATGAAGGGGGCAGTGTGGAGGGATGATGGGGTAAGTGTGGAGGGATGATGGGGGCAGTGTGGAGGGATGATGGGAGCAGTGTGGAGGGATGATGGGAGCAGTGTGGAGGGATGATGGGGCAGTGTGGAGGGATGATGGGGGCAGTGTGGAGGGATGATGGGGCAGTGGGGAGGGATGATGGGGGCAGTGTGCAGGGATGATGAGAGCAGTGTGGAGGGATGAAGGGGGCAGTGTGGAGGGATGATGGGGGAAGTGTGGAGGGATGATGGGGGCAGTGTGGAGGGATGATGGGAGCAGTGTGGAGGGATGATGGGGGCAGTGTGGAGGGATGATGGGGGCAGTGTGGAGGGATGATGGGTGCAGTGTGGAGGGATGATGGGGGAAGTGTGGAGGGATGATGGGTGCAGTGTGGAGGGATGATGGGGGAAGTGTGGAGGGATGATGGGGGCAGTGTGGAGGGATGATGGGGGAAGTGTGGAGGGATGATGGGGGCAGTGTGGAGGGATGATGGGAGCAGTGTGGAGGGATGATGGGGCAGTGTGGAGGGATGATGGGGGCAGTGTGGAGGGATGATGGGGGCAGTGTGGAGGGATGATGGGGGCAGTGTGGAGGGATGATGGGAGCAGTGTGGAGGGATGATGGGTGCAGTGTGGAGGGATGATGGGGGAAGTGTGGAGGGATGATGGGTGCAGCGTGGAGGGATGATGGGGGCAGTGTGGATGGATGATGGGAGAGGTGGAGGGATGATGGGGCAGTGTGGAGGGATGATTGGGGCAGTGTGGAGGGATGAAGGGAGCAGTGTGGAGGGATGAAGGGGGCAGTGTGGAGGGATGATGGGTGTACTCTGGAGGGATGATGGGAGCAGTGTGGAGGGATGAAGGGGGCAGTGTGGAGGGATGAAGGGGGCAGTGTGGAGGGATGAAGGGGGCAGTGTGGAGGGATGATGGGGGCAGTGTGGAGGGATGAAGGGAGTAGTGTGGAGGGATGATGGGAGCAGTGTGGAGGGATGAAGGGGGCAGTGTGGAGGGATGATGGGGGCAGTGTGGAGGGATGATGGGGGCAGTGTGGAGGGATGATGGGAGTAGTGTGGAGGGATGATGGGGCAGTGTGGAGGGATGATGGGGGCAGTGTGGAGGGATGATGGGAGCAGTGTGGAGGGATGATGGGTGCAGTGTGGAGGGATGATGGGGGAAGTGTGGAGGGATGATGGGTGCAGTGTGGAGGGATGATGGGTGCAGTGTGGAGGGATGATGGGGGAAGTGTGGAGGGATGATGGGGCAGTGTGGAGGGATGATGGGAGCAGTGTGGAGGGATGATGGGGGCAGTGTGGAGGGATGATGGGGGAAGTGTGGAGGGATGATGGGTGCAGCGTGGAGGGATGATGGGGGAAGTGTGGAGGGATGATGGGTGCAGCGTGGAGGGATGATGGGGGCAGTGTGGATGGATGATGGGAGAGGTGGAGGGATGATGGGGCAGTGTGGAGGGATGATTGGGGCAGTGTGGAGGGATGAAGGGAGCAGTGTGGAGGGATGAAGGGGGCAGTGTGGAGGGATGATGGGTGTAGTGTGGAGGGATGATGGGAGCAGTGTGGAGGGATGAAGGGGGCAGTGTGGAGGGATGAAGGGGGCAGTGTAGAGGGATGAAGGGGGCAGTGTGGAGGGATGATGGGGGCAGTGTGGAGGGATGAAGGGAGTAGTGTGGAGGGATGATGGGAGCAGTGTGGAGGGATGAAGTGGGCAGTGTGGACGGATGATGGGGGCAGTGTGGAGGGATGATGGGGGCAGTGTGGAGGGATGATGGGAGTAGTGTGGAGGGATGATGGGGCAGTGTGGAGGGATGATGGGGGCAGTGTGGAGGGATGATGGGAGCAGTGTGGAGGGATGATGGGGGAAGTGTGGAGGGATGATGGGTGCAGTGTGGAGGGATGATGGGTGCAGTGTGGAGGGATGATGGGTGCAGTGTGGAGGGATGATGGGGGAAGTGTGGAGGGATGATGGGGCAGTGTGGAGGGATGATGGGAGCAGTGTGGAGGGATGATGGGGGCAGTGTAGAGGGATGATGGGGGCAGTGTGGAGGGATGATGGGGGCAGTGTGGAGGGATGATGGGAGCAGTGTGGAGGGATGATGGGTGCAGTGTGGAGGGATGATGGGGGAAGTGTGGAGGGATGATGGGTGCAGTGTGGAGGGATGATGGGGGAAGTGTGGAGGGATGATGGGGGCAGTGTGGAGGGATGATGGGAGCAGTGTGGAGGGATGATGGGAGCAGTGTGGAGGGATGATGAGGGCAGTGTGGAGGGATGATGGGGGCAGTGTGGAGGGATGATGGGGGCAGTGTGGAGGGATGATGGGAGCAGTGTGGAGGGATGATGGGGGCAGTGTGGAGGGATGATGGGAGCAGGGTGGAGGGATGATGGGGGCAGTGTGGAGGGATGATGGGAGCAGTGTGGAGGGATGATGGGAGCAGTGTGGAGGGATGATGGGAGCAGTGTGGAGGGATGATGGGGGCAGTGTGGAGGGATGATGGGGGCAGTGTGGAGGGATGATGGGGCAGTGTGGAGGGATGATGGGGCAGTGTGGAGGGATGAAGGGGGCAGTGTGGAGGGATGATGGGGGCAGTGTGGAGGGATGATGGGGGCAGTGTGGAGGGATGATGGGGGCAGTGTGGAAGGATGGTGGGTGCAGTGCAGCTGGATGATGGGGGCAGTGCGTCTGGATGGTGGGTGCAGTGAGCTCTTCTCTGGCAGGGTCTGCCCTCCTCACCGTCCGGACCTCCAGCCACCTGTTAGCCGCGGTCAGGAATAGATACGCCAGGTTGTTGGTGTCGCTCAGCTCCAGCATCCGCTGCTTGAATCTGGACTCGTGTCTGCGGGTGATGAGAGGTGGATGATTGTTCTGCCGCCAACGTCCTGCACTATTACTGTGCACACAGCCCATGTAGAGAGAAAGCCCCCATCACCACGGCTATAACGGCCGCGTGCTGCCAGGAGGTGTTATCGGGGGTTGTGGTGAGGCCCCATCAGCCCCTGTACACACCTCGGCCACAGGACTCCATGTGGACGGGCCCTTGTGAGCAGTAAATGGGGGCCGCGCCGCTCCCTGGGGGCCGCGATCTCCCGCTCTGTCATTTATATTACATCCTATAAAACATGGCGGATACCTGAAGGCGCGGATTGTGGTCAGACCCTCGGCCGTCTCTGAGAAGTGGCAGAGCAGCGGAAGCTGGGTGTTATCATCCAATTCCTGGAGGTCCCTGGAAACACGGAGGATGGGGGTGATAATGTGACCGCCTGCGGGGGGTCTGTGAGGAGCGCCCCTTTAAAGGGTCGGCATCATTTCAACGGGGGTGGCTGCCGTGTTCCTGCCAACATCCAGCTTTCCCACATCCTGATAGTGGATCTGTCCAGAGCCCCCCAGTGTCTGCCGGACCCCCATACTCACTTGGAGGCGACTCTGAAGTATTTCTGGATGAAGTAGAAGGCAACGCCAAGAGGGAGAAGAGCGATCAGGAAGAGGGGGTTGGCGTAGCTGATGACCCCGATGGCGGAGAGGCAGAGGAGCGAGGAGCGGGTGAGCGACTCCAAGGTGGGGGGGATGTGCTGCGGGGATACAAGGGCCCCGTCAGTGATGGAGGAGCGGCAGGACGGAGCGCCAGATGCACAGCCAGCGCCAGCAGCCATCGCCAGCAGTAATCGCCAACAACCACCGCCAGCAACCATCGCCAACAACTGCCATCAGCAGCAACCATCAGTATCGCCAGCAGCCATCGGCATCGCTAGCAGCCAGCGCCACTGCAGCCATCGCCATTGCCAACAACCATCACCAACAACCACCGCCATCAGCCATCGCCCGCAGCCATCACCAGGAGCCATCACCAGAAGCCATCACCAGAAGCCATCGCCAGCAACCACCGCCAGCAACCACCGCCATCAGCCATCATCAGCGGCCATCACCAACAACCACCGCCATCAGCCATCGCCCGCAGCCATCACCAGGAGCCATCACCAGAAGCCATCACCAGAAGCCATCGCCAGCAACCACCGCCAGCAACCACCGCCATCAGCCATCACCAGCGGCCATCACCAACAACCACCGCCATCAGCCATCGCCCGCAGCCATCGCCCACAGCCATCACCAGAAGCCATCAGCTATCGACAGCAACCACCACGATCAGACATCACCAGCGGCCATCGCCATCAGCCATCGCCAACAACCACTGCCAACAAACACTGCCAACAGCCATCACCGGCAACCATCGCCATCAGCCATCGCCAACAACCACTGCCAACAAACACTGCCAACAGCCATCACCAGCAGCCATCACCATCAGCCATCGCCAACAACCACTGCCATCAGCCATCGGTATCGCCAGCAGCCATCTCCAGCAGCCATCGGTATCGCCAGCAGCCATCGGTATCAGCCATTGCCATTGCCCGCAGCCATAGTCAGCAGCCATCATCCATCGCCATCAGACACTACCAGCAGGCATCGCCACTGCAGCCATCGCTATTGCCAACAACCATCATCAACAACCACCGCCATCAGCCATCACCAGCAGCCATCGCCAGCAACCACCGCCAACAACCACCGCCATCAGCCATCACCAACAACCACCACCATCGCCAGCAGCCATCAGTATCACCATAAGCCATCGCCAGCAGCCATTGCAATCGCCCACAGCCATCACTAGCAGCCATCGTCAGCAGCCATCGCCATCAGACACTACCAGCAGCCATCGCCACTGCAGCCATTATCAACAACCATCACCAACAACCACCGCTATCAGCCATCGCCCGCAGCCATCACCAGCAGCCATCGCTCACAGCCATTGCCATCAGCCATCGCCAACAACTATCGCTAACAATCACCGCCAGCAACCACCGCCATCAGCCATCGCCAGCAACCACCGCCATCAGCCATCACCAGCAGCAGCAGTCATTGCCAGCAGCTATCGCCAGCAGCCATCACCAACAACCACTGCCAACAACCACCGCCATTGCCAGTAGCCATCGGTATCGCCAGCAGCCATTGCCATCAGCCATTGCAGCCATCATCCAGCAGCCACCGCCATCAGACACTACCAGCAGCCATCGCCACTGCAGCCATTGCCAACAACCATCATCAACAACCACCGCTATCAGCCATTGCCCACAGCCATCACCAGCAGCCATCGCTCGCAGCCATCACCAGCAGCCATCGCCAACAACCACCGCCGTCACCAGAAGCCATCGCCCGCAGCCATCACCAGCAGCCATCGCCAACAACCACCGCCATCAGCCATCGCCAACAACCACCGCCATCAGCCATCGCCAACAACCACCGCCATGAGCCATCGCCAACAACCACCGCCACGAGCCATCGCCATCAGCCATCGCCAGTAACCACTGCCAACACCCACAGCCAACAACCACCGCCAACAACCACCTCCATCACCAGCAGCCACCACCAACAACCATCGCCAACAGCCATCGGCATCATCAACAACCACCGCCAACCACCGCCATTGCAAGCAGCCATCGGTATCGCCTGCAGCCATTGCCATCAGACACTACTAGCAGCCATTGCTAGTAGCCAAGCGCCAGCAGCCATCGCCATCTTACCTGATCGATGATGTTCGTGTCGGCCGAGAAGCGGTTCAGTATTAATCCGAGCGGCGTTGTGTCAAAGAACCTGCAGAGGAAGATACAATGTATCCAGGGGGTCTGCACTTACAGGGACATTACACCATACAATGTATCCAGGGGGTCTGCACTTACAGGATCATTACACCATACAATGTATCCAGGGGGTCTGCACTTACAGGGACATTACACCATACAATGTATCCAGGGGGTCTGCACTTACAGGATCATTACACCATACAATGTATCCAGGGGGTCCACACTTACAGGATCATTACACCATACAATGTATCCAGGGGGTCCGCACTTACAGGGACATTACACCATTCAATGTTATCCGGGGGGTCCGCACTTACATGGTGTGAAGATCAGGGGTCTTCCGTGGGCGTAATACTACTCAGACAACACAGGGTGCAGGTAACACAGCGTGGCAATACTTTACTGAACCACAAAGCGGACAATAAACACAGAACAGTCCCAGCAGGTCCCCAAGATGGTGGAACATTACACAGTCTCACCCTTCCTTCTCCGCCCGCCTGGGATAGAACAGCTGCGACTTTGAGACTTCCAGGGCCGACTACCTCAACCAGTGGCCCCCCGCTTCTGGCGGGCCCCCACAGAGAGAAGGTAGTGGCAAGCTTAGGAAACTAGCAGTCCATCGAGGTAGAAGGCCAGGAGACCCTCCAAGAGTTTCCATGGGACCAGATGACCGGTGGGTCCCACTCTGGCTTCTCCGAATGTCTACACGGGTTACAGGCGACCGGAGGGTCCCACCTGGCAACCCCAAACAACATATCCATGGGGCTAGGTGTCAAGCAAGGTGTGGGAAAGACTTAGTGCAACACAAAGGGAAGAGGGAAAGGGAGCGCAGACACTAGGGAAAGGGGGAAGTGGAGACCTCCTAGGCTGGTCTAGTGTCACCCTGTCTCCCCTAACGACCCTATATTGGTTCTTCACCAATCGCCGCACGCGAACCTCACCTTGTCTTTCCCTGGCGTTAGGTCCTGGCTAGGGAAGGGAGGGGGATGAGCACTAGTTGATCCCCACTGACAACTAAAGACAACAGAGTCGACTTCAGAGAGATGAACACCCGTCCTCATAGCTCCAGAGAGGAAGAAGTAATGTACTTGCTCCGAGCCTTCACAAAGGGTAATGTGAGTATCACCGGCACCTCCCTCTAGCAGACAGCAGGTATTTATACACCCAGGCCAGGGTGTTAATTAACCAGAGGAAGGTAGCCGCTGGGTCCTAGAGAGACAGCCTCTAAGAAAGTGTCTGTAATGCCAAACGTAGAGATCTCCTGCAACCAAATGCAGGTCGACTGTCACTTCTGACACACCCGTGACACCAGGTGACTTTATTGTCCCATCCTGGTCTCCCCAAATGTATCCATGGGCTCTCTGATGATCAATGGAGCACATCTGTATCTTTCCAGTCAGAGCCATATACCCATAGGCTGGAATCATGTAGAATCCAAATCTGTGTCTCTTTGGATAAAGCCATGATACCAAGCTGATGGTCTGAAGAGAGTCTGATCTTTGATTCTCCTTGTAAAGTCTCTTTCAATTTTCTGTTTCAAATCTGCCTGCTACAGAGGCATATCTTCCTTAAATAGTTTACATTTGTTCTATCAAGTACACATCCACAGGGCAAGAGTTAGGGAGGGTATTATTCTAAAGGACTCAGGTCTCATTGTTTGACCCTTTAATCAATTTACATAGTTGGTATAGCAGGGGGCTCTTGTAAATGAACATCCAGCTGGCTTTAGTATAATATGCAATTAGCATAGTAACAAACATCATTGTTTCAGAACCAAGAGAAGAGAACATTCAGGGTTATACAAATACTGGTCTGTCCTTCTTGAGCCACCAAAGAAACACACACAAGTTCTAAAGTTAACACAAACACAATAATGCATTTCCTTTGGCTTAACAAATGGAGACGTCTGGTTGATTAAGATAAGAAGCTGTTTCGTCACATTGCTCCCCCAATCTTAATTAGCCAGACATGACAGGATCCCAATCATCCTTCTCCACTTATTGGAGACAGTCCATCAGCATGTCTTTAACCCCTTAAGCCCCGCGGGTGGTTTGCACGTTAATGACCGGGCCAATTTTTACAATTCTGACCACTGTCACTTTATGAGGTAATTAATCTGGAACGCTTCAACGGATCCCCCTGATTCTGAGATTGTTTTTTCGTGACATATTGTACTTCATGATTGTGGAAAAATTTCTTCGATATCACTTGCGTTTATTTGTGAAAAAAACGGAAATTTGGCGAAAATTTTGAAATTTTCAAAATTTGAATTTTTAAGCCCTGAAATCAGAGAGATATGTCACACAAAAGAGTTAATAAATAACATTTCCCACATGTCTACTTTACATCAGCACAATTTTGGAACCAAAATTTTTTTTTGTTAGGGAGCTATAAGGGTTAAAAGTTGACCAGCGATTTCTCATTTTTCCAACAAAATTTACAAAACCATTTTTTTAGGGACCACATCACATTTGAAGTCACTTTGAGGGGTCTTTATGACAGAAAATACCCAAAAGTGACACCATTCTAAAAACTGCACCCCTCAAGGTGCTCAAAACCACATTCAAGAACTTTATTAACCCTTCAGGTGCTTCATAGGAATTTTTTGAATGTGGAAGAAAAAAATGAACATTTAACTTTTTTTACAAAAATGTTACTTTAGACCCAATTTTTTTTATTTTCACAGGGGTAACAAGAAAAAATGGACCCCAAAATTTGTTGTGCAATTTCCCCTGGGCACGCAGATACCCAATATTTGGGGAAAAAACACTGTTTGGGCGCACGGCAGGGCTCGGAAGGGAAGGAGCGCCATTTGACTTTTTGATTGTAAAATTTGCTTGAATAATTAGCGGACACCATGTTGCGTTTAGAGAGCCCCTGTGTGCCCAAACATTGGAGCTCCCCCACAAGTGACCCCATTTTGGAAACTAGACCCCCCAAGGCACCTATCTAGATGCATAGTGAGCAGTTGCAACCCCCAGGTGCTTCACAAATTGATTCGTAATAATGAAAAAGTGAAAAAAAAAACACTTTTTCATTTTTACGAATCAATTTGTGAAGCACCTAGGGGTTCCAAGTGCTCACTATGCATCTAGATAGGTGCCTTGGGGGGTCTAGTTTCCAAAATGGGGTCACTTGTGGGGGAGCTCCAATGTTTGGGCACACAGGGACTCTCTAAATGCAACATGGTATCCGCTAACAAATTGAATGGAAAATCGGCTCAAATTGTTAGTGGACGCCACATTGCGTTTGGAGAGCCCCTCTGTGCCCAAACTTTGGAGCTCCCCCACAAGTGACCCCATTTTGGAAACTAGACCCCCCAAGGCACCTTTCTAGATGCATAGTGAGCACTTGGAACCCCCAGGTGCTTCACAAATTGATTCGTAATAATGAAAAAGTGAAAAAAAAAACACTTTTTCATTTTTACGAATCAATTTGTGAAGCACCTAGGGGTTCCAAGTGCTCACTATGAATCTAGATAGGTGCCTTGGGGGGGTCTAGTTTCCAAAATGGGGTCACTTGTGGGGGAGCTCCAATGTTTGGGCACACAGGGGCTCTCCAAACGCAACATGGCGTCCGCTAACAATTTGAGCCGATTTTCCATTCAATTTGTTAGCGGACACCATGTCGCGTTTGGAGAGCCCGTGATGTGCCTAAACAGTGGAGCTCCCCCACAAGTGTCCCCATTTTGGAAACTATACCCCTCAAGGATTTTATTAAGGTGTATAGTGAACATTTTGAACCCAGAGGTACGGCACAGAATTTGTTTACATTAGGTCATCATATTGAATAAGTTGTCATTATTCTTGAGCGCAAGTGCTCGCTACTTGAGTTTGCATCGGGTACTCAGGTATGCACCATGTACAGCGTGTGCTCGAGTGACATGCTCGAGTCCCTGCTCCGCATGTTTCACGGTTATTAGACACCCAAAAAAAAACATGCGGGGATTGCTCGTGCATGGCAGGCAATCCCCGTAAAGTTTTTTGGCCGCGAAGCATATGGGGCAGAGACTCGAGCATGTCACTCAAATACCCACGATACTCAATGCATACCAGAGCACCCGATGCAAACTCAAGTAGCGAGCACTTGCGCTCAACACTAGTCGCCATATCGTCATCTTTTTTTCTTACTTTTGAAAAAAATCCCAACCCCAGCCCTAGCCCTAGCACAACCCTAGCCCTAGCACAACCCTAGCCCTAGCACAACCCAAGCCCCAGCACAACCCTAGCCCCAGCACAACCCTAGCCCCAGCACAAGCCTAGCCCCAGCACAACCCTAGCCCCAGCACAACCCTAGCCCTAGCACAACCCTAGCCCCAGCACAACCCTAGCCCCAGCACAACCCTAGCCCTAGCACAACCCTAGCCCCAGCACAACCCTAGCCCCAGCACAACCCTAGCCCTAGCACAACCCTAGCCCTAGCACAACCCTAGCCCCAGCACAACCCTAGCCCCAGCACAACCCTAGCCCCAGCACAACCCTAGCCCCAGCTCAACCCTAGCCCCAAACCCAGCCCTAACCCTAGCCCAATCCTAACCCAAGAGTTTATTTTTGACGCCGTTCCTTGTGCGGTATAAGTGATTAGACGACTTTATTCTTCGGGTCGGTGTGATTACAGCAATGCCAGAATCATATGGGGTTTTTATGACTGACAGCTGTCACACACTAAAAGACGCATTTTTTTGTAAAATCTAGTTTTTGCATCGCCATATTTTGAGCTATAATTTTTCCATATTTTGGTCGACAGAGTCATGTGACGGCTTGTTTTTTGCGGGACGAGATGACGTTTTCAGCGGTATCATTTTTATTTATATGCGTCTTTTTGATCGCGTGTTATTCCACTTTTTGTTTGGCAGTATGGTGATAAAGCATTGTTTTTTGCTTCGTTTTTTTTTTTTTTTTTTTACCGTGTTCACTGAAGGGGTTAACTAGTGGGACAGTTTTATAGGTCAGGTTGTTCCGGACGCGGCGATACCAAATATGTGTACTTCTATTGTTTTTTTTTTATTTTTTTTATAATAATATTTATTGATGGGTACATTATATTTTTATTTTTGGTGTATTATTTTTTTTATTTTTTTTATAATATTTTTGCACATTTTTTTTTTTTTTCCACTTTCAGACAGTTTGTACACTTTATTACTTTGTCCCACTCTGGGACTTTCACTTTTTTCTTTCTGATCGCCTGCATGGCACAGGAATGGAGCACCATCCCTATGCCATGAAGGCTGTCAGAAGTGCACAGTGTGAAGATTGCTTGGAGATGCACTGAGCATGTCCAAGCAATCTTCCTGCTCTCTGGTGACCCGGATGTTGTCATGACGACATCGGGTCGTCATGGCAACACCCGGGAAGCCGCTGCAGTCTGCGCTGGAAGCCGGAAGAGGAGGTGAGTATCGCCGATCACCTCCCCTTGCCCCCGCAATGCCGCGATCGACTTCGATCGCAGCATCGCGGGGGTTAATGTGCTGGGAGCGGTGCAGGACCGCTCCCTGCACATAGTACCGGGTGTCAGCTGTGACAATCAGCTGACACCCGGCGGCGATCGCGCCCGCACAGCCTGTGTGCGCGCGCGATCGCGATGACGTACTAATACGGGTCTGGCTCTTAAGTCCCAGGGCACAGACGCGTATTAGTACGTCAGATGTTATTAAGGGGTTAAGCACAGACACAAATGTAAGAGGTCTCGCCTTCATGAGAACAAAACTTTGCATCATTCAGTTTCCTCAGGGCACATCCCATGTTTTCTTTGCGAATAAACTCCGCACGTAATTGAAGAAAATAGACTCTGCATCCTGTAGTTCCTGGATTAAATCCGATGAGTGTTGGTGGCCTGGTATCAAATCCGCAGAAGCTGGCACAGCTCCTGCAGTTGCCGTTATCTTCTTGCTGCTGTATATCCTCTACGGTCCTCCTTCCAAGGCCGTGCTGGTGGGTTGGACATGGTCGCATCCGAAACACGCTGTGTATGCCTCACCTATGGTCTGCTGGGTCTGACTACATGCTCCCCAGGTTGTGAAGCCCTTTGGACGGTGAGTGCTAACACCAGTCCCCTTACAGCTCCCCCAGAGTCTAATCTTTGATTCTCCTTGTAAAGTCTCTTTCAATTTTCTCTGCTACAGAGGCATATGCCCCGTAAATAGCTACAATTGTTCTGTCAAGCACACATCCACAGGGCAAGGACCAGGGATGATACTATTCCACAGGGCTCAGGTCTCATTGTTTGTGCATTTAATCAATGTACACAGATGTTATAGCAGGGGGAGTCTTTAAATCAACATCTAGATGGCTTTAGTATAATATGCAATTAGCATAGTAACAAACATCATTGTTTCACCCGGAGTCATTGTCCTTGACCAGCCAAAGAAACACACATACATTCACAAGTCAACACAAACACAATTGTGCATTTCTCTTGGCTTAACAAATCTAGACGTCTGGCTGATTAAGATAAGAAGCTGTTTACACACACAGGGACATTACAACATACAATGTATCCAGGGGGTCCGCACTTACAGGGACATTACAACATACAATGTATCCAGGGGGTCTGCACTTACAGGGACATTACAACATACAATGTATCCAGGGGGTCCGCACTTACAGGGACATTACAACATACAATGTATCCAGGGGGTCTGCACTTACAGGGACATTACAACATACAATGTATCCAGGGGGTCAGCACTTACAGGGACATTACACCATACAATGTATCCAGGGGGTCTGCACTTACAGGGACATTACACCATACAATGTATCCAGGGGGTCTGCACTTACAGGGACATTACACCACACAATGTATCCAGGGGGTCTGCACTTACAGGGACATTACACCATACAATGTATCCAGGGGGTCTGCACTTACAGGGACATTACAACATACAATGTATCCAGGGGGTCTGCACTTACAGGGACATTACACCATACAATGTATCCAGGGGGTCTGCACTTACAGGGACATTACAACATACAATGTATCCAGGGGGTCTGCACTTACAGGGACATTACACCATACAATGTATCCAGGGGGTCTGCACTTACAGGGACATTACACCATACAATGTATCCAGGGGGTCTGCACTTACAGGGACATTACAACATACAATGTATCCAGGGGGTCTGCACTTAGAGGGACATTACAACATACAATGTATCCAGGGGGTCTGCACTTACAGGGACATTACACCATACAATGTATCCAGGGGGTCCGCACTTACAGGGACATTACAACATACAATGTATCCAGGGGGTCTGCACTTACAGGGACATTACACCATACAATGTATCCAGGGGGTCCGCACTTACAGGGACATTACACCATACAATGTATCCAGGGGGTCCGCACTTACAGGGACATTACACCATACAATGTATCCAGGGGGTCTGCACTTACAGGGACATTACACCATACAATGTATCCAGGGGGTCTGCACTTACAGGGACATTACAACATACAATGTATCCAGGGGGTCCGCACTTAGAGGGATATTACACTATACAATGTATCCAGGGGGTCTGCACTTACAGGGACATTACACCATACAATGTATCCAGGGGGTCTGCACTTACAGGGACATTACACCATACAATGTATCCAGGGGGTCTGCACTTACAGGGACATTACACCATACAATGTATCCAGGGGGTCCGCACTTACAGGGACATTACACCATACAATGTATCCAGGGGGTCTGCACTTACAGGGACATTACACCATACAATGTATCCAGGGGGTCTGCACTTACAGGGACATTACAACATACAATGTATCCAGGGGGTCTGCACTTACAGGGACATTACACCATACAATGTATCCAGGGGGTCCGCACTTAGAGGGACATTACAACATACAATGTATCCAGGGGGTCTGCACTTACAGGGACATTACACCATACAATGTATCCAGGGGGTCTGCACTTACAGGGACATTACACCATACAATGTATCCAGGGGGTCTGCACTTACAGGGACATTACACCATACAATGTATCCAGGGGGTCCGCACTTACAGGGACATTACATCATAGAATGTATCCAGGGGGTCCACACTTAGAGGGACATTACAACATACAATGTATCCAGGGGGTCTGCACTTACAGGGACATTACAACATACAATGTATCCAGGGGGTCTGCACTTAGAGGGACATTACAACATACAATGTATCCAGGGGGTCTGCACTTACAGGGACATTACACCATACAATGTATCCAGGGGGTCCGCACTTACAGGGACATTACATCATACAATGTATCCAGGGGGTCCACACTTAGAGGGACATTACAACATACAATGTATCCAGGGGGTCTGCACTTACAGGGACATTACAACATACAATGTATCCAGCGGGTCCGCACTTACAGGGACATTACACCATACAATGTATCCAGGGGGTCTGCACTTACAGGGACATTACACCATACAATGTATCCAGGGGGTCCACACTTACAGGGATATTACATGATACAATGTATCCAGGGGGTCCACACTTATAGAGACATTACATGAGCTCGGGGTTACCTGCGGGGGCGCTCTGGTTACCTGCGAAGGGCTCGGGGTTACCTGATGGTGGCTCGGGGTTACCTGTGGGGGGCTTTAGGTTACCTGCGGGTGGGTTCGATGTTACTTGATGGGTGCTCAAGGCTACTTTCGGGGGGCTCTGGGTTACCTGATGGGGGCCAGGAGGAGCTGTGGGTGGGCTCTGGGTTACCTGCAGGGGGCTCCCTGTTGCCTGTGGGGGGCTCGAGTTACTTTGGGGGCCTTGGGGTTACCTGGGGGGGCTTGGGGTTGCCTGCGGAGGGCTCGGGGTTGCCTGCAGAGGGCTCGGGGTTGCCTGAAGAGGGCTTGCTGTTGCTTGCGGGGGGCTCGGGTTACCTGTGGGGGGCTCGGGGTTACCTGATGGGGGCTCTGGGTACCAGATGGGGGCTCAGGGTACCTAATGGGTGCTCAGGGTATCTGATGGGGGCTCAGGGTATCTGATGGGGGCATGGGGTACCTGATGGGGGCATGGGGTACCTGATGGGGGCATGGGGTACCTGATGGGTGCTCAGGGTATCTGATGGGGGCTCAGGGTATCTGATGGGGGCATGGGGTACCTGATGGGGGCTCAGGGTATCTGATGGGGGCTCGGGGTACCTGATGGGGGCTCGGGGTACCTGATGGGGGCATGGGGTACCCGATGGGGGCATGGGGTACCTGATGGGGGCATGGGGTACCTGATGGGTGCTCAGGGTATCTGATGGGGGCTCAGGGTATCTGATGGGGGCATGGGGTACCTGATGGGGGCTCAGGGTATCTGATGGGGGCTCGGGGTATCTGATGGGGGCTCGGGGTACCTGATGGGGGCCAGGATGATCTTCTTCAGCAGGTTGTGGTGCAGGTTCCTGGCCGCCGTCAGTCCCAGCCACTCCACGGTGAGGGAGGTGATGAGACACAGGACGATGCCGGAGGCGCTGAGGACGCAGAAGCCCACCACGTAGTACGTCTGCTCCTCCCGATTCCTCCGCACCTGTGATGGAGGTGACCAGGTGAGCGGCTGTCGCCAGCAGGGACGGGCGAGCAGAGCGATCTGCGGCAGCGTTACCGTCATGTTGTAGAAGTCGCCGCTGACGTTCTGTGATCCGGACGTCCAGCGCACCAGCCAGTAATCGATGGCCACGATCACCGAGTGCTTCAGCAGCTTGGAGAAGACCATGAGGAACAGCAGCAGGTAGCCCCCCGAGGTCAGGTACCGCCAGCACGTCCGCCACGGCATCTTCGTCCTCAGCCTCAAGGCCGTGGACATGTCGTCGTCTTCATCCTCCTCCTCTTCCTCCTCTGTGTGATGAGAACCAAAGCTGACACCAGAGACAATAGCTGATGCTGCCTCATCATGAGAAGGCACCAACTATCCCCTGCTAATCGGAGACCCCGAGACCCCCCTGTGTGCGGAGCAAGTGCTTACCCTCCCCCTCCTCCTCAATCTGATGCACCTTGGCCTCCCGGGAATACATGGCTCGTCTGAGGGTCTTCCTCTCCATCGTGGCCTGGTCTGCCTCCGTATCCTGTGAGAGTAAGACAGCGTGAGAGCGCAGCTCCGGAGGTGACTGGAGGATAAGGCATGGTGTAACAGCAAAATAGTGACTGCAGCTCTGGAGGTGACTGGAGGATACGGCATGGTGTAGCAGCAGAATAGTGACTGCAGCTCTGGAGGTGAGTGGAGGACACGGCATGGTGTAACAGCAGAATAGTGAACGCAGCTCTGGAGATGAGTGGAGGATACGGCATGGTGTAACAGCAGAATAGTGACTGCAGCTCTGGAGGTGACTGGAGGATACGGCATGGTGTAACAGGAGAATAGTGAGTGCAGCTCTGGAGGTGACTGGAGGACAAGACACGATGTAACAGCAGAATAGTGAGTGCAGCTCTGGAGGTGAGTGGAGGATAAGGCATGGTGTAACAGCAGAATAGTGAGTGCAGCTCTGGAGGTGAGTGGAGGATACGGCATGGTGTAACAGTCGAATAGTGAGTGCAGCTCTGGAGGTGAGTGGAGGATACGGCATGGTGTAACAGCAGAATAGTGACTGCAGCTCTGGAGGTGAGTGGAGGATACGGCATGGTGTAGCAGCAGAATAGTGAGTGCAGCTCTGGAGGTGAGTGGAGGACACGGCATGGTGTAGCAGCAGAATAGTGACTGCAGTTCTGGAGGTGAGTGGAGGACACGGCATGGTGTAACAGAAGAATAGTGAGTGCAGCTCTGGAGGTGAGTGGAGGATAAGGCATGGTGTAACAGCAGAATAGTGAGTGCAGCTCTGGGGGTGAGTGGAGGACACGGCATGGTGTAACAGCAGAATAGTGAGTGCAGCTCTGGAGGTGAGTGGAGGATACGGCATGGTGTAACAGCAGAATAGTGAGTGCAGCTCTGGAGGTGAGTGGAGGACACGGCATGGTGTAGCAGCAGAATAGTGAGTGCAGCTCTGGGGGTGAGTGGAGGACACGGCATGGTGTAGCAGCAGAATAGTGACTGCAGCTCTGGGGGTGAGTGGAGAACACGGCATGGTGTAGCAGCAGAATAGTGAGTGCAGCTCTGGGGGTGAGTGGAGGACACGGCATGGTGTAGCAGCAGAATAGTGAGTGCAGCTCTGGGGGTGAGTGGAGGACACGGCATGGTGCAGCAGCAGAATAGTGAGTGCAGCTCTGGGGGTGAGTGGAGGACACGGCATGGTGTAGCAGCAGAATAGTGAGTGCAGCTCTGGGGGTGAGTGGAGGACACGGCATGGTGTAGCAGCAGAATAGTGAGTGCAGCTCTGGGGGTGAGTGGAGGACACGGCATGGTGTAGCAGCAGAATAGTGAGTGCAGCTCTGGGGGTGAGTGGAGGACACGGCATGGTGTAGCAGCAGAATAGTGAGTGCAGCTCTGGGGGTGAGTGGAGGACACGGCATGGTGCAGCAGCAGAATAGTGAGTGCAGCTCTGGGGGTGAGTGGAGGACACGGCATGGTGTAGCAGCAGAATAGTGAGTGCAGCTCTGGGGGTGAGTGGAGGACACGGCAGGCTGTGCTGGTACCTTCTCCAGCTCCTGGTCCTGCCGGTTCATCAGCGTCTTCCAGTGCTCGTACAGCTCGTTGTCGTTATTTTGGATGTCCTTTAAGGTTCCTTCTCGGAGGATGAATCCGTCCTTCATGGCGATGATCTGCAATGGAGATCTGGTGAATCCACTGCGGGGGAGGGGCGGGACCAGAAGCCAAAAGAAACGTTCTGCTGCTCCACAAGGACTTACTGATACTTTGTTATTGCTTCCAGGATCTCGGCTTGTTGTAATTAGAAGCTCAAATATTCTGATCAGAGCTCGTTACAATGTATCGGTGTAGACCGGGGGCTCGTTACAATGTATTGGTGTAGACCGGGGGCCGGTTACAATGTATCGGTGTAGACCGGGGGCCGGTTACAATGTATCGGTGTAGACCGGGGGCTCGTTACAATGTATTGGTGTAGACCGGGGGCCGGTTACAATGTATCGGTGTAGACCGGGGGCTCGTTACAATGTATCGGTGTAGACCGGGGGCTCGTTACAATGTATTGGTGTAGACCGGGGGCTCGTTACAATGTATCGGTGTAGACCGGGGGCTCGTTACAATGTATTGGTGTAGACCGGGGGCCGGTTACAATGTATCGGTGTAGACCGGGGGCCGGTTACAATGTATCGGTGTAGACCGGGGGCTCGTTACAATGTATTGGTGTAGACCGGGGGCTCGTTACAATGTATCGGTGTAGACCGGGGGCTCGTTACAATGTATCTGTATAGACCGGGGGCTCGTTACAATGTATCGGTGTAGACCGGGGGCTCGTTACAATGTATTGGTGTAGACCGGGGGCTCGTTACAATGTATTGGTGTAGACCGGGGGCCGGTTACAATGTATCGGTGTAGACCGGGGGCCGGTTACAATGTATCGGTGTAGACCGGGGGCTCGTTACAATGTATTGGTGTAGACTGGGGGCTCGTTACAATGTATCGGTGTAGACCGGGGGCTCGTTACAATGTATTGGTGTAGACCGGGGGCCGGTTACAATGTATCGGTGTAGACCGGGGGCCGGTTACAATGTATCGGTGTAGACCGGGGGCTCGTTACAATGTATTGGTGTAGACCGGGGGCTCGTTACAATGTATCGGTGTAGACCGGGGGCTCGTTACAATGTATCGGTGTAGACCGGGGGCTCGTTACAATGTATCGGTGTAGACCGGGGGCTCGTTACAATGTATTGGTGTAGACCGGGGGCTCGTTACAATGTATTGGTGTAGACCGGGGGCCGGTTACAATGTATCGGTGTAGACCGGGGGCCGGTTACAATGTATCGGTGTAGACCGGGGGCTCGTTACAATGTATCGGTGTAGACCGGGGGCTCGTTACAATGTATCGGTGTAGACCGGGGGCTCGTTACAATGTATTGGTGTAGACCGGGGGCTCGTTACAATGTATCGGTGTAGACCGGGGGCTCGTTACAATGTATTGGTGTAGACCGGGGGCCGGTTACAATGTATCGGTGTAGACCGGGGGCCGGTTACAATGTATCGGTGTAGACCGGGGGCTCGTTACAATGTATTGGTGTAGACCGGGGGCTCGTTACAATGTATCGGTGTAGACCGGGGGCTCGTTACAATGTATCTGTATAGACCGGGGGCTCGTTACAATGTATCGGTGTAGACCGGGGGCTCGTTACAATGTATTGGTGTAGACCGGGGGCTCGTTACAATGTATTGGTGTAGACCGGGGGCCGGTTACAATGTATCGGTGTAGACCGGGGGCCGGTTACAATGTATCGGTGTAGACCGGGGGCTCGTTACAATGTATTGGTGTAGACCGGGGGCTCGTTACAATGTATCGGTGTAGACCGGGGGCTCGTTACAATGTATTGGTGTAGACCGGGGGCCGGTTACAATGTATCGGTGTAGACCGGGGGCCGGTTACAATGTATCGGTGTAGACCGGGGGCTCGTTACAATGTATTGGTGTAGACCGGGGGCTCGTTACAATGTATCGGTGTAGACCGGGGGCTCGTTACAATGTATCGGTGTAGACCGGGGGCTCGTTACAATGTATCGGTGTAGACCGGGGGCTCGTTACAATGTATTGGTGTAGACCGGGGGCTCGTTACAATGTATTGGTGTAGACCGGGGGCCGGTTACAATGTATCGGTGTAGACCGGGGGCCGGTTACAATGTATCGGTGTAGACCGGGGGCTCGTTACAATGTATTGGTGTAGACCGGGGGCTCGTTACAATGTATCGGTGTAGACCGGGGGCTCGTTACAATGTATTGGTGTAGACCGGGGGCCGGTTACAATGTATCGGTGTAGACCGGGGGCCGGTTACAATGTATCGGTGTAGACCGGGGGCTCGTTACAATGTATTGGTGTAGACCGGGGGCTCGTTACAATGTATCGGTGTAGACCGGGGGCTCGTTACAATGTATCGGTGTAGACCGGGGGCTCGTTACAATGTATCGGTGTAGACCGGGGGCTCGTTACAATGTATTGGTGTAGACCGGGGGCTCGTTACAATGTATTGGTGTAGACCGGGGGCCGGTTACAATGTATCGGTGTAGACCGGGGGCTCGTTACAATGTATCGGTGTAGACCGGGGGCTCGTTACAATGTATTGGTGTAGACCGGGGGCCGGTTACAATGTATCGGTGTAGACCGGGGGCTCGTTACAATGTATTGGTGTAGACCGGGGGCCGGTTACAATGTATCGGTGTAGACCGGGGGCTCGTTACAATGTATCGGTGTAGACCGGGGGCTCGTTACAATGTATCGGTGTAGACCGGGGGCTCGTTACAATGTATCTGTATAGACCGGGGGCTCGTTACAATGTATTGGTGTAGACCGGGGGCCGGTTACAATGTATCGGTGTAGACCGGGGGCCGGTTACAATGTATCGGTGTAGACCGGGGGCTCGTTACAATGTATCGGTGTAGACCGGGGGCTCGTTACAATGTATTGGTGTAGACCGGGGGCCGGTTTCAATGTATCGGTGTAGACCGGGGGCCGGTTACAATGTATCAGTGTAGACCGGGGGCCGGTTACAATGTATCAGTGTAGACCGGGGGCTCGTTACAATGTATCGGTGTAGACCGGGTGCCGGTTACAATGTATCGGTGTAGACCGGGGGCTCGTTACAATGTATCGGTGTAGACCGGGGGCTCGTTACAATGTATCTGTATAGACCGGGGGCTCGTTACAATGTATTGGTGTAGACCGGGGGCCGGTTACAATGTATCGGTGTAGACCGGGGGCCGGTTACAATGTATCGGTGTAGACCGGGGGCTCGTTACAATGTATCGGTGTAGACCGGGGGCTCGTTACAATGTATTGGTGTAGACCGGGGGCCGGTTTCAATGTATCGGTGTAGACCGGGGGCCGGTTACAATGTATCAGTGTAGACCGGGGGCCGGTTACAATGTATCGGTGTAGACCGGGGGCTCGTTACAATGTATCGGTGTAGACCGGGGGCCGGTTACAATGTATCGGTGTAGACCGGGGGCTCGTTACAATGTATCGGTGTAGACCGGGGGCTCGTTACAATGTATCGGTGTAGACCGGGGGCCGGTTACAATGTATCGGTGTAGATCGGGGGCTCGTTACAATGTATCGGTGTAGACCGGGGGCTCGTTACAATGTATCGGTGTAGACCGGGGGCTCGTTACAATGTATCTGTATAGACCGGGGGCTCGTTACAATGTATTGGTGTAGACCGGGGGGCCGGTTACAATGTATCGGTGTAGACCGGGGGCCGGTTACAATATATCGGTGTAGACCGGGGGCTCGTTACAATGTATCGGTGTAGACCGGGGGCTCGTTACAATGTATCGGTGTAGACCGGGGGCTCGTTACAATGTATCTGTATAGACCGGGGGCTCGTTACAATGTATTGGTGTAGACTGGGGGCCGGTTACAATGTATCGGTGTAGACCGGGGGCTCGTTACAATGTATCGGTGTAGACCGGGGGCTCGTTACAATGTATTGGTGTAGACCGGGGGCCGGCCGGTTTCAATGTATCGGTGTAGACCGGGGGCTCGTTACAATGTATTGGTGTAGACAGGGGGCCGGTTACAATGGGGGCCGGTTACAATGTATCGGTGTAGACCGGGGGCCGGTTACAATGTATCAGTGTAGACCAGGGGCCGGTTACAATGTATCAGTGTAGACCGGGGGCTGGTTACAATGTATCGGTGTAGACCGGGGGCTCGTTACAATGTATCGGTGTAGACCGGGGGCTCGTTACAATGTATCGGTGTAGACCGGGGGCTCGTTACAATGTATCTGTATAGACCGGGGGCTCGTTACAATGTATCGGTGTAGACCGGGGGCTCGTTACAATGTATTGGTGTAGACAGGGGGCCGGTTACAATGTATCGGTGTAGACCGGGGGCCGGTTACAATGTATCAGTGTAGACCGGGGGCTGGTTACAATGTATCGGTGTAGACCGGGGGCTCGTTACAATGTATCGGTGTAGACCGGGGGCCGGTTACAATGTATCAGTGTAGACCGGGGGCTGGTTACAATGTATCGGTGTAGACCGGGGGCTCGTTACAATGTATCGGTGTAGACCGGGGGCTCGTTACAATGTATCGGTGTAGACCGGGGGCTCGTTACAATGTATCTGTATAGACCGGGGGCTCGTTACAATGTATTGGTGTAGACTGGGGGCCGGTTACAATGTATCGGTGTAGACCGGGGGCTCGTTACAATGTATCGGTGTAGACCGGGGGCTCGTTACAATGTATTGGTGTAGACCGGGGGCCGGCCGGTTTCAATGTATCGGTGTAGACCGGGGGCTCGTTACAATGTATTGGTGTAGACAGGGGGCCGGTTACAATGGGGGCCGGTTACAATGTATCGGTGTAGACCGGGGGCCGGTTACAATGTATCAGTGTAGACCAGGGGCCGGTTACAATGTATCAGTGTAGACCGGGGGCTGGTTACAATGTATCGGTGTAGACCGGGGGCTCGTTACAATGTATCGGTGTAGACCGGGGGCTCGTTACAATGTATCGGTGTAGACCGGGGGCTCGTTACAATGTATCTGTATAGACCGGGGGCTCGTTACAATGTATCGGTGTAGACCGGGGGCTCGTTACAATGTATTGGTGTAGACAGGGGGCCGGTTACAATGTATCGGTGTAGACCGGGGGCCGGTTACAATGTATCAGTGTAGACCGGGGGCTGGTTACAATGTATCGGTGTAGACCGGGGGCTCGTTACAATGTATCGGTGTAGACCGGGGGCCGGTTACAATGTATCAGTGTAGACCGGGGGCCGGTTACAATGTATCGGTGTAGACCGGGGGCTCGTTACAATGTATCGGTGTAGACCGGGGGCTCGTTACAATGTATCGGTGTAGACCGGGGGCCGGTTACAATGTATCGGTGTAGACCGGGGGCTCGTTACAATGTATCGGTGTAGACAGGGGGCCGGTTACAATGTATCGGTGTAGACCGGGGGCCGGTTACAATGTATCGGTGTAGACCGGGGGCCGGTTACAATGTATCGGTGTAGACCGGGGGCTCGTTACAATGTATCGGTGTAGGCCGGGGGCCGGTTACAATGTATCGGTGTAGACAGGGGGCCGGTTACAATGTATCGGTGTAGACCGGGGGCCGGTTACAATGTATCGGTGTAGACCGGGGGCCGGTTACAATGTATCGGTGTAGACCGGGGGCTCGTTACAATGTATCGGTGTAGGCCGGGGGCCGGTTACAATGTATCGGTGTAGACAGGGGGCCGGTTACAATGTATCGGTGTAGACAGGGGGCCGGTTACAATGTATCGGTGTAGACCGGGGGCTCGTTACAATGTATCGGTGTAGACCGGGGGCCGGTTACAATGTATTGGTGTAGACCGGGGGCTCGTTACAATGTATCGGTGTAGACAGGGGGCCGGTTACAATGTATCGGTGTAGACCGGGGGCCGGTTACAATGTATCGGTGTAGACCGGGGGCCGGTTACAATGTATCGGTGTAGACCGGGGGCTCGTTACAATGTATCGGTGTAGGCCGGGGGCCGGTTACAATGTATCGGTGTAGACAGGGGGCCGGTTACAATGTATCGGTGTAGACCGGGGGCCGGTTACAATGTATCGGTGTAGACCGGGGGCCGGTTACAATGTATCGGTGTAGACCGGGGGCTCGTTACAATGTATCGGTGTAGGCCGGGGGCCGGTTACAATGTATCGGTGTAGACCGGGGGCCGGTTACAATGTATCGGTGTAGACCGGGCGGCGGTTACAATGTATCGGTGTAGACCGGGGGCCGGTTACAATGTATCGGTGTAGACCGGGGGCCGGTTACAATGTATCGGTGTAGACCGGGGGCCGGTTACAATGTATCGGTGTAGACCGGGGGCCGGTTACAATGTATCGGTGTAGACCGGGGGCCGGTTACAATGACAGGCTGGGATTTTATGAACAGCGGAGGGTTTGGGATATGTTCACACAGATCCTCCTGGAACACTTGGAGGATATGTTCGGTTTCCCCTCAGTTTTGTGAGCGCTGCTCCGGATCTGTGGTTACCCAGTCGGCGTGCGTCAGGTACTGCAGCTTGTGGGTCACCAGCACCACCGTCCTCTTATCCTCCTGTAGGAACTTCAGGATCCCGTCCTGCATCAGATGATCGCTAAGATGGATGTCCAGAGCCGAGAACGGATCGTCCTAGGAGGAAGTGGCGGATGTCAGGTGGAAATGCCCCCGAGGCCCTGCACCGCCGCACTACAGAATGGAAGGGCGCGATGGTGCAGTCACCACACCGTGCAGGACTCCACACGGTGCAGGACTCCACACGGTGCACACGGTGCAGGACTCCACATGGTGCAGGACACCACACGGTGCACACGGTGCAGGACTCCACACGGTGCAGGACTCCACATGGTGCAGGACACCACACGGTGCACACGGTGCAGGACACCACACGGTGCACACGGTGCAGGACTCCACATGGTGCAGGACACCACACGGTGCAGAACACCACACGGTGCAGGACACCACACGGTGCACACGGTGCAGGACACCACACCGTGCAGGACACCACACCGTGCACAGGGTGCAGGACACCACACGGTGCACACGGTGCAGGACACCACACCGTGCAGGACACCACACCGTGCACAGGGTGCAGAACACCACACGGTGCACACGGTGCAGGACACCACACCGTGCAGGACACCACACAGTGCAGAACACCACACGGTGCACACGGTGCAGGACACCACACGGTGCAGAACACCACACGGTGCAGGACACCACACGGTGCACACGGTGCAGGACACCACACGGTGCACACGGTGCAGGACTCCACATGGTGCAGGACACCACACGGTGCAGAACACCACACGGTGCAGGACACCACACGGTGCACACGGTGCAGGACACCACACCGTGCAGGACACCACACCGTGCACAGGGTGCAGGACACCACACCGTGCAGGACACCACACCGTGCACAGGGTGCAGGACACCACACCGTGCAGGACACCACACCGTGCACAGGGTGCAGAACACCACACGGTGCACACGGTGCAGGACACCACACCGTGCAGGACACCACACAGTGCAGAACACCACACGGTGCAGGACACCACACGGTGCAGAACACCACACGGTGCAGGACACCACACGGTGCACACGGTGCAGGACACCACACGGTGCAGAACACCACACGGTGCAGGACACCCACCGTCTTACCAGAAATACGATGCTGGTGTTCTGGTACATTGCCCGCGCCACACAGATCCGCTGCCGCTGACCGCCACTGAGATTGATCCCCTGGGAGACAAGATAGAGGAGACGTCACTGCACAAGTCCCTGCACCCCGGACTCAGACGTCACTGCACAAGTCCCTGCACCCCGGGGCCAGACGTTACTGCACAAGTCCCTGCACCCCGGAATCAGACGTCACTGCACAAGTCCCTGCACCCCGGAATCAGACGTCACTGCACAAGTCCCTGCACTCCGGGGCCAGACGTTACTGCACAAGTCCCTGCACCCCGGGATCAGACGTCACTGCACAAGTCCCTGCACCCCGGAATCAGACGTCACTGCACAAATCCCTGCACCCCGGAATCAGACGTCACTGCACAAGTCCCTGCACCCCGGAATCAGACGTCACTGCACAAGTCCCTGCACCCCGGAATCAGACGTCACTGCACAAGTCCCTGCACCCCGGAATCAGACGTCACTGCACAAGTCCCTGCACCCCAGAATCAGACGTCACTGCACAAGTCCCTGCACCCCAGAATCAGACGTCACTGCACAAGTCCCTGCACCTCGGGGCCAGACGTCACTGCACAAGTCCCTGCACCCCGGGATCAGACGTCACTGCACAAGTCCCTGCACCCCGGAATCAGACGTCACTGCACAAGTCCCTGCACCCCGGGATCAGACGTCACTGCACAAGTCCCTGCACCCCGGGATCAGACATCACTGCACAAGTCCCTGCACCCCGGAATCAGACGTCACTGCACAAGTCCCTGCACCTCGGGGCCAGACGTCACTGCACAAGTCACTGCACCCCGGGATCAGACGTCACTGCACAAGTCCCTGCACCCCGGAATCAGACGTCACTGCACAAGTCCCTGCACCCCGGGATCAGACGTCACTGCACAAGTCCCTGCACCCCGGGATCAGACATCACTGCACAAGTCCCTGCACCCCGGAATCAGACGTCACTGCACAAGTCCCTGCACCCCGGGGCCAGACATCACTGCACAAGTCCCTGCACCCCGGGGCCAGACATCACTGCACAAGTCCCTGCACCCCGGAATCAGACGTCACTGCACAAGTCCCTGCACCCCGGAATCAGACGTCACTGCACAAGTCCCTGCACCCCGGAATCAGACGTCACTGCACAAGTCCCTGCACCCCGGAATCAGACGTCACTGCACAAGTCCCTGCACCCCGGGATCAGACGTTACTGCACAAGTCCCTGCACCCCGGAATCAGACGTCACTGCACAAGTCCCTGCACCCCAGAATCAGACGTCACTGCACAAGTCCCTGCACCTCGGGGCCAGACGTCACTGCACAAGTCCCTGCACCCCGGGATCAGACGTCACTGCACAAGTCCCTGCACCCCGGAATCAGACGTCACTGCACAAGTCCCTGCACCCCGGGATCAGACGTCACTGCACAAGTCCCTGCACCCCGGGATCAGACATCACTGCACAAGTCCCAGCACCCCGGAATCAGACGTCACTGCACAAGTCCCTGCACCCCGGGGCCAGACATCACTGCACAAGTCCCAGCACCCCGGAATCAGACGTCACTGCACAAGTCCCTGCACCCCGGGGCCAGACATCACTGCACAAGTCCCAGCACCCCGGAATCAGACGTCACTGCACAAGTCCCTGCACCCCGGGATCAGACGTCACTGCACAAGTCCCTGCACCCCGGAATCAGACGTCACTGCACAAGTCCCAGCACCCCGGAATCAGACGTCACTGCACAAGTCCCTGCACCCCGGGATCAGACGTCACTGCACAAGTCCCTGCACCCCGGGATCAGACGTCACTGCACAAGTCCCTGCACCCCGGGGCCAGACGTCACTGCACAAGTCCCTGCACCCCGGGGCCAGACGTCACTGCACAAGTCCCTGCACCCCGGGATCAGACGTCACTGCACAAGTCCCTGCACCCCGGGGCCAGACGTCACTGCACAAGTCCCTGCACCCCGGGGCCAGACGTCACTGCACAAGTCCCTGCACCCCGGGGCCAGACGTCACTACACAAGTCCCTGCACCCCGGGGCCAGACGTCACTGCACAAGTCCCTGTACCCCGGGACCAGACGTCACTGCACAAATCCCTGCACCCCGGGATCAGATATCACTGCACAAGTCCCTGCACCCCGGGGCCAGACGTCACTACACAAGTCCCTGCACCCCGGGATCAGACATCACTGCACAAGTCCCTGCACCCCGGGATCAGACATCACTGCACAAGTCCCTGCACCCCGGGATCAGACATCACTGCACAAATCCCTGCACCCCGGGATCAGACATCACTGCACAAGTCCCTGCACCCCGGGATCAGACGTCACTGCACAAATCCCTGCACCCCGGGATCAGACATCACTGCACAAGTCCCTGCACCCCCAGGATCAGACATCACTGCACAAGTCCCTGCACCCCGGGATCAGACATCACTGCACAAGTCCCTGCACCCCGGGGCCAGACGTCACTGCACAAATCCCTGCACCCCGGGATCAGATATCACTGCACAAGTCCCTGCACCCCCAGGATCAGACATCACTGCACAAGTCCCTGCACCCCGGGGCCAGACGTCACTGCACAAGTCCCTGCACCCCGGGGCCAGACATCACTGCACAAGTCCCTGCACCCCGGGGCCAGATGTCACTGCACAAGTCCCTGCACCCCGGGGCCAGACGTCACTGCACAAGTCCCTGCACCCCGGGATCAGATATCACTGCACAAGTCCCTGCACCCCGGGATCAGACGTCACTGCACAAGTCCCTGCACCCCGGGATCAGACATCACTGCACAAGTCCCTGCACTCCGGGGCCAGACATCACTGCACAATCCCTGCACCCCGGAATCAGATATCACTGCACAAGTCCCTGCACCCCGGGATCAGACGTCACTGCACTAGTCCCTGCACCCCGGGATCAGACGTCACTGCACAAGTCCCTGCACCCCGGGATCAGATATCACTGCACAAGTCCCTGCACCCCGGGATCAGACATCACTGCACAAGTCCCTGCACCCCGGGGCCAGACATCACTGCACAAGTCCCTGCACCCCGGGGCGAGACATTACTGCACAATCCCTGCACCCCGGAATCAGATATCACTGCACAAGTCCCTGCACCCCGGGATCAGACGTCACTGCACAAGTCCCTGCACCCCGGGATCAGACGTCACTGCACAAGTCCCTGCACCCCGGGATCAGACGTCACTGCACAATCCCTGCACCCCGGAATCAGATATCACTGCACAAGTCCCTGCACCCCGGGATCAGACGTCACTGCACAAGTCCCTGCACCCCGGGATCAGACGTCACTGCACAAGTCCCTGCACCCCGGGATCAGATATCACTGCACAAGTTCCTGCACTCCGGAATCAGATATCACTGCACAAGTCCCTGCACCCCGGGATCAGACGTCACTGCACAAGTCCCTGCACCCCGGGATCAGACGTCACTGCACAAGTCCCTGCACCCCGGGATCAGACGTTACTGCACAAGTCCCTGCACCCCGGGATCAGACGTCACTGCACAAGTCCCTGCACCCCGGGATCAGACGTTACTGCACAAGTCCCTGCACCCCGGGATCAGACGTTACTGCACAAGTCCCTGCGCCCCGGGATCAGACGTCACTGCACAAGTCCCTGCGCCCCTGAGATCAGACGCTGATGAAATGTTCTCACTGAATGAGTCAAAACAATTTGCACGCCATAATTAATGACCCCGCCAGGGTGCTGGAATGCAAACATCGAGGGTGTATTTAGCCCGGGTGTCAGTATTTATGGAGGGCGAGATCTCAGGACAAGCGGAGAACTCGCTGAATAATGTGACATTGGCTGATAAACATTTATATGACCAGAGGTCGGACATTTATCACCGCCGGCTCCTGGGGGATGTGTGGAGGGAGCAGTATGGTGGGGATGTATGATGGCGGTATAATGGCTGTGGAGAGATGTGCACATGATCAGGGCTCACATCAGCCGGGATCACTTTACCCTTTCTCCTATTTCTGTTTGATCCCCAAAAGGCAGGAGGTCGATGTCCGGCTGTAGGGAGCAGGCGTCGGTCACAGCTTTATATCTATAGGGGTCAGAGATGAGAAAGCGTCACAGTGAAATAACCTGTGTGTGTAGAGGAGAGCGCGGCGCCGACCTCACCGAGCGAGCGCAGTCCACCTCACCGAGCGAGCGCAGTCCACCTCACCGAGCGAGCGCGCCCCCCCTCACCGAACGAGCGCAGTCCACCTCACCGAGCGAGCGCAGTCCACCTCACCGAGCGAGCGCAGTCCACCTCACCGAGCGAGCGCGCCCCCCCTCACCGAACGAGCGCAGTCCACCTCACCGAGCGAGCGCAGTCCACCTCACCGAGCGAGCGCGCCCCCCCTCACCGAACGAGCGCAGTCCACCTCACCGAGCGAGCGCGCCCCCCCTCACCGAACGAGCGCAGTCCACCTCACCGAGCGAGCGCAGTCCACCTCACCGAGCGAGCGCGCCCCCCCCTCACCGAACGAGCGCAGTCCACCTCACCGAGCGAGCGCGCCCCCCTTCACCGAACGAGCGCAGTCCACCTCACCGAGCGAGCGCGCCCCCCCTCACCGAACGAGCGCAGTCCACCTCACCGAGCGAGCGCGCCCCCCCTCACCGAACGAGCGCAGTCCACCTCACCGAGCGAGCGCGGCGCCGACCTTACCGAGCGAGCGCAGTCCACCTCACCGAGTGAGTGCAGAACCGACCTCACTAAGCAAGTGCGCCCCATCTCACCTAGAGGGTCCCGCCTCACCGAGCGAGCGGGGCCCGCCTAACAGAGCGAGCATGGCCTGCCTCACCGAGCGCTCCCCACCTCACCGAGCAAGCGCGCCCCATCTCACCGAGTGTGCCCCACCTCAGCGAGAGAGCGCGCTTCACCTCACAAAGCGAGGCCCACCTCATTAAGCGAGCGTGGCCCACCTCACAGAGCAAGCACGCCCCACCTCACCGAGTGAGCGCGCCCCACCTTACAGAGTGAGTGCGCCCCACCTCACCGAGCAAGCGTGGCCCACCTCACCAAGCACCCGCTCACTGGACCTTAACAAGCACCTAAGTTCGACCTCACCGAGCGCCTACAGCCGACTTCACCGAGCACGCACGGCCGACCTCACTGTGAGGAGCTGGCCTTATTTTAAAGACTATTGGACCAATGCACATAGAGCGCAGTCCGCGGCTCTAAGGGATGCAGAATTTTTCCATCACGGAGCACCGGTTAGGTCAATCTTATTGCTGTGTTTTATTAGACATTCGCTTGCTCGCCAGTTAAGCCTCAGGAATCAATGTTTCAATCCAGTGACAGAAAGCAGAGGAAGATGTGCAGGATGGATCTTATGCATATATAAGGCCAGATCCCAGATTGGTAATCAAGGAAATCAATCACTCCATTGTTCTAACAGCCACTAGTCCCATTGTGTGGATGGGGATAGTAGACCCACCGGAGAAGTCACCACAGGGGGTCTCACATGCAGTCCCAGGTGATGGGCTTCTGGAATATTCTTCATTCTTTGAGCTAAAGGGAGGACAATTAAGCCATGTGTTTTTGTAGGAGTTGGTGTAATGACGTCGAAGGGAGAAGATCTAGACTGAGGTCCTGGAGCCCAAGTTTGGAGATCGGTTGCCGACTGGACTGGATAAACGTGCTATAGTTGTGGGAACTGTCGTCTGGATTTGATGAACTTTTTTAAGGACTGTTGCTACTGCATACCTGAGCTTCTATCCCAGGAGAAAGGAGGAAAAGAAGCCACATGTTTAATCTGGGAGTTGGGGAAGTGAAGTAGAGAGGTGAAGACCTAAGCTGAGGTCCTGGAGCCCATGGATGGATGGATGGCCTATGGAGTTTGGAAATTGATTGCAAGCGTGGCTGGATAAACGTGCTGTCGTCTTGATTTGATGAACTTTCTTAAGGACTGTTGCTACTGGATTCCTTTTGCTTCTACCGTGTTATCTGTCGTCTGGAGGAGTGTGGACTGTGACTACAGACTATACTGGCTGGAGATACAAAATCTGTGGGCCAACCAAAAGTTGGGAGACAGAGAGTATCGCCTGGCACAAAGGCAGTGGGACTATTGCCCCGGGGAGGGGATCTTGTGGACTGGGGGGGGGAATGGATTTTGGCCATTTTACCTGGAATTGCTGTAACATCATGGATGTAAGGAATAAAATATTGTTACAACGTTAACCTGCCTAGGTGATTATTACAACCCACAACCTCAGATCTTCACAAGTGGTGGCAACAGTGGAACCACTTATCTCTGGACAGTATACAAGGGAAAGTTACTGAGCGGTGACGACTGTAAGAGTCCACGGCGATGCCATTCAGCATGAAGAATGCCCCTGCCACTTTTCAGCGGATGGTCAACACACGGCTCAAGGCACTCGGAGGGTACGCTGCCACGTACCTGGATGACATTGCCATCTTCAGTCCCACCTGGGAGGATCACCTGGAGCACATAGCGCAGGTGCTCGGGCGGATCCAACGGGGAGGCTTGACCATTAAGCCGGAAAAGTGCCAACTGGGTATGAGTGAGGTCCACTACCTGGGACACTGGGTAGGTGTGGAAGCTCTAAAGCCAGAGCCCGGGAAAGTGGATGCCATCGCTTTCTGGTCCTCCCCCCAGGACCAAGAAACAGGTGATGTCCTTCCTGGGCACTGACGGGTACTATAGGAGGTTCGTCCCTCACTATAGTAGTCTGGCGAAGCCCTAGACGGACCTCACCAAGAAGGAGCTGCCCTCCGCAGTCGATTGGACAAACAACTGTGAGACAGCCTTCCGGGCACTGAAGACCACCCTTTCTAGCTCCCCGGTACTACAGGCAACCGACTTCACGAGGTCGTTTGAAGTGCAGATCGACGCCAGTGACTTTGGCCTTGGTGCTGTGCTCAGCCAGGTCAACACTACGGGCCACGAACACGCTGTTTTGTACCTGAGCCGGAAGCTCCTGCCGAGGGAGGTGGCCTATTCCACGATAACGAAGGAATGTCTGGCAATTGTGTGGGCCCTGCAGTGTCTGAAGCCATACTTGAACGGACGCCAATTGACCATGGAAACAGACCACAACCCCCTCAGCTGGTTACACACCGTATCCGGCACGAATGGGAGGTTGCTACGCTGGAACAGTACCACTTCGCCCTTCGCCACAAAAAGGGCCATGGCAATGCTGACGGCTTATCCCGACCCGGTGTTCCCCCACGCACCCTTTAAAGGGGGGGAAGTGTGAAGAATACTGAAGATATAATCCCATGTCAATCAGTATGCCCTGTTTGGCGGGTGATTATACAGATCTACAGTGTACAGCTGTAATCTGACACTTCGGCAGCTAAAGCAGAAGGGAGGGAGCAGAGGGACAGTGAGTGACAAAACCCTGCACCAGCAGCTGTGCAGCTGCTACAGGAAGGCCCCCTGTGGACCCCAGCCATGCGGCATATCCTTTGTGTCAGACAGGTATAATTCAATACCGAGTTATAGGAATACGATACATCCCAGTGATACACCAAATAGATTTTTGGAACCACCCGAACATGGGATAGGGAGATACACGGCACAGCCTTTCGGAAACCTCTAGGGCACGGTATTTGGTCTTCACGCGTAGCAGGGGCCCGACTAGATCCGATGACACCAGAATCGGCTCCCTAGGACTGTCCATTAAGGAAGTATAGCCCATTTTAGTTCTTGCAGTTTTTAGCTGAGAGAGGCCAGTTGTGGAGATTAAGGTCCAGCCACGGGGCAGGAGAGCGGGTGACCCAGAGGGGTTAAGAGCTCCAGCAGCCCTAGCTCCGTGTCTTTTTTCCTGGGAGGTCGTGACGACATGTCGTGTGGGAGAAGTCCTGCAACAAAGGGGACCACAAGCCTCCCATTTGGCAGACCCTCCCCCCGCAAGCCAGGCCTTCCATCTGACTGATAACTGACTCTTAATATCTGCTTCTATCTTTTGTACCACTACTATTGTGTTTGCATCTCTGACCATTATGTATGTATAACCCTTATGTATATAGTGTATTGTCTAGTGTGCCCTTAAGGCGATTAAATATATAATTTAACCTTGGGCTGCTCTTTTACCTCGATCCACCAACCCACACATCTGTTGTTCGGCTTAATCCTTATGCTACCGGGGCGGGTTTTTGGCCCGATATAATTCCTGTTAATGGACCAGGGACTCATATCTAACAGAAACTGGTGGCAGCTCTACCAGGCCTACAATGTTCTGCTTCACTGGAGCTAGTGAAGGAGCCTCTCAGCCTGTTAAGGGTGTGAGCGAGTGTGGTGCCACGTCAGTGACTGAGTGGGCCACCTCTTTTCATTCCCGATGCTTTCCTGCACCCGTGTGGACAGGGGTGTCTGTGTAGAACTGTACCAATCTGACCTTACACGTCCCCGAGGAGTCCGGAACATCACGTTGGTGCAAAGGGCAGATCTATATCACGTTTTCCGTCTGACGTAATTGTGATGTCAGGCGGTTCACAAGTGGTGGCAGCCGTGGGATTTTGCAGGATCTCTCTGCTGCCATTCATCACAAGTGGTGGCAGCGATGGAATTCTGCGGGATCTTTCTGGTGCTATTCTTCACACCATCTACAAGAGGCTCAAGAAGGAGAAGCTGAGAGAGAGCTAGAGTGGTTGCCAGAGGACAATCTGGCGACCCTAATGCAATGCCTGAACGATTTGGACCGTGAGCAACCACATGAGGAGGTCAGTTCAGACGTAGATGAGGGACATCGCCAGATGGCGGAGGATCAACCGAGTTGAGGAGGATGCTGGACGCACTAGAAGAGGGGTCCACGGAGTGCTAAGGAAATATCTGGGTGTGCATGTAGCAGTAACCCCCACTCGCTCCAGTGCAGAGGACATTGGATAACAGGAGAGAGGGGCCTGCATCTTTAAGGTACCGGGATATACCACAGTTCAATGAGGACACCTCAGATATTGATGAACATCTCCAGTTTGAGAACCTCTGCCTCCTGCCACTTACTAAAGATTATGGGACCAATGCACATAGAGCAGAGTCCACGGCTCTAACGGATGCAGACTTTTTACAGCACGGAGCACCGGTTATATCAATCTTATTGTTGTGTTTAATTAGACATTCGGGTGCTCATCAGTTTAGCCTCAGGAATCAATGCTTCCATTCAGTGACAGAAAGCAGAGGAAGACGTGCATGCTGGATCTTATGTACACATAAGGCCAGACCCAAGAATGGTAGTCAAGGAACTCAATCATCCCATTAATAATTCCATTAACAGCTGCAAGTCCCATTGTGTGGATGGGGATAGTAGACCCAGGGAAGCAATCACCACAGGGAGTCTCACATGCAGTCCCAAGTTATGGGCTTCTGGGATATTCTTCATTCTTTCAGCTAAAAGCAAATATTTAAGGGGAGGGTGTGAACACTTTTACCCATTCGAGGGGCTGATCCCAGTAGAAAGTAGGAAAAGAAGCCACATGTTTAATCCGAGAGTTGGGGAAGTGAAGTAGAGAGGTGAAGACCTAAGCTGAGGTCCTGGAGCCCATGGATGGATGGATGGCCTATGGAGTTTGGAAATTGATTGCAAGCGGGGCAGGATAAACGTGCTACAGTTGTGGGATCAGTCGTCTGGATGTGGTGAACTGTTGCTATTAGATTTCTTTTGCTTCTATCGTGTTATCTGTCGTCTGGAGGATCGTGGACTGTGACTACAGACTATACTGGCTGGAGATACGAAAACTATGGGCTAACCAAAAGTTGAGAGACTGAGCATCGCCTGGTACGGGGGCAGTGGGACTACCGCCCCGGGGAGGGGATCTTGTGGACTGGAGGCAATGTATTTTGGCCATGGTTTTAACCCCTTTCCGATGACGTCAGTAATAGTATGTAGCTGCGCCCTGGGACTTATGGACCAGCTACGTACTATTACGCATAATGCGATCGCGCCCACACACAAGCGGTGCGGGGCGATCGCCACTGGGTGTCAGCTGATTGTCACAGCTGACACCCGGTGCTATGTGCAGGGAGCAGTCCTGCACCTCTCCTTGCACATTAAACCCCGCAATGCTGCGATTAAAGTCGATCGCAGCACTGCGGGGGCAAGGGGGGAGGTAAGCGAGATATTCACCTCCTCTCTGGCCTCCAGAGATGTCTGCAGCGGCTTCCGGATGTTGTCATGACGACCCGATGTTGTCATGACAACATCCGGGTCACCAGGAGGCAGGACGTTACTTTGGTCACGCGCAGTGCGTGACCAAAGTAATGTCTCACCTGTGTGCAGATCTGACAGGCTGCATGACAAAGGGAGCTGCTGCTCTCTATGTTATACAGCCGATCATAGTGGGACAATGTGTAAAAGTAAAAAAAAAAGTGCCAGAAAAAAAAAAAAAAATTGTAAAAATATAAAAAAAAAAAAAAAAAAGAAATGAAAAAAATAATCCCCCCAAAAATAAAAATATATTGTACCCATAATATTTATTTATTATGAAAAAAATAAAAATAAAACAATAAAAGTACACATATTTGGTATCGCCGCATCCGGAACGACCTGACCTATAAAATTGTTCCACTAGTTAACCCCCTTAGTGAACACGGTAAAAAAATAAAATAAAATACGAAGCAAAAAACAATGCTTTATCATCATATCGCCAAACAAAAAATGGAATAACACACGATCAAAATAAAAATGGTACCGCTGAAAACGTCATCTTGTCCCACAAAAAACAAGTCGCCATAAAGCTCCATCAGCCGAAAAATAAAAAAGTTATAGCTCTCAGAATAAAGCGATGCAAAAAAAATTATTTTTTCTAGAAAATAGATTTTATTGTGTAAAAGCGCCAAAACATAAAAAAAGATATAAATGTGACACCGCGGTAAACATACTGACCCGAAGAATAACGCGGAATTATCAATTTTACCACACGCGGAACGGCATAAAAAAAACCCAAAAAAACAATTCCGAAATTGGTGGTTTTTGTTTATTCTGCCTCCCAAAAATCGGAATAGAAAGCGATCAAAAAATGTCACGTGCCCGAAAATGGTATCAATAACAACGTCAACTTGTCCCGCAAAAAACAAGCCGTCACATGACTATCGGCCAAAATATGGAAAAATTATAGCTCTCAAAACATGATTATGCAAAAACTAGTCTTTGCAACAACAAAAAAAGGGTCTTTTAGTGTGTGACAGCTGTCAATCATAAAAACCCAACATGAATCTGGTATCGCTGTAATCGCACCGACCCGAAGAATAAAGTCGCCTAATCACTTATACCGCACGAGGAACGGCGTAAAAAATAAACTCTAGGGTTAGGGTGGTGTTAGGGTTAGCGTTGGGCTAGAGTTAGGGTTGGGGTTAGGGTTGGGCTAGGGTTAGGGTTGGGGTTTGGGTGGTGTTAGGGTTAGCGTTGGGCTAGAGTTAGGGTTGGGGTTAGGGTTGGGCTAGGGTTAGGGTTGGGGTTCGGGTGGTGTTAGGGTTAGGGTTGGGCTAGGGTTAGGGTTGGGGTTGTATTAGGGTTGGGATTAGGGTTAAAAAATGATGACAATATGGCGACCAGTGTTGAGCGCAAGTGCTCGCTACTTGAGTTTGCATCGGGTGCTCGGGTATGCACCGAGTATTGCGGGTGCTCGAGCCTCTGCCCCATATGCTTCGCGGCCCAAAAAAACCTTGCGGGGATTGCCTGCCATGCACGAGCGATCCACGCATGGTTTTTTTTGGGTGTCTAATAACCGTGAAACATGCGGGTGGGGACTCGAGCATGTCACTCCAGCACGTGCGATACATGGTGCATACCTGAGTACCCGATGCAAACTCAAGTAGCGAGCACTTGCGCTCAAGACTAATGACAACTTATTCAATATGATGACCTAATGTTATCAAATTCTGTGTCGTACCTCTGGGTTTAAAATGCTCACTATACCCCTTGATAAAATCCTTGAGGGGTGTAGTTTCCAAAATGGGGTCACTTGTGGGGGGTTTCCACTATTTCGGCACATCAGGGGCTCTCCAAACGCGACATGGCGTCCGCTCTTGATTCCAGCCGATTTTGTGTTCAAAAAGTCACACAGCGCTCCTTCCCTTCTGAACCCTGCCGTGCACCCAAACAGTGTATTTTCCCCACATATGGGGCATTGGCGTATGCAGGAGAAATTGCAAAACAATTTTTAGGTTTCATTTTTTCCTCTTACCCTTGTGAAAATAAAAAATTTGGGGCTAAAAGATAATTTTTGTGGAAAAAGTTTGATTTTTTTAATTTTCGCGGCTCCATGTTATAAACTTCTGTGAATCACCTGAGGGTTCAGGGTTCTCACCACACATCTAGATAAGTTCCCTGAGGGGTCTAGTTTCCAAAATGGGGTCACTTGGGGGGGGGGGTTCCACTGTTTAGGCACATCAGGGGCTCTCCAAACACAACATTGCGTCCGCTAATTATTCAAGCAAATTTTACATTCAAAAAGTCAAATGGTGCTCCTTCCCTTCTGAACCCTGACGTGCGCCCAAACAGTGGTTTTCCCCCACATATGGGGTATCTGCGTGTTCAGGAGAAATTGCACAACCAGTTGCATGGTGCAATTTATCCTATTACCCTTATGAAAATGCAAAACTGGGGGCTCAAAAACATTTTTGTGGGAAAAATGTGAAAATTTTATTTTCACAGTTCCATGTTATAAACTTCTGTGAAGCACCTGAGGATTCAAGGAGCTCACCACACATCTAGATAAGTTCCCTGAGGGTTCTAGTTTCCAAAATGGTGTCACTTGTGAGGGGTTTCCACTGTTTAGGCACATCAGGAGCTCCCCAAACACAACATGGCGTCCGCTAATTATTCAAGCAAATTTTACATTCAAAAGTCAAATGGTGCTCCTTCCCTTCTGAACCCTGACGTGCGCCCAAACAGTGGTTTTCCCCCACATATGGGGTATCTGCGTGTTCAGGAGAAATTGCACAACCAGTTGCATGGTGCAATTTATCCTATTACCCTTATGAAAATGCAAAACTGGGGGCTCAAAAACATTTTTGTGGGAAAAATGTGAAAATTTTATTTTCACAGTTCCATGTTATAAACTTCTGTGAAGCACCTGAGGATTCAAGGAGGTCACCACACATCTAGATAAGTTCCCTGAGGGTTCTAGTTTCCAAAATGGTGTCACTTGTGAGGGGTTTCCACTGTTTAGGCACATCAGGAGCTCCCCAAACACAACATGGCGTCCGCTAATTATTCAAGCAAATTTTACATTCAAAAGTCAAATGGCGCTCCTTCCCTTCTGAGCCCTGTCGTGCACCCAAACAATGGTTTTCCCCCACATATGGGGTATCTGCTTACTCAGGGGAAATTGCACAACAAATTTTGGGGTCCATTTTTTCCTGATACCTTAACAAAAATAAAAAAATTGGGTCTAAAGTAACATTTTTGTGAAAAAAGTTAAATGTTAATTTTTTTCTTCCCCATTCCAAAAATTCCTGTGAAGCACCTGAAGGGTTAATAAAGTTCTTGAATGAGGTTTTGAGCACCTTGAGGGGTGCAGTTTTTAGAATGGTGTCACTTTTGGGTATTTTCTGTCATAAAGGCCCCTCAAAGTGACTTCAAATGTGATGTGGTCCCTAAAAAAATGGTTTTGCAAATGTTGTTGTAAAAATGAAAAATAGTTGGTCAATTTTCAACTCTTATAACTTCCTAACAAAAAAAAATGTTGGTTCCAAAATTGTGATAATGTAAAGTAGACATGTGGGAAATGTTATTTATTAACTATTTTGTGTGACATATCGCTCTGATTTAAGGGCATAAAAATTCAAATTTTGAAAATTGAGAAATTTTCAAAATTTTCACCAAATTTCTGTTTTTTTCACAAATAAACGCAAGTGATATCGAAGAAATTTTACCACAATCATGAAGTACAATATGTCACGAAAAAACAGTCTCAGAATAAGGGGGGATCAGTTGAAGCTCCAGAGGTATTAACTCAAATTGACAGTGGTCAGATTTGTAAAAATTGGCCCGGTCATTAACGTGCAAACCACCCTCAGCGCTAAAGGGGTTAAGGAATAAAATAATGTTGCATCATTAACCAGTCTAATGATTATTACAACCCACGATGACCAACCTCACCAAGAGCCTACAGCCAACCTCATTGAGCGCGCACGGCCAACCTCACCTAGTGCCTACAGCCAACCTCACCTAGTGCCTACAGCCAACCTCACCTAGTGCCTACAGCCATCCTCACCTAGTGCCTACAGCCAACCTCACCTAGTGCCTACAGCCAACCTCACCTAGTGCCTACAGCCAACCTCACCTAGTGCCTACAGCCAACCTCATTGAGCGCGCACGGCCAACCTCACCTAGTGCCTATAGCAAACCTCACCTAGTGCCTACAGCCAACCTCACCTAGTGCCTACAGCCATCCTCACCTAGTGCCTACAGCCAACCTCACCTAGTGCCTACAGCCAACCTCACCTAGTGCCTACAGCCAACCTCACCTAGTGACTACAGCCAACCTCACCTAGTGCCTACAGCCAACCTCACCTAGTGCCTACAGCCATCCTCACCTAGTGACTACAGCCAACCTCACCTAGTGCCTACAGCCAACCTCACCTAGTGCCTACAGCCAACCTCACCTAGTGCCTACAGCCAACCTCACCTAGTGCCTACAGCCAACCTCATTGAGCGCGCACGGCCAACCTCACCTAGTGCCTATAGCCAACCTCACCTAGTGCCTACAGCCAACCTCACCTAGTGCCTACAGCCAACCTCATTGAGCGCGCACGGCCAACCTCACCTAGTGCCTATAGCCAACCTCACCTAGTGCCTACAGCCAACCTCACCTAGTGCCTACAGCCATCCTCACCTAGTGCCTACAGCCAACCTCACCTAGTGCCTACAGCCAACCTCACCTAGTGCCTACAGCCAACCTCACCTAGTGACTACAGCCAACCTCACCTAGTGCCTACAGCCAACCTCACCTAGTGCCTACAGCCATCCTCACCTAGTGACTACAGCCAACCTCACCTAGTGCCTACAGCCAACCTCACCTAGTGCCTACAGCCAACCTCACCTAGTGCCTACAGCCAACCTCACCTAGTGCCTACAGCCAACCTCATTGAGCGCGCACGGCCAACCTCACCTAGTGCCTATAGCCAACCTCACCTAGTGCCTACAGCCAACCTCACCTAGTGCCTACAGCCAACCTCACCTAGTGCCTACAGCCAACCTCACCTAGTGACTACAGCCAACCTCACCTAGTGCCTACAGCCAACCTCACCTAGTGCCTACAGCCATCCTCACCTCGTGACTACAGCCAACCTCACCTAGTGCCTACAGCCAACCTCACCTAGTGCCTACAGCCAACCTCACCTAGTGCCTACAGCCAACCTCACCTAGTGCCTACAGCCAACCTCATTGAGCGCGCACGGCCAACCTCACCTAGTGCCTATAGCCAACCTCACCTAGTGCCTACAGCCAACCTCACCTAGTGCCTACAGCCAACCTCACCTAGTGCCTACAGCCAACCTCACCTAGTGACTACAGCCAACCTCACCTAGTGCCTACAGCCAACCTCACCTAGTGCCTACAGCCATCCTCACCTAGTGACTACAGCCAACCTCACCTAGTGCCTACAGCCAACCTCACCTAGTGCCTACAGCCAACCTCACCTAGTGCCTACAGCCAACCTCACCTAGTGCCTACAGCCAACCTCACCTAGTGCCTACAGCCATCCTCACCTAGTGCCTACAGCCGTCCTCACCTAGTGCCTACAGCCATCCTCACCTAGTGCCTACAGCCATCCTCACCTTGTGCCTACAGCCATCCTCACCTAGTGCCTACAGCCATCCTCACCTTGTGCCTACAGCCATCCTCACCTAGTGCCTACAGCCATCCTCACCTAGTGCCTACAGCCATCCTCATCTAGTGCCTACAGCCATCCTCACCTTGTGCCTACAGCCATCCTCACCTAGTGCCTACAGCCATCCTCACCTAGTGCCTACAGCCATCCTCATCTAGTGCCTACAGCCATCCTCACCTAGTGCCTACAGCCATCCTCACCTAGTGCCTACAGCCAACCTCACCTAGTGCCTACAGCCAACCTCACCTAGTGCCTACAGCCATCCTCACCTAGTGCCTACAGCCATCCTCACCTTGTGCCTACAGCCATCCTCACCTAGTGCCTACAGCCATCCTCACCTAGTGCCTACAGTCATCCTCACCTAGTGCCTGCAGTCATCCTCACCTAGTGCCTACAGCCATCCTCACCTAGTGCCTACAGCCATCCTCACCTTGTGCCTACAGCCATCCTCACCTAGTGCCTACAGCCATCCTCACCTAGTGCCTACAGTCATCCTCACCTAGTGCCTACAGCCATCCTCACCTAGTGCCTACAGCCATCCTCATCTAGTGCCTACAGCCATCCTCACCTTGTGCCTACAGCCATCCTCACCTAGTGCCTACAGCCATCCTCACCTAGTGCCTACAGCCAACCTCACCTAGTGCCTACAGCCATCCTCACCTAGTGCCTACAGCCATCCTCACCTAGTGCCTACAGCCATCCTCACCTAGTGCCTACAGCCATCCTCACCTAGTGCCTACAGCTAACCTCACCGAGAGCAAATGGCCGACCACACCGAGCGCAAATGACCGACCACACCGAGCGTACACAGCCAACCTCACTTAGTGCCTACAGTCGACCTCACCGAGCTCACACGGCCAACCTCATCAAGCGAGCATGGCCAACCTCACCTAGTGCCTACAGTCGACCTCACCGAGCTCACACGGCCAACCTCATCAAGCGAGCATGGCCAACCTCACCTAGTGCCTACAGCGGACCTCACCGAGTGCACACAACCAACCAAGGCCAACCTCACCGAGAGCTGGTGGCCGACCTCAGAAAGCACACATGACTGAATTAACAGAGCGCGTGCGGCCGACCTCATCACTGTATGTATTGGAGGCGTCGGGCGGAACAGAGGAGGCACACAGATTGCAGTATTACTCGGCGGTACTATCTGGCGGTGTGTGAGGCTTACACTGGGCGCAGGCGGCAGCTCCGACCTCCGGTCCTCACCTCTGTTTGTTGAATGGGCTCCCAAATGTAATGTTCTCCTCCACAGTGGCGTTCAGCAGCCATGGCTTCTGTCCAGCATACGCCACCGAGTACCGATTCTTACTGGAAATGGAGAGAGAAGATCAGAGACCGAGAAACCAGCGAGGAACAGCCGGTGCCCGCGAGGAACAGCCGGGGCCCTCGAGGAACAGCCGGGGCCTGCGAGGAACAGCCGGGGCCTGCGAGGAACAGCCGATGCCCGCGAGGAACAGCCGGGGCCCTCGAGGAACAGCCGGGGCCTGCAAGGAACAGCCGGGGCCTGTGAGGAACAGCCGGGGCCCTCGAGGAACAGCCGGGGCCTGCGAGGAACAGCCGGGGCCTGTGAGGAACAGCCGGGGCCCTCGAGGAACAGCCGGGGCCTGCAAGGAACAGCCGGGGCCTGTGAGGAACAGCCGGGGCCCTCGAGGAACAGCCGGGGCCTGCGAGGAACAGCCGGGGCCTGCGAGGAACAGCCTCAACATGAACTGTGCCCCAACCTCAGCTTTTATGTGAGGGCCCCGTGCAATGAGCTGAAGGGCCCGGACAGGTGGTCACACATGAGGGCGGCACACACAGGCGATCATGCGACAGACGAGCGGCTCTGAAAATGAGAACGGACGGGAGGGAAGAAATGGTTAATGGATCAGGGGAAGATGAGGCTGAAAATGAAGAGTCTGAGGTTACTGGACACGGACCCCCGGGAGGTGGAGACACACGACCACCAGCAACTATAGATCCCCCCGATCACCCACAGGTTACAGGATCACAGATCACCAGGAACACCAGGCACAGAGACAATACCTGTCCTCATCACCAGGGGGCGCCGCACCCGCTCCTGCGCTGCAAATTACCGTAAAGAGATTCAGAATGAGAGAAATGCAAGATATCTCCAGACGATAACTACTCCAGTCACCTCCAGAGCTGCAGTCACTATTCTGCTGTTACATCATGTCTTATCCTCCAGTCACCTCCGGAGCTGCAGTCACTATTCTGCTGTTACATCGTGTCTTATCCTGCAGTCACCTCCAGAGCTGCACTCACTATTCTGCTGTTACATCATGTCTTATCCTCCAGTCACCTCCAGAGCTGCAGTCACTATTCTGCTGTTACATTGTGTCTTATCCTCCAGTCACCTCCAGAGCTGCACTCACTATTCTGCTGTTACATCATGTCTTATCCTCCAGTCACCTCCAGAGCTGCACTCACTATTCTGTTGTTACATCATGTCTTATCCTCCAGTCACCTCCAGAGCTGCACTCACTATTCTGCTGTTACATCATGTCTTATCCTCCAGTCACCTCCAGAGCTGCAGTCACTATTCTGCTGTTACATCGTGTCTTATCCTCTAGTCACCTTCAGAGCTGCACTCACTATTCTGTTGTTACATTGTGTCGTATCCACCAGTCACCTCCAGAGCTGCAGTCACTAATCTGCTGTTACATCGTGTCTTATCCTCCAGTCACCTCCAGAGCTGCAGTCACTATTCTGCTGTAACATCATGTCTTATCCTCCAGTCACCTCCAGAGCTGCAGTCACTATTCTGCTGTTACATCATGTCTTACTCTCCAGTCACCTCCAGAGCTGCAGTTACTATTCTGCTGTTACATCATGTCTTATCCTCCAGTCACCTCCAGAGCTGCACTCACTATTCTGCTGTTACATCATGGATTATCCTCCAGTCACCTTCAGAGCTGCAGTCACTATTCTGCTGTTACATCATGTCTTATCCTCCAGTCACCTCCAGAGCTGCAGTTACTATTCTGCTGTTACATCATGTCTTATCCTCCAGTCACCTCCAGAGCTGCAGTCTCTATTCTGCTGTTACATCATGTCTTATCCTCCGGTCACCTCCAGAGCTGCACTCACTATTCTGCTGTTACATCATGTCTTATCCTCCAGTCACCTCCAGAGCTGCACTCACTATTCTGCTCTTACATCATGTCTTATCCTCCAGTCACCTCCAGAGCTGCACTCACTATTCTGCTCTTACATCATGTCTTATCCTCCAGTCACCTCCAGAGCTGCAGTCACTATTCTGCTGTTACATCATGTCTTATCCTCCAGTCACCTCCAGAGCTGCAGTCACTATTCTGCTGTTACATCATGTCTTATCCTCCAGTCACCTCCAGAGCTGCAGTCACTATTCTGCAGTTACATCGTGTCTTATCCTCCAGTCACCTCCAGAGCTGCACTCACTATTCTGCTGTTACATCGTGTCTTATCCTCCAGTCACCTCCAGAGCTGCAGTCACTATTCTGCTGTTACATCATGTCTTATCCTCCAGTCACCTCCAGAGCTGCACTCACTATTCTGCTGTTACATCAGGTCTTATTCTCCAGTCACCTCCAGAGCTGCAGTCACTATTCTGCTGTTACATTGTGTCTTACTCTCCAGTCACCTCCAGAGCTGCAGTCACTATTCTGCTGTTACATCATGTCTTACTCTCCAGTCACCTCCAGAGCTGCAGTTACTATTCTGCTGTTACATCATGTCTTATCCTCCAGTCACCTCCAGAGCTGTAGTCACTATTCTGCTGTTACATCATGTCTTACTCTCCAGTCACCTCCAGAGCTGCAGTCACTATTCTGCTGTTACATCATGTCTTATCCTCCAGTCACCTCCAGAGCTGCAGTCACTATTCTGCTGTTACATTGTGTCTTACTCTCCAGTCACCTCCAGAGCTGCAGTCACTATTCTGCTGTTACATCGTATCTTATCCTCCAGTCACCCCCAGAGCTGCAGTCACTATTCTGCTGTTACATCATGTCTTATCCTCCAGTCACCTCCAGAGCTGCACTCACTATTCTGTTGTTACATTGTGTCGTATCCACCAGTCACCTCCAGAGCTGCAGTCACTATTCTGCTGTTACATCGTGTCTTATCCTCCAGTCACCTCCAGAGCTGCAGTCACTATTCTGCTGTTACATCATGTCTTATCCTCCAGTCACCTCCAGAGCTGCAGTCACTATTCTGCAGTTACATCGTGTCTTATCCTCCAGTCACCTCCAGAGCTGCAGTCACTATTCTGCTGTTACATCGTGTCTTATCCTCCAGTCACCTCCAGAGCTGCAGTCACTATTCTGCTGTTACATCATGTCTTATCCTCCAGTCACCTCCAGAGCTGCACTCACTATTCTGCTGTTACATCATGTCTTATCCTCCAGTCACCTCCAGAGCTGCAGTCACTATTCCGATTTATACTCTAAAGAGGCGACTGTAGGACAGGTGACTGCAATCTATTACTCTCCGTTATCAGCCATTCTGCGGTCAGTTCTGGTGGGCTGTGGGTTGACCTGTACGGTGGTCTCGTCTCCCCCTGCATATGTGGCCCCCCGCCTCTCCCGTGGCTGATGATACCTGTACGTCTCGTCTCCATCCGAGAGGAACCTAAAATGTGCAGCAAATAATGGTTATATAAAGTGTCGCCCCCGTAATCAGTGCAGTCACCGCAAAGATCGCAGGACAGCGACTAGAAAACAGAGGGAAAAAAGGAGGAAAGTATCACACGGGAGGAGCTGAGATACAGCAGCTCAGGAATACAGGATGGGGTGTATCACTGCGGCTTAGATACCTCTCCTCAAGAGGACAGTGTGGGGTGTATCACCGCAGCTTGGATACCTCTCCCCAGGGGTGCAGGGTGGACTTGGATACCTCTCCTCGGGGGCACAGGGTGGGTTTGGATACCTCTCCCCGGGGGCGCAGGGTGGGCTTAGATACCTCTCCCCGGGGACGCAGGGAGGGCTTGGATACCTCTCCCCGGGGGCACAGGGTGGGTTTGGATACCTCTCCCCGGGGACGCAGGGAGGGCTTGGATACCTCTCCCCGGGGACGCAGGGTGGGCTTGGATACCTCTCCTTGGGAGCACAGGGTGGACTTGGATACCTCTCCTCGGGGGCACAGGGTGGGTTTGGATACCTCTCCCCGGGGGCGCAGGGTGGGCTTAGATACCTCTCCCCGGGGACGCAGGGAGGGCTTGGATACCTCTCCCCGGGGGCACAGGGTGGGTTTGGATACCTCTCCCCGGGGACGCAGGGAGGGCTTGGATACCTCTCCCCGGGGACGCAGGGTGGGCTTGGATACCTCTCCTCGGGGATGCGGGGTGGGCTTGGATACCTCTCCCTGGGGGCGCAGGGTGGGCTTGGATACCTCTCCGCAGGGGCACAGGGTGGGCTTGGATATCTCTCCCCGGGGGCGCAGGGTGGGCTTGGATACCTCTGCTCGGGGATGCGGGGTGGGCTTCGATACCTCTCCCCGGGGGCGCAGGGTGGGCTTGGATACCTCTCCCCGGGGGCACAGGGTGGGTTTGGATACCTCTCCCCGTGGACGCAGGGAGGGCTTGGATACCTCTCCCCGGGGACGCAGGGTGTGCTTGGATACCTCTCCCCGGGGGCGCAGGGTGGGCTTGGATACCTCTCCTCGGGGACGCGGGGTGGGCTTGGATACCTCTCCCTGGGGGCGCAGGGTGGGCTTGGATACCTCTCCGCAGGGGCGCAGGGTGGGCTTGGATATCTCTCCCCGGGGGCGCAGGGTGGGCTTGGATACCTCTCCCCGGGGGCGCAGTGTGGGCTTGGATACCTCTCCTCTGGGGCGCAGGGTGGGCTTGGATACCTCTCTCCAGGGGCACAGGGTGGGCTTGGATACGTCTCCCCGGGGGCGCAGGGTGGGCTTGGATACCTCTCCCCGGGGGCGCAGGGTGGGCTTGGATACCTCTCCTCAAGGGCACAATGTGGGGTGCATCACCGCAACTTGGATACCTCTCCTCGGGGGCGCAGGGTGGGCTTGGATACCTCTCCCTGGGGGGCGCAGGGTGGGCTTGGATACCTCTCCTCTGGGGCGCAGGGTGGGCTTGGATACTTCTCCCCGGGGGCGCAGTGTGGGCTTGGATACCTCTCCTCGGGGGCGCAGGGTGGGCTTGGATACCTCGCCCCGGGGGCGCAGGGTGGGATTGGATACCTCTCCTCGGTGGTGCAGGGTTGGTTTGGATACCCCTCTCCGGGGGCGCAGGGTGGGCTTGGATACCTCTCCTCGGTGGTGCAGGGTGGGCTTGGATACCTCTCCTCTGGGGCGCAGGGTGGGCTTGGATACCTCTATCCGGGGACACAGGGTGGGCTTGGATATCTCTCCCCGGGGGTGCAGGGTGGGCTTGGTTACCTCTCCCCGGGGGCACAGGGTGGGCTTGGATACCTCTCCTCAAGGGCACAATGTGGGGTGCATCACCGCAACTTGGATAACTCTCCTGGGGGGCGCAGGGTGGGCTTGGATACCTCTCCCCGGGGGGCGCAGGGTGGGCTTGGATACCTCTCACGGGGGCGCAGTGTGGGCTTGGATACCTCTCCTTGGGGGCGCAGGGTGGGCTTGGATACCTCTCCGCGGGGGCGCAGGATGGGCTTAGATACCTCTCCTCGGTGGTGCAGGGTGGCCTTGGATACCTCTCTCCGGGGGTGCAGGGTGGGCTTGGATACCTCTCCGCGGGGGCGCAGGGTGGGCTTGGATACCTCTCCGCGGGGGCGCAGGGTGGGCTTGGATACCTCTCCGCGGGGGTGCAGGGTGGGCTTGGATACCTCTCCGCGGGAACGCAGGGTGGGCTTGGATACCTCTCCCCGGGGGAGCAGGGTAGACTTGGATACCTCTCCGCGGGGTTCCAGGGTGGGCTTGGACACCTCTCCGCGGGGGCGCAGGGTGGGCTTGGATACCTCTCCTTGGGGGCGCAGGGTGGGTTTGGATACCTCTCGGCGGGGGTGCAGGGTGGGCTTGGATACCTCTCGGCGGGGGTGCAGGGTGGGCTTGGATACCTCTCCTCGGGGGCGCAGGGTGGGCTTGGATACCTCTCCCCGGGGGCGCAGGGTGGGCTTGGATACCTCTCCGCGGGGGGTGCAGGGTGGGCTTGGATACCTCTCGGCGGGGGCGCAGGGTGGGCTTGGATACCTCTCGGCAGGGGTGCAGGGTGGGCTTGGATACCTCTAGGCAGGGGTGCAGGATGGGCTTGGATACCTTGCCCCGGGGGCGCAGGGTGGGCTTGGATACCTCTCGGCAGGGGTGCAGGGTGGGCTTGGATACCTCTCCCCGGGGAGCGCAGGGTGGGCTTGGATACCTCTCGGCGGGGGCGCAGGGTGGGCTTTGATACCTCTCTCCGGGGGTGCAGCAGGGTGGGCTTGGATACTTCTCGGCGGGGTGCAGGGTGGGCTTGGATACCTCTCCTCGGTGGTGCAGGGTGGCCTTGGATACCTCTCTCCGGGGGCGCAGGGTGGGCTTGGATACCTCTCCGCGGGGGCGCAGGGTGGGCTTGGATACCTCTCCTCGGGGGCGCAGGGTGGGCTTGGATACCTCTCCATGGGGGCGCAGGGTGGGCTTGGATACCTCTCCGCGGGGGGCATAGGGTGGGCTTGGATACCTCCCCCCGGGGGTGCAGGGTGGGCTTGGATACCTCTCCGCAGCGGCGCAGGGTGGGCTTGGATACCTCTCCGCGGGGGCGCAGGGTGGGCTTGGATATCTCTCTGCGGGGGCGCAGGGTGGGCTTGGATACCTCTCCGCGGGGGCGTAGGGTGGGCTTGGATACCTCTCCCCAGGGGTGCAGGGTGGGCTTGGATACCTCTCTCCGGGGGTGCAAGATGGGCTTGGATAACTCTCCGCGGGGGCGCAGGGTGGGCTTGGATACCTCTCTGCGGAGGCGCAGGGTGGGCTTTGATACCTCTCTCCGGGGGTGCAGGGTGGGCTTGGATACTTCTCGGCGGGGCGCAGGGTGGGCTTAGATACCTCTCCTCGGTGGTGCAGGGTGGCCTTGGATACCTCTCTCCGGGGGCGCAGGGTGGGCTTGGATACCTCTCCGCGGGGGCGCAGGGTGGGCTTGGATACCTCTCCGCGGGGGCGCAGGGTGGGCTTGGATACCTCTCGGCGGGGGCGCAGGGTGGGCTTGGATACCTCTCCGCGGGGGCGTAGGGTGGGCTTGGATACCTCTCCCCGGGGGTGCAGGGTGGGCTTGGATACCTCTCCGCGGGGGCGCAGGGTGGGCTTGGATACCTCTCCGCGGGGGCGCAGGGTGGGCTTGGATACCTCTCCGCGGGGGCGCAGGGTGGGCTTGGATACCTCTCCGCGGGGGCGTAGGGTGGGCTTGGATACCTCTCCCCGGGGGAGCAGGGTGGGCTTGGATACCTCTCTCCGGGGGCGCGAGATGGGCTTGGATACCTCTCCGCGGGGGCGCAGGGTGGGCTTGGATACCTTTCCGCGGGGGCGCAGGGTGGGCTTGGATACCTCTCCGCGGGGGCGCAGGGTGGGCTTGGATACCTCTCCGCGGGGGCGCAGGGTGGGCTTGGATACCTCTCCGCGGGGGCGCAGGGTGGGCTTGGATACCTCTCCGCGGGGGCGTAGGGTGGGCTTGGATACCTCTCCCCGGGGGAGCAGGGTGGGCTTGGATACCTCTCTCCGGGGGCGCGAGATGGGCTTGGATACCTCTCCGCGGGGGCGCAGGGTGGGCTTTGATACCTTTCCGCGGGGGCGCAGGGTGGGCTTGGATACCTCTCCGCGGGGGCGCAGGGTGGGCTTGGATACCTCTCCCCAGGGGCGCAGGGTGGGCTTGGATACCTCTCGGTGGGGGGTGCAGGGTGGGCTTGGATACCTCTCCTTGGGGGCGCAGGGTGGGTTTGGATACCTCTCCGCGGGGAGCAGGGTAGACTTGGATACCTCTCCGCGGGGGTGCAGGGTGGGCTTGGATACCTCTCCTTGGGAACGCAGGGTGGGCTTGGATACCTCTCCCCGGGGAGCAGGGTAGACTTGGATACCTCTCCGCGGGGGTGCAGGGTGGGCTTGCACACCTCTCTGCGGGGGCGCAGGGTGGGCTTGGATACCTCTCCTTGGGGGCGCAGGGTGGGTTTGGATACCTCTCCGCGGGAACGCAGGGTGGGCTTGGATACCTCTCGGCGGGGGTGCAGGGTGGGTTTGGATACCTCTCCTCGGGGGCGCAGGGTGGGCTTGGATACCTCTCCCCGGGGGCGCAGGGTGGGCTTGGATACCTCTCCGCGGGAGGAGCAGGGTGGGCTTGGATACCTCTCAGCGGGGGCGCAGGGTGGGCTTGGATACCTCTCGGCAGGGGTGCAGGGTGGGCTTGGATACCTCTCGGCAGGGGTGCAGGGTGGGCTTGGATACCTCTCGGCAGGGGTGCAGGGTGGGCTTGGATACCTCTCGGCGGGGGGCGCAGGGTGGGCTTGGATACCTCTCGGCAGGGGCGCAGGGTGGGCTTTGATACCTCTCCCCGGGGGCGCAGGGTGGGCTTGGATACCTCTCCCCGGGGGCGCAGGGTGGGCTTGGATACCTCTCCCCGGGGGCGCAGGGTGGGCTTGGATACCTCTCCTCGGGGGCGCAGGGTGGGCTTGGATACCTCTCGGCAGAGGTGCAGGGTGGGCTTGGATACCTCTCAGCGGGGGGCGCAGGGTGGGCTTTGACACCTTTCCCCGGGGGCGCAGGGTGGGCTTGGATACCTCTCTCCGGGGGCGCAGGGTGGGCTTGGATACCTCTCGGCGGGGGCGCAGGGTGGGCTTGGATACCTCTCGGCGGGGGCGCAGGGTGGGCTTTGATACCTCTCGGCGGGGGCGCAGGGTGGGCTTTGATACCTCTCCCCGGGGGCGCAGGGTGGGCTTGGATACCTCTCGGCGGGGGCGCAGGGTGGGCTTGGATACCTCTCCCCGGGGGCGCAGGGTGGGCTTGGATACCTCTCGGCGGGGGCGCAGGGTGGGCTTTGATACCTCTCCCCGGGGGCGCAGGGTGGGCTTGGATACCTCTCCTCGGGGGCGCAGGGTGGGCTTGGATACCTCTCCCCGGGGGCGCAGGGTAGGCTTGGATACCTCTCCGCGGGGGGTGCAGGGTGGGCTTGGATACCTCTCGGCGGGGGCGCAGGGTGGGATACCGCGGGCGCACTCACTTGCTCCAGCTCACTCTTCCCTCCAGCGTCTGCATCTCTCCCAGGATGGCGAGCAGCAGCGAGGATTTCCCGCAGCCGACCTGTCCGACCACCATGGTCAGCTGCCCTGCACAACACAGAGGTTACTGGCACCGCGTCCCCATGACAACACTGACAGACACAAAAATAATCACACCCCAACTACCGGGGCCACAGGACGTAAGCTCCGCCCCTGAGGAGCCCTGGAGACGGGAATAGTAGAATAGTGACTGCAGCTCTGGAGCTGAGTGGAGGATAAGACACGATGTAACAGCAGAATAGTGACTGCAGCTCTGGAGGTGAGTGGAGGATAAGACATGATGTGACAGCAGAATAGTGACTGCAGCTCTGGAGGTGACTGGAGGATAAGACACGATGTAACAGCAGAATAGTGACTGCAGCTCTGGAGGTGACTGGAGTATAAGACACGTTGTAACAGCAGAATAGTGACTGCAGCTCTGGAGCTGAGTGGAGGATAAGACATGATGTAACAGCAGAATAGTGACTGCAGCTCTGGAGGTGACTGGAGAGTAAGACATGATGTAACAGCAGAATAGTGACTGCAGCTCTGGAGGTGATTGGAGGATAAGACATGATGTAACAGCAGAATAGTGACTGCAGCTCTGGAGGTGACTGGAGAGTAAGACATGAAGTAACAGCAGAATAGTGAGTTCAGCTCTGGAGGTGACAGGAGGATAAGACATGATGTAACAGCAGAATAGTGACTGCAGCTCTGGAGGTGACTGGAGGATAAGACATGATGTAACAGCAGAATAGTGAGTGCAGCTCTGGAGGTGAGTGGAGTGTAAGACGTGATGTAATAGCAGAATAGTGAGTGCAGGTCTGGAGGTGACTGGAGGATAAGACACAATGTAACAGCAGAATAGTGAGTGCAGCTCTGGAGGTGAGTGGAGGGTAAGACGTGATGTAATAGCAGAATAGTGAGTGCAGCTCTGGAGGTGAGTGGAGTGTAAGACGTGATGTAATAGCAGAATAGTGACTGCAGCTCTGGAGGTGACTGGAGGATAAGACATGATGTAACAGCAGAATAGTGAGTGCAGCTCTGGAGGTGAGTGGAGTGTAAGACGTGATGTAATAGCAGAACACTGAGTGCAACTCTGGAGGTGACTGGAGGATAAGACACAATGTAACAGCAGAATAGTGACTGCAGCTCTGGAGGTGAGTGGAGGGTAAGACGTGATGTAACAGCAGAATAGTAAGTGCAGCTCTGGAGGTGAGTGGAGTGTAAGACGTGATGTAATAGCAGAATAGAGACTGCAGCTCTGGAGGTGACTGGAGGATAAGACACAATGTAACAGCAGAATAGTGAGTGCAGCTCTGGAGGTGACTAGAGGGTAAGACGTGATGTAATAGCAGAATAATGAGTGCAGCACTGGAGGTGACTGGAGGATAAGACACGATGTAACAGCAGAATAGTGACAGCAGCTCTGGAGGTGACTGGAGGATAAGACAAGATGTAAGAGCAGAATAGTGACTGCAGCTCTGGAGGTGACTGGAGGATAAGACCTGATGTAACAGCAGAATAGTGACCGCAGCTCTGGAGGTGACTGGAGGATAAGACCTGATGTAACAGCAGAATAGTGAGTGCAGCTCTGGAGGTGACTGGAAGATAAGACATGATGTAATAGCAGAATAATGACTGCTGCTCTGGAGGTGACTGGAGGATAAGACATGATGTAACAGCAGAATAGTGACTGCAGCTCTGGTGGTGAGTGGAGGGTAAGACACGATGTAACTGCAGAATAGTGACTGCAGCTCTGGAGGTGACTGGAGGATAAGACACGATGTAACAGCAGAATAGTGACTGCAGCTCTGGAGGTGACTGGAGGATAAGACAAGATGTAACAGCAGAATAGTGACTGCAGCTCTGGAGGTGACTGGAGGATAAGACCTGATGCAACAGCAGAATAGTGACTGCAGCTCTGGAGGTGACTGGAGGATAAGACATGATGTAACAGCAGAATAGTGAGTGCAGCTCTGGTGGTGATTGGAGGGTAAGACACGATGTAACAGCAGAATAGTGACTGCAGCTCTGGGGGTCACTGGAGGATAAGACATGATGTAATAGCAGAATACTGAGTGCAGCTCTGGAGGTGAGTGGAGGGTAAGACACGATGTAACAGCAGAATAGTGACTGCAGCTCTGGAGGTGACTGGAGGATAAGACACGATGTAACAGCAGAATAGTGACTGCAGCTCTGGAGGTGACTGGAGGATAAGACATGATGGAACAGCAGAATAGTGACTGCAGCTCTGGTGGTGAGTGGAGGGTAAGACACGATGTAACAGCAGAATAGTGACTGCAGCTCTGGAGGTGACTGGAGGATAAGACATGATGTAACAGCAGAATAGTGACTGCAGCTCTGGAGGTGAGTGGAGAATAAGACGTGATGTAATAGCAGAATACTGAGTGCAGCTCTGGAGGTGAGTGGAGGATAAGACAAGATGTAACAGCAGAATACTGAGTGCAGCTCTGGAGGTGAGTGGAGGATAAGACATGATGTAACAGCAGAATACTGAGTGCAGCTCTGGAGGTGAGTGGAGGATAAGACATGATGTAACAGCAGAATAGTGACTACAGCTCTGGAGGTGACTGGAGGATAAGATAAGATGTAACAGCAGAATAGTGACTGCAGCTGTGGAGGTGAGTGGAGGGTAAGACATGATGTAACAGCAGAATAGTGACTGCAGCTCTGGAGGTGACTGGAGGATAAGACATGATGTAACAGCAGAATAGTGAGTGCAGCTCTGGAGGTGAGTGGAGGGTAAGACATGATGTAACAGCAGAATAGTGACTGCAGCTCTGGAGGTGACTGGAGGATAAGACACAATGTAACAGCAGAATAGTGACTGCAGCTCTGGAGGTGACTGGAGGATAAGACACGATGTAACAGCAGAATAGTGACTGCAGCTCTGGAGGTGACTGGAGGATAAGACACAATGTAACAGCAGAATAGTGAGCGCAGCTCTGGAGGTGACTGGAGGATAAGACACGATGTAACAGCAGAATAGTGACTGCAGCTGTGGAGGTGAGTGGAGGGTAAGACATGATGTAACAGCAGAATAGTGACTGCAGCTCTGGAGGTGACTGGAGGATAAGACATGATGTAACAGCAGAATAGTGAGTGCAGCTCTGGAGGTGAGTGGAGGGTAAGACATGATGTAACAGCAGAATAGTGACTGCAGCTCTGGAGGTGACTGGAGGATAAGACACAATGTAACAGCAGAATAGTGACTGCAGCTCTGGAGGTGACTGGAGGATAAGACACAATGTAACAGCAGAATACTGATTGCAGCTCTGGAGGTGAGTGGAGGATAAGACATGATGTAACAGCAGAATACTGAGTGCAGCTCTGGAGGTGACTGGAGGATAAGACATGATGTAACAGCAGAATAGTGACTGCAGCTCTGGAGGTGAGTGGAGGATAAGACATGATGTAACAGCAGAATAGTGACTACAGCTCTGGAGGTGACTGGAGGATAAGATAAGATGTAACAGCAGAATAGTGACTGCAGCTCTGGAGGTGAGTGGAGGGTAAGACATGATGTAACAGCAGAATAGTGACTGCAGCTCTGGAGGTGACTGGAGGATAAGACATGATGTAACAGCAGAATAGTGAGTGCAGCTCTGGAGGTGAGTGGAGGGTAAGACATGATGTAACAGCAGAATAGTGACTGCAGCTCTGGAGGTGAGTGGAGGGTAAGACATGATGTAACAGCAGAATAGTGACTGCAGCTCTGGAGGTGAGTGGAGAATAAGACGTGATGTAATAGCAGAATAGTGACTGCAGCTCTGGAGGTGAGTGGAGAATAAGACGTGATGTAATAGCAGAATAGTGAGTGCAGCTCTGGAGGTGACTGGAGGATAAGACATGATGTAACAGCAGAATAGTGACTGCAGCTCTGGAGGTGAGTGGAGAATAAGACGTGATGTAATAGCAGAATAGTGACTGCAGCTCTGGAGGTGAGTGGAGAATAAGACGTGATGTAATAGCAGAATAGTGACTGCAGCTCTGGAGGTGAGTGGAGAATAAGACGTGATGTAATAGCAGAATAGTGAGTGCAGCTCTGGAGGTGAGTGGAGGTTATGATGCAGCTTATATAGGGATCAGACATCGCTGTCCTGAACCCCGATCTGTAGCTCAGAAACCAAGAAGAGGAAGATATTCATCAAACCTTTCTGAACACATGATCAGTGATGAGCAGTGGAGGCAGCGTCGCCCCCCGTGCAGGAAATGTCCCATCTATTGACAATCCCTCGCATTGCAGAGGGATGAAGCCACAATGATCTGATCTGAGGCAAGTATCATACAAATGATCAATACATATTGAGTCCTGAAGGTACAGGGCGATTAACGCTGATAACACTTACTAGAATTCTGAGCAGGCCATAGGTGCACGGACCCCCAACGACGCCGTGTCGCCACTGCTCCTACCAAGGGGCGTGGTTTTGAGAGAGGAAGTGCTCCTTAAATATCCAGCCTATATTAACTCAGCCAATCACACACGTGCACGGGTTAGATGGTTCCCTTTTATTTTTCATCATTTATCATGTGTTAATAAAGATTTGATTTGATGAATATCTCTCTTCCTCTTCTTGGTTTCTGAGCTAGAGATCGAGGTTCAGAACAGCGTTGACTGCTGAACAGCGTTGACTGCTGAACAGCATGGAGTGCTGAACAGCGTTGACTGCTGAACAGCGTTGACTGCTCTATCTACTGAAGACTGGTGAGTCACTTATCATTTGGACATTGTTATTTAATAGCTTATATTGGGGGTCATATGCTGCGGCTCGGGGGGGGGGGGGGGTTTGCTGCCATCCTCTGAGGCCCCCACCACATGGACACCATCTGCTCTCTGCATGGACACTGTACAGATGTGCTGGCAGTTGAGGTGCGGGGGTCCGGCAGACACTGCTGCACATCAGGAGTCTGGGGTCTCGTTACGTTTTCGCTGCAGGGAGGGGCCAGGGAATGCGACCTTTGTGCTCATCAGAGCAATGTTGGGAGATTTCTGCTGGACATTGTTTTGTGACTTTTGCCTTTTTCCCGCCAGTTTCTCCTGGCTCCGCCCACTTTGGGGCGGCAATGACAGCTGGTGTGGCTCCTGACCCCAATCCCGCCTATAGCCTCACATGCTCAGTCTCCGCCAGCCTCACCTGTGGGGATCTGGATGTCAATGTTGGACAATGTGGCCAGTCCCGTCCCCCAGGAGAAGTATCCGCTGAACACCTGGAAAAGAAGGGAAGCCGCCATCACCGCGCTGCCGCCTGAAGACCGTGCCTGGCCCTGCGCACCATGCCTGGCCCCGCCCACCGCTGATACAATGTATCTCATCCCCATAGCCAGGTACCTTGATGGCGGCCTCCTCGCTGTCCGCAGGGCGTCTCCGCGGGGGCTGCTCGTACCGGTCCAGCTGGAATCTCAGCGGCTGCTTCCTGTTAATCGCTCGCGAGTGCTGAAAGACGCAGACGGGAAAACCTGAAGCTGCGTGATAGAAGATGGACCAAAACCATAACAGCACGCAACAATGTATCAGTGAGAAACACCACAGAGATCTCCACCGCTGAGAGTGTTCTACAATGTATCAGTGAGACACACCGCAGAGATCTCCACCAATGAGAGTGTGCTACAATGTATCAGTGAGACACACCGCAGAGATCTCCACCGCTGAGAGTGTTCTACAATGTATCAGTGAGACACACCGCAGAGATCTCCACCGCTGAGAGTGTTCTACAATGTATCAATGAGACACACCGCAGAGATCTCCACCGATGAGAGTGTGCTACAATGTATCAGTGAGACACACCGCAGAGATCTCCACCGATGAGAGCGTGCTACAATGTATCAGTGAGACACACCGCAGAGATCTCCACCGCTGAGAGTGTGCTACAATGTATCAGTGAGACACACCGCAGAGATCTCCACCGCTGAGAGTGTTCTACAATGTATCAGTGAGACACACCGCAGAGATCTCCACCGATGAGAGTGTGCTACAATGTATCAGTGAGACACACCGCAGAGATCTCCACCGCTGAGAGTGTGCTACAATGTATCAGTGAGACACACCGCAGAGATCTCCACCGCTGAGAGTGTTCTACAATGTATCAGTGAGACACACCGCAGAGATCTCCACCGCTGAGAGTGTGCTACAATGTATCAGTGAGACACACTGCAGAGATCTCCACCGCTGAGAGTGTTCTACAATGTATCAGTGAGACACACCGCAGAGATCTCCACCGATGAGAGTGTGCTACAATGTATCAGTGAGACACACCGCAGAGATCTCCACCGCTGAGAGTGTGCTACAATGTATCAGTGAGACACACCGCAGAGATCTCCACCGCTGAGAGTGTGCTACAATGTATCAGTGAGATAATAAACACCACAGAGATCTCCACCGCTGAGAGTGTTCTACAATGTATCAGTGAGATAATAAACACCACAGAGATCTCCACCGCTGAGAGTGTGCTACAATGTATCAGTGAGATAATAAACACCACAGAGATCACCACCGCTGAGATTGTGCTACAATATATCAGTGAGATAATAAACAACACAGAGATCTCCACCGTTGAGATTGTGTGTCAGGATTCCAGTTGTCCTTCTACAGTTTGACCACTAGTGTCCGCTATTGTTCACTTCAATAGTGTGCTGCAGTTTCACTCCTTACCACTGGAGGCTGCTGCTGTGTTCTGAAATTGCCCTTTACCAAGATGGCGGATTCTGAATCTATGGAATCCATCTGGTTTCCAGTTTGGACCTACTTAAAGTCACATGGATCTCTCACTCATTGTTTGAGTATTGTGTCTAGCTGTTAGCCTAGTTTCAGTCTCCAGCTCCTGAACATTCTTACCCAGACTGTTCTCATTTATCTACGGACTGTTTCCTACAACTCCTTCCCTTTATCTAAGAACTTTTACTACCGCTTGCTGTTCCTGCTTGTGCTCCTTCGGCCACTGGTTTCCAGCAGTATTATGCCAGTATCGTTCATCATGGACGCCGTGTACCTAAGATGAACTCTTTGCTTACCAACATCTATGCAGATATGCAAACACTAAAAAACACGGCATATGAAACTCAGACATCTCATAAGGTTCACATTTTTGGACAAGCTACACAGGATCTACGGAAGATATTATTGCGGCAAGGCTGACCACTTTCTCGTCAATTGTCCTTCTCGACTACGTAAAACAGGGGCAGCGGTTGCGGATCCCAACTGTTCCGACGGAAAATCAGTCTTGTCTGAAACAGTGAATGCCGTCATCCATTCAGTTTCTTCTATTGCACCCAACATTAAAAAAAAAAAAACAAGGACTCTCATTGGTTCCTTTCTATCAAGTTTCAAGTTGATTCTCAGTGGATTTCCACATCCGCCATGGTTGATTCAGGAGCAACCGGAAACTTCATGGACATCTCTTTCGCAAAGGAACATGGGGTTAAAATTCAAAACAGGCTTTCATCTATTATCATGGAAACTGTTGACGGATCTCCAATAAATTCGGGACCAGTGAATCAAGAGACTGAACCCGTAGAGATAGTTATGGAGCCTAATCACCATGAGGTTTTATCCTTCTTACTAATATCATCTCCTGGGATTGCTGTGGCTCCAGACTCAAAATCCCACAATCAATTGAGAAACCAAAGAAGTGTCTTTTCCATCTACTGTACACTCCCCAATCAATTGAGAAACCAAAGAAGTGTCTTTTCCATCTACTGTACACTCCCCAATCAATTGAGAAACCAAAGAAGTGTCTTTTCCATCTACTGTACACTCCCCAATCAATTGAGAAACCAAAGAAGTGTCTTTTCCATCTACTGTACACTCCCCAATCAATTGAGAAACCAAAGAAGAGTCTTTTCCATCTACTTTACACTCCCCACAGGCTTCATCGAATAAAGAGGTTGTAGAGGATCCTGAACAATCTTCTAAACTAACATCTATATATAAGGAATTTGCTGATGTAGGTGACAAGAAAAACGCCGACAAACTCCCTCCTCGTCGGCTCGTATGATTAACCACTTGATCTATTGCCTGGAGCAGTGATACCCTTTGGAAGCATTTACCCATTGTCAGAGCAGGAATTAAAGACACTCAAGGAATACATCGATGAAAATGTAGCTAAAGAGTTTATTCGTCCATCTTCATCTTATTTGTTAAAAAGAAAGACTGTTCCTTGAGACCCAATTACAGTAAAGAATCGCTACCCTCTGCCTTTGATCCCTCAATTGCTGGACAGAGTTCGTCATGCCAAGTTGTTCACAAAAACTGGATCTCCGAGGGGCATACAACTTGGTTCATGTTACACCAGGTGAGACTTGCTTGATCAATTTGTAGTCATTTGTCTGGATGATATACTAATCTTTTCTAATTCTTCAGAAGAATCATGTGAAAACTGTGCTAGAGCATCTAAGAACCTACGATCTTTATATTAAGCTGGAAAAATGTGCGTTCCATCACACAGAGATCCAGTTCTTGGGTTGTATAATCTCTACTCAAGGATTGCAACATTCAAGCTATCACTGAGTGTCCAACGATTTGTGGGCTTTGCCAATTTTTGCAGACGTTTCATTAAGAATTTTTCCAGGTATAATTGCACCAATCACCGAATTATCAAAGAAAGGCATATCGTTTGTTTGGTCTCCTGAAGCACAAGATGCTTTTTTCTTTTCTTCATCACAGCTCCTATACTAATTCATCCCAATCCTGAACATGCCTTTCTTCTAGAAGTGGATGCTTCAGACTGTGCAGTTGGGGCCATTCTATCACAAAGAACAGGAACAAAAGATTTGCTACATCCTTGTGCTTATTTCTCCAGAAGTTTGACCGTGTCAGAGAAGAATTAAGATGTGGGGAACAAAGAGCTCTTAGCTATCAAGGAATGGAGACATCATCTAGAAGGAGCCGCTCAACAAATTGTTCTAACTGACCATCGTAACCTTGAATTTATCAGGTCTGCCAAATGTAACTCCCCCTCCCCCACCTCTTTCTGGACCAATTCAACTTTGTTATCTCTTACCGACCTGGCTCCCGTAACAGTAAGGCCGATGCTTTATCTAGGGTCTTCTCCAAAGATCCTTCTACAGTAGCACCACCAACAACTATTCTGCCCGGGTCCAACTTCCTGGGGGTGATCCATAACAAAGACTTGCTGGAAGATATACAAGAAGCCTTCGAGACAGACCCAATTCTTCTGCATCCACCAGATGATATATCTCTTAACCTTTCAGAATAAAGTATGGACTGATAATTATTGCATCTATGTTCCCAGAAACTGTGAGACTTAAAAGTATTAAAACTAATCCATGACTCCAAGTTAGCAGGACACAAAGGAATTCAAAAACCACAAGAATTTCTGTCTCGTTTCTTTCGGTGGTCCAATTGCTAAAAAAGATGTTAAACAATATGTATCTTCCTGTAACACCTGTGCCGTGTATGCAGCTCCCTGCACGTTACCAATGGGATTATTGCAGCCTATGAAAATTCCATCTCAGATGCTCCATCTCCAGGATGACTGGGTGATTTCCTTCCTATGGCAGAATCTTCACACAACAACTCTCAAAATGCTTCGACCAAACAAACACCATTCTTTGCAAATTCTGGATACCATCCAAGTATCCTTCCAAATTTTCCCAGAGAAATATCTATCCCTGCTGTCACCCAACAGAATACAATCCCTGCAACAGAATCTGGAAATACTAAAAGACACATTAAGAATTGTCCCGGAGAAATATAAGGAAGCAGCAGATACATCTCGCAGACCTTCTCTAAGCTTCGGTGATGGAGTATGGCTTTCCACCAAGAATTTGAAACTCCATAAACCCTCACCAAAAAAAGAGTCAAAAATGTATTGGTCCATTTAAAATAATTGGATAAGTTAGCTCAGTAACTTTTCACCTTCAACTTCCCAGAACAATGAAGTGTTCCAGTGTTCCATTGTCTCCTTTGCTAAAGACATTTGTTTCAAATCCTTTTCCAGGGCGCCGTCTGCCTCCTCCTGATCCTATTGAAGTGGACGGGCAAGAACATTACACAGTTGAAAAGGTCCTGGATTCCAGAATATTCAGAAACAAGTTGCAGTACTTTATAAAGTGACAAGCGTACCGCCCTGAAGATAACTCCTGGGAACCTGTAGAAAATCTCCTCGACTGCTTAAAGAGTTTCACTAAAAATACTCACATAAACCAAGCCAAGCATCGTCCGGAGGCCCCTGTTGAAAGGGGGGAGTAATGTTAGGATTCCAGTTGTCCTCCTACAGTTTGACCACTAGTGGCTGCTATTGTTCACCTTAATAATTGTGCTGCAATCCCACTCCTTACCACTGGAGGCTGCTGTTGTGTTCTGCAATTGTCCTTTACTAAGATGGCAGATTCTGAACTTATGGGATCCATCTTGTTTCCTGTTTGGATCTACTTAAAGCCGCATGGATCTCTCACTCATTGCTTGAGTATTGTGTCTAGCTATTAGCCTAGTTTCCAGTCTCCAAGCTCCTGAACATTCTTACCTAGATTGTTCTCATCTATCTACGGACTGTTTTCCTACAACTCCTTTTGCTAACTCCAAGAACTTCTACTACCGCTTGCTGTTCCTGTTCGTGCTCCTTCGGCCACTGGTTTCCAGCAGTACTACGCCAGTATCGCAACAGTGTGCTACAATGTATCATTGAGAAACACTGCAGAGATCCCCACCGCTGAGAGTATGTTATAATGTATCAGTCTGGCTGTAGCCTTTTCCTCACAAAGCATTCCCCAGACTGCTCACATTGTAACAAACCCTCCTCTGTGAGCAGTGTTAGGTCAGAAGAGGTTTTCAGGCTTTGGACGGCTGCGACCAGTCACTGACAGCAGTAGGGACTATGATACCAGCAAGGACTGGACTCGTACAGTCTGAAGCACACAGACCGGCATTAATAGGGTATTACAGGCCAGGACGGGGGTCCTCGGAGTGAGTCGACACCCCCAGAGGTCAGGATCTTCTAGGACGTCAGTGAATGACGGGCGGACGTCACACATCACCAGGTACAGGGGCCCAGGGGAGCGCGGTACCTACAATGCCAGGATGTTTCCGGCAGGCGTCCAGCAGGGCCGGGGACTCTCCGTTCCTTGCGTTGTCATCTCTGATCTCATCACTCGTGAAGAACTCGTTTAACTTCTGGACGCTGCGGGGAGAGAAGACGGGTCACAGATCCGACCGTCGGGCGAGAAGCAGTGTACGACTTGTATAACGCACCTGACGAGCGCCTTCACGGCAAATCTGACCACGGTGGAGAGCATGAAGAGCGGAGTCACCAGGATGTGGAAGAGCGACAGGGACGCGAAGGCGTTGGCCGGAGTCAGCGCCTCGTTCTCCACGTACTCGTGCGTCACAAACGTCTGAGAAGCAGAGAAGAAACCGTCAAGAGTCCAGAGCGGGCGGGTCACCGAGAGAGGGGCAACAGCAAGACCAAGCGGGAAAGGAGCCCCCGACATGTGCACATATATATACACTGGATCTTACCGCCAGCACCGCCGCTATGGGGATGGCTGCATTCATGAAGACTGCAAGACACAAGATTACAGAGGATTAGCTGCAAAGAACTACAAGTCCCACATCTCCAACCCAAGCAAGAGAGAACTACAGGTCCCACATCTCCAAACCATCTCCGACCCAAGCAGGAGAGAACTACAGGTCCCTCATCTCCAAACCATCTCCGACCCAAGCAGGAGAGAACTACATGTCCCACATCTCCAAACCATCTCCGACCCAAGCAGGAGAGAACTACAGGTCCCACATCTCCAAACCATCTCCGACCCAAGCAGGAGAGAACTACATGTCCCACATCTCCAAACCATCTCCAACCCAAGCAGGAGAGAACTACAAGTCCCACATCTCCAAACCATCTCCGACCCAAGCAAGAGAGAACTACAGGTCCCACATCTCCAAACCATCTCTAACCCAAGCAGGAGAGAACTACAAGTCCCACATCTCCAAACCATCTCCAACCCAAGCAGGAGAGAACTACAAGTCCCACATCTCCAAACCATCTCCAACCCAAGCAGGAGAGAACTACAGGTCCCACATCTCCAAACCATTTCCAACCCAAGCAGGAGAGAACTACAAGTCCCACATCTCCAAACCATCTCCAACCCAAGCAGGAGAGAACTACAAGTCCCACATCTCCAAACCATCTCCAACCCAAGCAGGAGAGAACTACAGGTCCCACATCTCCAAACCATCTCCGACCCAAGCAGGAGAGAACTACATGTCCCACATCTCCAACCCAAGCAAGAGAGAACTACAGGTCCCACATCTCCAAACCATCTCTGACCCAAGCAGGAGAGAACTACAGGTCCCACATCTCCAAACCATCTCCAACCCAAGCAGGAGAGAACTACAGGTCCCACATCTCCAAACCATCTCTGACCCAAGCAGGAGAGAACTACAGGTCCCACATCTCCAAACCATCTCCAACCCAAGCAGGAGAGAACTACAGGTCCCACATCTCCAAACCATCTCCAACCCAAGCAGGAGAGAACTACAAGTCCCACATCTCCAAACCATCTCCAACCCCAGCAGGAGAGAACTACATGTCCCACATCTCCAAACCATCTCCAACCCGAGCAGGAGAGAACTACAAATCCCACATCTCCAAACAATCTCCAACACCAGCAGGAGAGAACTACAGGTCCCACATCTCCAAACCATCTCCGACCCAAGCAGGAGAGAACTACAGGTCCCACATCTCCAAACCATCTCCAACCCGAGCAGGAGAGAACTACAAGTCCCACATCTCCAAACCATCTCCGACCCAAGCAGGAGAGAACTACAAGTCCCACATCTCCAAACCATCTCCAACCCCAGCAGGAGAGAACTACAGGTCCCTCATCTCCAAACCATCTCCGACCCAAGCAGGAGAGAACTACATGTCCCATATCTCCAAACCATCTCCAACCCGAGCAGGAGAGAACTACATGTCCCACATCTCCAAACCATCTCCAACCCAAGCAGGAGAGAACTACAGGTCCCACATCTCCAAACCATCTCCGACCCAAGCAGGAGAGAACTACAGGTCCCACATCTCCAAACCATCTCCAACCCAAGCAGGAGAGAACTACAAGTCCCACATCTCCAAACCATCTCCAACCCAAGCAGGAGAGAACTACAGGTCCCACATCTCCAAACCATCTCCAACCCAAGCAGGAGAGAACTACAAGTCCCACATCTCCAAACCATCTCCAACCCCAGCAGGAGAGAACTACAAGTCCCACATCTCCAAACCATCTCCAACCCAAGCAGGAGAGAACTACAAGTCCCACATCTCCAAACCATCTCCGACCCAAGCAGGAGAGAACTACAAGTCCCACATCTCCAAACCATCTCCAACCCAAGCAGGAGAGAACTACAAGTCCCACATCTCCAAACCATCTCCGACCCAAGCAGGAGAGAACTACAGGTCCCACATCTCCAAACCATCTCCAACCCCAGCAGAAGAGAACTACAAGTCCCACATCTCCAAACCATCTCCGACCCAAGCAGGAGAGAACTACAGGTCCCACATCTCCAACCCAAGCAGGAGAGAACTACATGTCCCACATCTCCAAACCATCTCCAACCCAAGCAGGAGAGAACTACAAGTCCCAAATCTCCAAACCATCTCCGACCCAAGCAGGAGAGAACTACAGGTCCCACATCTCCAAACCATCTCCAACCCAAGCAGGAGAGAACTACAGGTCCCACATCTCCAAACCATCTCCAACCCAAGCAGCAGAGAACTACAAGTCCCACATCTCCAAACCATCTCCGACCCAAGCAGGAGAGAACTACAGGTCCCACATCTCCAAACCATCCCCGACCCAAGCAGGAGAGAACTACAGGTCCCACATCTCCAAACCATCTCCAACCCAAGCAGGAGAGAACTACAGGTCCCACATCTCCAAGCCATCTCCAACCCCAGCAGAAGAGAACTACAAGTCCCACATCTCCAAACCATCTCCGACCCAAGCAGGAGAGAACTACAGGTCCCACATCTCCAAACCATCTCCAACCCAAGCAGGAGAGAACTACATGTCCCACATCTCCAAACCATCTCCAACCCAAGCAGGAGAGAACTACAAGTCCCAAATCTCCAAACCATCTCCGACCCAAGCAGGAGAGAACTACAGGTCCCACATCTCCAAACCATCTCCAACCCAAGCAGGAGAGAACTACAGGTCCCACATCTCCAAACCATCTAAAACCCAAGCAGCAGAGAACTACAAGTCCCACATCTCCAAACCATCTCCGACCCAAGCAGGAGAGAACTACAGGTCCCACATCTCCAAACCATCCCCGACCCAAGCAGGAGAGAACTACAGGTCCCACATCTCCAAACCATCTCCGACCCAAGCAGGAGAGAACTACAGGTCCCACATCTCCAAACCATCTCCGACCCAAGCAGGAGAGAACTACATGTCCCACATCTCCAAACCATCTCCAACCCAAGCAGGAGAGAACTACAGGTCCCACATCTCCAAACCATCTCCAACCCAAGCAGGAGAGAACTACAAGTCCCACATCTCCAAACCATCTCCAACCCAAGCAGGAGAGAACTACAGGTCCCACATCTCCAAACCATCTCCGACCCAAGCAGGAGAGAACTACAAGTCCCACATCTCCAAACCATCTCCAACCCAAGCAGGAGAGAACTACAAGTCCCACATCTCCAAACCATCTCCAACCCAAGCAGGAGAGAACTACAAGTCCCACATCTCCAAACCATCTCCAACCCAAGCAGGAGAGAACTACAGGTCCCACATCTCCAAACCATCTCCAACCCAAGCAGGAGAGAACTACAAGTCCCACATCTCCAAACCATCTCCAACCCAAGCAGGAGAGAACTACAAGTCCCACATCTCCAAACCATCTCCAACCCAAGCAGGAGAGAACTACAGGTCCCACATCTCCAAACCATCTCCGACCCAAGCAGGAGAGAACTACAAGTCCCACATCTCCAAACCATCTCCAACCCAAGCAGGAGAGAACTACAAGTCCCACATCTCCAAACCATCTCCAACCCAAGCAGGAGAGAACTACAAGTCCCACATCTCCAAACCATCTCCGACCCAAGCAGGAGAGAACTACAAGTCCCACATCTCCAAACCATCTCCAACCCAAGCAGGAGAGAACTACAGGTCCCACATCTCCAAACCATCTCCAACCCAAGCAGGAGAGAACTACAAGTCCCACATCTCCAAACCATCTCCAACCCAAGCAGGAGAGAACTACAAGTCCCACATCTCCAAACCATCTCCGACCCAAGCAGGAGAGAACTACAAGTCCCATATCTCCAAACCATCTCTAACCCAAGCAGGAGAGAACTACAAGTCCCACATCTCCAAACCATCTCCGACCCAAGCAGGAGAGAACTACAAGTCCCATATCTCCAAACCATCTCTAACCCCAGCAGGAGAGAACTACAGGTCCCACATCTCCAAACCATCTCCGACCTGAGTGCAAGTAATAAGAACCAGCAACAAATTGTATCTTTCTGGTTGATACAATGGACTCAAGTGCTACATATAATCCGGTCCTGTGTACAGTCCTGGCCCAGAGTGCTGTCACCCTTGAAAATGAAGTATTTCTCCAGACAATGATCACAATCTTTGGTTATACACAGGTATAAAGTATAAGGCAAATTGGAGATAATTTCACACAAAACCCTAAAAATGTTCCGGACACAATTGTTTCCCCTCCTTACTATTTGGTTGCGCCCTCTGGAATAAATACCTGTCGCTTCCTATAACCATCAGCTTCTTCCTCCTCAGTCGGGATCTTGGACTCTTCTTACGATCTGCTCCAGGTCTCATATGTGAAGACGTCTTCTCCCAACAGCAATTGTAAGATCTCTCCACAGGGGATCAATGGGATTTAGATCCGGCCACTTCAGGACTCTCCAGCGCTTTGCTTCCATCCATTTCTGGGGGCTTCTTGAAGTATGTATGGTCCTGCTGGACGACCCATGACCTAGGACGCACACCCAGCTTTTTTGACACTAGGCACTACATTGTAACCCAAAATCCTTTGGAAATCTTCAGATTTCATGAACCCCAAAACATGTGACCTTCCACCATACCTGACTGTAGGTGCTGTGTTCTTTTCTTTGTAGACCTCATTCCATTTTCGGTAAATAGTAGATTGATGTGCTTTACCACAAAGCTTTATCTTGGTCTCATCTGTCCACAAGACGCTTTCCCAGAAGGATTTTGGTTTACTCACGTACATTTTGGCAAACTGCAGTCCAGCTTTTTTCTGTCCCTGTGTCAGCAGTTGGGTCCTCGTGGGTCTCCTGACATTACATTCACATGTGGGCGGATAGTTTGCGCTGACACTACTAACCCTAAACTGGCAGGACAGATTGAATTTCTCTGGAACTTGATTGGAGCTGCTTATCCACCATCCGGACTATCCTGCGGTACAACCTTTCATCATTGTTATCTGCCGTCCAAGTCCAAGGAGATTATCTACAGAGCCATGGGTTGAAAACCTCTTGATTATGTTGCGCACCGTGGACAAAGGAACATCAAGATCTCTGGAGATGGACTTGTAGTGTTGAGATTGTTGATACAATTTTGGTTCTCAGGTCCTCAGACAGTTCTCTTCTCCTCTTTCTGTTCTCCATGCTTAGTGTGGCACACACAGACACACAATGCAAAGATTGAGGCAATTTTTATCTGGTTTCAGGTGTGATTCTCATATTCCCCACACCTGTTACTTGCCACAGGTGAGTGTGAACGAGCATCACATACTGGAAACAAAGATTTTTACCCACAATTGTGAAATTATCTCCAATTTGCCTTTTTTTCTGTTTTTTTGTGTTGTTCCAATACACACAAAGGAAATAAACCTGTGTATAACAAAACATGTGGAATTGTGATAATTGTCTGGGGAAATACTTCATTTTGTGGAACAATTTAAAGGTGACAGCACTTTCAGCTATGACTTTAATCCGGTGCTATAGTATATAATGCGGTGCTATATAATCCAGTGCTATAATATATAATCTGGTGCTATTTAATCTGGCGCTACTTAATCTGGTGCTATAGTATATAATCTGGTGCTATATTATATAATCTGGTGCTAAATAATCCGGTGCTATATAATCTCGCACTATATAATCCGGTGCTATATAATCCAATGCTATATAATCCGGTGTTATATAATATAATATTGCGCTATATAATCCCGTGCTATATAATCTGGTGCTATAGTATATAATCCGGTGCTATAGAATCTGGTGCTATAGTATATAATCCGGTGCTATATAATCTGGTGCTATAGTATATAATCCAGTGCTATAGAATCTGGTTCTATAGTATATTATCCGGTGCTATAGTATATAATCCGGTGCTATGTAATCCGGTGCTATAGTATATAATCCGGTGCTATAGTATATAATCCAGTGCTATATAATCCGATGCTATAGTATATAATCCGGTGCTATATAATCTGGTGCTATAGTATATAATCCAGTGCTATAGAATCTGGTTCTATAGTATATAATCCGGTGCTATAGTATATAATCCGGTGCTATGTAATCCGGAGCTATAGTATATAATCCGGTGCTATAGTATATAATCCAGTGCTATATAATCCGATGCTATAGTATATAATCCGGTGCTATATAATCCGGTGCTATAGTATATAATCCGGTGCTATATAATCCGATGCTATAGTATATAATCTGGTGCTATATAATCCAATGCTATAGTATATAATCCGGTGCTATATAATCTGGTGCTATAGTATATAATCCGGTGCTATATAATCCGGTGCTATAGTATGTAATCCGGTGCTATATAATCCGATGCTATAGTATATAATCCGGTGCTATATAATCCGGTGCTATAGTATATAATCCGGTGCTATATAATCCGGTGCTATAGTATATAATCCGGTGCTATATAATCCGGTGCTATAGTATATAATCCGGTGCTGTATAATCCGATGCTATAGTATATAATCCGCTGCTATATAATCCGGTGCTATAGTATATAATCCGGTGCTATATAATCTGGTGCTATAGTATATAATCTGGTGCCATAGTATATAATCTGATTCTATAGTATATAATCCGGTGCTATATAATCTGATGCTATAGTATATAATCCGGTGCTATATAATCTGATGCTATAGTATATAATCCGGTGCTATAGTATATAATCTGCTGCTATATAATCCGGTGCTATATAATCTGATGCTATAGTATATAATCCGGTGCTGTATAATCCGATGCTATAGTATATAATCCGCTGCTATATAATCCGGTGCTATATAATCTGATGCTATAGTATATAATCCGGTGCTATAGTATATAATCTGCTGCTATATAATCCGGTGCTATATAATCTGATCCTATAGTATATAATCTGGTGCTATATAATCTGATCCTATAGTATATAATCCGGTGCTGTATAATCCGGTGCTATAGTATATAATCCGGTGCTGCATAATCCCTCATCTGCAGTGTTACATGATCCCGCTCTATTGTCTGCAGTGCAGTATGAGACTGGATCCCCTCATTCCAGGAGATCAGCATACAGAATGGACAGTGATGGGTTAATATTGGCCTCCCGGACCCCCGGCCGCAGTGTCCTCTGTACACGGACATAATGGGGCACTCTCCTGCTCTCGCCCGCCGGCGGCACCGTCGCCCCGTACGTCCCATCTTCTCTAATGACCCAGTTTCTGAGATCTGAGGATTTGACAGTCATCAGCAAAGTGCAAAATCCTGGAAGCAAAGCCCCCTCCCCCGAGGCCTGAACTCCCATCATCCACTCTCACTCCACATACTACTCACCCATCATCTCCACATGACAATGCTTCCATTACAAGACCTCAAATCCCCGACATAACCCGGATATTACAGGACCGGGACCCCCGAATCCCCGACATAACCCGGATATTACAGGACCGGGACCCCCGAATCCCTGACATAACCCGGATATTACAGGACCGGGACCCCCGAATCCCCGACATAACCCGGATATTACAGGACCGGGACCCCCGAATCCCCGACATAACCCGGATATTACAGGACCGGAACCCCCCGAATCCTCGACATAACCTGGATATTACAGGACCGGGACCCCCGAATCCCTGACATAACCCGGATATTACAGGACCGGAACCCCCCGAATCCTCGACATAACCCGGATATTACAGGACCGGGACCCCCGAATCCCTGATATAACCCGGATATTACAGGACCGGGACCCCCAAATCCCCGACATAACCCGGATATTACAGGACCGGGACCCCCGAATCCCCAACATAACCCGGATATTACAGGACCGGGACCCCCGAATCCCCAACATAACCCGGATATTACAGGACCGGGACCCCCGAATCCTTGACATAACCTGGATATTACAGGACCGGGACCCCCGAATCCCTGACATAACCCGGATATTACAGGACCGGGACCCCCGAATCCCTGATATAACCCGGATATTACAGGACCGGGACCCCCAAATCCCCGACATAACCCGGATATTACAGGACCGGGACCCCCGAATCCCTGATATAACCCGGATATTACAGGACCGGGACCCCCGAATCCCCGACATAACCCAGATATTACAGGACCGGAACCCCCCGAATCCCTGACATAACCCGGATATTACAGGACCGGGACCCCCGAATCCCCGACATAACCCGGATATTACAGGAGCGGGACCCCCGAATCCCCGATATAACCCGGATATTACAGGAGTGAGACCCCCGAATCCCCGACATAACCCGGATATTACAGGACCGGAACCCCCCGAATCCCTGACATAACCCGGATATTACAGGACCGGGACCCCCGAATCCCCGACATAACCCGGATATTACAGAAGCGGGACCCCCGAATCCCCGACATAACCCGGATATTACAGGAGTGGGACCCCCGAATCCCCGACATAACCCGGATATTACAGGACCGGAACCCCCCGAATCCTCGACATAACCTGGATATTACAGGACCGGGACCCCCGAATCCCTGACATAACCCGGATATTACAGGACCGGGACCCCCAAATCCCCGACATAACCCGGATATTACAGGACCGGGACCCCCGAATCCCCAACATAACCCGGATATTACAGGACCGGGACCCCCGAATCCCCGACATAACCCGGATATTACAGGACCGGGACCCCCGAATCCCCGACATAACCTGGATATTACAGGACCGGGACCCCCGAATCCCCGACATAACCCGGATATTACAGGACCGGGACCCCCGAATCCTTGACATAACCTGGATATTACAGGACCGGGACCCCCGAATCCCTGACATAACCCGGATATTACAGGACCGGGACCCCCGAATCCCTGATATAACCCGGATATTATAGGACCGGGACCCCCAAATCCCCGACATAACCCGGATATTACAGGACCGGGACCCCCGAATCCCTGATATAACCCGGATATTACAGGACCGGGACCCCCGAATCCCCGACATAACCCAGATATTACAGGACCGGAACCCCCCGAATCCCTGACATAACCCGGATATTACAGGACCGGGACCCCCGAATCCCCGACATAACCCGGATATTACAGGAGCGGGACCCCCGAATCCCCGACATAACCCGGATATTACAGGAGTGGGACCCCCGAATCCCCGACATAACCTGGATTTTACAGGACCGGGACCTCCGAATCCCCGACACAACCTGGATATTACAGGACCGGGACCCCCGAATCCCCAACATAACCCGGATATTACAGGACCGGGACCCCCGAATCCCTGACATAACCCGGATATTACAGGACCGGGACCCCCGAATCCCTGACATAACCCGGATATTACAGGACCGGGACCCCCGAATCCCTGACATAACCCGGATATTACAGGACCGGGACTCCCGAATCCCCCGGACATTACGGGCCGGTGGCCCCTCGGGGGCACGCACTGGAGAGCGAGGTGTGCAGGGCGAAGTTCTTCAGGCTGGTCAGCTCCTTGCCCCGCGTCTCCTCCACGCTGGCGCAGAAGATGTCCTCCCAGGCGTACAGCTTCAGCAGCTTGATGCCCCTCAGGATCTCGTTCGTCTTCTTTAACCTCTCGGTGGAATAATCCTGAAAACGAGAAGCAGTCAGCAGGGGCCACACTCACCAGAAGGGGCCTCACTCCCCAGCCGGGGCCCCACTCTCCAGCTGGTGCCCCACTCACCAGCCAGGGCCCCACTCTCCAGCCGGGGCCCCACTCTCCAGCCGAGGCCACATTCACCAGCCAGGGCCCCACTCTCCAGCCGGGGCCCCACTCACCAGCCAGGGCCCCACTCTCCAGCCGAGGCCACATTCACCAGCCAGGGCCCCACTCTCCAGCCGGGCCACACTCATCAGCCAGGGCCCCCGGGGCCACACTCACCAGCTGGGGCCCCCGGGGCCACACTCACCAGTGTGTTCTTCTGCACCTCCGCCAGATTCGTAGCAATGAAGTATTGCACCGGAGCGAGCAGCAAGATGACCGCCGCGCCCACCAGAGCGCTGACCCCCAGGAGCTTGTACAGGAGGATGACCCCCATAATGATCTGCAGGAGAAAGACCACCCATCACTGCTGACAACCGCCGGGCTCCATGTGTGAGGCTGTGGCCCCCCGGCGTGGCGGCCGCTCCCTTGTGCTGTACCTGCACGGGCATCGCCCACAGATTGGGGCACAGGAACAGGAACCACATCAGCTGGTTGGTCTCGATGGCCACCAGGTTATTGATCTGCCCCAGCGTCATCTCCCCCATGGACATGTTAGAGGTGGAGAGCTTCAGGATCTTATTGTAGATCATGGCCTGCAAGAGAGGAGGGCGGCTGACACCAGAGAGCACGAGCGAGAGCAGGGTGATTACACAGTAATGGCTGATAACAGGGAGTAATAGACTGTACCCTAGTGATGAGCGAGCATGAATTCTTAACCCCTTACCTCGCCGAAAAGGTTAACAGTTCATGCTCGCTCATCACTACTGTACACCCCATTAGCAGACATATAGGACACCCTGTATCTGTATTTTGGGTACACGCACCAGCAGCGCCCCCCGCAGGTTGATCCCGGTCTCGATGGCCACGTAGTATGACGCCTGCAGGAAGGTTCTCTGGAGAATCAGCGCCAGGAACAGCAGAACGGCGAGGACGTAGTTATTCTCCAGAAACTCCTTGGAGGAGAGGAAGCAGACGCTGATGAAGGGGCTGCTGGGAAGATCCTGGGGAGAGAGGAGGGGGTCACATACTTATCAGTGAGAGCAGTGAGACACAGGACAGTGACATCCATTCTTCCCATAGTGTCACCAGCAGGAGGGATTCTCTGCAGTTCCAGCACTCACACTGCACACGTCGCCGTCCCCGGCTTTACCTGCTCAGCTTTGGTTCCATTGTTGCCTCCCAGATGCTGAACGATCCCCGAGATGCAAAGCGGCCCCACAAAGCCCAGGAGGTCTGCCAGGTAGCGGAAGGTACTGCTCAGCAGGATGGGGCGGCCGAATGCCTTGTAGATGGCGACCCAGATGGAGGGAGTCCGGTGCGGCTGCTCCAGCGCCTTCTGTGCAGAGCGGGAGGAAAGGGTCACTACTACTCTCATCAGGTGATCTCACTGGGATGGAGCGCTGTTCAGACACCATGAAATTATATATACAGGCATTATTATATATATATCCTGGGTGCAGCGTCCCCTTTGCTCGTCCTCCTGGGTGCAGCGCCCCCTTTGCTTGTCCTCCTGGGTGCAGCGCCCCCCTTTGCTCTCCCTCCTGGGTGCAGCGCCCCCTTTGTTCTCCCTCCTGGGTGCAGGCCCCCTTTGCTTTCCCTCCTGGGTGCAGCGCCTCCCTTTGATCTCCCTCCTGGGTGCAGCGCCCCCTTGGCTCGTCCTCTTGGGTGCAGCGCCCCCTTTGCTCGCCCTCCTGGGTGCAGCGCCCCCTTTGCTCGCCCTCCTGCGTGCAGCGCCCACTTTGCTCGTCCTCCTGGGTGCAGCGCCCCCTTTGCTCGTCCTCCTGGGTGCAGCGCCCCCTTTGTTCTCCCTCCTGGGTGCAGCGCCCCACTTTGCTCTCCCTCCTGGGTGCTGCGCCCCCCTTTGCTCTCCCTCCTGGGTGCAGCGCCCCCCTTTGCTCTCCCTCCTGGATGCAGCGCCCCCCTTTGCTCTCCCTCCTGGGTGCAGCACCCCCCTTTGCTCTCCCTCCTGGGTGCAGCACCCCCCTTTGCTCTCCCTCCTGGGTGCAGCGCCCCCCTTTGCTCGCCCTCCTGGGTGCAGCGCCCCCTTTGCTCGCCCTCCTGCGTGCAGCGCCCACTTTGCTCGTCCTCCTGGGTGCAGCGCCCCCTTTGCTCGTCCTCCTGGGTGCAGCGCCCCCTTTGTTCTCCCTCCTGGGTGCAGCGCCCCACTTTGCTCTCCCTCCTGGGTGCTGCGCCCCCCTTTGCTCTCCCTCCTGGGTGCAGCGCCCCCCTTTGCTCTCCCTCCTGGATGCAGCGCCCCCCTTTGCTCTCCCTCCTGGGTGCAGCACCCCCCTTTGCTCTCCCTCCTGGGTGCAGCGCCCCCCTTTGCTCTCCCTCCTGGGTCCAGCGCCCCCTATGCTTGCCCTCCTGGGTGCAGCGCCCCCTTTGCTTGCCCTCCTGGGTGCAGCGCCCCCTTTGCTCGCGCTCCTGGGTGCAGCGCCCCCTTTGCTCGTCCTCCTGGGTGCAATGCCCCCTTTACTCGCCCTCCTGGGTGCAGCGCCCCCTTTGCTCGCCCTCCTGGGTGCAAAGCCTCCTTTGCTCATCCTCCTGGGTGCAATGCCCCCTTTGCTCGCCCTCCTGGGTGCAGCGCCCCCTTTGCTCGCCCTCCTAGATGCAGCGCCCCCTTTGCTCGCCCTCCTGGGTGCAGCGCCCCCTTTGCTCGTCCTCCTAGGTGCAGAGCCCCCTTTGCTCTCCCTCCTGGGTGCAGCGCCCCCTTTGCTCGCCCTCCTGGGTGCAGCGCCCCCCTTTGCTCTCCCTCCTGGATGCAGCGCCCCCCTTTGCTCTCCCTCCTGGGTGCAGCACCCCCCTTTGCTCTCCCTCCTGGGTGCAGCGCCCCCCTTTGCTCTCCCTCCTGGGTGCAGCGCCCCCCTTTGCTCTCCCTCCTGGGTGCAGCGCCCCCCTTTGCTCTCCCTCCTGGGTCCAGCGCCCCCTATGCTTGCCCTCCTGGGTGCAGCGCCCCCTTTGCTTGCCCTCCTGGGTGCAGCGCCCCCTTTGCTCGCGCTCCTGGGGGCAGCGCCCCCTTTACTCGTCCTCCTGGGTGCAATGCCCCCTTTGCTCGCCCTCCTGGGTGCAGCGCCCCCTTTGCTCGCCCTCCTGGGTGCAAAGCCTCCTTTGCTCGTCCTCCTGGGTGCAATGCCCCTTTGCTCGCCCTCCTGGGTGCAGCGCCCCCTTTGCTCGTCCTCCTGGGTGCAGAGCCCCCTTTGCTCTCCCTCCTGGGTGCAGCGCCCCCTTTGCTCACCCTCCTGGGTGCAGCGCCCCCTTTGCTCGCCCTCCTGGGTGCAGCGCCCCCTTTGCTCTCCCTCCTGGGTGCAGCGCCCCCTTTGCTCGCCCTCCTGGGTGCAGCGACCCCTTTGCTCGCCCTCCTGGGTGTAGCGACCCCTTTGCTCGCCCTCCTGGGTGCAGCGCCCCCCTTTGCTCTCCCTCCTGCATGCAGCGCCCCCTTTGCTCGCCCTCCTGGGTGCAGCGCCCCCTTTGCTCGTCCTCCTGGGTGCAGCGCCCCCTTTGCTCGCCCTCCTGGGTGCAGCGCCCCCTTTGCACGCCCTCCTGGGTGCAGCGCCCCCTTTGCTCGCCCTCCTGGGTGCAGCGCCCCCTTTGCTCTCCCTCCTGGGTGCAGGCCCCCTTTGCTCGTCCTCCTGGGTGCAGCGCCCCCTTTGCTCTCACTCCTGGGTGCAGCGCCCCCTTTGCTCTCCCTCCTGGGTGCAGCGCCCCCTTTGCTCGTCCTCCAGGGTGCAGCGCCCCCTTTGCTCGCCCTCCTGGGTGCAGCTCCCCCTTTGCTCTCCCTCCTGGGTGTAGCGCCCCCTTTGCATGCCCTCCTGGGTGCAGCGCCCCCTTTGCTCGCCCTCCTGGGTGCAGCGCCCCCTTTGCTCGCCCTCCTGGGTGCAGCGCCCCCTTTGCTCGCCCTCCTGGGTGCAGCGCCCCCTTTGCTCGCCCTCCTGGGTGCAGCGCCCCCTTTGCTCGCCCTCCTGGGTGCAGCGCCCCCTTTGCTCGCCCTCCTGGATGTGAGCCGCAGACTCTGCCCCAATCTGATTGGCTGTGGCCCAGACACTTGTGTAAACGGCGGCTGAGCGCAACGTCGCACCCCAGGATGGAAAAATGCAGCGAGCGCCAAATATCAGAGCGCGGCGACAAAGAGATTAACCCCCGACACACCGGGCAGAAATCACCGACCCAGGGGCCTCATTGACCCCCGGGACCCCACAGATTTATAAGAGGGTGGCAGATGATAAATGTCGTTGTGCGGGAGGAGCTGCATACAATACCTCTGCTGCAGTCAGTGAGTGCAGACATTCATTATCTCATCCTGAGGGCAGTGGACACTGGATACAATTGTAACAAGTCTCAGCTGTGAGAAGAATATGGGCAGCTCCTCATCATCACTGACAGCAAGCAGAGATCTCACCGCGCTGCAAACAGGGGAGGCTGCAGTAGGGAGCACTGCTCTGCAACCTCGCCCCAGCTCTGCAGCCTCCCCCCCGGCTCTGCAACCTCGCCCCAGTTCTCCAGCCTCTCCTCACACTCTGCAACCTCCCACTCTGCAGCCTCTCCTCCCGCTCTGCAGCCTCCCCTCACGCTCTGCAACCTCGCCCCCGCTCTGCGGCCTCTCCTCCCACTCTGCAGCCTCTCCTCCCGCTCTGCAGCCTCCCCTCACGCTCTGCAACCTCACCCCCGCTCTGCAGCCTCTCCTCACGCTCTGCAGCCCCCCCCCCCGGCTCTGCAACCTCGCCCCAGCTCTGCAGCCTCTCCTCACACTCTGCAACCTCCCACTCTGCAGCCTCTCCTCCCGCTCTGCAGCCTCCCCTCACGCTCTGCAACCTCGCCCCCACTCTGCTGCCTCTCCTCCCGCTCTGCAGCCTCCCCTCACGCTCTGCAACCTCACCCCCGCTCTGCAGCCTCTCCTCACACTCTGCAGCCTCCCCCCTGGCTCTGCAACCTCGCCCCCACTCTGCTGCCTCGCCTCCCGCTCTGTAGCCTCCTCTCACGCTCTGCAACCTCGCCCCCGCTCTGCAGCCTCTCCTCACGCTCTGCAGCCCCCCCCAGCTCTGCAACCTCGCCCCCGCTCTGCAGCCTCCCCTCACGCTCTGCAACCTCGCCCCCACTCTTCTGCCTCTCCTCCCACTCTGCAGCCTCCCCTCACGCTCTGCAACCTCGCCCCCACTCTTCTGCCTCTCCTCCCACTCTGCAGCCTCTCCTCCCGCTCTGCAGCCTCTCCTCACACTCTGCAACCTCACCCCAGCTCTGCAGCCTCTCCTCCCGCTCTGCAGCCTCTCCTCACACTCTGCAACCTCACCCCAGCTCTGCAGCCTCTCCCCCGGCTCTGCAACCTCGCCCCAGCTCTGCAGCCTCTCCTCACACTCTGCAACCTCCCACTCTGCAGCCTCTCCTCCCGCTCTGCAGCCTCCCCTCACGCTCTGCAACCTCGCCCCCACTCTCCTGCCTCTCCTCCCGCTCTGCAGCCTCCCCTCACGCTCTGCAACCTCGCCCCCGCTCTGTAGCCTCTCCTCACACTCTGCAGCCTCCCCCTGGCTCTGCAACCTCGCCCCCACTCTGCTGCCTCTCCTCCCGCTCTGCAGCCTCCCCTCACGCTCTGCAACCTCGCCCCCGCTCTGCAGCCTCTCCTCACGCTCTGCAGCCCCCCCCCCGGCTCTGCAACCTCGCCCCAGCTCTGCAGCCTCTCCTCACACTCTGCAGCCTCCCACTCTGCAGCATCTCCTCCCGCTCTGCAGCCTCCCCTCACGCTCTGCAACCTCGCCCCCACTCTTCTGCCTCTCCTCCCACTCTGCAGCCTCCCCTCACGCTCTGCAACCTCGCCCCCACTCTTCTGCCTCTCCTCCCACTCTGCAGCCTCTCCTCACACTCTGCAACCTCGCCCCAGCTCTGCAGTCTCTCCTCCCGCTCTGCAGCCTCCGCTCCCGCTCTGCAGCCTCCCCTCTTGCTCTGCAACCTCGCCCCCACTCTGCTGCCTCTCCTCCCGCTCTGCAGCCTCCCCTCACGCTCTGCAGCCTCCCCTCACGCTCTGCAGTCTCCCCCCCACTCTGCTGCCTCTCCTCCCGCTCTGCAGCCTCCCCTCATGCTCTGCAGCCTCCCCTCACGCTCTGCAGCCTCCCCTCCTACTCTGCAACCTCGCCCCCACTCTGCTGCCTCTCCTCCCGCTCTGCAGCCTCCCCTCACGCTCTGCAACCCCGCCCCCGCTCTGCAGCCTCTCCTCACGCTCTGCAGCCCCCCCCCAGCTCTGCAACCTCGCTCCAGCTCTGCAGCCTCTCCTCACACTCTGCAACCTCCCACTCTGCAGCCTCTCCTCCCGCTCTGCAGCCTCCCCTCACGCTTTGCAAACTCGCCCCCACTCTGCTGCCTCTCCTCCCGCTCTGCAGCCTCCCCTCACGCTCTGCAACCTCGCCCCCGCTCTGCAGCCTCTCCTCACACTCTGCAGCCTCCCCCCTGGCTCTGCAACCTCGCCCCCACTCTGCTGCCTCTCCTCCCACTCTGCAGCCTCCCCTCACGCTCTGCAACCTCGCCCCAGCTCTGCAGCCTCTCCTCACGCTCTGCAGCCTCCCACTCTGCAGCCTCCCCTCACGCTCTGCAACCTCGCCCCCACTCTTCTGCCTCTCCTCCCACTCTGCAGCCTCTCCTCACACTCTGCAACCTCGCCCCAGCTCTGCAGCCTCTCCTCCCGCTCTGCAGCCTCCGCTCCCGCTCTGCAGCCTCCCCTCCCGCTCTGCAACCTCGCCCCCACTCTGCTGCCTCTCCTCCCGCTCTGCAGCCTCCCCTCCCACTCTGCAGCCTCCCCTCACGCTCTGCAGCCTCCCCTCACGCTCTGCAGCCTCCCCTCCTACTCTGCAACCTCGCCCCCACTCTGCTGCCTCTCCTCCCGCTCTGCAGCCTCCCCTCACGCTCTGCAGCCTCCCCTCCTACTCTGCAACCTTGCCCCCGCTCTGCGGCCTCTCCTCCCACTCTGCAGCCTCCCCTCCTGCTCTGCAACCTCGCCCCCGCTATACGGCCTCCCGCTCTGCAGCCTCGCCCCGCTCTACGGCCTCTCCTCCTGCTCTGCAGCCTCCCCTCCTGCTCTGCTGCCCCTCACCTCCCGCTCTGCAGCCTCCCCTCCTGCTCTGCTGCCCCTCACCTCCCGCTCTGCAGCCTCCCCTCCTGCTCTGCTGCCCCTCACCTCCCGCTCCACAGGCCTCACCTCCCGCTCTGCAGCCTCACCTCCAGCTCCACAGGCCTCACATCCCGCTCTGCAGCCTCACCTTCTGTTCCACAGGCCTCACTTCCTGCTCTGCAGCCTCACCTTCTGCTCTTCTGCCCCCTCACCTCCCGCTCTGGGCCTCACCTCCAGCTCTGCGGCCTCCCCCACACTCTGCATCCTCCCCTCAAGCTCTGCGGCCTCCCTCCCGCTCTGCAGCCTCTTCCTCTGCAGCCTCCCCTCCTGCTCTGCAACCTCGCCCCCGCTATACGGCCTCCCGCTCTGCAGCCTCGCCCCGCTCTACGGCCTCTCCTCCTGCTCTGCAGCCTCCCCTCCTGCTCTGCTGCCCCTCACCTCCCGCTCTGCAGCCTCCCCTCCTGCTCTGCTGCCCCTCACCTCCCGCTCTGCAGCCTCCCCTCCTGCTCTGCTGCCCCTCACCTCCCGCTCCACAGGCCTCACATCCCGCTCTGCAGCCTCACCTTCTGTTCCACAGGCCTCACTTCCTGCTCTGCAGCCTCACCTTCTGCTCTTCTGCCTCCTCACCTCCCACTCTGGGCCTCACCTCCAGCTCTGCGGCCTCCCCCACACTCTGCATCCTCCCCTCAAGCTCTGCGGCCTCCCTCCCGCTCAGCAGCCTCTTCCTCTGCAGCCTCCCCTCCCGCTCTGCAGCCTCCCCTCACGCTCTGCAGCCTCTCTCCCTCTCTGCAGCCTCCCCTCACGCTCTGCAGCCTCTTCCTCTGCAGCCTCCACTCTCGCTCTGCAGCCTCTTCCTCTGCAGTCTCCCCTCCCGCTCAGCAGCCTCCCCTCACACTCAGCGGCCTCCCTCCCGCTCTGCAGCCTCTCCTCCCGCTCTGCAGCCTCTTCCTCTGCAGCCTCCCCACCCGCTCTGCAGCCTATTCCTCCGCAGCCTCCCCTCCCGCTCTGCAGCCTCCCCTCCCTCTCTGCAGCCTCTTCCTCGGCTGCCTCACCTTCTGCTCCTCATACGCCTCCTTGAGGCTGACGTAGTTGGTGAGCGCCCTCATGGCGATGGGCAGCTTGCCAATGGTCTTCAGGTCGATGGGCCGCCGGTGCGCGGCGATGATCAGCGGGTTCATCCACCAGTACGTCGCCTTGGACAGTAAGTTGACAAACGGCTGCAGGAATCGCACGCCCAGATCCTGCAGGTCCTCGGGGGGCTTCACCTTCTGGGGGCTCATGAAGAACACGTATTTCTGGAAGAAAATGGTGGAGACATATTAGGGGAGCGGAGGAGCAGGAGCAGCTCGGTGGAGCAGGAGCAGCACGGTGGAGCAGGAGCAGCGGAGCAGGAGCAGCGCGGTGAAGCAGGAGCAGAGGAGCAGGAGCAGTGGAGCAGGAGCAGCGCGGTGAAGCAGGAACAGTGGAGCAGAAGCAGTGCGGTGGAGCAGGAGCAGCAGAGCAGGAGCAGCACGGTGGAGCAGAAGCAGCGCGTCGGAGCAGGAGCAGCAGAGCAGGAGCGGTGGAGCAGGAGCAGCGCAGTGGAGCAGGAGCAGCGCGGTGGAGCAGGAGCAGCGCGGTGGAGCAGGAGCAGTGGAGCAGGAGGGGCGGAGCAGGAGCAGCGCGGTGGAGCAGGAGCAGCGGAGCAGGAGCAGCACGGTGGAGCAGGAGCAGTGGAGCAGCACGGTGGAGCAGGAGCAGCACGGTGGAGCAGGAGCAGCGCGGTGGAGCAGGAGCAGTGGAGCAGCACGGTGGAGCAGAAGCAGCGCGGTGGAGCAGGAGCGGTGGAGCAGGAGCAGCGCAGTGGAGCAGGAGCAGCGCAGTGGAGCAGGAGCAGCGCGGTGGAGCAGGAGCAGTGGAGCAGGAGCGGCGGAGCAGGAGCAGCGCGGTGGAGCAGGAGCAGCGGAGCAGGAGCAGCACGGTGGAGCAGGAGCAGTGGAGCAGCACGGTGGAGCAGGAGCAGCGGAGCAGGAGCAGCGCGGTGGAGCAGGAGCAGCGGAGCAGGAGCAGCGCGACGGAGGAGCGCGGTGGAGCTGGAGCGGCGGAGCAGCAGCACGGCAGAGTGCAGCGGAGACCTACCCGCACCCGGATGACGTTGATCTCCACCGCCATGAGGAGGCCGTACAGGACCACCATGGCCCCCGTGATGCAGAAGCGCAGCTGGTGGACCCCGATCTCGTTCTCACAATACTTCACCAACTTGATGGTCTTAGAGATGAACGCCAGGACCCAGTAGAGGAAGAGCGCTGCAGGGACACAAGAGACAGCCGCGTGACCGCCCACGAGAAGACCACCGGGGTCAGTGCACTACAGGGGGCAACTGGAGGCCCCAGGAACCTGCCGCTGCAAGTGTCACACAGCAGATCCCAGCACAGCAAATAAACACTGCTCCGCATCTCCCCACTCTGCGCTCTCCTCACACCGCTCTGCGCTCTCCTCACACTGCTCTGCGCTCTCCTCACACTGCTCTGCACTGCGCTCTCCTCACACTGCTCTGCGCTCTCCTCACACTGCTCTGCGCTCTCCTCACACTGCTCTGCGCTCTCCTCACACTGCTCTGCACTGCGCTCTCCTCACACTGCTCTGCACTGCACTCTCCTCACACTGCTCTGCACTGCGCTCTCCTCACACCGCTCTGCGCTGCTCTCCTCGCACCGCTCTGCGCTGCTCTCCTCGCACCGCTCTGTGCTGCGCTCTCATCGCTCTGCCCTCTCCTCGCTCCTCTCTGCCCTCTCCTCGCTCCGCTCTGCCCTCTCCTCGCTCCGCTCTGCGCTCTCCTCGCTCCGCTCTGCCCTGCTCTGCACTGCTCTCCTCGGTCCTCGCTCTGCTCTGCGCTCTCCTCGCTCCGCTCTGTGCTCTCCTCGCTCCGCTCTGCGCTCTCCTCGCTCCGCTCTGCCCTCTCCTCGCTCCGCTCTGCGCTCTCCTCGCACCGCTCTGCGCTGCGCTCTCATCGCTCTGCCCTCTCCTCGCTCCGCTCTGCCCTCTCCTCGCTCCGCTCTGCACTCTCCTCGCTCCGCTCTGCTCTGCACTGCTCTCCTCGCTCTGCTCGGTCCTCGCTCCGCTCCGCTCTGCTCTGCGCTCTCCTCGCTCCACTCTGCGCTCTCCTCGCTCCGCTCTGCGCTCTTCTCGCTCCGCTCTGCGCTCTCCTCGCTCCGCTCTGCTCTGCACTGCTCTCCTCGCTCTGCTCGGTCCTCGCTCCGCTCCGCTCTGCTCTGCGCTCTCCTCGCTCCGCTCTGCGCTCTCCTCGCTCCGCTCTGCGCTCTCCTCGCTCCGCTCTGCGCTCTCCTCGCTCCGCTCTGCGCTCTCCTCGCTCCGCTCTGTGCTCTCCTCGCTCCGCTCTGCGCTCTCCTCGCTCTGCTCTGCGCTCTCCTCGCTCCGCTCTGTGCTCTCCTCGCTCCGCTCTGTGCTCTCCTCGCTCCGCTCTGTGCTCTCCTCGCTCCGCTCTGTGCTCTCCTCGCTCCGCTCTGTGCTCTCCTCGCTCCGCTCTGCCCTCTCCTCGCTCTGCTCGGTCCTCGCTCCGCTCCGCTCTGCTCTGCGCTCTCCTCGCTCCACTCTGCGCTCTCCTCGCTCCGCTCTGCGCTCTTCTCGCTCCGCTCTGCGCTCTCCTCGCTCCGCTCTGCTCTGCACTGCTCTCCTCGCTCTGCTCGGTCCTCGCTCCGCTCCGCTCTGCTCTGCGCTCTCCTCGCTCCGCTCTGCGCTCTCCTCGCTCCGCTCTGCGCTCTCCTCGCTCCGCTCTGCGCTCTCCTCGCTCCGCTCTGTGCTCTCCTCGCTCCGCTCTGCGCTCTCCTCGCTCCGCTCTGTGCTCTCCTCGCTCCGCTCTGCGCTCTCCTCGCTCCGCTCTGCGCTCTCCTCGCTCCGCTCTGTGCTCTCCTCGCTCCGCTCTGCGCTCTCCTCGCTCCGCTCTGCGCTCTCTTTCTCACCTAATAACAGTTTGGGGAAGTTTGACGTCTCAATGTTGTGATAATAAATAATGGACGTCGTCGCTGCAATGAAACCAACAATGGCCGGCATGAAGAGGTGGAGGTGCCGCGACGTCATCTGCCTGCACAACACAGAGAGGACAGAACAGTGAGCGCAGCTCTGGAGGATAAGACACAATGTAACAGCAGAATAGTGAGTGCAGCTCTGGAGGTGATCGGAGGATAAGACATGATGTAACAGCAGAATAGTGAGTGCAGCTCTGGAGGTGACTGGAGGATAAGACGCGATGTAACAGCAGAATAGTGAGTGCAGCTCTGGAGGTGACTGGAGGATAAGACACCATGTAACAGCAGAATAGTGAGTGCAGCTCTGGAGGTGACTGGAGGATAAGACATGATGTAACAGCAGAATAGTGAGTGCAGCTCTGGAGGTGACTGGAGGATAAGACGCGATGTAACAGCAGAATAATGAGTGCAGCTCTGGAGGTGATCGGAGGATAAGACATGATGTAACAGCAGAATAGTGAGTGCAGCTCTGGAGGTGACTGGAGGATAAGACGCGATGTAACAGCAGAATAGTGAGTGCAGCTCTGGAGGTGATCGGAGGATAAGACATGATGTAACAGCAGAATAGTGACTGCAGCTCTGGAGGGGTCTGGAGGATAAGACATGATGTAACAACAGAATAGTGAGTGCAGCTCTGGAGGTGATCGGAGGATAAGACATGATGTAACAGCAGAATAGTGACTGCAGCTCTGGAGGTGACTGGAGGATAAGACATGATGTAACAGCAGAATAATGAGTGCAGCTCTGGGGGAGACTGGAGGATAAGACACGATGTAACAGCAGAATAGTGACTGCAGCTCTGGAGGTGACTGGAGGAGGATAAGACATGATGTAACAGCAGAATAGTGAGTGCAGCTCTGGAGGTGGTGACGTTTGCTGTCTATTTCATGTTTTTCCCCCCTCTCAGACCATTTCCTGCCCTCTCTGCCCTCGCTTTCTCCTGCTCCGCGCTGGGTGGCAGCAGGTCACTTTCCCCTTTCTGTTTGTAGTTCTGTCATGTTGATAATTCCAGAGGATACAAGAAGTGTTTATTGATTTTATTATAGGAGAAGATGAGATCAGTTTGTCTGCAGCTCTGGAGGTGAGTGGAGCAATGTGTCATGTGTGGGGGGCACTCACGCGTCGGACACGATGCCCTCCGCGATCTCGCAGACGTGGACAAACAGCAGCACAAACGTCAGGATCCATCGCAGGTTGTGGCCCGGGAAGTGCAGCCAGGTGTTGTGGTGGATCTGGACTTTGGAGCTCTGACTGCCCCATCCTGCAAAGAAGCCAGAAAAGCCACAATGTCACGGACGCGACAAATCCATGCAGGTCACATGATGAGTCTACACCCGAGGTTCTGCAGCAGCTGGGGTCATGTCATCTGTAATCCTGAGCATGGGGAACACCTCCAAACTCCTGACCCAAAGTGCTGTCACCCTTGAAATTGTTCCAGAAAATGAAGCATTCCTCCAGACAAGTGTCACAATGTTTTGTCATACACAAGTTTATCTCCTTTGTGTCTATTAGAACAACACAAAAAAAAAACTGAAAAAAAAGGCAAATTGGAGATAATTTCACACGCAACCCCAAAAATGCTCCGGACACAATTGTTTCCCCTCCTTAATATTTGGTTGCACCCTGTGGAATAAAATACCTGTCGCTCCCTACACTGTGTTCCAAATTATTATGCACAGCACAGTTTTCAACCTTTTCATTTTAATAAAGAACAAAAAAATGGTCATTTGTGAAATTATAAGCATTAGCAGGTTATTACACACTGAAATCAAACAGTTTACAACTCAAAACTTTCTTTTAGGTGATGTTACATTTTCACATAGGACCCCTTGTTGGAAAGGAGCTTCTGGACTCTCTCGCCCATTGAATTTGTCAGGTTTCGGATGGTTTCTGCTTCAATTGTTTTGCATGAGGGCAGAATACCCTCCCAGAGCTGTTGCTTAGATGTGAACTGCCTCCCGCCATCATAGACACTCCTTTTGATGATGCTCCAGAGGTTCTGAATGGGGTTGAGGTCAGGGGAGCATGGGGGTCACACCATAAGTTTGTCCCCTTTTATGCCCACAGCAGCCAGAGATGCAGATGTGTTATGTGCAGCATGAGATGGTGCATTATCATGCAGAAAAATGATCTTGCTGCGGAATGCACGGTTCTTCTTCTTGAACCATGGCAGGAAGTGCTGTTTGAGAAACTCTACATACATTATGGAGTTCATCTTTACCCCTTCAGGGATCCTAAAAGGGCCGACAATCTCTCTCCCCATGATTCCAGCCCAAAACATTACTCCACCTCCTCCTTGTTAGCGCCGTAGCCGTGTTTGCATGGGGTGTCCATCAACCAGCCATCCTCCACTCCATCCATCTGGACCATCGAGATCATTTTCTTGCATGATAATGCCCCGTCTCATGCTGCACATAACACATCTGCATCTCTGGCTGCTATGGGCATAAAAGGGGACAAACTTATGGTGTGGCCCCCATGCTCCCCTGACCTCAACCCCATTGAGAACCTCTGGAGCATCATCAAAAGGAGTGTCTATGATGGCGGGAGGCAGTTCACATCTAAGCAACAGCTCTGAGACGGTATTCAGTGGGGTCTTTCTGCCATAGCGTTTCATTACATTCACATGTGAACAGATAGTTCGCGCTGACACCGATGCACCCTGAGCCTGCAGGACAGTTTGAATTTCTTTGTAACTTGATTGGAGCAGCTTATCCACCATCCGGACTATTCTGCGTTACAACCTTTCATCAATTATCTGCCGTCCACGTCCTGGAGATTATCTACAGAGCCATGGGTTGTAAACCTATTGATTATGTTGCCCACCATGGACAGTAGAACATCAAGATCTCAGGAGATGGACTTGTAGCCTTGAGACTGTTCATATTCAACAATTTTGGTTCTCAGGTCCTCAGACAGTTCTCTTCTCCTCTTTCTGTTCTCCATGCTTAGTGTGGCACACACAGACACACAATGCAGAGATTAAATCTCCTCCCTTTTTATCAGGTGTGATTTTCATATTGGCCACACCTGTTACTTGCCACAGGTGAGTGTGAACGAGCATCACATGCTTGAAACAAAGCTGTTTACCCACAATTCTGGAAAGGTGCCAACAATTGTGTCCGGCCCTTTTTTGAGGTTTTGTGTGAAATTTTGTCCAATTTGCTTTTTTTCTCAGATTTTTTGTGTTGTTCCAATAAACACAAAGGAGATAAACCTGTGGAATTGTGATAATGTTCTGCGAGAAATACTTCATTTTCTGTAACAATTTCAAGGGTGCCAACACTTTCGGCCATGACAGCATATATGCACCCCTATAATCAGGAGCCATTTACATATATGCATGTCCCTCAGGATCAGGATCAGTCCTAATGTAAGTATGTATGCACCCCCATAGTCAGAAGCAGATCATATACAGTACAGACCAAAAGTTTGGACACGCCTTCTCATTTAAAGATTTTTCTGTATTTTCTTGACTATGGAAATTGTACATTCACACTGAAGGCATCAAAACTATGAATTACCACATGTGGAATTATATACTTAACAAAAAAGTGTGAAACAACTGAAAATATGTCTTATATTCTAGGTTCTTCAAAGTAGCCACCTTTTGCTTTGATGACTGCTTTGCACACTCTTGGCATTCTCTTGATGAGCTTCAAGAGGTAGTCACCGGAAATGGTTTTCTCTTCACAGGTGTGCCCTGTCAGGTTTAATAAGTGGGATTTCTTGCCTTATAAATGGGGTTGGGACCATCAGTTGTGTTGTGCCGAAGTCTGGTGGATACACAGCTGATAGTCCTACTGAATAGACTGTTAGAATTTGTATTATGGCAAGAAAAAAGCAGCTAAGTAAAGAAAAACGAGTGGCCATCATTACTTTAAGAAATGAAGGTCAGTCAGTGCGAAAAATTGGGCAAACTTTGAAAGTGTCCCCAAGTGCAGTTGCAAAAACCATCAAGCGCCACAAAGAAACTGGCTCACATGAGGACCGCCCCAGGAAAGGAAGACCAAGAGTCACCTCTGCTTCTGAGGATAAGTTTATCCGAGTCACCAGCCTCAGAAATCGCAGGAACTCCTTCAAGATTGTTGGAAGACCATTTCCGGTGACTACCTCTTGAAGCTCATCAAGAGAATGCCAAGAGTGTGCAAAGCAGTCATCAAAGAAAAAGGTGGCTACTGTGAAGACCCTATAATATAAGACATATTTTCAGTTGTTTCACACTTTTTTGTTAAGTATATAATTCCACATGTGGTAATTCATAGTTTTGATGCCTTCAGTGTGAATGTACAATTTTCATAGTCATAAAAATACAGAAAAATCTTTAAATGAGAAGGTGTGTCCAAACTTTGGTCTGTACTGTATATGTATGCACCCCCATAATAAGGAGCAGCCCATATACATGTATGTACCACCATAATCAGGAGCAGCCCATATACATGTATGCACCCCATATGCAGGAGCAGCCTATATATGTATGCACCCCCATAATCAGGAGCAGCCCATATACATGTATACACCCCCATAATCAGGAGCAGCCCATATACATGTATGCACCCACATATACAGGAGCAGCCCATATACATGTATGTATCTCCATAATAAAGAGCAGCCTATAAGCATATATATATATATATCTTTGCACCCCCATAATCAGGTGCATCCCATATATATGTATGAACCCCCATAATCAGGAGCAGCCCATACATATGTATGTACCCCCATAATCAGGAGCAGCCCATTTATATGTATGAACCCCCATAATCCGGAGCAGCCCATATATATGTATGCACGCCCATAATCAGGAGCAGCCCATTTATATGTATAAACCTCCATAATCAGGAGCCGCCCAAATATATGCATGAACCCCCATAATCAGGAGCAGCCCATATATGTGTACAACCCCAGAATCAGGAGCAGCCCATATATATGTATGAACTCCCATAATCAGGAGCAGCCTATATATGTATGAACCCCCATAATAAGGAGCAGCCCATATATATGTATGAACCCCCATAATAAGGAGCAGCCCATATATATGTATGAACCCCCATAATCCGGAGCAGCCCATACATGTGTATGAACCCCCATAATCAGGAGCAGCCCATATATATGTTTGCACCCCCATAATCAGGAGCAGCTCATATATATGTATGCACTCCCATAATCAGGAGCAGCCTATATATGTATGAACCCCCATAATAAGGAGCAGCCCATATATATGTATGAACCCCCATAATCCGGAGCAGCCCATACATGTGTATGAACCCCCATAATCAGGAGCAGCCCATATATATGTTTGCACCCCCAGAATCAGGAGCAGCTCATATATATGTATGCACTCCCATAATCAGGAGCAGCCTATATATGTATGAACCCCCATAATAAGGAGCAGCCCATATATATGTATGAACCCCCATAATAAGGAGCAGCCCATATATATGTATGAACCCCCATAATCCGGAGCAGCCCATACATGTGTATGAACCCCCATAATCAGGAGCAGCCCATATATATGTTTGCACCCCCATAATCAGGAGCAGCCTATATATATGTTTGCACCCCCATAATCAGGAGCAGCCCATATATATGTATGAACCCCCATAATCAGGAGCAGCCCATTTATATGTATAAACCCCCATAATCAGGAGCAGCCCAAATATATGTATGAACCCCCATAATAACTCTCTACCCCAACATATCAGACTCTCGCCGACCGTGGAAACCTTCAAAAGGAACCTGAAGACCCACCTCTTCCGACAAGCCTACAACCTGCAGTAAACACCACTGCACGACCAGCTCTACCCTCACCTACTGTATCCTTACCCATCCCTTGTAGACTGTGAGCCCTCGCGGGCAGGGTCCTCTCTCCTCCTGGACCAGTCGCTGACTCGTTTTGTTAAGATTATGTAAATGCTTTTGTTATGTATATCCCTATCACATGTAAAGCGCCATGGAATAAATGGCGCTATAATAATAAATAATAATAATAATAATAATCAGGAGCAGCCCATATATGTGTACACCCCCATAATCAGGAGCAGCCCATATATGTGTACACCCCCATAATCAGGAGCAGCCCATATATATGTATGAACTCCCATAATCAGGAGCAGCCTATATATGTATGAACCCCCATAATAAGGAGCAGCCCATATATATGTATGAACCCCAATAATCAGCAGCAGCCTATATATGTATGAACCCCCAAAATAAGAAGCAGCCCATATATATGTATGCACCCCCATAATCAGGAGCAGCCTATATATGTATGAACCCCCATAATAAGGAGCAGCCCATATATATGTATGAACCCCCATAATCAGCAGCAGCCCATATATATGTATGAACCCCCATAATAAGGAGCAGCCCATATATATGTATGATCCCCCATAATAAGGAGCAGCCCATATATATGTATGAACCCCCATAATCAGGAGCAGCTCATATATATGTATTCACCACCATAATCAGGAGCAGTCCATATATATGTATGCACCCCCATAATCAGGAGCAGCCCATATAAGTTTGCAACCCCATAATCAGGAGAAGCCCATATATATGTTTGCACCCCCATAATCAGGAGCAGCCCATATATATGTATGAACCCCCATAATCAGGAGCAGCCCATATATATGTATGCACCCCCATAATCAGGAGCAGCACATATATATGTATGTACCCCCATAATCAGGAGCAGCCCATATATATGTATGAACCCCCATAATCAGCAGCAGCCCATATATATGTATGAACCCCCATAATAAGGAGCAGCCCATATATATGTATGAACCCCCATAATCAGGAGCAGCCCATATATATGTATGAACCCCCATAATCAGGAGCAGCCCATATATATGTATGCACCCCCATAATCAGGAGCAGCCCATATATATGTATGAACCCCCATAATCAGGAGCAGCCCATATATATGTATGAACCCCCATAATCAGGAGCAGCCCATATATATGTATGAACCCCCATAATCAGGAGCAGCCCATATATATGTATGCACCCCCATAATCAGGAGCAGCACATATATATGTATGAACCCCCATAATCAGGAGCAGCCCATTTATATGTATGCACCCCCATAATCAGGAATAGACCACATGGCACTCACCAATGAAGAGAATTGGAAAAGTGATGAAGAGCAGGAAGACGTGAGGGACGAGGTTCAGGGCGTCCAGGAAGCAGATGTTGTTCAGCACGCCGTTATTCACATTGTAGGAGGTGTTAGTGTTATTCCCACAGAACGAGAGGCTCATATCTACCTGCAAACACAGAAGATGGAGTCAGCGGCAGAATATACTCCGCTCACATCCAGAGCTGCAATCACAGTACCACGGACACAGAGTCCACCCGCTGTAGTGTAAAAATGAGATGCAGCTCTGGAGTATAATACAGGATGTAACTCAGGATCAGTAATGTAATGTATGTACACAGTGACTGCACCAGCAGAATAGTGAGTGCAGCTCTGGAGTATAATACAGGATGTAACTCAGGATCAGTAATGTAATGTATGTACACAGTGACTGCACCAGCAGAATAGTGAGTGCAGCTCTGGGGTATAATACAGGATGTAACTCATGATCGGTAATGTATGTACACAGTGACTGCACCAGCAGAATAGTGAGTGCAGCTCTGGAGTATAATACAGGATGTAACTCAGGATCAGTAATGTAATGTATGTACACAGTGACTGCACCAGCAGAATAGTGAGTGCAGCTCTGGAGTATAATACAGGATGTAACTCAGGATCAGTAATGTAATGTATGTACACAGTGACTGCACCAGCAGAATAGTGAGTGCAGCTCTGGAGTATAATACAGGAGGTAACTCAGGATCAGTAATGTAATGTATGCACACAGTGACTGCACCAGCAGAATAGTGAGTGCAGCTCTGGAGTATAATACAGGATGTAACTCAGGATCAGTAATGTAATGTATGTACACAGTGACTGCACCAGCAGAATAGTGAGTGCAGCTCTGGAGTATAATACAGGAGGTAACTCAGGATCAGTAATGTAATGTATGTACACAGTGACTGCACCAGCAGAATAGTGAGTGCAGCTCTGGAGTATAATACAGGAGGTAACTCAGGATCAGTAATGTAATATGCACACAGTGACTGCAGCAGCAGAATAGTGAGTGCAGCTCTGGAGTATAATACAGGATGTAACTCAGGATCAGTAATGTAATGTATGTACACAGTGACTGCACCAGCAGAATAGTGAGTGCAGCTCTGGACTATAATACAGGATGTAACTCAGGATCAGTAATGTAATGTATGTGCACAGTGACTGCAGCAGCAGAATAGTGAGTGCAGCTCTGGAGTATAATACAGGATGTAACTCAGGATCAGTAATGTAATGTATGTACACAGTGATTGCACCAGCAGAATAGTGAGTGCAGCTCTGGAGTATAATACAGGAGGTAACTCAGGATCAGTAATGTAATGTATGTACACAGTGACTGCACCAGCAGAATAGTGAGTGCAGCTCTGGGGTATAATACAGGAGGTAACTCAGGATCAGTAATGTAATGTATGTACACAGTGACTGCACCAGCAGAATAGTGAGTGCAGCTCTGGAGTATAATACAGGATGTAACTCAGGATCAGTAATGTAATGTATGTACACAGTGATTGCACCAGCAGAATAGTGAGTGCAGCTCTGGAGTATAATACAGGATGTAACTCAGGATCAGTAATGTAATGTATGTACACAGTGACTGCACCAGCAGAATAGTGAGTGCAGCTCTGGAGTATAATACAGGAGGTAACTCAGGATCAGTAATGTAATGTATGTACACAGTGACTGCACCAGCAGAATAGTGAGTGCAGCTCTGGAGTATAATACAGGATGTAACTCAGGATCAGTAATGTAATGTATGTACACAGTGACTGCACCAGCAGAATAGTGAGTGCAGCTCTAGAGTATAATACAGGATGTAACTCAGGATCAGTAATGTAATGTATGTACACAGTGACTCCACCAGCAGAATAGTGAGTGCAGCTCTGGAGTATAATACAGGAGGTAACTCAGGATCAGTAATGTATGTACACAGTGACTGCACCAGCAGAATAGTGAGTACAGCTCTGTGGTATAATACAGGATGTAACTCAGGATCAGTAATGTAATGTATGTACACAGTGACTGCACCAGCAGAATAGTGAGTGCAGCTCTGGAGTATAATACAGGATGTAACTCAGGATCAGTAATGTATGTACACAGTGACTGCACCAGCAGAATAGTGAGTGCAGCTCTGCAGTATAATACAGAATGTAACTCAGGATCAGTAATGTAATGTATGTACACAGTGACTGCACCAGCAGAATAGTGAGTGCAGCTGTGGGGTATAATACAGGAGGTAACTCAGGATCAGTAATGTAATATATGTACACAGTGACTGCACCAGCAGAATAGTGAGTGCAGCTCTGGAGAATAATACAGGAGGTAACTCAGGATCAGTAATGTAATGTATGTACACATTGACTCTACCAGCAGAATAGTGAGTGCAGCTCTGGAGTATAATACAGGAGGTAACTCAGGATCAGTAATGTAATGTATGTACACAGTGACTGCACCAGCAGAATAGTGACTGCAGCTCTGGAGTATAATACAGGATGTAACTCAGGATCAGTAATGTAATGTATGTACACAGTGACTGCACCAGCAGAATAGTGACTGCAGCTCTGGAGTATAATACAGGATGTAACTCAGGATCAGTAATGTAATGTATGTACACAGTGACTCTACCAGCAGAATAGTGACTGCACCAGCAGAATAGTGAGTGCAGCTCTGGAGTATAATACAGGATGTAACTCAGGATCAGTAATGTAATGTATGTACACAGTGACTGCACCAGCAGAATAGTGAGTGCAGCTCTGGGGTATAATACAGGAGGTAACTCAGGATCAGTAATGTAATGTATGTACACAGTGACTGCACCAGCAGAATAGTGAGTGCAGCTCTGGAGTAAAATACAGGATGTAACTCGGGATCAGTAATGTAATGTATGTATACAGTGACTGCACCAGCAGAATAGTGAGTGCAGCTCTGGGGTATAATACAGGATGTAACTCAGGATCAGTAATGTAATGTATGTATACAGTGACTGCACCAGCAGAATAGTGAGTGCAGCTCTGGGGTATAATACAGGATGTAACTCAGGATCAGTAATGTAATGTATGTACACAGTGACTGCACCAGCAGAATAGTGAGTGCAGCTCTGGAGTATAATACAGGATGTAACTCAGGATCAGTAATGTAATGTATGTACACAGTGACTGCACCAGCAGAATAGTGAGTGCAGCTCTGGGGTATAATACAGGAGGTAACTCAGGATCAGTAATGTAATGTATGTACACAGTGACTGCACCAGCAGAATAGTGAGTGCAGCTCTGGGGTATAATACAGGATGTAACTCAGGATCAGTAATGTAATGTATGTGCACAGTGACTGCAGCAGCAGAATAGTGAGTGCAGCTCTGGAGTATAATACAGGATGTAACTCAGGATCAGTAATGTAATGTATGTACACAGTGACTGCACCAGCAGAATAGTGAGTGCAGCTCTGGACTATAATACAGGATGTAACTCAGGATCAGTAATGTAATGTATGTACACAGTGACTGCACCAGCAGAATAGTGAGTGCAGCTCTGGAGTATAATACAGGATGTAACTCAGGATCAGTAATGTAATGTATGTACACAGTGATTGCACCAGCAGAATAGTGAGTGCAGCTCTGGGGTATAATACAGGATGTAACTCAGGATCAGTAATGTAATGTATGTACACAGTGACTGCACCAGCAGTATAGTGAGTGCAGCTCTGGAGTATAATACAGGATGTAACTCAGGATCAGTAATGTAATGTATGTACACAGTGACTGCACCAGCAGAATAGTGAGTGCAGCTCTGGAGTATAATACAGGAGGTAACTCAGGATCAGTAATGTAATGTATGTACACAGTGACTGCACCAGCAGAATAGTGAGTGCAGCTCTGGAGTATAATACAGGATGTAACTCAGGATCAGTAATGTAATGTATGTACACAGTGACTGCACCAGCAGAATAGTGAGTGCAGCTCTGGAGTATAATACAGGATGTAACTCAGGATCAGTAATGTAATGTATGTACACAGTGACTGCACCAGCAGAATAGTGAGTGCAGCTCTGGAGTATAATACAGGATGTAACTCAGGATCAGTAATGTAATGTATGTACACAGTGACTCCACCAGCAGAATAGTGAGTGCAGCTCTGGAGTATAATACAGGATGTAACTCAGGATCAGTAATGTAATGTATGTACACAGTGACTGCACCAGCAGAATAGTGAGTGCAGCTCTGGAGTATAATACAGGATGTAACTCAGGATCAGTAATGTATGTACACAGTGACTGCACCAGCAGAATAGTGAGTGCAGCTCTGGAGTATAATACAGAATGTAACTCAGGATCAGTAATGTAATGTATGTACACAGTGACTGCACCAGCAGAATAGTGAGTGCAGCTGTGGGGTATAATACAGGAGGTAACTCAGGATCAGTAATGTAATATATGTACACAGTGACTGCACCAGCAGAATAGTGAGTGCAGCTCTGGAGAATAATACAGGAGGTAACTCAGGATCAGTAATGTAATGTATGTACACATTGACTCTACCAGCAGAATAGTGAGTGCAGCTCTGGAGTATAATACAGGAGGTAACTCAGGATCAGTAATGTAATGTATGTACACAGTGACTGCACCAGCAGAATAGTGACTGCAGCTCTGGAGTATAATACAGGAGGTAACTCAGGATCAGTAATGTAATGTATGTACACAGTGACTGCACCAGCAGAATAGTGACTGCAGCTCTGGAGTATAATACAGGATGTAACTCAGGATCAGTAATGTAATGTATGTACACAGTGACTGCACCAGCAGAATAGTGACTGCAGCTCTGGAGTATAATACAGGATGTAACTCAGGATCAGTAATGTAATGTATGTACACAGTGACTGCACCAGCAGAATAGTGAGTGCAGCTCTGGGGTATAATACAGGAGGTAACTCAGGATCAGTAATGTAATGTATGTACACAGTGACTGCACCAGCAGAATAGTGAGTGCAGCTCTGGAGTAAAATACAGGATGTAACTCGGGATCAGTAATGTAATGTATGTATACAGTGACTGCACCAGCAGAATAGTGAGTGCAGCTCTGGGGTATAATACAGGATGTAACTCAGGATCAGTAATGTAATGTATGTATACAGTGACTGCACCAGCAGAATAGTGAGTGCAGCTCTGGGGTATAATACAGGATGTAACTCAGGATCAGTAATGTAATGTATGTACACAGTGACTGCACCAGCAGAATAGTGAGTGCAGCTCTGGAGTATAATACAGGATGTAACTCGGGATCAGTAATGTAATGTATGTATACAGTGACTGCACCAGCAGAATAGTGAGTGCAGCTCTGGGGTATAATACAGGATGTAACTCAGGATCAGTAATGTAATGTATGTATACAGTGACTGCACCAGCAGAATAGTGAGTGCAGCTCTGGGGTATAATACAGGATGTAACTCAGGATCAGTAATGTAATGTATGTACACAGTGACTGCACCAGCAGAATAGTGAGTGCAGCTCTGGAGTAAAATACAGGATGTAACTCAGGATCAGTAATGTATGTACACAGGTTCTCCTGTTGACGACAGTGATCACACAGGGATCTATAATAACTGGTTCCAGGGATCTGATGATGTATCAGGATGGGATCACACCTTCGTCATCCATTGTTCGGTAAATGTTTGGGAACAGGACACATTTCATCAGTTGGGAAATGAGGACAAATTGTGCAAGAAACAACTGGATGGAAATCTCTAGAACCAGAGAAAGCGAAAAACTGCAGGAAACAATGTATATAATGTAAAGGGGGATACGATATATATTATTATATACAGGGGGATTCTACATATATTATATACAGGGGGATTCTACATATATTATATACAGGGGGATACGATATATATACAGAGGATACAATATATATTATATACAGGGGATACTATATTATTATATATTATATACAGGGGGATTCTACATATATTATATACAAGGGGATACGATATATATTATATACAGGGGGATTCTACATATATTATATACAAGGGGATACGATATATATTATATACAGGGGGATACTACATATATACAGAGGATACAATATATATTATATACAGGGGATACTATATTATTATATATTATATACAGGGGGATTCTACATATATTATATACAGGGGGATACGATATATTATTATATACAGGGGGATTCTACATATATTATATACAGGGGGATACGATATATATTATATACAGGGGGATACTACATATATACAGAGGATACAATATATATTATATACAGGGGATACTATATTATTATATATTATATACAGGGGGATTCTACATATATTATATACAGGGGGATACGATATATATTATATACAGGGGGATTCTACATATATTATATACAAGGGGATACGATATATATTATATACAGGGGGATTCTACATATATTATATACAAGGGGATACGATATATATTATATACAGGGGGATTCTACATATATTATATACAAGGGGATACGATATATATTATATACAGGGGGATACTACATATATACAGAGGATACAATATATATTATATACAGGGGATACTATATTATTATATATTATATACAGGGGGATTCTACATATATTATATACAGGGGGATACGATATATTATTATATACAGGGGGATTCTACATATATTATATACAGGGGGATACGATATATATTATATACAGGGGGATACAATATATATTATTATATACAGGGGGATTCTACATATATTATATACAGGGGGATACGATATATATTATATACAGGGGGATTCTACATATATTATATACAAGGGGATACGATATATATTATATACAGGGGGATACAATATATATTATTATATACAGGGGGATTCTACATATATTATATACAGGGGGATACGATATATATTATATACAGGGGGATTCTACATATATTATATACAGGGGGATACGATATATATTATATACAGGGGGATACTACATATATACAGAGGAAACAATATATATTATATACAAGGGATACTATATTATTATTATTATTAAATATTATATACAGGGGGATTCTACATATATTATATACAAGGGGATTCTACATATATTATATACAGGGGGATACAATATATATTATTATATACAGGGAGATTCTACATATATTATATACAGGGGGATACGATATATATTATATACAGGGGGTGCATTGAATACTGTCGGGTGTTTTGCACAGATACAAAGTATCACAATATTTACAGTTTTAAATCAATAGAAATATCAATGATTTCACAACATGGAGCAGATCCAGTGTAACAAGGTCCAGGGGGCAGCGGGCGCATCGGGGGTTAATGTACAGCCTCCAACCGTTCTGACACTGATCAGGACTAGAGGAATGATGAAGACCATCCAGACCCCAGCACTGACCCCCCTAGCATTGATCCCCACCATCAGCACTGACCCCATGTGTCTACTACAGCACTGACCACTCCAGAACTGACCCCTCCAGCACTGACCACTCCAGAACTGACCCCTCCAGCACTGACCACTCCAGAACTGACCCCATCCAGCACTGACCACTCCAGAACTGACCCCTCCAGCACTGACCACTCCAGAACTGACCCCTCCAGCACTGACCACTCCACAACTGACCCCTCCAGCACTGACCACTCCAGAACTGACCCCTCCAGCACTGACCACTCCGGAACTGACCCCTCCAGCACTGACCACTCCACAACTGACCCCTCCAGCACTGACCACTCCAGAACTGACCCCTCCAGCATTGATCCCTCCAGCACTGACCCCTCTAGCACTGACCACTCCAGAACTGACCCCTCCAGCACTGACCACTCCACAACTGCCCCTCCAGCACTGACCACTCCGGAACTGACCCCTCCAGCACTGACCCCTCCAGCACTGACCACTCTGGAACTGACCCCTCCAGCATTGATCCCTCCAGCACTGACCCCTCTAGCACTGACCACTCCAGAACTGACCCCTCCAGCACTGACCACTCCGGAACTGACCCCTCCAGCACTGACCACTCCGGAACTGACCCCTCCAGAACTCACCACTCCACAACTGACCCCTCCAGCACTGACCACTCCGGAACTGACCCCTCCAGCACTGACCCCTCCAGCACTGACCCCTCCAGCATTGATTCCTCCAGCACTGACCCCCCAGGCTCCTACCTTGTGGGGTGAGACTCCAGGTGGCTGCTGCGGACAGGGCAGACAGTGCTCTGGGGGCTTCTTGCACTCGGCTCTGGGGGCTTCTTGCACTCGGCTCTGGGGGCTTCTGGCACTCGGCTCTGGGGGCTTCTGGCACTCGGCTCTGGGGGCTTCTTGCACTCGGCTCTGGGGGCTTCTGTCACTGGGCTCTGGGGGCTTCTGGCACTCGGCTCTGGGGGCTTCTGGCACTCGGCTCTGGGGGATTCTGTCACTGGACTCTGGGGGCTTCTTGCACTCGGCTCTGGGGGCTTCTTGCACTCGGATCTGGGGGAGTCTGGCACTGGGCTCTGGGGGCTTCTTGCACTCGGCTCTGGGGGAGTCTGGCACTGGACTCTGGGGGCTTCTTGCACCGGGCTCTGGGGGCTTCTTGCACTCGACTCTGGGGGCTTCTTGCACTGGGCTCTGGGGGCTTCTGGCACTGGGATCTGGGGGCTTCTGGCACTCGGCTCTGGGGGCGTCTGTCACTGGGCTCTGGGGGCGTCTGTCACTGGGCTCTGGGGGCGTCTGTCACTGGGCTCTGGGGGCTTCTTGCACTCGGCTCTGGGGGCGTCTCTCACTGGGCTCTGGGGGCTTCTTGCACTGGGCTCTGGGGGCTTCTGGCACTGGGCTCTGGGGGCTTCTGGCACTCGGCTCTGGGGGCTTCTGGCACTCGGCTCCGGGATGCAGCGGGATTATTTTTAGGCTGTGAGATCAGCTGCTGCCTCCTCTCCAGTTTCCTCTCCGATCTTCTGCTCCAGTCCCAAATTATGTTGAGAATCTCAAGAGCTGGAGAGGAAACAGGAGCGTCAGCAGCAGCTCCAGGGGCGCCCGGGGATCAGCTCCTGGGGGGCTTCTCCATGGGACAACATATTTGGGGGTCACCTTTACAAGCTGGGAGGCTCTGGATATGGGGGGGCCTATTGACCTCTGCTGATCTGGGGGTTCAGTTAAGGAGGACAAGTGCAGACTCCAGCTATAGTGGTGCAGTGAGACAGGACAAGTCCTGGGGGCTGCTGATCGGGGGGGCTGCTGATCGGGGGTCTGCTGATCGGGGAGCTGCTGATCGGGGGGCTGCTGATTGGGGGGCTGCTGATTGGGGAGCTGCTGATCGGGGGGGCTGCTGATCGGGGGAGCTGCTGATCGGGGAGGCTGCTGATCGGGGGAGCTGCTGATCGGGGGAGCTGCTGATCGGGGAGCTGCTGATCGGGGGAGGCTGCTGATCGGGGGAGCTGCTGATCGGGGGGGCTGCTGATCGGGGGGGCTGCTGATCGGGGGAGCTGCTGATCGGGGAGGCTGCTGATCGGGGGAGCTGCTGATCGGGGAGGCTGCTGATCGGGGGAGCTGCTGATCGGGGGAGCTGCTGATCGGGGGGGCTGCTGATCGGGGGAGCTGCTGATCGGGGAGGCTGCTGATCGGGGGAGCTGCTGATCGGGGGAGCTGCTGATCGGGGGGCTGCTGATCGGGAGGCTGCTGATTGGGGGCCGCTGATTGGGAGCTGCTGATCGGGGGAGCTGCTGATCGGGAGAGCTGCTGATCGGGGGGGCTGCTGATCGGGGGAGTAGCTGATCGGGAGAGCTGCTGATCGGGAGAGCTGCTGATCGGGGGGGCTGCTGATCGGGGGAGTTGCTGATCGGGGGGGGCTGCTGATCGGGGGAGCTGCTGATCGGGGGGGCTGCTGATCGGGGAGCTGCTGATCGGGGGAGCTGCTGATCGGGGGGGCTGCTGATCGGGGGAGCTGATCGGGGAGCTGCTGATCGGGGGAGCTGCTGATCGGGGGGGCTGCTGATCGGGGAGCTGCTGATCGGGGGAGCTGCTGATCGGGGGGGCTGCTGATTGGGGTGCTGCTAATCGGGGGGCTGCTGATCGGGGGGGCTGCTGATTGGGGGGCTGCTAATCGGGGGGCTGCTGATCGGGGGGCTTCTGATTGGGGGCTGCTAATCAGGGAGCAGATGATTGGGGGGCCGCTGATTGGGGGCTGCTAATTCGGGAGCAGATGATTGGGGGGTTGCTGATCGTGGGGCTGCTGATTTGGGAGCTGCTAATTGACGGGCTGCTGATCGGGGGGGCTCTATTGGATGACCATTACAGAGCTTTACCTGTATGTGAGCCCCTCTGTTCTGTATCTGGGGGTCTGCACCTTCTGGGGAAGGGCAAAGAGGTGTATGTACTAATACAACCAGTGACCCAGGGGGTGAGCAGGCTACAGGGGGCAGTGTATGGGGAGAATCGAGGGGCACAGTAATTACTACACCTGCATCGTACAGTGACACAAAGAGCCCCCCGCAGTGATGTACAGAGTAATAGCTCCAGTATACTATCCATACTCAGTAAATGCCCCAGCAGAATAGTGAGTGCAGCTCTGGGGTATAATACAGGATGTAACTCAGGATCAGTAAAGTAATGTCTGTACACAGTGACTGCACCAGCAGAATAGTGAATGCAGCTCTGGAGTATAATACAGGATGTAACTCAGGATCAGTAATGTAATGTATGTACACAGTGACTGCACCAGCAGAATAGTGAGTGCAGCTCTGGAGTATAATACAGGATGTAACTCAGGATCAGTAATGTAATGTATGTACACAGTGACTGCACCAGCAGAATAGTGAGTGCAGCTCTGGAGTATAATACAGGATGTAACTCAGGATCAGTAATGTAATGTATGTACACAGTGACTGCACCAGCAGAATAGTGAGTTCAGCTCTGGAGTATAATACAGGATGTAACTCAGGATCAGTAATGTAATGTATGTAGACAGTGCCTGCACCAGCAGAATAGTGAGTGCAGCTCTGGAGTATAATACAGGAGGTAACTCAGGATCAGTAATGTAAGGTATGTACACAGTGACTGCACCAGCAGAATAGTGAGTTCAGCTCTGGAGTATAATACAGGATGTAACTCAGGATCAGTAATGTAATGTATGTACACAGTGACTGCACCAGCAGAATAGTGAGTGCAGCTCTGGAGTATAATACAGGATGTAACTCAGGATCAGTAATGTAAGGTATGTACACAGTGACTGCACCAGCAGAATAGTGAGTGCAGCTCTGGAGTATAATACAGGAGGTAACTCAGGATCAGTAATGTAATGTATGTACACAGTGCCTGCACCAGCAGAATAGTGAGTTCAGCTCTGGAGTATAATACAGGATGTAACTCAGGATCAGTAATGTAATGTATGTACACCGTGACTGCACCAGCAGAATAGTGAGTTCAGCTCTGGAGTATAATACAGGAGGTAACTCAGGATCAGTAATGTAATGTATGTACACAGTGACTGCACCAGCAGAATAGTGAGTTCAGCTCTGGAGTATAATACAGGAGGTAACTCAGGATCAGTAATGTAATGTATGTACACGGTGACTCCACCAGCAGAATAGTGAGTTCAGCTCTGGAGTATAATACAGGAGGTAACTCAGGATCAGTAATGTAATGTATGTACACAGTGACTGCACCAGCAGAATAGTGAGTGCAGCTCTGGAGTATAATACAGGAGGTAACTCAGGATCAGTAATGTAATGTATGTACACAGTGACTGCACCAGCAGAATAGTGAGTTCAGCTCTGGAGTATAATACAGGAGGTAACTCAGGATCAGTAATGTAATGTATGTACACGGTGACTCCACCAGCAGAATAGTGAGTGCAGCTCTGGAGTATAATACAGGATGTAACTCAGGATCAGTAATGTAATGTATGTACACAGTGACTGCACCAGCAGAATAGTGAGTGCAGCTCTGGAGTATAATACAGGGTGTAACTCAGGATCAGTAATGTAATGTATGTACACAGTGACTGCACCAGCAGAATAGTGAGTGCAGCTCTGGAGTATAATACAGGATGTAACTCAGGATCAGTAATGTAATGTATGTACACAGTGACTGCACCAGCAGAATAGTGAGTGCAGCTCTGGATTATAATACAGCAGGTAATTCAGGTTGTACACTGTCCCTGTACAGGTCACGTGGTTTCTGTATCTACCACACAATGTTAGCACACAGCGCCCCCTGCCGGCCACACAGTACAGGACGCATGTATCGGTATTTATACATGTACATATTTATCTCCTCACATAAATACATATATATACACACACACAGACACACACAGACATTAACCCTCCCCTGCCCGGCCATCACGTCACATACAGACCCCTACACTACCCGTGTCCCCCCACAGCTGTCATCGCTGCTGTAATCACCCTCATCCTCCCTAAATGATGAGCTGCAAGACAGACACCGAGAAACAGCGCGATCCCACAGCAGTGACCCCCAACATCATCTACAAGGATGTGACGACAACCCCCATCCTCCACCCCCCAACTGCCCTGCTACTCACTGAGGAGACACCGGCTCCGGGATGGTGGGAGTGATGAGCAGCCCTGCACTGGGGGAGGGGAGACCCCGGACAGGGAGGGGGCGGGCACTGCACAGGATGGGACCACCGGGAGCTGAGAGCCCCATCTATAGGAGGAGGAGAAGACCCCAATCATCACTGCGGAGAGGACAGGAAAACAGTGTGCGGCTCCTGTCACCACCGACACTAATAAGCTCCCGCAATAATTAACGTTACACTTAAAGGGGAAGGCGCAGGAGCATCTGCATGGGGTATGTATGAGGGCAAACAGGTGTATAATGTACAGGTATATAATGTACAGGTGTATAATGTACAGGTATATAATGTACAGGTGTATAATGTACAGGTGTATAATGTACAGGTGTATAATGTACAGGTGTATAATGTACAGGTGTATAATGTACAGGTATAATGTAATGGTGTATAATGTACAGGTGTATAATGTACAGGTGTATAATGTACAGGTGTATAATGTACAGGTGTATAATGTACAGGTATATAATGTACAGGTGTATAATGTACAGGTGTATAATGTACAGGTGTATAATGTACAGGTATATAATGTAATGGTGTATAATGTACAGGTGTATAATGTACAGGTGTATAATGTACAGGTGTATAATGTACAGGTGTATAATGTACAGGTATATAATGTACAGGTGTATAATGTACAGGTATATAATGTAATGGTGTATAATGTACAGGTATATAATGTAATGGTGTATAATGTACAGGTATATAATGTACAGGTATATAATGTACAGGTATATAATGTAATGGTGTATAATGTACAGGTATATAATGTAATGGTGTATAATGTACAGGTATATAATGTACAGGTGTATAATGTACAGGTGTATAATGTACAGGTATATAATGTACAGGTATATAATGTACAGGTGTATAATGTACAGGTGTATAATGTACAGGTATATAATGTACAGGTGTATAATGTACAGGTGTATAATGTACAGGTATATAATGTACAGGTATATAATGTATTGGTGTATAATGTACAGGTATATAATGTAATGGTGTATAATGTACAGGTATATAATGTAATGGTGTATAATGTACAGGTGTATAATGTACAGGTATATAATGTACAGGTATATAATGTACAGGTGTATAATGTACAGGTATATAATGTACAGGTGTATAATGTACAGGTATATAATGTACAGGTATATAATGTATTGGTGTATAATGTACAGGTATATAATGTAATGGTGTATAATGTACAGGTATATAATGTAATGGTGTATAATGTACAGGTGTATAATGTACAGGTATATAATGTACAGGTATATAATGTACAGGTGTATAATGTACAGGTATATAATGTACAGGTGTATAATGTACAGGTATATAATGTACAGGTATATAATGTATTGGTGTATAATGTACAGGTATATAATGTACAGGTGTATAATGTACAGGTATATAATGTAATGGTGTATAATGTACAGGTGTATAATGTACAGGTGTATAATGTACAGGTATATAATGTACAGGTATATAATGTACAGGTGTATAATGTACAGGTATATAATGTACAGGTGTATAATGTACAGGTGTATAATGTACAGGTGTATAATGTACAGGTATATAATGTAATGGTGTATAATGTACAGGTATATAATGTAATGGTGTATAATGTACAGGTATATAATGTACAGGTATATAATGTACAGGTATATAATGTAATGGTGTATAATGTACAGGTATATAATGTAATGGTGTATAATGTACAGGTATATAATGTACAGGTGTATAATGTACAGGTATATAATGTACAGGTATATAATGTACAGGTGTATAATGTACAGGTGTATAATGTACAGGTATATAATGTACAGGTGTATAATGTACAGGTGTATAATGTACAGGTATATAATGTACAGGTATATAATGTAATGGTGTATAATGTACAGGTATATAATGTAATGGTGTATAATGTACAGGTATATAATGTACAGGTGTATAATGTACAGGTGTATAATGTACAGGTATATAATGTACAGGTGTATAATGTACAGGTATATAATGTAATGGTGTATAATGTACAGGTATATAATGTACAGGTGTATAATGTACAGGTGTATAATGTACAGGTATATAATGTACAGGTATATAATGTACAGGTGTATAATGTACAGGTATATAATGTAATGGTGTATAATGTACAGGTATATAATGTACAGGTGTATAATGTACAGGTGTACAGTACAGAGCAAAAGTTTGGACACACCTTCTCATTTAAAGATTTTTCTGTATTTTCATGACTATGAAAATTGTCCATTCACACTGAAGACATCAAAACTATGAATTACCACATGTGGAATTATATACTTACCAAAAAAGTGTGAAACAACTGACAATATGTCTTATATTCTAGGGTCTTCACAGTAGTCATCTTTTGCTTTGATGACTGCTTTGCACACTCTTGGCATTCTCTTGATGAGCTTCAAGAGCAGGGGTCTCAAACTCGGCTGGGTATATGGGCCGCACATGGAAAAAATTTGAATTTGGGGGGCCGCATTCTTTGTTCAATGTGACATTTTTAGTGATACCATTTTTTTGTATACACCTTTTGAACATTTTTGCCGTGTTTATTTTTTTATGGCTTGGGTCGTTATGGATGTGGCGATAATAAACGTGCACTTTTTTGTGTTTACTTTAGTTTACATATAAAACAGCATTTTTAGTGCCCAATATTTTTTCATGCTTTATTTTATTTTTTATTTTTTTTACAATTTTATTTCCCCCAATTGGCCACATACAGTAATATTGTCTTACAATTAGCATCATATAGTAATAATGGAAAACATCTTGTAGTAATGTTCCCCATCCAAGTCCCCATCTTGTACTAATGTGCCCCATCCAGGTCCCCATCCTGTGGCTATGTGCCCCATCCTGGCACCCATCTTGTACTAATGTGCCTCATCCAGATCCCCATCCTGTGGCAATGTTCCCCATCCAGGTCCCCATCTTGTGGCTATGTGCCCCATCCAGGTCCCCATCTTGTGGCTATGTGCCCCATCCAGGTCCCCATCCTGTGGCTATGTGCCCCATCCAGGTCCCCATCCTGTGGCAACGTTCCCCATCCTGGCACCCATCTTGTACTAATGTGCCTCATCCAGATCCCCATCCTGTGGCAATGTTCCCCATCCAGGTCCCCATCTTGTGGCTATGTGCCCCATCCAGGTCCCCATCTTGTGGCTATGTGCCCCATCCAGGTCCCCATCCTGTGGCTATGTGCCCCACCTAGGTCCCCATCCTGTGGCTATGTGCCCCATCCAGGTCCCCATCCTGTGGCAATGTGCCCCATCCAGGTCCCCATCCTGTGGCAATGTGGCCCATCCAGGTCCCCATCTTGTGGCTATGTGCCCCATCCAGGTTCCCATCTTGTGGCTCTGTGCCCCATCCAGGTCCCCATGTTGTGGCTCTGGTCCCCATCTTGTGGCTCTGTGCCCCATCCAGGTCCCCATCTTGTGGCTATGTGCCCCATCCAGGTCCACATCTTGAGGCTATGTGCCCCATCCAGGTCCACATCTTGAGGCTCTGTGCCCCATCCAGGTCCCCATCCTGTGGCTCTGTGCCCCATCCAGGTCCCCATCCTGTGGCTATGTGCCCCATCCAGGTCCCCATCTTGTGGCTATGTGCCCCATCCAGGTCCCCTCTTGTGGCTATGTGCCCCATCCAGGTCCCCTCTTGTGGCTATGTGCCCCATCCAGGTCCACATCTTGAGGCTATGTGCCCCATCCAGGTCCCCTCTTGTGGCTCTGTGCCCCATCCAGGTCCCCTCTTGTGGCTCTGTGCCCCATCCAGGTCCCCTCTTGTGGCTATGTGCCCCATCCAGGTCCCCTCTTGTGGCTATGTGCCCCATCCAGGTCCCCATCCTGTGGCTATGTGCCCCATCCAGGTCCCCATCCTGTGGCTATGTGCCCCATCCAGGTCCCCTCTTGTGGCTATGTGCCCCATCCAGGTCCCCTCTTGTGGCTATGTGCCCCATCCAGGTCCACATCTTGAGGCTCTGTGCCCCATCCAGGTCCCCTCTTGTGGCTCTGTGCCCCATCCAGGTCCCCTCTTGTGGCTATGTGCCCCATCCAGGTCCCCTCTTGTGGCTATGTGCCCCATCCAGGTCCCCTCTTGTGGCTATGTGCCCCATCCAGGTCCCCATCCTGTGGCTATGTGCCCCATCCAGGTCCCCTCTTGTGGCTCTGTGCCCCCTGTTCTTCACACACATAAAATAGAAAAAAAAAAAGATGATTCTCACCTGTCCTCCGTTCCCTCGGCGGCCTTCCTGCAGATGTGGCCCGCAGGCACCACAGAGTCCGACCCCTTGACGATCCCGACCTGGTCCAGGAGGAGCCGTCGACAGCAGCGCTGCATTGCCGCACACAGACTGTCTCCCAGCACAGCATTTTCAATGTCAGCCGCCGGCCAATCAGAGGCCAGCAGCTGACATCTGCATATGGCAATGACGTCATACTCGCTGCGCCGACACGCAGATATCAGCTGCTGGCCTCTGATTGGCCAGCGGCTGGCATTGGAAATGCAGTGCTGGGAAACAGTCTCTGTGTGGCAATGCAGCGCTGCTGTCGGCGGCTCCTCCTGGACCAGGTCGGGATCGTCAAGGGGTCTGTGCCTGCGGGCCGCATAAAGCAGCCTCAGGGGCCGCATGCGGCCCGCGGGCCGCGTGTTTGAGACCCCTGTTCAAGAGGGAGTCACCGGAAATGGTCTTCCAACAATCTTGAAGGAGTTCCCAGAGATGCTTAGCACTTGTTGGCCCTTTTGCCTTCACTCTGCGGTCCAGCTCACCCCAAACCATCTCGATTGGGTTCAGGTCTGGTGACTGTGGAGACCAGGTCATCTGGCGTAGCCCCCCATCACTCTCCTTCTTGGTCAAATAGCCCTTACACAGCCTGGAGGTGTTTGGGGTCATTGTCCTGTTGAAAAATAAATGATGGTCCAACTAAACACAAACCGGATGGAATAGCATGCCGCTGCAAGATGCTGTGGTAGCCATGCTGGTTCAGTATGCCTTCAATTTTGAATAAATCCCCAACAGTGTCACCAGCAAAGCCCCCCCACACCATCACACCTCCTCCTCCATGCTTCACGGTGGGAACCAGGCATGTAGAGTCCATCCGTTCACCTTCTCTGTGTCGCACAAAGACACGGTGGTTGGAACCAAAGATCTCAAATTTGGACTCATCAGACCAAAGCACAGATTTCCACTGGTCTAATGTCCATTCCTTGTGTTCTTTAGCCCAAACAAGTCTCTTCTGCTTGTTGCCTGTCCTTAGCAGTGGCTTCCTAGCAGCTATTTTACCATGAAGGCCTGCTGCACAAAGTCTCCTCTTAACAGTTGTTGTAGAGATGTGTCTGCTGCTAGAACTCTGTGTGGCATTGACCTGGTCTCTAATCTGAGCTGCTGTTAACCTGCGATTTCTGAGGCTGGTGACTCGGATAAACTTATCCTCAGAAGCAGAGGTGACTCTTGGTCTTCCTTTCCTGGGGCGGTCCTCATGTGAGCCAGTTTCTTTGTAGCGATTGATGGTTTTTGCAACTGCACTTGGGGACACTTTCAAAGTTTTCCCAATTTTTTGCACTGACTGACCTTAATTTCTTAAAGTAATGATGGCCACTCGTGTTTCTTTACTTAGCTGCTTTTTTCTTGCCATAATACAAATTCTAACAGTCTATTCAGTAGGACTATCAGCTGTGTATCCACCAGACTTCTGCACAACACAACTGATGGTCCCAACCCCATTTATAAGGCAAGAAATCCCACTTATTAAACCTGACAGGGCACACCTGTGAAGTGAAGACCATTTCCGGTGACTACCTCTTGAAGCTCATCAAGAGAATGCCAAGAGTGTGCAAAGCCGTCATCAAAGTAAAAGGTGGCTACTTTGAAGAATCTAGAATATAAGACATATTTTCAGTTGTTTCACACTTTTTTGTTAAGTATATAATTCCACATGTGGTAATTCATAGTTTTGATGCCTTCAGTGTGAATGTACAATTTTCAAAGTCATGAAAATACAGAAAAATCTTTAAATGAGAAGGTGTGTCCAAACTTTTGGTCTGTACTGTATATATACAGGAGGAGCGGTACTGTGCAGTGTATATATACAGGAGGAGTGGTACTGTGCAGTGTATATATACAGGAGGAGTGGTGCTGTGCAGTGTATATATACAGGAGGAGTGGTACTGTGCAGTGTATATATACAGGACAGGAGGAGTGGTACTGTGCAGTGTATATATACGGGGGGGAGTTGGTGGTACTGTGCAGTGTATATATACAGGACAGGAGGAGTGGTACTGTGCAGTGTATATATACAGGACAGGAGGAGTGGTACTGTGCAGTGTATATATATATACAGGAGGAGTGGCACTGTGCAGTGTATATATACAGGACAGGAGGAGTGGTACTGTGCAGTGTATATATATATACAGGAGGAGTGGTACTGTGCAGTGTATATATATATACAGGAGGAGTGGTACTGTGCAGTGTATATATACAGGACAGGAGGAGCTGTACTGTGCAGTGTATATATACAGGAGGAGTGGTACTGTGCAGTGTATATATACAGGACAGGAGGAGTGGTACTGTGCAGTGTATATATACAGGACAGGAGGAGTGGTACTGTGCAGTGTATATATACAGGACAGGAGGAGTGGTACTGTGCAGTGTATATATACAGGACAGGAGGAGTGGTACTGTGCAGTGTATATATACAGGACAGGAGGAGTGGTACTGTGCAGTGTATATATACAGGACAGGAGGAGTGGTACTGTGCAGTGTATATATACAGGACAGGAGGAGTGGTACTGTGCAGTGTATATATACAGGAGGAGTGGTACTGTGCAGTGTATATATACAGGACAGGAGGAGTGGTACTGTGCAGTGTATATATACAGGAGGAGTGGTACTGTGCAGTGTATATATACAGGACAGGAGGAGTGGTACTGTGCAGTGTATATATACAGGAGGAGTGGTACTGTGCAGTGTATATATACAGGACAGGAGGAGTGGTACTGTGCAGTGTATATACAGTACAGAGCAAAAGTTTGGACACACCTTCTCATTTAAAGATTTTTCTGTATTTTCCTGACTATGAAAATTGTACATTCACACTGAAGGCATCAAAACTATGAATTACCACATGTGGAATTATATACTTAACAAAAAAGTGTGAAACAACTGAAAATATGTCTTATATTCTAGGGTCTTCACAGTAGCCACCTTTTGCTTTGATGACTGCTTTGCACACTCTTGGCATTCTCTTGATGAGCTTCAAGAGGTAGTCACCGGAAATGGTCTTCCAACAATCTTGAAGGAGTTCCCAGGATGCTTAGCACTTGTTGGCCCTTTTGCCTTCACTCTGCGGTCCAGCTCACCCCAAACCATCTCGATTGGGTTCAGGTCTGGTGACTGTGGAGGCCAGGTCATCTGGCGTAGCCCCCCATCACTCTCCTTCTTGGTCATATAGCCCTTACACAGCCTGGAGGTGTTTGGGGTCATTGTCCTGTTGAAAAAGAAATGATGGTCCAACTAAACGCAAACCGGATGGAATAGCATGCCGCTGCAAGATGCTGTGGTAGCCATGCTGGTTCAGTATGCCTTCAATTTTGAATAAATCCCCAACAGTGTCACCAGCAAAGCCCCCCCACACCATCACACCTCCTCCTCCATGCTTCACGGTGGGAACCAGGCATGTAGAGTCCATCCGTTCACCTTTTCTGCGTCGCACAAAGACACAGTGGTTGGAACCAAAGATCTCAAATTTGGAATCATCAGACCAAAGCACAGATTTCCACTGGTCTAATGTCCATTCCTTGTGTTCTTTAGCCCAAACAAGTCTCTTCTGCTTGTTGCCTGTCCTTAGCAGTGGTTTCCTAGCAGCTATTTTACCATGAAGGCCTGCTGCACAAAGTCTCCTCTTAACAGTTGTTGTAGAGATGTGTCTGCTGCTAGAACTCTGTGTGGCATTGACCTGGTCTCTAATCTGAGCTGCTGTTAACCTGCGATTTCTGAGGCTGGTGACTCGGATAAACTTATCCTCAGAAGCAGAGGTGACTCTTGGTCTTCCTTTCCTGGGTCAGTCTTCATGTGAGCCAGTTTCTTTGTAGCGATTGATGGTTTTTGCAACTGCACTTTGGGACACTTTCAAAGTTTTCCCAATTTTTTGCACTGACTGACCTTAATTTCTTAAAGTAATGATGGCCACTCGTTTTTCTTTACTTAGCTGCTTTTTTCTTGCCATAATACAAATTCTAACAGTCTATTCAGTAGGACTATCAGCTGTGTATCCACCAGACTTCTGCACAACACAACTGATGGTCCCAACCCCATTTATAAGGCAAGAAATCCCACTTATTAAACCTGACAGGGCACACCTGTGAAGTGAAAACCATTTCCGGTGACTACCTCTTGAAGCTCATCAAGAGAATGCCAAGAGTGTGCAAAGCAGTCATCAAAGCAAAAGGTGGCTACTGTGAAGACCCTAGAATATAAGACATATTTTCAGTTGTTTCACACTTTTTTGTTAAGTATATAATTCCACATGTGGTAATTCATAGTTTTGATGCCTTCAGTGTGAATGTACAATTTCCATAGTCAAGAAAATACAGAAAAATCTTTAAATGAGAAGGCGTGTCCAAACTTTTGGTCTGTACTGTATATGACGCGCCCCCTGGGCCATGCTGTTAGGGATACCCGGAGCCGGATCAGATGGGGGTTGTAGTCTCCGAGTGGCTGTGACCCGGTCCGTGCCCAGGGTGTCAAACTCAGTGTGCGGCAGTCCTTGCAGATGTTCTTAGTGTCGACTACGCCACCCGTTGATTTGCGGTCAAAAGGCCGCCGCTGCAGGATGGTCCGCTGAGGCTGGTGGTGTGTGTGCAGCTGTGGTAGTATAACCCCCAACGGGAGGGGTATAGCCTCAGGGGGTCAGACATGGAGGATGGTGGTTGTGAAGGTGCAGCAAGGAGACTCAGAGGCATAAAATGCAGTTCCAGGGTTTTACTTACTGGTGTTGCTCGAGTCACTCTGTACAGCAGTGACCACCCAAGCCGTGCTGCGTCCACCAAGTGCGGGACTCGGTCAACTCCCGGGCAATTCTTGAGCGTGGTCCTGAGCTCCTTTCTGACTCTCCCCTCCTCTGGCCGTTCCCACCAGGGATCCACTTATGTCTGGCTCCCTCGGGTCTCTTGGTGGTCAAGCCTCCTCTGGGCTCCCTGACCCTATGCTCGGTGTGCCTTTCTAGTGGATTTGGTGAGGGTCGTGGCAGATCCTGCCCACAACCTCCGGTTCCTGGCTAAGGTTTGCTTTGGCCTCCGCCAGCTTGGGATCCGGTACCCTTTTGCCGACCCTTCACCCTTTTGTCCTTATTCTGGGATCTTGGGGTCCCCTCTCGTCCTGCGCCTCTGGGTCCCTCTTCCTTCTCCTCTCCTGGAGTTACTGCTGACTCACAGACTGACTGACTCACTGACTGACTGACCCTGTCCTAAGATGGTGCCCACCTTATATACTCCCTCTATGTGTGAGCTCAGGTGACCAGCACCCAATGAGCTCCTACATTTACCCAGACTACTCCCCCTATCTGCCCCTACACTACTGGGATGTTCCACCCCCCTCCCACTCCAGCCAGGGACAGACGCTGTCGTACCTGCACATATACTGGTGGGAGTACCGTAGTTCTGTCCCCCGGAAATGGGATGTATGTAGTGCATGCAGCCTACTAGCTCAGTTCCACACTCCATCCTTACCCGGGAGTGGAATACCACACCTCTGGCTTGAGGTGTAATACCCCTGTAGCAGCCGAGTCCTCAGGGTGCTACATATATATACAGGCGGAGTGGTACTGTGCAGTGTATATATACAGGAGGAGTGGTGCTGTGCAGTGTATATATACAGGAGGAGTGGTACTGTGCAGTGTATATATACAGGACAGGAGGAGTGGTACTGTGCAGTGTATATATACAGGAGGAGTGGTGCTGTGCAGTGTATATATACAGGAGGAGTGGTACTGTGCAGTGTATATATACAGGAGGAGTGGTACTGTGCAGTGTATATATACAGGACAGGAGGAGCGGTACTGTGCAGTGTATATATACAGGACAGGAGGCGTGGTACTGTGCAGTGTATATATACAGGAGGAGTGGTACTGTGCAGTGTATATATACAGGAGGAGTGGTACTGTGCAGTGTATATATACAGGACAGGAGGAGTGGTACTGTGCAGTGTATATATACAGGAGGAGTGGTACTGTGCAGTGTATATATACAGGACAGGAGGAGTGGCACTGTGCAGTGTATATATACAGGACAGGAGGAGTGGTACTGTGCAGTGTATATATACAGGACAGGAGGAGTGGTACTGTGCAGTGTATATATACAGGACAGGAGGAGTGGTACTGTGCAGTTTATATATACAGGACAGGAGGAGTGGTACTGTGCAGTGTATATATACAGGACAGGAGGAGTGGTACTGTGCAGTGTATATATACAGGACAGGAGGAGTGGTACTGTGCAGTGTATATATACAGGAGGAGTGGTACTGTGCAGTGTATATATACAGGACAGGAGGAGTGGCGCTGTGCAGTGTATATATACAAGACAGGAGGAGTGGTACTGTGCAGTGTATATATACAGGAGGAGCTGTACTGTGCAGTGTATATATACAGGAGGAGGGGTACTGTGCAGTGTATATATACAGGAGGCGTGGTACTGTGCAGTGTATATATACAGGACAGGAGGAGTGGTACTGTGCAGTGTATATATACAGGACAGGAGGAGTGGTACTGTGCAGTGTATATATATAGGACAGGAGAAGTGGTACTGTGCAGTGTATATATAGAGGACAGGAGGAGTGGTACTGTGCAGTGTATATATACAGGAGGAGTGGTACTGTGCAGTGTATATGACGCGCCCCCTGGGCCAGTGCTGTTAGGGATACCCGGAGCCGGATCAGATGGGGGTTGTAGTCTCCGAGTGGCTGTGACCCGGTCCGTGCCCAGGGTGTCAAGCTCAGTGTGTGGCAGTCCTTATAGATGTTACTAGATGTTCTTTTATTTCGACTACGCCACCCGTTGATTTGCGGTCACTACGGCCGCCGCTGCAGCAGGGTCCGCTGAGGCTGGTGGTGTGTGTGCAGCTTTGGTAGTATAACCCCCAACGGGAGGGGTATAGCCTCAGGGGGTCAGCCGTGGAGGATGGTGGTTGTGAAGGTGCAGCAAAGAGACTCAGAGGCATAAAATGCAGTTCCAGGGTTTTACTTACTGGTGTTGCTCGGGTCACTGTGTACAGCAGTGACCACCCGAGCCGTGCTGCGTCCACCAGGTCCTGGACTCGGTCAACTCCCAGGCAACTCCGGAGTGTGGTCCTGAGCTCCTTTCTGACTCTCCCTTCTTCTGGACGTTCCCACCAGGGATCCACCTAAGTCCGGCTCCCTCGGGCCTCTTGTTTGTAAACCCTTGTCTCTGGGTTCCCTGACCCTATTCTTGGTCTGCCTTCCGGGTGGATTTAGTGGGTGGTCGTGGCAGATCCTGCCCACGACCTCCAGTCTCTGGCTGAGGATTAGTGCTGTAGCCTCCACCAGCTTGGGATCCGGTACCCTGTTGCCGACCCTTCACCCTATTAGCTCTCTTATGGGCTCTTGGGGTCCCCTCTTCCTGCGCCTCTGGGTCCCTCTTCCTTCTCCTCTGCTCTGCTTCTCAGGCTCTCAGACAGACTGTCTGACTGGCTGACTGACAACTGACTGACTGACCCTGATCTAAGATGGTGCCCACCTTATATACTCCCTCTATGTGTGAGCTCAGGTGACCAGCACCCAATGAGCTCCTAGCTTTACCCAGGCTGCTCCCCCTATCTGCCCCTACACTACTGGGATGTTCCACCCCCCCTCCCACTCCAGCCAAGGACAGACTCGGTCGTACCTGCACATTTATTAAGTGGGAGTACCGTCGGTCTGTCCCCCGGAAATGGGATGTGTGTAGTGCATGCAGCCTACTAGCTCAGTTCCACACTCCATCCTTACCCGGGAGTGGAATACCACACCTCTGGGTTGAGGTGCAATACCCCTGTAGCAGCCGAATCCTCAGGGTGCTACATTCCCCCCTGGTAAATCACAGCACGTCCTCGGGCTGTAAAAGAATAAACATCCAAAAACATACAAATTTTTTTTTTTTTTTCATAAACATCAACATATAAAACATCATATATATTATCATCAGTAATAAACTTTTCATATAAAACTTTTCATAAATAACATTCTTGCTTCTGGTTCCTCCGGTCACTGTGCAACTTGTGACCGGGTAAAGTGCGACAGTCTCTCTTGGAAGAAAACAGTTTCCTATAAAACCGGTAGAGGGCGCCTTAGGAAGCGCAACTATATACAAATGGGATATGGCCGCTCTCAGTCCTCGACCAGTGGGATTAAGGACGGCTGTTCACAGTCCTCAGCCTGTTAAGGGATGGGGACACACGGGTACAGTTCACTCTTTTGTCCCAACGGGGAACATATTTTAAGCAGCAACAGTTTTTTTGGTACCCCTACGGGCAACTATATACAGTCTCTTCCCTACCGTACTCAACGACGGCGTCCTCCTGCTCTTTCTTTGGATTCAGTTTCTGTTTCAGACCCGTCCGGGTCCTCTTGCTCCTCCTCACACCGCAGCTCCTCCTCCGTCAGGCGATGCACATGGAGGGCGTAGGGTCCTTTGGCACACTTGTGCCGGGTGAAGGTGACCTCGTCCCCTAGATACAGGTCACGACCTCTGTGTCCCTCCGGCAGATGGCTTTCTACGTCTCTGCGGGTCACAAAGACGTCGCCGGGGGTATGATGGTCTCTAATGAAGCCCCACCCATGCTGCAGGTTGAACTTAATCACAGTCCCGATGGTGCGGGGACCATGAGCTGCACGGGGGTTCCTCCGGGTCCGGCTCTTCTGTTCAGCGCTCTGTATTTGCAGCCGCTGCTCACGGACCCGCCTCTCTCTCCTTTCCCTGTCAAAGACTTCCAACTGCTGGCGGCAGCACTCCGCACGCTCAGCTGCGGCTGCCCTTGTTTCCTGAGTGAACCCCATGAGGTCTCCTCCGATGGGGTCCCACTCGAACTGCGCTTCTTCCAGCGGGAGCGGGGTCATCTTGACAGGCGCCGGAGGCGGTATCAGGGGCTCATCCAGAGGCCGTTCCCTCCGGAGTCGGGGATTGACGAACTCCGGAGGCCACACAAAGGGCTGCCCATCCGGGCACGTATGCTGGGCGAACAGGTCTTCACCCAGGTGCGGCGCTCTAGAGGTTGAGGGCGCTGTGGTGGTAGCGGCGCCCAGGTTTACCAGGCCTTGCGACCAGGCTTGGGGCACCCTGAATGTGAAGGGCACCGTGAAGACGGAGGCGCCCGGGTGTTCCTGGCCTTTCGACCAGGCCGGCGGCTCGGCAGAGGTGGAGGGCGCTGTTGGTACTGCGGCGCCCGGGGGCACTCGGCCTTGCGACCAGGCCGGTGGCTTCTCCTGCTTGGCCGCGCTCTGGATTGAGGCACGTGACATAGCAGGGGGCGTGGCCGCGGCTCTGGCCGCTTGAGGCCTAGCTTGGAGCGATGACGCAGCGGCTACGGGAACGGTGAGTGGGGCTTCGGGCTCTGCGACGGGGAGCTGGGGCAGGTTTACGGCTTCTGGGCACGGGATGCTGTCGTCCCCATTACCTGCCTTCATCTCTTCGGCTCCCTCCGCGGCGCCGTCTCCGGCCGTCGTCCCTCCTTCGCCGTCCTCAGAGGTGGACTTGCTCCCCGCTGCGGGTGGCATGCTTCGCTGGCGGGCTCCGGCTTGCTGGGCCATCTCTCGAGTCCACTCCGCCAGTGTTTCCTGCTGCACCCGGGCCATCCTCCGTGCTAGGCCCTCCAGCGCGGTCTGTGCACGCTCCCGATCTCCGGGGAGCTGCGCCAGGATCTCCAGCAGGCCTTCTGGAGTGGCGACCTGCAACAGGCTCCTGACCACTGGGTCGGTGCTGCCTGCCTCTCCCTCCATCTCCGGGTGTGTTCTCTCTGGACTCTCCTCCAGACTTCTTGTCTCCGGGTGCGCTCTCTCCAGACTGCTCCAGGCGACACCCATCTTTGTTCTCTTGTTCTGTCTCCGCCCACATTGAGGGTGGTCCCGGGGCAACTTAGTGATTGTCAGTTCCAGGGGCAGTTCTCTTACGCTGATGGACACTTCCAGCATCACAGTCTCTGTTGGTGGGCGCGGTTTCCGCTTTTGGCGCCATTCTTCGACCTGGCCCACGATGGGAGGTGGCCTCTTGCCACCCTCTGGCACGCCCATAATGGCGTCCGCTCTTCCAAGGCGGGAAATCTTCGGAAATGGCGGGAAAAAGCTGCAAATGGCGGACAACCGGCGGGAAACAACCTGTGATGGGGTCCGTTGGCGGGGACCCTCCGGAACCGGCGGGAGACTTCTTTTTGAGGTAACGGTGAACTTTTCTTCAGGCACGCAGTACCCGGTTGTTGCGGGCACGTTATCCTGCCGACTACGCCAAAGTTGACGCGCCCCCTGGGCCAGTGCTGTTAGGGATACCCGGAGCCGGATCAGATGGGGGTTGTAGTCTCCGAGTGGCTGTGACCCGGTCCGTGCCCAGGGTGTCAAACTCAGTGTGTGGCAGTCCTTATAGATGTTACTAGATGTTCTTTTATGTCGACTACGCCACCCGTTGATTTGCGGTCACTACGGCCGCCGCTGCAGCAGGGTCCGCTGAGGCTGGTGGTGTGTGTGCAGCTTTGGGTAGTATAACCCCCAACGGGAGGGGTATAGCCTCAGGGGGTCAGCCGTGGAGGATGGTGGTTGTGAAGGTGCAGCAAAGAGACTCAGAGGCATAAAATGCAGTTCCAGGGTTTTACTTACTGGTGTTGCTCGGGTCACTGTGTACAGCAGTGACCACCCGAGCCGTGCTGCGTCCACCAGGTCCTGGACTCGGTCAACTCCCAGGCAACTCCGGAGTGTGGTCCTGAGCTCCTTTCTGACTCTCCCTTCTTCTGGCCGTTCCCACCAGGGATCCACCTAAGTCCGGCTCCCTCGGGCCTCTTGTTGGTAAACCCTTGTCTCTGGGTTCCCTGACCCTATTCTTGGGCTGCCTTCCGGGTGGATTTAGTGGGTGGTCGTGGCAGATCCTGCCCACGACCTCCGGTCTCTGGCTGAGGATTAGTGCTGTAGCCTCCACCAGCTTGGGATCCGGTACCCTGTTGCCGACCCTTCACCCTATTAGCTCTCTTATGGGCTCTTGGGGTCCCCTCTTCCTGCGCCTCTGGGTCCCTCTTCCTTCTCCTCTGCTCTGCTTCTCAGGCTCTCAGACAGACTGTCTGACTGGCTGACTGACAACTGACTGACTGACCCTGATCTAAGATGGTGCCCACCTTATATACTCCCTCTATGTGTGAGCTCAGGTGACCAGCACCCAATGAGCTCCTAGCTTTACCCAGGCTGCTCCCCCTATCTGCCCCTACACTACTGGGATGTTCCACCCCCCCTCCCACTCCAGCCAAGGACAGACTCGGTCGTACCTGCACATTTATTAAGTGGGAGTACCGTCGGTCTGTCCCCCGGAAATGGGATGTGTGTAGTGCATGCAGCCTACTAGCTCATTTCCACACTCCATCCTTACCCGGGAGTGGAATACCACACCTCTGGGTTGAGGTGCAATACCCCTGTAGCAGCCGAATCCTCAGGGTGCTACATTCCCCCCTGGTAAATCACAGCACGTCCTCGGGCTGTAAAAGAATAAACATCCAAAAACATACAAATTTTTTTTTTTTTTTTCATAAACATCAACATATAAAACATCATATATATTATCATCAGTAATAAACTTTTCATATAAAACTTTTCATAAATAACATTCTTGCTTCTGGTTCCTCCGGTCACTGTGCAACTTGTGACCGGGTAAAGTGCGACAGTCTCTCTTGGAAGAAAACAGTTTCCTATAAAACCGGTAGAGGGCGCCTTAGGAAGCGCAACTATATACAAATGGGATATGGCCGCTCTCAGTCCTCGACCAGTGGGATTAAGGACGGCTGTTCACAGTCCTCAGCCTGTTAAGGGATGGGGACACACGGGTACAGTTCACTCTTTTGTCCCAACGGGGAACATATTTTAAGCAGCAACAGTTTTTTTGGTACCCCTACGGGCAACTATATACAGTCTCTTCCCTACCGTACTCAACGACGGCGTCCTCCTGCTCTTTCTTTGGATTCAGTTTCTGTTTCAGACCCGTCCGGGTCCTCTTGCTCCTCCTCACACCGCAGCTCCTCCTCCGTCAGGCGATGCACATGGAGGGCGTAGGGTCCTTTGGCACACTTGTGCCGGGTGAAGGTGACCTCGTCCCCTAGATACAGGTCACGACCTCTGTGTCCCTCCGGCAGATGGCTTTCTACGTCTCTGCGGGTCACAAAGACGTCGCCGGGGGTATGATGGTCTCTAATGAAGCCCCACCCATGCTGCAGGTTGAACTTAATCACAGTCCCGATGGTACGGGGACCATGAGCTGCACGGGGGTTCCTCCGGGTCCGGCTCTTCTGTTCAGCGCTCTGTATTTGCAGCCGCTGCTCACGGACCCGCCTCTCTCTCCTTTCCCTGTCAAAGACTTCCAACTGCTGGCGGCAGCACTCCGCACGCTCAGCTGCGGCTGCCCTTGTTTCCTGAGTGAACCCCATGAGGTCTCCTCCGATGGGGTCCCACTCGAACTGCGCTTCTTCCAGCGGGAGCGGGGTCATCTTGACAGGCGCCGGAGGCGGTATCAGGGGCTCATCCAGAGGCCGTTCCCTCCGGAGTCGGGGATTGACGAACTCCGGAGGCCACACAAAGGGCTGCCCATCCGGGCACGTATGCTGGGCGAACAGGTCTTCACCCAGGTGCGGCGCTCTAGAGGTTGAGGGCGCTGTGGTGGTAGCGGCGCCCAGGTTTACCAGGCCTTGCGACCAGGCTTGGGGCACCCTGAATGTGAAGGGCACCATGAAGACGGCGGCGCCCGGGTGTTCCTGGCCTTTCGACCAGGCCGGCGGCTTGGCAGAGGTGGAGGGCGCTGTTGGTACTGCGGCGCCCAGGGGCACTCGGCCTTGCGACCAGGCCGGTGGCTTCTCCTGCTTGGCCGCGCTCTGGATTGAGGCACGTGACATAGCAGGGGGCGTGGCCGCGGCTCCGGCCGCTTGAGGCCTAGCTTGGAGCGATGACGCAGCGGCTACGGGAACGGTGAGTGGGGCTTCGGGCTCTGCGACGGGGAGCTGGGGCAGGTTTACGGCTTCTGGGCACGGGATGCTGTCGTCCCCATTACCTGCCTTCATCTCTTCGGCTCCCTCCGCGGCGCCGTCTCCGGCCGTCGTCCCTCCTTCGCCGTCCTCAGAGGTGGACTTGCTCCCCGCTGCGGGTGGCATGCTTCGCTGGCGGGCTCCGGCTTGCTGGGCCATCTCTCGAGTCCACTCCGCCAGTGTTTCCTGCTGCACCCGGGCCATCCTCCGTGCTAGGCCCTCCAGCGCGGTCTGTGCACGCTCCCGATCTCCGGGGAGCTGCGCCAGGATCTCCAGCAGGCCTTCTGGAGTGGCGACCTGCAACAGGCTCCTGACCACTGGGTCGGTGCTGCCTGCCTCTCCCTCCATCTCCGGGTGTGTTCTCTCTGGACTCTCCTCCAGACTTCTTGTCTCCGGGTGCGCTCTCTCCAGACTGCTCCAGGCGACACCCATCTTTGTTCTCTTGTTCTGTCTCCGCCCACATTGAGGGTGGTCCCGGGGCAACTTAGTGATTGTCAGTTCCAGGGGCAGTTCTCTTACGCTGATGGACACTTCCAGCATCACAGTCTCTGTTGGTGGGCGCGGTTTCCGCTTTTGGCGCCATTCTTCGACCTGGCCCACGATGGGAGGTGGCCTCTTGCCACCCTCTGGCACGCCCATAATGGCGTCCGCTCTTCCAAGGCGGGAAATCTTCGGAAATGGCGGGAAAAAGCTGCAAATGGCGGACAACCGGCGGGAAACGACCTGTGATGGGGTCCGTTGGCGGGGACCCTCCGGAACCGGCGGGAGACTTCTTTTTGAGGTAACGGTGAACTTTTCTTCAGGCACGCAGTACCCGGTTGTTGCGGGCACGTTATCCTGCCGACTACGCCAAAGTTGACGCGCCCCCTGGGCCAGTGCTGTTAGGGATACCCGGAGCCGGATCAGATGGGGGTTGTAGTCTCCGAGTGGCTGTGACCCGGTCCGTGCCCAGGGTGTCAAACTCAGTGTGTGGCAGTCCTTATAGATGTTACTAGATGTTCTTTTATGTCGACTACGCCACCCGTTGATTTGCGGTCACTACGGCCGCCGCTGCAGCAGGGTCCGCTGAGGCTGGTGGTGTGTGTGCAGCTTTGGGTAGTATAACCCCCAACGGGAGGGGTATAGCCTCAGGGGGTCAGCCGTGGAGGATGGTGGTTGTGAAGGTGCAGCAAAGAGACTCAGAGGCATAAAATGCAGTTCCAGGGTTTTACTTACTGGTGTTGCTCGGGTCACTGTGTACAGCAGTGACCACCCGAGCCGTGCTGCGTCCACCAGGTCCTGGACTCGGTCAACTCCCAGGCAACTCCGGAGTGTGGTCCTGAGCTCCTTTCTGACTCTCCCTTCTTCTGGCCGTTCCCACCAGGGATCCACCTAAGTCCGGCTCCCTCGGGCCTCTTGTTGGTAAACCCTTGTCTCTGGGTTCCCTGACCCTATTCTTGGGCTGCCTTCCGGGTGGATTTAGTGGGTGGTCGTGGCAGATCCTGCCCACGACCTCCGGTCTCTGGCTGAGGATTAGTGCTGTAGCCTCCACCAGCTTGGGATCCGGTACCCTGTTGCCGACCCTTCACCCTATTAGCTCTCTTATGGGCTCTTGGGGTCCCCTCTTCCTGCGCCTCTGGGTCCCTCTTCCTTCTCCTCTGCTCTGCTTCTCAGGCTCTCAGACAGACTGTCTGACTGGCTGACTGACAACTGACTGACTGACCCTGATCTAAGATGGTGCCCACCTTATATACTCCCTCTATGTGTGAGCTCAGGTGACTAGCACCCAATGAGCTCCTAGCTTTACCCAGGCTGCTCCCCCTATCTGCCCCTACACTACTGGGATGTTCCACCCCCCCTCCCACTCCAGCCAAGGACAGACTCGGTCGTACCTGCACATTTATTAAGTGGGAGTACCGTCGGTCTGTCCCCCGGAAATGGGATGTGTGTAGTGCATGCAGCCTACTAGCTCAGTTCCACACTCCATCCTTACCCGGGAGTGGAATACCACACCTCTGGGTTGAGGTGCAATACCCCTGTAGCAGCCGAATCCTCAGGGTGCTACATTCCCCCCTGGTAAATCAGAGCATGTCCTCGGGCTGTAAAAGAATAAACATCCAAAAACATACAAATTTTTTTTTTTTTTTCATAAACATCAACATATAAAACATCATATATATTATCATCAGTAATAAACTTTTCATATAAAACTTTTCATAAATAACATTCTTGCTTCTGGTTCCTCCGGTCACTGTGCAACTTGTGACCGGGTAAAGTGCGACAGTCTCTCTTGGAAGAAAACAGTTTCCTATAAAACCGGTAGAGGGCGCCTTAGGAAGCGCAACTATATACAAATGGGATATGGCCGCTCTCAGTCCTCGACCAGTGGGATTAAGGACGGCTGTTCACAGTCCTCAGCCTGTTAAGGGATGGGGACACACGGGTACAGTTCACTCTTTTGTCCCAACGGGGAACATATTTTAAGCAGCAACAGTTTTTTTGGTACCCCTACGGGCAACTATATACAGTCTCTTCTCTATCGTACTCAACGACGGCGTCCTCCTGCTCTTTCTTTGGATTCAGTTTCTGTTTCAGACCCGTCCGGGTCCTCTTGCTCCTCCTCACACCGCAGCTCCTCCTCCGTCAGGCGATGCACATGGAGGGCGTAGGGTCCTTTGGCACACTTGTGCCGGGTGAAGGTGACCTCGTCCCCTAGATACAGGTCACGACCTCTGTGTCCCTCCGGCAGATGGCTTTCTACGTCTCTGCGGGTCACAAAGACGTCGCCGGGGGTATGATGGTCTCTAATGAAGCCCCACCCATGCTGCAGGTTGAACTTAATCACAGTCCCGATGGTGCGGGGACCATGAGCTGCACGGGGGTTCCTCCGGGTCCGGCTCTTCTGTTCAGCGCTCTGTATTTGCAGCCGCTGCTCACGGACCCGCCTCTCTCTCCTTTCCCTGTCAAAGACTTCCAACTGCTGGCGGCAGCACTCCGCACGCTCAGCTGCGGCTGCCCTTGTTTCCTGAGTGAACCCCATGAGGTCTCCTCCGATGGGGTCCCACTCGAACTGCGCTTCTTCCAGCGGGAGCGGGGTCATCTTGACAGGCGCCGGAGGCGGTATCAGGGGCTCATCCAGAGGCCGTTCCCTCCGGAGTCGGGGATTGACGAACTCCGGAGGCCACACAAAGGGCTGCCCATCCGGGCACGTATGCTGGGCGAACAGGTCTTCACCCAAGTGCGGCGCTCTAGAGGTTGAGGGCGCTGTGGTGGTAGCGGCGCCCAGGTTTACCAGGCCTTGCGACCAGGCTTGGGGCACCCTGAATGTGAAGGGCACCGTGAAGACGGCGGCGCCCGGGTGTTCCTGGCCTTTCGACCAGGCCGGCGGCTCGGCAGAGGTGGAGGGCGCTGTTGGTACTGCGGCGCCCGGGGGCACTCGGCCTTGCGACCAGGCCGGTGGCTTCTCCTGCTTGGCCGCGCTCTGGATTGAGGCACGTGACATAGCAGGGGGCGTGGCCGCGGCTCCGGCCGCTTGAGGCCTAGCTTGGAGCGATGACGCAGCGGCTACGGGAACGGTGAGTGGGGCTTCGGGCTCTGCGACGGGGAGCTGGGGCAGGTTTACGGCTTCTGGGCACGGGATGCTGTCGTCCCCATTACCTGCCTTCATCTCTTCGGCTCCCTCCGCGGCGCCGTCTCCGGCCGTCGTCCCTCCTTCGCCGTCCTCAGAGGTGGACTTGCTCCCCGCTGCGGGTGGCATGCTTCGCTGGCGGGCTCCGGCTTGCTGGGCCATCTCTCGAGTCCACTCCGCCAGTGTTTCCTGCTGCACCCGGGCCATCCTCCGTGCTAGGCCCTCCAGCGCGGTCTGTGCACGCTCCCGATCTCCGGGGAGCTGCGCCAGGATCTCCAGCAGGCCTTCTGGAGTGGCGACCTGCAACAGGCTCCTGACCACTGGGTCGGTGCTGCCTGCCTCTCCCTCCATCTCCGGGTGTGTTCTCTCTGGACTCTCCTCCAGACTTCTTGTCTCCGGGTGCGCTCTCTCCAGACTGCTCCAGGCGACACCCATCTTTGTTCTCTTGTTCTGTCTCCGCCCACATTGAGGGTGGTCCCGGGGCAACTTAGTGATTGTCAGTTCCAGGGGCAGTTCTCTTACGCTGATGGACACTTCCAGCATCACAGTCTCTGTTGGTGGGCGCGGTTTCCGCTTTTGGCGCCATTCTTCGACCTGGCCCACGATGGGAGGTGGCCTCTTGCCACCCTCTGGCACGCCCATAATGGCGTCCGCTCTTCCAAGGCGGGAAATCTTCGGAAATGGCGGGAAAAAGCTGCAAATGGCGGACAACCGGCGGGAAACGACCTGTGATGGGGTCCGTTGGCGGGGACCCTCCGGAACCGGCGGGAGACTTCTTTTTGAGGTAACGGTGAACTTTTCTTCAGGCACGCAGTACCCGGTTGTTGCGGGCACGTTATCCTGCCGACTACGCCAAAGTTGACGCGCCCCCTGGGCCAGTGCTGTTAGGGATACCCGGAGCCGGATCAGATGGGGGTTGTAGTCTCCGAGTGGCTGTGACCCGGTCCGTGCCCAGGGTGTCAAACTCAGTGTGTGGCAGTCCTTATAGATGTTACTAGATGTTCTTTTATGTCGACTACGCCACCCGTTGATTTGCGGTCACTACGGCCGCCGCTGCAGCAGGGTCCGCTGAGGCTGGTGGTGTGTGTGCAGCTTTGGGTAGTATAACCCCCAACGGGAGGGGTATAGCCTCAGGGGGTCAGCCGTGGAGGATGGTGGTTGTGAAGGTGCAGCAAAGAGACTCAGAGGCATAAAATGCAGTTCCAGGGTTTTACTTACTGGTGTTGCTCGGGTCACTGTGTACAGCAGTGACCACCCGAGCCGTGCTGCGTCCACCAGGTCCTGGACTCGGTCAACTCCCAGGCAACTCCGGAGTGTGGTCCTGAGCTCCTTTCTGACTCTCCCTTCTTCTGGCCGTTCCCACCAGGGATCCACCTAAGTCCGGCTCCCTCGGGCCTCTTGTTGGTAAACCCTTGTCTCTGGGTTCCCTGACCCTATTCTTGGTCTGCCTTCCGGGTGGATTTAGTGGGTGGTCGTGGCAGATCCTGCCCACGACCTCCGGTCTCTGGCTGAGGATTAGTGCTGTAGCCTCCACCAGCTTGGGATCCGGTACCCTGTTGCCGACCCTTCACCCTATTAGCTCTCTTATGGGCTCTTGGGGTCCCCTCTTCCTGCGCCTCTGGGTCCCTCTTCCTTCTCCTCTGCTCTGCTTCTCAGGCTCTCAGACAGACTGGCTGACTGACAACTGACTGACTGACCCTGATCTAAGATGGTGCCCACCTTATATACTCCCTCTATGTGTGAGCTCAGGTGACCAGCACCCAATGAGCTCCTAGCTTTACCCAGGCTGCTCCCCCTATCTGCCCCTACACTACTGGGATGTTCCACCCCCCCTCCCACTCCAGCCAAGGACAGACTCGGTCGTACCTGCACATTTATTAAGTGGGAGTACCGTCGGTCTGTCCCCCGGAAATGGGATGTGTGTAGTGCATGCAGCCTACTAGCTCAGTTCCACACTCCATCCTTACCCGGGAGTGGAATACCACACCTCTGGGTTGATGTGCAATACCCCTGTAGCAGCCGAATCCTCAGGGTGCTACATTCCCCCCTGGTAAATCACAGCACGTCCTCGGGCTGTAAAAGAATAAACATCCAAAAACATACAAATTTTTATTTTTTTTTCATAAACATCAACATATAAAACATCATATATATTATCATCAGTAATAAACTTTTCATATAAAACTTTTCATAAATAACATTCTTGCTTCTGGTTCCTCCGGTCACTGTGCAACTTGTGACCGGGTAAAGTGCGACAGTCTCTCTTGGAAGAAAACAGTTTCCTATAAAACCGGTAGAGGGCGCCTTAGGAAGCGCAACTATATACAAATGGGATATGGCCGCTCTCAGTCCTCGACCAGTGGGATTAAGGACGGCTGTTCACAGTCCTCAGCCTGTTAAGGGATGGGGACACACGGGTACAGTTCACTCTTTTGTCCCAACGGGGAACATATTTTAAGCAGCAACAGTTTTTTTGGTACCCCTACGGGCAACTATATACAGTCTCTTCTCTACCGTACTCAACGACGGCGTCCTCCTGCTCTTTCTTTGGATTCAGTTTCTGTTTCAGACCCGTCCGGGTCCTCTTGCTCCTCCTCACACCGCAGCTCCTCCTCCGTCAGGCGATGCACATGGAGGGCGTAGGGTCCTTTGGCACACTTGTGCCGGGTGAAGGTGACCTCGTCCCCTAGATACAGGTCACGACCTCTGTGTCCCTCCGGCAGATGGCTTTCTACGTCTCTGCGGGTCACAAAGACGTCGCCGGGGGTATGATGGTCTCTAATGAAGCCCCACCCATGCTGCAGGTTGAACTTAATCACAGTCCCGATGGTGCGGGGACCATGAGCTGCACGGGGGTTCCTCCGGGTCCGGCTCTTCTGTTCAGCGCTCTGTATTTGCAGCCGCTGCTCACGGACCCGCCTCTCTCTCCTTTCCCTGTCAAAGACTTCCAACTGCTGGCGGCAGCACTCCGCACGCTCAGCTGCGGCTGCCCTTGTTTCCTGAGTGAACCCCATGAGGTCTCCTCCGATGGGGTCCCACTCGAACTGCGCTTCTTCCAGCGGGAGCGGGGTCATCTTGACAGGCGCCGGAGGCGGTATCAGGGGCTCATCCAGAGGCCGTTCCCTCCGGAGTCGGGGATTGACGAACTCCGGAGGCCACACAAAGGGCTGCCCATCCGGGCACGTATGCTGGGCGAACAGGTCTTCACCCAGGTGCGGCGCTCTAGAGGTTGAGGGCGCTGTGGTGGTAGCGGCGCCCAGGTTTACCAGGCCTTGCGACCAGGCTTGGGGCACCCTGAATGTGAAGGGCACCGTGAAGACGGCGGCGCCCGGGTGTTCCTGGCCTTTCGACCAGGCCGGCGGCTCGGCAGAGGTGGAGGGCGCTGTTGGTACTGCGGCGCCCGGGGGCACTCGGCCTTGCGACCAGGCCGGTGGCTTCTCCTGCTTGGCCGCGCTCTGGATTGAGGCACGTGACATAGCAGGGGGCGTGGCCGCGGCTCCGGCCGCTTGAGGCCTAGCTTGGAGCGATGACGCAGCGGCTACGGGAACGGTGAGTGGGGCTTCGGGCTCTGCGACGGGGAGCTGGGGCAGGTTTACGGCTTCTGGGCACGGGATGCTGTCGTCCCCATTACCTGCCTTCATCTCTTCGGCTCCCTCCGCGGCGCCGTCTCCGGCCGTCGTCCCTCCTTCGCCGTCCTCAGAGGTGGACTTGCTCCCCGCTGCGGGTGGCATGCTTCGCTGGCGGGCTCCGGCTTGCTGGGCCATCTCTCGAGTCCACTCCGCCAGTGTTTCCTGCTGCACCCGGGCCATCCTCCGTGCTAGGCCCTCCAGCGCGGTCTGTGCACGCTCCCGATCTCCGGGGAGCTGCGCCAGGATCTCCAGCAGGCCTTCTGGAGTGGCGACCTGCAACAGGCTCCTGACCACTGGGTCGGTGCTGCCTGCCTCTCCCTCCATCTCCGGGTGTGTTCTCTCTGGACTCTCCTCCAGACTTCTTGTCTCCGGGTGCGCTCTCTCCAGACTGCTCCAGGCGACACCCATCTTTGTTCTCTTGTTCTGTCTCCGCCCACATTGAGGGTGGTCCCGGGGCAACTTAGTGATTGTCAGTTCCAGGGGCAGTTCTCTTACGCTGATGGACACTTCCAGCATCACAGTCTCTGTTGGTGGGCGCGGTTTCCGCTTTTGGCGCCATTCTTCGACCTGGCCCACGATGGGAGGTGGCCTCTTGCCACCCTCTGGCACGCCCATAATGGCGTCCGCTCTTCCAAGGCGGGAAATCTTCGGAAATGGCGGGAAAAAGCTGCAAATGGCGGACAACCGGCGGGAAACGACCTGTGATGGGGTCCGTTGGCGGGGACCCTCCGGAACCGGCGGGAGACTTCTTTTTGAGGTAACGGTGAACTTTTCTTCAGGCACGCAGTACCCGGTTGTTGCGGGCACGTTATCCTGCCGACTACGCCAAAGTTGACGCGCCCCCTGGGCCAGTGCTGTTAGGGATACCCGGAGCCGGATCAGATGGGGGTTGTAGTCTCCGAGTGGCTGTGACCCGGTCCGTGCCCAGGGTGTCAAACTCAGTGTGTGGTAGTCCTTATAGATGTTACTAGATGTTCTTTTATGTCGACTACGCCACCCGTTGATTTGCGGTCACTACGGCCGCCGCTGCAGCAGGGTCCGCTGAGGCTGGTGGTGTGTGTGCAGCTTTGGGTAGTATAACCCCCAACGGGAGGGGTATAGCCTCAGGGGGTCAGCCGTGGAGGATGGTGGTTGTGAAGGTGCAGCAAAGAGACTCAGAGGCATAAAATGCAGTTCCAGGGTTTTACTTACTGGTGTTGCTCGGGTCACTGTGTACAGCAGTGACCACCCGAGCCGTGCTGCGTCCACCAGGTCCTGGACTCGGTCAACTCCCAGGCAACTCCGGAGTGTGGTCCTGAGCTCCTTTCTGACTCTCCCTTCTTCTGGCCGTTCCCACCAGGGATCCACCTAAGTCCGGCTCCCTCGGGCCTCTTGTTGGTAAACCCTTGTCTCTGGGTTCCCTGACCCTATTCTTGGTCTGCCTTCCGGGTGGATTTAGTGGGTGGTCGTGGCAGATCCTGCCCACGACCTCCAGTCTCTGGCTGAGGATTAGTGCTGTAGCCTCCACCAGCTTGGGATCCGGTACCCTGTTGCCGACCCTTCACCCTATTAGCTCTCTTATGGGCTCTTGGGGTCCCCTCTTCCTGCGCCTCTGGGTCCCTCTTCCTTCTCCTCTGCTCTGCTTCTCAGGCTCTCAGACAGACTGTCTGACTGGCTGACTGACAACTGACTGACTGACCCTGATCTAAGATGGTGCCCACCTTATATACTCCCTCTATGTGTGAGCTCAGGTGACCAGCACCCAATGAGCTCCTAGCTTTACCCAGGCTGCTCCCCCTATCTGCCCCTACACTACTGGGATGTTCCACCCCCCCTCCCACTCCAGCCAAGGACAGACTCGGTCGTACCTGCACATTTATTAAGTGGGAGTACCGTCGGTCTGTCCCCCGGAAATGGGATGTGTGTAGTGCATGCAGCCTACTAGCTCAGTTCCACACTCCATCCTTACCCGGGAGTGGAATACCACACCTCTGGGTTGAGGTGCAATACTCCTGTAGCAGCCGAATCCTCAGGGTGCTACATATATATACAGGACAGGAGGAGTGGTACTGTGCAGTGTATATTTACAGGAGGAGTGGTACTGTGCTGTGTATATATACAGGACAGGAGGAGTGGTACTGTGCAGTGTATATATACAGGAGTGGTACTGTGCAATGTATATATACAGGACAGGAGGAGTGGTACTGTGCAGTGTATATATACAGGAGTGGTACTGTGCAGTGTATATATACAGGACAGGAGGAGTGGTACTGTGCAGTGTATATATATAGGACAGGAGGAGTGGTACTGTGCAGTGTATATATACAGGACAGGAGGAGTGGTACCGTGCAGTGTATATATACAGGAGGAGTGGTACTATGCAGTGTATATATACAGGAGGAGTGGTACTGTGCAGTGTATATATACAGGACAGGAGGAGTGGTACTGTGCAGTGTATATATACAGGACAGGAGGAGTGGTACTGTGCAGTGTATATATACAGGACAGGAGAAGTGGTACTGTGCGGTGTATATATACAGGACAGGAGGAGTGGTGCTGTGCAGTGTATATATACAGGACAGGAGGAGTGGTGCTGTGCAGTGTATATATACAGGACAGGAGGAGTGGTACCGTGCAGTGTATATATACAGGACAGGAGGAGGGGTACTGTGCAGTGTATATATACAGGACAGGAGGAGTGGTACTGTGCAGTGTATATATACAGGACAGGAGAAGTGGTACTGTGCAGTGTATATATACAGGACAGGAGGAGTGGTACTGTACAGTGTATATATACAGGACAGGAGGAGTGGTACTGTGCAGTGTATATATACAGGAGGAGTGGTACTGTTTAGTATATATATACAGGACAGGAGGAGTGGTACTGTGCGGTGTATATATACAGGACAGGAGGAGCGGTACTGTGCAGTGTATATATACAGGAGGAGTGGTACTGTGCAGTGTATATATACAGGACAGGAGGAGTGGTGCTGTGCAGTGTATATATACAGGACAGGAGGAGTGGTGCTGTGCAGTGTATATATACAGGACAGGAGGAGTGGTACCGTGCAGTGTATATATACAGGACAGGAGGAGGGGTACTGTGCAGTGTATATATACAGGACAGGAGGAGTGGTACTGTGCAGTGTATATATACAGGACAGGAGGAGTGGTACTGTGCAGTGTATATATACAGGACAGGAGGAGTGGTACTGTGCAGTGTATATATACAGGAGGAGTGGTACTGTTTAGTATATATATACAGGACAGGAGGAGTGGTACTGTGCGGTGTATATATACAGGACAGGAGGAGCGGTACTGTGCAGTGTATATATACAGGAGGAGTGGTACTGTGCAGTGTATATATACAGGACAGGAGGAGTGGTGCTGTGCAGTGTATATATACAGGACAGGAGGAGTGGTGCTGTGCAGTGTATATATACAGGACAGGAGGAGTGGTACCGTGCAGTGTATATATACAGGACAGGAGGAGTGGTACTGTGCAGTGTATATATACAGGACAGGAGGAGTGGTACTGTGCAGTTTATATATACAGGACAGGAGAAGTGGTACTGTGCGGTGTATATATACAGGACAGGAGGAGCGGTGCTGTGCAGTGTATATATACAGGAGGAGTGGTACTGTTTAGTATATATATACAGGACAGGAGGAGTGGTACTGTGCAGTGTATATATACAGGACAGGTGGAGTGGTGCTGTGCAGTGTATATATACAGGACAGGAGGAGTGGTACTGTGCAGTGTATATATACAGGACAGGAGGAGTGGTACTGTGCAGTGTATATATACAGGAGGAGTGGTACTGTTTAGTATATATATACAGGACAGGAGGAGTGGTACTGTGCGGTGTATATATACAGGACAGGAGGAGCGGTGCTGTGCAGTGTATATATACAGGAGGAGTGGTACTGTTTAGTATATATATACAGGACAGGAGGAGTGGTACTGTGCAGTGTATATATACAGGACAGGTGGAGTGGTGCTGTGCAGTGTATATATACAGGACAGGAGGAGTGGTACTGTGCAGTGTATATATACAGGACAGGAGGAGTGGTACCGTGCAGTGTATATATACAGGACAGGAGGAGTGGTACTGTGCAGTGTATATATACAGGACAGGAGGAGTGGTACTGTGCAGTGTATATATACAGGACAGGAGGAGTGGTACTGTGCAGTGTATATATACAGGAGGAGTGGTACTGTTTAGTATATATATACAGGACAGGAGGAGTGGTACTGTGCAGTGTATATATACAGGACAGGTGGAGTGGTGCTGTGCAGTGTATATATACAGGACAGGAGGAGTGGTACTGTGCAGTGTATATATACAGGACAGGAGGAGTGGTACTGTGCAGTGTATATATACAGGAGGAGTGGTACTGTGCAGTGTATATATACAGGAGGAGTGGTACTGTGCAGTGTATATATACAGGAGGAGTGGTACTGTGCAGTGTATATATACAGGACAGGAGGAGTGGTACCGTGCAGTGTATATACAGGACAGGAGGAGTGGTACCGTGCAGTGTATATATACAGGACAGGAGGAGTGGTACTGTGCAGTGTATATATACAGGACAGGAGGAGTGGTACTGTGCAGTGTATATATACAGGACAGGAGGAGTGGTACTGTGCAGTGTATATATACAGGACAGGAGGAGTGGTACTGTGCAGTGTATATATACAGGACAGGAGAAGTGGTACTGTGCAGTGTATATATACAGGACAGGAGGAGTGGTACTGTGCAGTGTATACACACAGGACAGGAGGAGTGGTGCTGAGAGTAGCACCTGCCTCCTGAGCTCAAGCACTTCCAGGAGGAGGGTCGTCGTCTGCCTCTCTTCTCCCCAGGGAGAGGCAGGCCTACTGGGAGGCCGGCATGGCTTCCCAGCCTCCTATCCCCCGGTCTATGCCGGCGGGGGAGAAGGAGCCTCAACAACCGGCCCAGGAGGGAGTGAGGAGATCGGGAAGGGTGAGGAAGAATACATCCACCTGCTCCAACCCCAAGACTGTTCACCGTCCGCCCAGAGAGGGAGACCGGGGCACCCCAGGCCTCAGGAACAAGAGCCCAGCAAGATCCTGGGGGGAGATGAGCTCCAGCGAGTCCACAAGTTCCTTCTCCTCCCGAGTGGTCGCCACGTTGCGAGAGTACGAGGACGCCGGCAAAGAACTAACCCAGCTGAAAGAGGAGCTGAGGGAGCCCCGGATCCTGAACACCCGGGCGTCCAACAAGGAAAGACCCGCGACCTCCCAGAGGTTTAAAGCCCTCAAAGACGAGGTGGTCAGGTTAGTGCTCCTCCGGGAGGGGATTGAGAAAAGCTCAGGTCCCTTCCTGGAGAGGTTTAAGAACCAGCGGCGGTTCTCAGAAATGAAGGGGTTAAACACCTCAGGAGAACCGCCAGCCGGCGTCCTTAGTGAAGAGGAGGAGGAGGATGAAGAGGTGACTGGAGTTTCAGGTGCTGGAGCCAGTGAGGGGCAGAGCCGGAGTTCCAGTGGTCTCCCTGCAGGGCAGAGGACTCCCAGAGCAGAGGCTGGAGTGTCGGGGGAGGAGGAGGAAGGAGGACTGCTGAGGGAAATCCGACTGCTGGAGTCTCCAGTGGACCTGACGCGGTTTTCCATCGGTGAGGACAAACCAGTGGAGGAGAAAAAAAAGAGGAGGAAGAAGACCGGAGGAGCCGCACAGGAGGTGGTGAGTTACAAGTATGTACCAATGTCTGATGTTGCGCCTGCCACCTCCTGTGTAAACCTCACCAAACCTAAAGGCACGGGCTCTGCAGTGGGCTCGAGGCAGAGGCAAGGTGGGGAGAGGAGGAGGACGTCCGGAGATGCTGCCATCTGTGCGGGGAACAGTGCAGGGGGCGAGGCTGTGGAGGTACTCACAGCGCCGGACATAGGAAGTTCTGTGGAGTTTCCCACCCTGCCCTCTGCGGCTAAGCCGGTTTTCACCGGGGCTGGCGGGGCAGGGAAGGATGTGAAAAACACATCTGCAAAGAACACTGGGCACACTGCTGCGACAGGGGGGCAGTGTGCCCCAGCGCCCAAAAAGGACACTAAGACCCCAAAGTCTGTGGGTGCAGGGCGGGCAGAGGTGCCGAGAAAACAGTCTGGCCAGAACAAGGACCAAAATGCTGCAGTAGGGGGGCAGGGCGCTCCAGGAGACCTGGAGAAAGCCAGCAGCAACCAAAGGGAAACGGGTGTGGTGCTGCAGGGAAGGGAGTCTCTGGGAGTGCTCCCCTCCCCCGGCCCAGCAGGTGTGAGTGCAGAGACACCAGACACAAGGGAGGAAGGAATGGAGGTGACTGTGGAAGGTGCAGAGAACAGCAGAGGTAATGGGGTGACAAGTAAAGGGAATAGAAATAGTGGTGCAGTGAATGATTGGAGTAATGGTGGAGCAGATGGTGAGAGTAATGGAGCAAATGATGAGAGTAGTAGGAATGGTGGAATTAGTGGTACAGTGAATGATGATGCAGCAAATGGTGGGGGTAGTGGTGCAGTGAATGATGATGCAGCAAATGGTGGGGGTAGTGGTGGAATGAATGCTGGGAGTAGTGGTGTAATGAATGGTGGGAGTAGTAGTGGAGTGAATGGTGGGAGCAGCACTGGTGTTGGTGGAGAAGTAGGCGATGGTCCCGCTGCCCCCCCAGCATTGGCAGGGGCTTCAGCCCAAAGCTATTCAGGAGCTGTCAGTGCTGGGGGTAGTAGTGCGCCCTCGTCTGGTGGCCCTGGGGATGGTGACTTGCAACAGCAGCTCCTGGACGCCCTGAGGAGAGGGGAGAGCTCCATCACTGTAGAGGGGAGGGAGGTTGATCTGTCTTTCTGGATAGAGAGACATGGTCTTTCAGCCTTCCGAGATAGAGGGGCAGAGACTGTCTGGTCTCTGCCGACAACGGGGCAGAGGAGTAACCGTAGGAACGTGGTCCGTCTCCAGTGGGTAAGCAAGGATGCCTGTCCTGATAGGTCGAAGGTGGTTGAGCTCCTGCTGGGGATGGGCTTTGCGGCATATGACATCTTTGCCTTGATCCATCCCTACGGGACCTCCTACTTCGATGTCAGCTTCGTGAGACCGGAGGGCCTTGAGCTTTTCTGGTCTCGCCATGAGCTGGCTCGGAGTCGCCCCGAATGGCATGGTCTCTTTCCCCTGGCAATAACCCGCCAAGATTCAGTCAGGAAAGTGACCGTTTTGACTAGTAACGAGTCGCTTTCCTGTATGGACATTACCACCTGGGTGAGTCGATACGGAGAGGTCACCAATATTCCCGAAAAGAATCTGGATGACCATGGTATCTGGTCAGGGGCCTGGACCTTCGTGGTGAGATTGAAGGTTTCGGGAAACACTGTTACCCATATCCCTTCCTCAACCTTTTTGGGGAGGGATAGGATCTTGATTTTCTACCGGGGGCAGCCTAAGGTCTGTCACAGGTGCGGTAGCCCCACACACTTCAGTGCGCAGTGTACCACCCAGAAATGCGCACTGTGTGGGGACCTCGGTCATCTTGCTGCTGCCTGTCGCAGGATTAGGTGTAACTTGTGTGGTGACCTCGGTCACCCGTTCAGTCGCTGTCCGCGTTCCTTCGCCAATGCGGTCCTGAAAGCAGCGAGTGCGGGACAGGCGAAAGCCGGGACTAATCTTGCCGGTGAAGGGACCAGTAGAGGCGGGGGAGGCAGGGATCCGGTGAGGAGCAAGCTGCCGCCATCCACCATCAGGCGGCAGGAGAAGCGCCGTGGGGACAGGGGGCAGGGAGTAATGTCCCTAAACTCTGACCCAGGTACTTCACTTGCAGCTGAGGATCCTAAAGACAGTGAATTGAGCGAGGAAGTCAAGAGACTTGAAAGGGAAGAGAGAGAGGATGCCACGTCTTCCCAGGAACCCTCTTCTGGTGACAGTCTAGATGAGGGAGAGGGGGAGTGGTCACAGAAAAAGAAAAAGGGTAACAGGAAAACGGCCAGAGGTAGGAGGGGGACCAGGTCTCGAGCTGCCTCTTTGGAGTGCGACCCCTCTGACTCTCTGGCCGTGATCCAAGCGCCATTGGAGGGTTCAGCCGCCCGCCCTCTGGTGGATCTCTCCAACCGGTTCGGGGCTCTCCAGGACCTCCCTCTGGAGGGGGGAAGTGGGGACCCGGGGCCGGAGGTTGCGGACAAGGTGGTTGGGGCTCAGGAGATGGCTGGGTCTTCCTCTCGGGGGGCAAATACAAAGCCCTCTGGGGGGACGACTAACTCAGGACCACCAGACGAGGGCAAGAATGTATGTAAGGAGAGAATGGACGAGTCTGTTTGTCTTAAGCGCACTAAAAACCCGTCATTATCGGAGGAAGAGGTTGGGACTGTCAGTGGTGGGAAGCAAAAGGCTATCTAATTCAATCAATCATGATGGTGGCACCCACCCCGTTGACGCTGGCAACTATTAATGTTTGCAGCATAAAGTCAGATGCGGCAAGGTACACGGCCTTTCATTTTCTCGGCCAACTTGACGCCGACATTTTGTTTTTGCAGGAGACCAGGTTGACCGATATATCAACCTTGCATAAAGCAAGGCGGGAGTGGAGGCATGGGCCCCCCTACTGGTCTCTTGCGGCCGAGCCGTATAGCGGGGTGGCGGTCCTTTTTAAGACCGCAGCGGTTGAATGCAGACGAGTGATCGAATTAGAAATGGGGAGATGCTTGATCCTAGATGTCTCCATGGAGGGACAAGAGCTTCGGCTCATTAACATCTATGGTTCCCAGTCCAAGTGGGACCGCAAATGTCTCTTCCTGAAGATCAAACCTTTTTTATTTTCGAGTCGGCAGGTGGTCTTCGGAGGGGATTTCAACAATGTCACGAGATCCTGTGATAGAGGAGGTTCCGGAGACCGGCTGGCTTATGACTGCGTCGCGTTAAACAGGATAGTGAGTGAGGCTCGCCTGGTGGATGTCCACATCCGGCACAACCCGGGCGACACGGGTTTCACCTTTTTTAGAGGTAGTCAGTGCAGGTCTAGGCTAGATAGGTTTTATTTGAAGGAGGAGGCCGTCTCTTCACCGTTGTCGGTTGTGAAGGTGGAGTTCTCCGATCACTGTTTGATTATGTTTTCTCTGAACGTTACAGAGACTCCTCGGATGGGAAGAGGCTATTGGAAGCTGAATTCGTCACTCCTTGAGGAAGAAGCTTTAAGACGGTCTTTTGAGGAATTCTTTCAGAGCCAGGTACCATTGCTGGGCCTAAGTAACACTAAGTCAGAGTGGTGGGAGATGTTCAAACATCGGGTGGCGAGATTCTTCCGGCAGCTCTCGAACCTCAGAAGCCTGAACAGGGATCGCCTGTATCAGAGCCTGAGGAGGAAACTCAAGCATCTTGTCTCGACTGGAGGTAGCCGTGAGGAGATCTCCAGAGTGAAGTCCTTGCTGAAGAGGTGTCAGTACGATAGGCACGCATCATTGGTTCTCAAGAGGGACTACGGGAAGTACTGCTCGCCCGACCCTTACAGAAACTGTAAGATGTCAGTGAATAGTAAGATAGTGACGGGGCTGGTGGACAGTACGGGGTCCCTGAGAAGGTCCAGATCAGGGATCTTGGAGGTCGTCAGTTCCTACTACTCGCACCTCTTGGGAAGGAGGGAGCTTGATCGTGACGGGATGTCGGCTTTCCTGGCTGAATCCGTTCCTGAGCCAGGGGCTGACCTCTCGCTGGGCGTTTTGGCAGAAGCGATCAAAGAAGAGGAAGTGAGACTGGCGATCGATGGGCTTAGGCCCAAAAAGTCACCAGGTCCGGATGGCTTAACATCCGAGTTCTTTAGGACCTTTAGGGACTCTTTGGTCCCCCTCTTGACTCAGGTGTTTAACGAGTGTCTCTCCTCGGGCACTCTGCCGAGATCATTAAGGAGGTCAGCTTTGATCATTTTGTCAAAGGGTAAGGATCCATCACGCATTGAGAACTGGCGTCCCATAGCACTTCTCAATGTGGACAGGAAGATTTTGGCTAAGATTCTTTTCAACAGGCTGGTGAAGTTTGCACCCCGGCTCCTTTCGGAGGTTCAGCACTGTTGCGTTCCTGGCCGTAGCACTTTTAGTGCTGTTCTAGGTGTCCGAGAGGCCGTGGAGCAAGGCAGGGCGGGCCTCTGGAAGGGGTTCTTGCTGACCCTGGATCAGGCAAAAGCCTTTGATCGGGTTAACCATGAGTACCTCTGATCCACTCTTTTGAGGTATGGTCTGCCTGGAGGGTTTGTGGACTGGCTTAAGACCTTGTATGCAGGGGCTGAGACTTTCCCTCTGGTGAATGGGTGGATTGGACGACCTTTCGGGGTAGGATCCGGTGTCCGTCAGGGCTGTCCTCTTAGCCCTTTGCTTTACGCGTTTGCGATCGATCCCTTCCTCAGAAGGATCGATTGTGGACCATTGGCGGGGGTGCGGATGGGCGGGGCGGCGCCGGAGGCTATCCTGAGGGTGGTGGCCTACGCGGAGGATGTCACCGTCTTTGTTTCTTCGCAAGAGGAGGCAGTGGCGGTGATGTCAGAAGTGGAGCGCTACTCGGAGGCATCCGGGTCCAAGGTCAACCAGGATAAGTGTGAGAGTCTCTGGCTGGGAGGCGGAGATCCCGGGTTTGATCTTCCGGACACCCTCCCCGAACCTCAAGAACATGCCAAAGTCCTGGGCATCGAATTCGGCCAGGGTGATTACCCCACGAAAAACTGGGAAGGCAGAATCAAAGGTGTCACCCAAAGAGTGGACCAATGGAGGGGTTGGTCTTTGACCCTGAGGGAAAGGGTTGGCCTGTGCAAAGTTTTCCTGCTCCCCTTGCTAATCTACCTGGGCAGCGTCTGTGTCTTGCCAGAGCCTCTCTGGACACGGGTCTACAGTCTGTTCTTCCAGATGTTATGGGGGAACAGACTGAACCTAGTCAAGCGGGAGGTCACTTACTGCACGAGGAGACTAGGGGGTTTGAATATGGTGAACCCCGTGGTGTTCCTAGTGAACACCTTCTTGAAAGTGAACGTGGCAAACCTCTAGAAAGAGAGGGCTCCTCCGTGGGTATTCTCCTGCAAGGGATGGTTTCAGCCTTTCTTCCAGGAATGGGAGACAGAGGGAAGATTGAAGGATCTTCGCACACCACACGGGCATCTCCCGGCTTATGTTACCCCGGTTCTGAAAATGATCCGCCGGTGGGGTCTGGGAATGTGGGAGGTGAGGTCCCTCCCGAGGAAACTCCTCGATATGAGGGTCTTGCTTTCTCATTTTCAGAGTCCATTGGCCCTCAAAGACTGCCCAAGTCGGGATCTGGAGGTTGGGTTGAGTTTGTTAAATTCTAGCAGGATCCCCGAGAAGTACTGGGACTTGACTTCCATGGTAAGCTGTATGTGAGGGACAATTTGAAGTTCAGGAGCTTCGAAGACAGGAATTGCCCCCGTGAGGCTTGTGCTAACGTGCTGGAAAGCATGGAGCACTTCCTGCTTCATTGTCCCTTTAATACAGAGGTGTACAACAGGGTGGGGGCTTCCATTGGTTGGCCGCTGCTGGCTACTCTGTCCTACGCCGGGTGGGCCTATGGAGCATTCGGAGACCTTGGGACAAGGGACCGAGACACTTTATTCATAGTCAGCGCAGTGGTGAGGTATTTCACGTGGAACGCACGAGTTTTAGTCTCGACGCAGAGTAAAATCCTCCATGTAGATGAAGTCTGTAGGAACATCCTAGGTGACCTGGTGAAGGTACGTTCTCTGGAGTATGAAGGACTGGGTGCCCGGAGGGCGGCCCGTCTCTGGAGGGGCTTTTCCTTCAGGGTGCCTTAGTCCGGTAGTACTCCTATATCCTGGTGGTGGGCTGATGTCTTTCCACCCTAGATTTTTGTTTTGTATTTCTGTCTCCTGAATAGAAGGTTTGCCGGCATCGAACTTGAGCCTTGGATGGTGAGTGTGTAGGTTGTGTTCTGTATATATTGTATATAATGTATAATAGGGGGTTTTAGTTAGGTTGGGTGGGGGATTTGGGGGGGTTCTTCATCGGCGGTGATAAGAGGACTGATCTGGCCTGGTCCAGGCCCCGCCTGGGGAAAAACTTTGGGGCCTGATCCTAGCTCGGAGTAATCCTGAACTTTGTGGCCAGAGCTGGATCAGGGGTGGTGGGATAGTTAGTGTAGGTCTGTGTTTTATATATATATTAAAAAATTACAAAATAAAAAAAAAAAATACAAAAAAATATACAAAAAAAAAAAAAAGGTTTAAAATTGTCCATGTCACTGTTGTATATATTGTTATTTTTGGTTTTCTGTGGTGTGAATGAGGTGCTGTAAGGGGGTGACTAAGGTCAGGCAGTGGGACCAGTAGGTTAGTGTTAGTTCCCGGTTGTATATACGTTATATGAGGTTTAGTGTTTTATTGTATATAATCTTGTATATAGGACGGTGTTTTATGTGTATATAGGACGGTGTGAGCGTTGTGTGGGATTGTATATAGTAGTATGAATGAAGCTGGGCCGGGGGTCTTATAGGTTGTATAATAGTTATTTCTTCTCTATGTATATATTCCTGGGGGGATTTATTTTCTGTGATTTGTCGTCTTGTTTTGTTCTTATGTTCGGTGTCCTGTAATGTATTATTGTTCTGTCATGTACTGTATATACAGGAGGAGTGGTACTGTGCAGTGTATATATACAGGAGGAGTGGTACTGTGCAGTGTATATATACAGGACAGGAGGAGTGGTACTGTGCAGTGTATATATACAGGACAGGAGGAGTGGTACTGTGCAGTGTATTTATACAGGACAGGAGGAGTGGTACTGTGCAGTGTATATATACAGGACAGGAGGAGTGGTACTGTGCAGTGTATATATACAGGACAGGAGGAGTGGTACTGTGCAGTGTATATATACAGGACAGGAGGAGTGGTACTGTGCAGTGTATATATACAGGACAGGAGGAGTGGTACTGTGCAGTGTATATATACAGGAGGAGTGGTACTGTGCAGTGTATATATACAGGAGGAGTGGTACTGTGCAGTGTATATATACAGGACAGGAGGAGTGGTACTGTGCAGTGTATATATACAGGACAGGAGGAGTGGTACTGTGCAGTGTATATATACAGGAGGAGTGGTACTGTGCAGTGTATATATACAGGAGGAGTGGTACTGTGCAGTGTATATATACAGGACAGGAGGAGTGGTACTGTGCAGTGTATATATACAGGACAGGAGGAGTGGTACTGTGCAGTGTATATATACAGGAGGAGTGGTACTGTGCAGTGTATATACAGGACAGGAGGAGTGGTACTGTGCAGTGTATATATACAGGACAGGAGGAGTGGTACTGTGCAGTGTATATATACAGGAGGAGTGGTACTGTGCAGTGTATATATACAGGACAGGAGGAGGGGTACTGTGCAGTGTATATATACAGGACAGGAGGAGTGGTACTGTGCAGTGTATATATACAGGACAGGAGGAGTGGTACTGTGGAGTGTATATATACAGGAGGAGTGGTACTGTGCAGTGTATATATACAGGACAGGAGGAGTGGTACTGTGCAGTGTATATATACAGGACAGGAGGAGTGGTACTGTGCAGTGTATATATACAGGACAGGAGGAGTGGTACTGTGCAGTGTATATATACAGGACAGGAGGAGTGGTACTGTGCAGTGTATATATACAGGAGGAGTGGTACTGTGCAGTGTATGTATACAGGAGGAGTGGTACTGTGCAGTGTATATATACAGGACAGGAGGAGAGGTACTGTGCAGTGTATATATACAGGACAGGAGGGGAGGTACTGTGCAGTGTATATATACAGGACAGGAGGAGAGGTACTGTGCAGTGTATATATACAGGAGGAGTGGTACTGTGCAGTGTATATATACAGGAGGAGTGGTACTGTGCAGTGTATATATACAGGACAGGAGGAGCTGTACTGTGCAGTGTATATATACAGGAGGAGTGGTACTGTGCAGTGTATATATACAGGACAGGAGGAGTGGTACTGTGCAGTGTATATATACAGGAGGAGTGGTACTGTGCAGTGTATATATACAGGAGGAGTGGTACTGTGCAGTGTATGTATACAGGAGGAGCGGTACTGTGCAGTGTATATATACAGGAGGAGTGGTACTGTGCAGTGTATATATACAGGAGGAGTGGTACTGGGCAGTGTATATATACAGGACAGGAGGAGTGGTACTGTGCAGTGTATGTATACAGGATTTTTCAGCCGTCTTCTGTGTATATTTAACCCCTTGTTGGCCGGTTTGCTCTTGCACTTTGATGACTTTCCCTTCCCCCATGGTCCTGCGTGGCTCGCGGTTTTGCGCTGATGATGGGATGATGCTTGGGTGGCGTTATATCTTAGTACTGGGGTCAAGGTCGTGGGAAAGCGCGGACACTTCCTGCGCTACGGTGGGAGACAGACCCCCCGTGTGGATACGATGGGGGGAGTAGGATGATCTTTTCTGATGTCCCGGATTCTGGATTTATCGCCGCCGTCTTCCTCGTTTCTTGGGGTCTTTTTAATGAATATCTGTAATTATCTCCTCCCGGGGTTGTGTATCTGAGCGAGCCTTTATGGGAGCGACCGTCCCACCTCGTCTATCACAGAGTCTGTAAAATGTTGTAAAAAGGAATGAAACATCCGAGAATGCCGCGATAGATGCATTGTAGCCCCCCATCATTGGCCTCTGCTGTGAGTCCCTGGTGGGCGACCATGTGACGCAGTGACGATCCAGGACTCTCAATGATCAGAGGGGGAAGGAGGATTATTTAAAAACAATGCCTGAGCAATTTCACACGTGTTAAACTCAGTGATCAGGCTCATGGCTTATGGCACGACCGCACGAGCTTCCCCATAATGCCCTGCAGCAAGCTGATCCTATAGTGCTGCACAGCCAATCAGGAGGCAATATCACAACCTGTATAAAAGATAGACGGTTCATTTTCTTCCTGTACTGTGTAGGGATAGGAGCTCAGAGCACACAGCATAAAGATAGGTTAAGATATCATGCAATAGTGGTGACAGTCTCAGTTTTTAAAAAAAAATCCAAGATTTCAGTGATTTATAGGGAAGTGCTGTAGCTGTTTAGTCATTCAGTGTGATATATAGGAAAAGGCTGTAGCTGTATAGTTTCTCAGTGTGGTATATAGGGAAGTGCGGATGCTGTATTGTCCTCAGTGTGATATATAGCGAAGTACTGTAGGTGTTTAGTCACTCAGTATGATATATAAATAAGTGCTGTAGCTTTAGAGTCACTTAGTGTGATGTATAGAAAAGTGCTGTAGATGTATAATCACTCAGTGTGATATATAGGAAAGCACTGTTGCTGTTTAGTCACTCAGTGTGATATATAGGGAATTCTGTAGCTGTATTGTCCTCAGTGTGATATATAGGGAAGTGCTGTAGCTGTGTAGTCACTCTGCAATATATAGAGAAGTGCTGTAGCTGTATAGTCACTTAGTGCAATATATAGGAAAGTTATGTAATTGTATAGTCAATGTGATATATAGGGAAGTGTTGTAGCTGTATAGTCACCCAGTGTTTTATATATATAGGGAAGTGCTGTAACTGTATAGTCACTCAGCGTGATATATAGGGCGCTGCAATAGCTGTATAGTCACTCACTGTGATATATAGGAAAGTTATGTAATTGTATAGTCACTCAGTGTAATATAGGGAAGTCTGTAGCTCTATTGTCCTCAGTGTAATATATAGGGAAGTGCTGTAACTGTATAGTCACTCAGTGCAATATATAGTGAAGTGCTGTACCTGTATAGTCACTCGCTGTGATATATAGGAAAGTTATATAATTGTATAGTCACTCAGTGTGATATATAGGGAAGTGCTGTAGTTGTATTGTCCTCAGTGTGATGTATAAGAAAGTGCTGTAGCTGTATAGTCACTCAGTGCGATATATAGGGAAGTGTTGTAACTGTATAGTCACCCAGTGTGATATATATAGGGATGTGCTATAGCTCTATAATCACTCAATGTGATATATATGGAGGTGCTGTAATTGTATAGTCACTCAGTGTGATATATATGGAAGTGCTATAGCTGTATAGTCTCTCAATATGATATATATGGAGGTGGTTTAGCTGTATAGTCACTCAGTGTGACATATAGGAAAATCTTATAGCTGTATAGTCACTCAGTGGGATATATAACAAAGTGCTTTAGCTATATAGTCACAGTGCGATCTATAGGGAAGTTGTTTAGCTGTAAAGTCACTTACTATGATATATAGAAAAGTGCTGTAGCTGTATGGTCACTCAGTGTTATATATAGGGAAGTGCTGTAGCTGTTTAGTCACTCAATGTAATATATAGGGAAGTCTGTAGCTGTATTTTCCTCAGTGTCATATATAGGAAAGTGCTGTAGCTGTATAGTCACCCAAGGTGATATATATATATATAGGGAAGTGCTGTAGCTGTATAATCCCTCAGTGTGATATATATGGAGGTGCTGTAACTGTATAGTCACTCAGTGTGATATATAGGGCAGTGCTATAGCTGTATAGTCTCAATATGATATATATGGAGGTGCTGTAGCTGTGTAGTCACTCAGTGTGACATATAGGAAAGTCTTATAGCTGTATAGTCACTCAGTGGGATATATAGGGAAGTGCTATAGCTGTATCGTCACACAGTGTGATATATATGGAGGTGCTTTAGCTGTATAGTCACTCAGTGTGACATATAGGAAAGTCTTATAGCTGTATAGTCACTTAGTGGGATATATAGGGAAGTGCTATAGCTGTATAGTCACACAGTGTGATATATAGGTAAGTGCTGTAGCTATATAGTCACTCAGTGTGATATATAGGAAAGTCGTGTAGCTGTAAAGTCACTCAGTATGATATATAGAAAAGTGCTGTAGCTGTATAGTCACCCAATGTGATATATAGGGAAGTGTTGTAGCTGTATAGTCACCCAATGATATATATATAGGGAAGTGCTGTAGCTGTATAGTCACTCAGTGTGATATATAGGGAAGTGCTATAGTTGTATAGTCCCTCAATATGATATACTAGATGGTGGCCCGATTCTAACGCATCGGGTATTCTAGAATATGTATGCGGCCGACCGGGCGCAATTAGCAGAGCGGTGGTTAAATTTAGCACCAAAATCGCTGATTGGTCGCGGCCGGCAACCGCGACCAATCAGCAAAGCGGTGTTTAAATTTGGTGGCAATATCGGTGATTGGTCGCAGGCGGCGGCCGCGGCCAATCAGCAAGCCATGTTAGTGAGGACTGGAGAGCGTGTTTAAATTTGGCGCCAAAATCGCTGATTGGTTGCGACCGGCAACCGCGACCAATCAGCAAAGCGGTGTTTAAATTTGGCGCCTATATCGCTGATTGGTCACGGCCGGCGGTAGCGACTAATTAGCAGAGCGGGTTTTAAATTTGGCGCTAATAATGCTGATTGGTTGCGGCCGGCGGTCGCGACCAATCAGCAGAGCGGTGTTAAAATTTGGCGCCAATAATGCTGATTAGTCGCGACTGGCAACCGCGACCAATCAGCAGAGCGGTGTTTAAATTTGGCGCCAATATCGCTGATTTGTCGCGGCCGGCCACCGCGACTAATCAGCAGAGCGGGGTTTAAATTTGGTGCCAATAATGCTGATTGGTCACGGCCGGCGACCGCGACCAATCAGCAGAGCGGAGTTTAAATTTGGCGCCAATACTGCTGATTGGTTGCGGGTGGCGGCCACGACCAATCAGCAAACCATGTAAGTGAGGACTGGAGAGCGTGTTTAAATTTGGCGCCAAAATCGCTGATTAGTCGCGACCGCGACCAATCAGCAAAGCGGTGTTTAAATTTGGCGCCAATATCGCTGATTGGTCACGGCCGGCGGTGGCGACTAATCAGCAGAGCGGGGTTTAAATTTGGCGCCAATACTGCTGATTGGTGGCGGCCGGCGACCGCGACCAATCAGCAGAGCGGTGTTTAAATTTGGCGCCAATACTGCTGATTGGTCGCGGCCGGCGACCGCGACTAATCAGCAGAGCAGTGTTTAAATTTGGCGCCAATAATGCTGATTGGTTGCGGCCGGCGGTCGCAACCAATCAGCAGAGCGGCGTTTAAATTTGCTGCCCATATCACTGATTGGTCGCGGCCGGCGGCTGCGACCAATCAGCGTCGTATTAGTGAGGACCGGGGAGCGACGCTGCCTGTGCGGGTACTTCCGCTGCGAACAGCTGGGAGATGAGCGGCTGCTCGCAGCAGAAGCATGACGACGGGCGGCGCCGCTCCCCGGTCCTCCGTTCACACTTGCCGTCGGGAGATCAGCGGTCCTAGCCGCTGATCTCCCGACGTAAAGCCGCATGGAGGTCAGCGGCGCCGCTGACCTCTGTCCGGCAGATGAGCCTCTAACGGCCGCCATCTTTTTTCTGAAATCCCGCGTCGCTGATTAGCCACGGCCGGACCAATGAGCGACGCGGGATATCCTGGACAGACAGACAGACGGGATATGACAATTATATATATTAGATATGAAGGTGATCTAGCTGTATAGTCACTCAGTGTGACATATAGGGAAGTGTTGTAGCTGTATAGTCACCCAGTGTGATATATATAGGGAAGTGCTGTAGCTGTATAATCAACCAGTGTGATATATATAGGGAAGTGCTGTAGCTATATAGTCACTCACTGTGATATATAGGAAAGTTGTGTAGCTGCAAAGTCACTCAGTATGATATATAGAAAAGTGCTGTAGCTGTATGGTCACTCAGCGTGATATATAGGGAAGTGCTCTAGCTGTTTAGTCACTCAGTGCAATATATAGTGAAGTGCTGTACCTGTATAGTCACTCACTGTGATATTTAGGAAAGTTACGTAATTGTATAGTCACTCAGTGTGATATCTAGGGAAGTACTGTAGCTGTATTGTCCTCGGTGTGATATATAGGAAAGTGCTGTAGCTGTATAGTCACTCAGTGTGATATAAAGGGAATTGTTAGAACTGTATAGTCACCCAGTGTTTTATATATATGTAGCTAAGTGCTGTAGCTGTATAATCACTCAGTGTGATATATATGGGGGTGCTGTAACTGTATAGTCACTCAGTGTGATATATAGGGCAGTGTTATAGCTGTATAGTCTCTCAATATGATATATATGGAGGTGCTGTAGCTGTGTGGTCACTCAGTGTGACATATATGGAAGTGTTGTAGCTGTATAGTCACCCAGTGTGATATATATAGGGAAGTGCTGTAGCTGTATAATCACTCAGTGTGATATATATGGAGGTGCTATAGCTGTATAGTCGCACAGTATGATACATGGGAAGTGCTGTAGCTATATAGTCACTCAGTGTGATATATAGGAAAGTCATGTAGCTGAAAAGTCACTTAGTATGATATATAGAAAAGTGCTGTAGCTGTATGGTCACTCAGTATGATATATAGGGTAGTGCTGTAGCTGTTTAGTCACTCAGTGTGATATATAGGGAAGTCTGTAGCTGTATAGTCACTCAGTGCGATATATAGGTAAGTATTGTAGCTGTATACTCACCCAATGTGATATATATAGGGAAATGCTGTAGCTGTATAGTCACTCAGTGTGATATATAGGAAAGTTATGTAATTGTATAGTCACTCAGTGGGATATATAGGGAAGTGCTGTAGCTGTATTGTCCTCAGTGTGATATATAAGAAAGTGCTGTAGCTGTATAGTCACTCAGTGTGATATATAGAGAAGTGCTGTAGCTGTATAGTCACTCAATGTGATATATATGGGGGTGCTGTAACTGTATAGCCACTCATTGTGATATATAGGGCAGTGCTATAGCTGTATAATCTCTCAATATGATATATATGGAGGTGCTGTAGCTGTATAGTCACTCAGTGTGACATATAGGGAAGTGTTGTAGCTGTATAGTCACCCAGTGTGATATATATAGGGAAGTGCTGTAGATGTATAATTACTCAGTGTTATATATAGGGAAGTTCTGTAGCTGTATAGTCACTCAGTGTGATATATAGGGAAGTCGTGTAGCTGTAAAGTCACTCAGTATAATATATAGGAAAGTGCTGTAGCTGTATTGTCCTCTGTGACATATAGGAAAGTTCTGTAGCTGTATACTCACTCAGTGTGATATATAGGGCTGGTCTATAGGTGTATAGTCACACAGTGTGAAATATAGGGAAGTGCTGTAGCTATATAGTCCCTCAGTGTGATATATAGGGAAGTTCTGTAGCTGTAAAGTCACTCAGTATGATATATAGAAAAGTGCTGTAGCTGTATGGTCACTCAGTGTCATATATAGGGAAGTGCTGTAGCTGTATAGTCACTTAATGTGATATATAGAAAAGTTCTGTATAGTCACTCAGTGTGATATAAAGGGAAGTGCTGTAACTGTATAGTCACGCAGTGTGATATATATGGAGGTGCTGTAGATGTATAGTCACTCAGTATTATATAGAGGAAAGGGCTGTAACTATATAGTCACTCAGTGTGATATATAGGGAAGTCTTATAGCTATATAGTCTTTCAGTGTGATATATAGGGAAGTGCTGTATCTGTATAGTCACTCAGTGTGATATATAAGGAACTCTTGGAACTGAATACTCAGTGTAATATATAGGGCAGAGCAATAGCTGTATAGTCACTCAGTGTATTATATAGGAAAGTTATATAGCTGTATAGTCACTCAGTGTGATCTATAGGGAAGTCTGTAGCTCTATTGTCCTCAGTGTGATATATAGGAAATTGCTGTGCTGTATAGTCACTCAGTATGATATATAATGAAGTGTTGTAGCTGTATAGTCACCCAATGATATATATATATATATATATATATATATATATATGGAAGTGCTGTAGCTGTATAGTCACTCAGTGTGATATATATGAAGGGGCTGTAGCTGTATAGTCACTCTGTGTGATATATTTGGAGCAGTGCTATAGCTGTATAGTCACTCAGTGCAATATATAGGGAAGTGCTGTAGCTGTACAGTCACTCAGTGCGATATATAGGAAAGGTATGTAATTGTATAGTCACTTAATGTGATATATAGGAAAGTGTTGTAGCTGTATTGTCCTCAGTGTGATATATAGGAAAGTGTTGAAGCTGTATAGTCACTCAGTGTGATATATAGGGAAGTGTTGTAGCTGTATAGTTACCCAATTTGATATATATAGGGAAGTGCTGTAGCTGTATAGTCACTCAATATGATATATATTTAGGTGCTGTAGCTGCATAGTCACTCAGTGGGATATATAGGGCAGTGCTATAGCTGTATAGTCACACAGTGTGATATATGGGGAAGTGTTGTAGCTACATAGTCCTTTGTGATATATAAGGAAGTTCTGTATCTGTAATGTCACTCAGTATGATATATAGATAAGTGCTGTAGCTGTATGGTCACTCAGTGTGATATATAGGGAAGTGCTGTAGCTGTATAGTCACTTAGTGTGATATATAGGGAAGTATATAGTCATGCAGTGTGATATATATGGAGGTGCTGCAGCTTTATAGTCACTCAGTATTATATAGAGGAGGAAAGTGCTGTAGCTCTATTGTCCTCAGTGTGATACATAGGAAAGTGCTGTAGCTGTATAGTCACTCAGTCTGATATATAGGGAAGTATAGTAGCTCTAAAATCACTCAGTGTGATGTTTAGGTCAGTGCTATAGTTGTATAGTTACTCAGTGTGATATACAGGGAAGTTCTGTAGCTGCATAGTCACTCAATGTGGCATATAGGAGAATGCTGTAGCTGTATAATCACTCAGTGTTATATATAGGGACGTGCTGTAGCTATATAGTCACTCAGTGGGATATATAGGGAAGTTCTGTAGCTGTATTGTCCCTCAGTGTGATATATAGGGAAGTGCTAAAGCTGTATCATCAATGTGTTACATATAGGGAAGTGCTGTAGCTGTGTAATCCCTTAGTGTGATATATAGGGAAGTCTTTAAGCTGTATAGTCACTCATAGTCAATACGTACATTGTGTGCTTCCAAAAGTGTGTTTCCTGAATTTTGAAACATATAAGCAAAATTTTTATTTTTAAGACAGATCTCCATAATCCTGAAACTTAACTCAAAATGCTCTTTGGTTAAATTCATTTTTTGAGCTGCTTTATTTCTCTAAAAGTCTAATATCAGATGTGTGTGACTCGCCCCCTGGGCCGTGGGGCACCCGGAACCGGGCTTCAATGCGATGATGGGGGTAGTAATGGCAACCCGATCCCGTGGCTCAGGGTGGTCAGACCAAATTGTGGCAGTCTATTTATTAGTGTTTTGGAATGTCCGACTATGCCACCCGTGGATTGCGGTCAGGGATGACCGCTGCGAGGCAGACTGCTGAGGCTGATGTTGGTATGCAGCACAGGGATACGATAACTCCCCACGGGAACAGTGGCAGCGTATGTGAATGCTGGGGGTGATAGTGCAGGCCGCAATAGTAAGAGTTCAGAGTACGCTTCAAACAGTCCAGGGTCTTTATTGTAGGTATTACTAATGACCCAACAGGAGTACAGGGTAGGAATGGGCCTGGGTGTCTGAGAGCATTCGGGCGAGCCCCACTGGTCAGGGTGAGTGGGTAGGCCTACCGTTCTCTCTATGCCCTTGCTGACTATCCCACTTTTCGTGGTGTAATAGCCCACGTCCCTGAGCTGGCCGTGTACTTCGCCTGTATGGCTTGCGACTCGGGCCTTGGGTACCTTTTGCATCTCGGTGCTGTACCGGTCCCTCTGTGTGGCGGAGCCTCCAGGCTTCTTAGGCCAAGGGACCTAAAATCCCTCGCGAGTTGGTTCTCTGCTGCTGGGCTTGCAACCCTGACAGCCTCGGACCCCAATGTCCGGTAGTGTAGTTCTCTCAGCCAGGACCGGCTCTCGTCGCCTCTGTCCCTGGCTCGCAGCTTCTCCTCTGCCTCACGGACTCCTTGGCTATAGCTGAACTGTCCCTCCTTCTCTGGGACTAGTCTCAGTCCTGAGCTAGGTCGTCCAGTTCTCCCTAACCCTGCCCTCAGTTCCAGCTTTTATAGGGGCAGCCAGCTCCCCCTACTGGTCTGGGACAGGAGGTGCTGTATGCTAATTGTCCCTAACCAGGGAACCTCCCTCCTGCTCTCAGACACAGCCTTTATTATTTGTGGCATCCAGACCTGGGGTGACACATTCCCCCCTAGTAAAATTTAGTACTCCGGACTAAACAGGAAACACAAATACAGGGTATAAACAATAATATAACATATATACAAGTACATTTTGTCCTTAAGGCCACGGCGCTTCCGTGACCGGGTGTCCATATCACCCAATAAGGTGGAGTTTTTTTACGGTGCGGGGACCTGTCTCCATAAACCCCAAGTTCCTGGCCTTGGGCGTGGCTACAAGACTGAGCTACCTACTTTGGGCCATAAGGGAGCCACGCCGGACAGGTTTTTCTTCTGTGGCCATGTTCGCAAGAGGGCACCAGGTGCAACTATCTACATGGTAGTTCCGGTTATTCACTGTCCATAACCTGTCAGTCCATTGTATCTAGGGAAACTGGAAAAACATTATTAATAACCTGGGTACAAACATAAAACATTAAATATATACACTGTGTGTCAGGAATACTTGCCGGCCGGTGGGTGCAGCTCTCTGGCGCCCCCTTGCCTCTCAGGTCAGTCAAGGTACTGCACCTAGAGTAAGTAGTGCCAGGAAGTTGCTACCAGCGGGGGAAAACACGGTGGTGTGTTATCCCTTACACGTCACCAATCCGTGACGCCACAATACAGGCACAGCTCTCTGGCGCCCCCTCGCCTCTCAGGTCAGTCAAGGTACTGCACCTAGAGCGAGTGGTCGCCGGAGAGGCTGTCCTGTAGCCCACTGGGTATTTGAAGCCCTCTGCAGTGAGGGCGGTATATATATATGTCCCTGGCTGCGCCAGTAATATATATCCACACCTCCGACCGTCACTGCCAGCCTTCCTCAAATCCCCCAGATGGTATGCTGCCACCAGTTCTGGTTTGATACAGCCCGGTATTAATGGACTTGTATCGGGTAAGGAACCAACCCGGTAGCGTTTATGGCTTCGGGGAGGAGAACGATTACAGAACAAAAGAAACAGAACTATTAAATTTTATATTTAATCCAAAAGGGAGGCAGTGTTTAGGAAAAATATATACATAAGGATGTTACAAAGTGGGCATTAAAATACATAAGCAGATACATAAAATAAAACAAGATAAAGAGTGAAAATTACTTACACTACACGATCACGGAGACGATTCAGTATAGTGGGAGGGGGGGTTCTCCAGATTGCTGTTATTGAACAGGACCCTTTGTGTATAATTCGTATTCCCCCCAGCAATGAGTGCTTCTGTCTTCCCCCTAGATTACTTTATACCTAAGGAGAGACCTGGCCACACGCCCCTTGCGGTGACATCATGTGGGCCGGTCTTCAGCCTGTAGATTTTTATTAGAAATGCTGACTTTTGCGATAACTCATCGCCCGTTAATCGCAGAAGCTCGCAAACTATGCCATATTTTCCCTCATGATTTTATCTTTCTTTTGATATTACGCATCACATCGCTGCAGTCTACTATTCGGGTGTTTTTGCACTACGGCCCCCCGGTGTTGGTTACGGCCGTGCAAAAATACCTGCATATTCCGGGGCTGATTTGGTTACTCCACATATGGGTCCCGTTATTGTCAGACCTATAGAACTCATATTATTTCATATCTAATATCGGAGTCATCATGTCTGCAAATTCCCCTTTGAAGCTGGGGAACTGGTCTTCAACAGTTACATGTAAATTAGCGCAAGCCCGCATAGTAATTACCCTCTGCTCTTTCAGAGACAAGAGGCTTCGTTCCCTAACGAAGTTTTCACACTTCTTCCCTGGCCGTGTGTGAATAACTATTTATCAGTCGTGCGTTAATTGGGGCTTTTGTGCTGAGGAGAAAGAGTGGGTGATAATTTGCATTAGACACTGTATGATTGTCATCTCTGGACAAACACTACAGCAGAGGGCATGGGAGAAGGGCTAATATTCTGTTAAGCTGTCCCTGATATCAATATTTTATAATATTCCTGACACTGTGCATTTAGATCTTCCAGCGAGCTGGTATTTGACCCCTAGTGATCCGGGTTGACCTCCGTAACCCACTGTCTGGTGGTGGTCTAACCTGGCTTTCCCCACTAGTATTAAGGGTACAGCTACTAGCTGGCTTCACAGCCAGGGCAGGCAGCTGTCTGCGGGTCCTTTGGCTTACCGCAGGCATGGCAGGCTCACTGTCAGCAGAGGGTTGACTCTCCTGGGCTGCTGGCATGGGTTCTTCTGCCTCTGGGGCTGCTTGTTCTTCCTGCTCTCCTGTAGGCTCCTGCTGGGTATGCTGAAGGAAGTGTAGGACGGGTACCACTATCGCGCCATTTATCTGAGTCCAGGTCCGGGGGAACTCTCCGAGAACTGTGCTGATCATTTCTTCCTTGTCCTCTGCGGGTTCAAGGTCATCTTGATCTCCTGCACTCTGTAGTTGCTCGGGGCACCGTTTTAGGTGGTCTCTGGAGACAGTGTTCGTGGTCTCTCCTCCATCCTTGCTTATTACACATACCTTCGGGTTGTCGTGGTCGGACTGCAGTACTGTGTACGGGTCTCTCTCCCACTGGTCGTCCAGCTTGTGAAGCTTTCTCTTCCGCTTCAGGACCTGCTCTCCAGGTTCCAGGGGACCAGCAGGGGCGTGTTGGTTGAAGAGCCTCTCTTGCTTTTCTCTCGCTTGAGCCAGACTCCTCTCCACACTCTCCTGTACCTTCTTGTACTGTAGCCGCCATTCTGTATCCCAGTCCACGTCTGGGGAGGTGTCCTCGGGTGTCAGGACTCCCATCTCCAGGTCTATCGGCAGCTTACCTGGTCTTGCTCGCATTAGGTAAGCCGGGGTGCAATTTGTAGCATTCACCGGGATATGGTTGTATAAGTCGATCAGGTCTGGCAGCTTCTCCGGCCATAGGCTGCGTTCTTCCAGGGGCAATGTCTTGAGGAGATCAATGACGATATTATTCATTTTCTCACACAGCCCGTTGGTTTGCGGGTGGTAAGGCGTTGTCCGAATCTTCCTACAGCCGTAGAGGTTGCAGAACTCCTGGAAGACTTCAGCCTCAAACGCTGGACCTTGATCTGTCAAGACCTGTTCCGGATACCCGTTTGGACGGCAGAAGTGTTGCTGGAAGGCTCTGGCCGCTGTTTGGGCTGTCAGGTCTTTAACAGGAACCACTACCAGGAACTGGGAGTAATGGTCCACTATCGTGAGGGCATAGATGTAGCCGGACCGGCTTGGAGCCAACTTCACATGGTCCAGAGCTACCAGCTCAAGAGGCTGCCTGGTGACGATGGGCCTCAAGGGTGTCTTCTGGCTGGTACGGTCCTTCCTTCTGAGGTGACATGGGCCGCAGTCCCTGCTCCACTTCTCTATGGCCCCTCTCATACCGACCTAGTAGAACCGCTCTCTCAGTAGGAACTCCAGTTTCTTCCTCCCGAAGTGTCCCGCTCTGTCATGGTAGGCCTCCAGGACCATTGCTGCATCTCGCCTTGGGACCACTACCTGCCAGGTCAGCTCGTGCGTCCGGTGGTTGACAAGCCTTCTGCACAGCTTGCCCTCGTAGAGGAATAGCCTGCTTTTCTCCTTCCATAACTGCTTGGCTTCCTCTGGAGCATCCGGGCCAGGGCTAGCGTCTGCCTGGGTTAACAGGTCTTTCACCAGGCGAATTGCAGGGTCACTATCTTGCGTTTCAGCCCAGCCGTGGTGGGGTAAGGGGTTGAACATGACGGTGGTTAGGTCTTTGTCTCTTACCCGGTGAGAATACTGAGTGGCCCCATACCGGTGGAACGCAGGGAGCTCTACTTCCTCCAGCTCTTCCGAGTCTTCTTCTCCTTCCGGTAGGTGGGGCATTCTTGATAGGGCGTCTGCGTTGACGTTGGTTCTGTCTGCCCGGTATTTGATTGTGAAGTCATAATTTGATAGCCGGGCCGTCCACCGCGTACGCGATCACCCTTTCTCTGCCCTGTTGGTTCTGCGACAGTACGGCTCCCAGCCCCGCATTACTGCCATCTGTATGGAGAATAAAAGGCTGGCCATAATCGGGGTAGGCCAGGATCTCATCCCCCGTGAGGGCCATCTTCAACTGGCGGAAGGACTCCTCTTCCGGCCTGTCCCACTTGAAGGGTGGCTTTTGGCTCCTGGACTTAGATTGTCCTATCAGGAGGTCCTGCATAGGAGCTGCCATCTTAGTGAACCTGGGGATGAACCTTCGGTAGTAGCCTACCAACCCGAGGAACTGCCTCACTTCTTTGATGTTAGAGGGGCTTGGCCAGCTCTTGATTACTGTGACCTTGTCGGGGTCGGGGGCTACTCCTTCTGCACTCACCACGTGTCCTAGGTACTGGACCTTCGGTTTCAACAGGTGACACTTTGATGGTTTCACCTTCAGGCCATAGCCTGCCAGGGCTTCGAACACCTCGGCCAGGTGCTTGAGATGGTCCTCGTAAGTCTTCGAATAGACGATCACGTCTTCCAGGTAGAGTAGGACCGTCTCAAAGTTTCGGTGCGCTAGACAGCATTCCATCAGCCTCTGGAAGTTCCCTGGTGCGTTGCAGAGCCCGAATGGCATACAGTTGAATTCGCTCAATCCCATTGGACTGGTGAAGGCGGTCTTGTCAGCCTCTGCCACAGGAACCTGCCAGTACCCGCTAGTAAGGTCCAAAGTAGAGAAGAAGTTAGCTGATTTTAGGGCTACTAAAGACTCTTCTATCCTAGGTAACGGGTACGCGTCTTTATGGGTGATACGATTGACCTTTCTATAGTCCACGCACATTCTCATGGTACCGTCTTTCTTTTTTACCAAAACTAAGGGAGCTGCCCAGGGGCTACAGCTATCTCTAATGACCCCAGTTTTCATTTCTCTTAGCATGCCCTTGGCATTCTGATAATGTGCAGGGGGTACAGGCCTGTGTCTCTCTTTTATTGGTGGGTGGCTCCCCGTGGCGATGTGGTGTTCTACTCCCTTTACTCAGCCAAAGTCTAGCGGGTGCTTACTAAAGATTCTCTCGTACTCCTGAACCACCCGGTAGACTCCTTGGTTTTGGTGCAGGGGAGTAGAGTCAGCACCCATATGGAGTTTCTGGCACCAGTCCTCCTTTTGTTTCTGGGAGCCATTACCCTCCACCGGGGGAGATGGAGGCAAGGGTTCCACGACCCTGATAGCATTGTGTTCGATGGCAAACAATTTGGCTAGTGTAGCGTACCTGGGCAAGTGTACTTCCCTTTCCCCGATGTTTAAGATCCGGATGGGCACCCTTCCATGGCGGACATCAACCACCCCCCGGGCTATCAAAATGGTGGGCCTGCTGTCTGAGTACACGGGTTCTACCATTGCTTGGTAGTCTCTCCCTCTTAACCCGATTGCAGTCCGACACCAGATCATCATTTCACTTTTGGGAGGCATGGCAATGGGGAACGGGTCGCTCATCCTCACGCTACCGATCTCACCACCAGACAGTTCTACCTGTTGCCGTCTCATCAGGGCTTTATCTCTTTCTGGAGGACCGTTCTCTTTCTGGAGGACCCTCTTTTGGCTGGAGCTCGCATTCATCGCCACCTGCTGCAAAATCACAATTACTTATGAAAGACAGTTTTCAATCACGTTAGTACCCAAGGTTATTTTAGGGTGACTTTCACGACGGTCAATGTCCACAATGATCACTCCCTGTGCCGGCAGTTCCACCTTACCAATCTTGATGGTCATCTCTCTGAACCCCACCTGCGGCACGGGTTGGCCATTGCTGGCGATGATGCTCAAGTCACTGTCTGGATAGCGGGTTATATCCGCGTCATTCCAGTACCGCTTGAAAAGTACATAGGGGATGGTAGTCACTTGGGACCCGGTGTCCAGCAGGGCACTCATGGGGATACCGTCCAGCACTACGGGTAAGACCGGGAGTCCCCCCACGTACTTATCGCGCCAATTAGACGGGCCTGGTGACCTTATGCCTGGGGGTTGGCCCTCTGCCCCAGGTCGGACCCATTTAAAGTACAGTACCTGGCTATGTGTCCTGGCTGGCTGCAACAGCGGCAAATCGGCTGTCCATCCTCAGTGTAACGGTCGGCGGGCCTCCCTCTCCTCCTCTGTCGACGCCACGGGAGATCCTCCGGACTGGAAGCCAGCTTGATTGGTCCTGACGGGTCCATCTGCAATGACAGTACGGTCCTGGTCAATGCAGCCACACTCTTTGTTAGTTCTTGGACCTGATGGTGCAGGTTTGTAGGCAGGGATGGATTTAGGGCCTGTGCATCAGCCCCCACAAGGTCTGCGGGGTAGGGCGCTGCCCCTTGGTGGTAAGTGATGGCAGGGCGCCGGGAAGCTACAGCGCCACCTGGTGCGGGTTCTCGGAGCACCCGGATGGCCCTATCCTTGAACTGCGCAAAAGTCAGATCGGGGTTCTGTAGGGCCATGAGGCGCAGCTGGGTTCTGTGGGCGCTGGACAGCAGACCTTCTATGAACTGGTCAGTCAGCAGCTTATCAGAGTCCTGCACGCTGCCAGGGTCAGCTTGTTTGATTGCTCCCAGGGCTTCTTGCAGGTTTAAGGCATAGTCTCTGATACTATCTTGAGCTCGCTGCTTACAGCCATAGAACCGTATTTTGATTTCTGCTGAGGTACGGGTATCAAAGGTACTCCGCAGCCGGGTCAGAATGTCCTTTACAGTCCTTTTCTCCTCATCTGACCATGATTTCACTTCCCGCTGGGCTGCACCGGTTAGCTGCCCCGTCAGAATGCTCACTTTCTGTTCTTCTGTCAGGGGATAAACTTTGAATAAGCTATACAGCCTTTCTTTAAAGTCGCCCAAGGTATACGACTCGCCGGCATACTGGGGCAGCCAGGCCGCTCCGGGGATATAGGGCAAGAAAACGGCATCACAGGTGGTAGAGGGTCCCTCCGTGTCTGACATCTTCCTCCCCCTAGTTAAGCGTGGCCTACCTTCTGACGATCCTCTTCTGTAGGCCGCGGCTCCGCTCGCGATGCTCTGGGCGAGGACCTTGCGTTGTGGGGTGATGACGTCAGCGTCGCTCTCACTCCTTCCAGGACCTTGCGCAGCGTCTGAGCGTAGGGCGGAGCTTCAAGTCTCGTGCGTTTTTGACGTCCAAGCCCCTCTTCTTCCCGCGCGGCGTCCCGAAGATGGCGTCCGATGGCGGGAAAACGTCTGAAGATGGCGGGAAACGTCTGAAGATGGTGGGAAATGGCTCCGAATGGCGGGAAACTTCCTTTTAAGGTACGTATACAGTCTTTTCAGGCGTGCAATACCCGTTTGTGGCGGGTTGGTCACAATCCTGCCGACTACGCCAAAAGCTGACTCACCCCCTGGGCCGTGGGGCTTCGGTGCGATGATGGGGGTAGTAGTGGCAACCCGATCCCGTGGCTCAGGGTGGTCAGACCAAATGCTGTGGCAGTCTATTTATCAGTGTTTGGAATGTACGACTACGCCACCCGTGGATTGCGATCAGGGATGACCGCCGCTGCGAGGCAGACCGCTGAGGCTGGTGTTGGTGTGCAGCACAGGGATAGGACAACTCCCCACGGGAAGAGTGTGGCCTCAGGGCAGTGTAATAGGATGCTGGGGGTGATAGTGCAGGCCGGAATAGTAAGAGTTCAGAGTCCGCTTCAAACAGTCCAGGGTCTTTATTGTAGATGTTATTACTGACCCAACAGGAGTACCGGTTAGGAATAGGCCTGGGTGTCTGAGAGCATTCGGGCAAGCCCCACTGGTCAGGGTGAGTGGGTAGGCCTACCGATCTCTCTCTGCTCTTGCTGACTATCCCCCTTTTCGTGGTGTGATAGCCCACGTCCCTGAGCTGGCCGTGTACTTCTCGCCTGTATGGCTTGCGACTCGGGCCTTAGGTACCTTTTGCTTCTCGTTGCTGTACTGGTCCCTCTGTGTGGCGGAGCCTCCAGGCTTCTTAGGCCAACGGACCTGAAATCCCTCGCGGGTTGGTTCTCTGCTGCTGGGCTTGCAACCCTGACAGCCTCGGACCCCAATGTCTGGTAGATTGGTTCTCCCAGTCAGGACCGGCTCTCGTCGCCTCTGTCCCTGGCTCGCAGCTTCTCCTCTGCCTCACGGACTCCTCAGCTGCTGCTGACCTGTCCCTCCTTCTCTGGGACAAGTCTCAGTCCTGAGCTAGGTTGTCCAGTTCTCCCTAACCCTGCCCCAGTTCCAGCTTTTATAGGGGCGCCAGCTCCCCCTACTGGCCTGGGACAGGAGGTGCTGTATGCTAATTGTCCCTAACCAGGGAACCTCCCTCCTGCTCTCAGACACAGCCTTTAATATTTGTGGCATCCAGACCAGGGGTGACACATGTGCACACACCACCTGAATACAGAGGCATTTGCGTGTGCTTACTTTTGGGATGTGGTTCTTTCTGGATTTCACGGTCCCGTTGTATTTTGTAAAGGCACATGGCCGTACTTATGTATTACACCCCATGATGTAACTGCCTGCTGTTGCCGCATGTTTGTCTCTGGTCCCGAACCTGCAACTTCACAATCTAACATTGTCATTTTCCTTAAATTACGTTTCAGTTTTGGTTGAAGGTGGAGGATCGTCAATAGTTTTTAAAAACAAAATTCTAAAAAAAAAAACAAAAACAAAAAAAACCAAACAATAGACTGTTAACGTTTTGCAACAGTTTGACTAGTTGCATTCAACAGCTGGCTGTTACTTTCCGCGCGTGCACCCGCAGAGCAACTTTTTTAGTTGCGGTGAAACTTTTTCTGTTTAAAGTGGGAAAATTTTAAACCAAAAATATCCCCCCCCCCCCAAAAAAAAAGATTTTTTTAAGTTTTTGCCAACCTGTTTCAATATTTCACTCCTCATAACTATACTATGGTCCGCTGCAGCATTTTTAGGCAGTGATCTTTTTGGCCACTGATAATTCTCCAAAAAATATGACGTAGTGGTCATGGGAGATTTCAACTATCCAGACATTTGTTGGGAATCTCTCTCAAGTAAAACTAACAGGTCAAGCAAATTCTTATCCTCTCTTGCTGACAACTTTATCTTCCAAAAGGTAGGGGAGAAAACAAGGGGATCTGCTACTTTGGATCTAATTCTTATAAACAGGGAGGAAATGGTTGAGGAGGTAAAGGTGGCTGGGACCCTAGGAGGCAGCGATCATGCTATTATAGAATTTTGGATAACTAGAGGAGGAAGACATGTGAAGACTCAAACTTCAAGGTTAGATTTTAGAAAGGCAGATTTTAAGAGACTCAGAAAGAGAATAGGAGGGATCCAATGGCTGGATGTCCTTAAGGGCAAAAATGTCCAGGAAGGATGGGAAATTTTTAAAAATGAGATTCTCAAAGCACAATCGTTAACAATCCCGAAAAGTAGGAAGAATGGGAAGCATTTAAGGAAACCAGGATGGATGAACACAGAACTTAAACACATGCTAAAAAGAAAGAAAGAAATGTTTATTAAATGGAAAGAGGGAGGCATATCTAAAGAAGATTATAATGCAGTCTGCAGATCCTGTAGGGCACGTATCAGGTTAGCTAAAGCTGACAATGAATTAAGGCTTGCAAGAGATGTCAAAAGCAATAAAAAAGGATTTTGGGGGTATGTCAAAAGTAAAAGAAAAGTCAAAGATGCTATAAGATTTTTACAGGATGAAAATGGAGAAATGGTAAGAGAGGATGTTGAGAAGGCCGAACTTTTTAATTCCTATTTTGCATCTGTTTTCTCTCAGAAAGAAAATGTAACATCAACTGATCTTCACTGTCCATTTAAAGGAATAGAGGAATCCAAGTTATCAGTAAACAGAAAGATTGTGAGGGAATATTTAGCTAACATAAATGAGTTCAAGTCTCCAGGTCCAGATGAATTACACCCCAGAGTACTGAAGGAGATTGTAGAAGAAATTTTAGAACCACTCTCCATAATCTTTGAAAATTCTTGGAGAACAGGAGAAGTCCCAGAAGACTGGAGAAGAGCAAATGTTGTTCCTATCTTCAAAAAGGGGAAGAAGGTGGACCCAGGGAACTATAGGCCGGTGAGTCTGACTTCTATACCAGGAAAGATCTTTGAACAAATTATTAAACAACATGTATGTAAGTACATGGATAAGAATGAAGTGATTAACCAGAGTCAGCATGGGTTTGTAACTAACAAGTCATGTCAGACTAACTTAATTTCCTTCTATGACAGAATCACTGACTGGGTGGATCAGGGAAATGCTGTAGATATAGTATATCTTGACTTCAGCAAAGCATTTGACAAAGTATCTCACATCATCCTTATTGAAAAAATGACCAAGTATGCAATGGACCAGGCAACTGTTAGGTGGATTCATAACTGGCTTAGTGATCGGACTCAAAGGGTGGTTGTAAATGGCTTCACATCCAGCTGGATGAATGTCTCAAGTGGGGTACCACAGGGCTCCGTCCTGGGACCTGTATTGTTCAACATCTTTATCAATGATTTAGATGAAGGAATTGAGGGTAAACTGATTAAATTTGCTGATGACACAAAGCTAGGAGGGATAGCTAATACTAGAGAAGAGAGAGAGAGGATTCAAAAAGACCTAAATAAACTGGAGCAGTGGGCAGCAACCAACAGAATGGTTTTTAACAGGGAAAAATGCAAAGTACTACATCTGGGCAATAAAAATGAAAAAAGCATATACAGAATGGGAGGAATAGAGCTAAGCAACAGTACATGTGAAAAAGACTTAGGTATACTAATAGATCATAGACTGAACATGAGTCAACAGTGTGATGCAGCAGCAAAAAAGGCAAATACAATTCTGGGATGTATTAACAGAAGCATACAGTCTAGATCACGTGAAGTCATTATCGGTCTTTACTCCTCTTTGGTCAGACCTCATCTGGAATACTGTGTACAGTTTTGGGCACCACATTTTAAAAAAGACATCGACAAACTGGAGCAAGTTCAGAGAAGAGCGACCAGAATGGTGACTGGTCTGCAAACCATGTCCTATGAGGAACGGTTGCAGGATTTGGGAATGTTTAGCTTGCAAAAAAGAAGACTGAGAGGAGACTTAATAGCTGTCTACAAATATGTCAAGGGCTGTCACATTGTAGAAGGATCATCTTTATTCTCATTTGCACAAGGAAAGACTAGAAGCAATGGGATGAAACTAAATGGGAGGAGACACAGATTAGATATTAGAAAAAACTTTTTGACAGTTAGGGTGATTAATGAGTGGAACAGGCTGCCACGAGAGGTGGTGAGTTCCCCTTCAATGGACGTCTTCAAACAGAGGCTGGACAGACATCTGTCTGAGATGATCTAGTGAATCCTGCTTTGAGCAGGGGGTTGGACCAGATGACCCAGGAGGTCCCTTCCAACTCTACCATTCTATGATTCTATGATTCTATGAATTCATGTGAAATATCCCCAAAAATCTGTGAATTCTCACAGTAAATGGAGAGACCTCTAATTGTAAAATTGGAGACACTGGTATTACGGGGGGCTGCGGGTGTGGGATTATCTTGTCTCTCCATCACATGAACCCTGCCGGTGCCCAGCCTTTATGATTGCTGTCACATTTTTCTGGGCTTCGATACTTTTGTCAGCAAAGTTTAGAAGCGGGTTAAACAATATCCTTGTGTCCAAAGTGTATGCCAAACCCAAAGATGGCACGGGCAACAAACGTGGTAGAGCAATAGAAGAATAAACTTATACCCTGGATATGAACTTGGTTGCTGCTAGAAGCAACAACACCACCGGCACAGCTGGCAGCAAGCGTCCTGGCAGGTGGATGAAACGCAGGTCACATTGGCGTCTTTTGCTGTATTAGTGTCTAAGAAGCAGATGGCATAATGGAGCACATGTCACAAAGATCATCTCAATCACAGCAGGATAATGTTACCTCTGACAGTGACACCATCAGATGGAGTCCGGGTCTGGCCGTGGTGCTGGCGAGTCGTACGTGCCGGCTTCTCGTGTGTGGGGATTCTTTTCCCGATCTATGACATTGTGCAGACTGTGCTGTATCACGGTACATCCTGACCCAGCGAATAGGAAGCACATCGCTCCGTCAGCAGATGAAGCGGCATCACCTGGAGAAAGCAAAGATGGCCCGGCTCCAGCTGTCCCCTCCGCCTGGTAACTGCACCCACCAGCAGCGCCATGTCATCAGCCCCATCATCATCATCCTCACCTGCTGCTTTCCATACACCTCCTCCTCTACCTCCATTGTGTCGTCAGCTGAGAAACAAGCGAACGATCAATCAACCAATTACATGGAAATTGTGCTCCCGTACGAGCGGCTTCACCACAGTTGATGCCGGACCACCTGGATTGTGCTGCCTTTTGGGAAGGCGCTCAGGTCAATGGAAGATACCGAGCCGCCATTATGCATTATACCACACCGCCGCCCCTGCCCGGTCTGGGCACAAAATCCAACATTTCAAACGTTATCGCATTTGGTGCATTTTTTTTTGACACAACAAACTCCCCTTTCTTCCTAATTTTGGGTGAATTTTGACCGGAAGTTCCCTCATCAGGATTGTGAGAAAGCGAAAAAGGGTTTCAAAGTTCAACATTTTTTAAACTTCGTAAGTGAAATTTTCTTAAAAATATAATTTTTTTTCCAAAAGATGTTCAGAAATTTTTGGGACGGCAAAGTTGGCGTTTTACCAGGAAAATTTGTGTTCCCCAATCAGTGAAGCTTTTGCACAGTAGACATTTGCTGATGGCACGTCTGACCAGGAGAACCCTCTCTGCTCCCTGCACTTCCCCGCGTGCTGCCGCTGGGGTCGTACTCTCTCGAGGGTACACAAACATGAAACAGTTTTGCAAATATAAAAATATTAAAAATCTGAGAGTCCTCAGTGGTTGATCCCTTTTAATGGCTGAAAAGATGGTAACAAACAGTAGCTCTGGAGCTTCCTCAGGTCTCTGCAACAGGCAGAGTAGCTTCCTAGTCGTTACCATCTTTTTAGTTCTCCATATCAGCTACTGAGGATTCTCAAATTGTAATATTTTTCTATCTATGGACTAACACGGTACAAAGATAGATTTTTTCCTGCTTGAAAATTAGGGTAAAATTTTTGAAAATCCTTGGTGACAAAAAAGCCCAGAACTTCTCCATTTTCAAAACAGTACTCCCTAAAAATGGGGATAATTTTTGGACGGCTTGATAAAAAGCCGTAGTAGTCGATTTATCGTTTTATGATTAACAAACCAGTGGCAGATCCGAAAAAAAAGGAACAACTTGTTCTTTGCTAGTTGAGAAACCATAACTTATTCACATTCAAAACAGTTCACCTGTTTTGTCGCCCTAATTTTTGGACAGCGTCTAAAAAAGTTAACACCTTTTTGTTTAGCAAAGTGCAAAGCTCTTTGTACTCTCCAAACAGTGATAAATTCTGCACCACACAGCTTCTTCTAAATTGGGTTCAATGGACTCCAAGGGGAACTCTAAGTGTTCTCCTTGTATTTTCTGACCAATTAGAGGCCTTTAAGTTATGTGATTTGCCGCAAAACAAATTTTGGGGAAAAATTTAGCGAAGTCGGTGATTTTGAATTTCATAAGATCTCTATGTGTGACTGTCTCCCTGTGCCACAACATGGAGCCAGTGCTGCACCAATAATAGATGATGAGGAGGATTTCTGGCAATGCTCTGCTGCCGCCTGGTGGTCACTGTGTAGTATTACATCATGCAGATCACCCTGCCCTGAAATCTGCAGTTTTGGCCTATTTTTTCTTTTTAAAGTGGACTGATACTTGACACATTTGTCACTTGAGGCAGCATTAGTACTGAAATGGGGACTCTGGGAATTAATAGAAGGGACTTTATGGGGCAGTGATGACTGTAGCCGCTCCAAGATAATCCTACATCTGCAGGTAAATAACACTTTCTGGGGTGACAAGCCCTACCTGTCCTGCGCCACATTGTATCACTAGAAGCCGTTTTTCTGGCTTTGCCATAATCAAGTGAATGGAACATAGCTGCAATACCAAGAACCAACACTACTAAACTGGTGGCACTGTGCAGCACAGAACAGTCACTTAGAACAGCAGATTAAAGGGGAACTCCTGTGAAAACAAGGAGTCCAGGATGAGTGACGCTCAAGGAGTCCAGGATGAGCGACGCGCAAGGAGTCCAGGAGGAGGGACGCGCAAGGAGTCCAGGAGGAGCGACGTGCAAGGAGTCCAGGAGGAGCGACGTGCAAGGAGTGCAGGAGGAGCGACGCGCAAGGAGTCCAGGAGGAGAGACGTGCAAGGAGTGCAGGAGGAGAGACGTGAAAGGAGTGCAGGAGGAGCGACGTGCAAGGAGTGCAGGAGGAGCGACGTGCAAGTACTGCAGGAGGAGCGACGTGCAAGGAGTGCAGGAGGAGCGACGTGCAAGGAGTGCAGGAGGAGCGACGTGCAAGTACTGGAGGAGGAGCGAAGTGCAAGGAGTGCAGGAGGAGAGACGTGAAAGGAGTGCAGGAGGAGCGACGTGCAAGGAGTGCAGGAGGAGCGACGTGCAAGGAGTGCAGGAGGAGCGAAGTGCAAGTACTGCAGGAGGAGCGACATGCAAGGAGTGCAGGAGGAGCGACGTGCAAAGAGTCCAGGAGTAGCGACGTGCAAGGAGTGCAGGAGGAGCGACGTGCAAGGAGTGCAGGAGGAGCGACGTGCAAGGAGTGCAGGAGGAGCGACGTGCAAAGAGTGCAGGAGGAGCGACGTGCAAAGAGTGCAGGAGGAGCGACGTGCAAAGAGTGCAGGAGGAGCGACGTGCAAAGAGTGCAGGAGGAGCGACGTGCAAAGAGTGCAGGAGGAGCGACGTGCAAAGAGTGCAGGAGGAGCGACGTGCAAGGAGTCCAGGAGGAGCGACGCGCAAGGAGTGCAGGAGGAGCGACGCGCAAGGAGTCCAGGAGGAGCGACGCGCAAGGAGTGCAGGAGGAGTGACGCGCAAGGAGTGCAGGAGGAGCGACGCGCAAGGAGTGCAGGAGGAGCGACATGCAAGTACTGCAGGAGGAGCGACGTGCAAGGAGTCCACGAGGAGCGACGTGCAAAGAGTGCAGGAGGAGCGACGTGCAAAGAGTGCAGGAGGAGCGATATGCAAGGAGTGCAGGAGGAGTGACAAGCAAGGAGTCCGTCCAGAAAGAGTGAAAGGCAAGGATTCCAGGAGGAGCGACCTGCAAGGAGTGCAGGAGGAGCGAAGTGCAAGGAGTGCAGGAGGAGCGACGTGCAATGAGTGCAGGAGGAACGACGTGCAAGGAGTCCAGAAGGAGTGGCATGCAAGGAGTGCAGGAGGAGCGACGTGCAAGGAGTGCAGGAGGAGCGACGTGCAAGGAGTGCAGAAGGAGTGACAAGCAAGGAGTCCAGAAGGAGCGACGTGCAAGGAGTGCAGGAGGAACGACGTGCAAGGAGTTCAGGAGGAGTGACAAGCAAGGAGTGCAGAAAGAGTGAAAGGCAAGGAATCCAGGAGGAGAGACGTGCAAGGAGTGCAGGAGGAGCGACAGACAGCAGCCCATACATTCTCCTGCCTCCAATAATATATACCTGACAGGAGCCCATACATTCTCCTGCCTCCAATAATATAAACCTGACAGGAGCCCATACATTCAACTGCCTCCAATAATATATACCTGACAGGAGCCCATACATTCTCCTGCATCCAATAATATATACCTGACAGGAGCCCATACATTCTCCTGCCTCCAATAATATAAACCTGACAGGAGCCCATACATTCTCCTGCATCCAATAATATATACCTGACAGGAATCCATACATTCTCCTACCTCCAATAATATATACCTGACAGGAGCCCATACATTCTCCTGCCTCCAATAATATATACCTGACAGGAGCCCATACATTCTCCTGCCTTCAATAATATATACCTGACAGGAGCCCATAGACTCTGCTGCCTCCAATAATATATACCTGACAGGAGCCCATACATTCTGCTGCCTCCAATAATATATACCTGACAGGAGCCCATACATTCTCCTACCTCCAATAATATATACCAGACAGGAGCCCATACATTCTCCTGCCTCCAATAATATATACCTGACAGGAGCCCATAGATTCTGCTGCCTCCAATAATATATACCTGACAGTAGCTCACACATTCTGCTGCCTCCAATAATATATACCTGACAGGAGCCCATACATTCTCCTGCCTCCAATAATATATACCTGACAGGAGCCCATACATTCTCCTGCCTCCAATAATATATACCTGACAGGAGCCCATACATTCTGCTGCCTCCAATAATATATACCTGACAGGAGCCCATACATTCTGCTGCCTCCAATAATATATACCTGACAGGAGCCCATACATTCTGCTGCCTCCAATAATATATACCTGACAGGAGCCCATACATTCTCCTGCCTCCAATAATATATACCTGACAGGAGCCCATACATTCTCCTGCCTCCAATAATATATACCTGACAGGAGCCCATACATTCTCCTGCCTCCAATAATATATACCTGACAGGAGCCCATACATTCTCCTGCCTCCAATAATATATACCTGACAGGAGCCCATACATTCTGCTGCCTCCAATAATATATACCTGACAGGAGCCCATACATTCTCCTGCCTCCAATAATATATACCTAACAGGAGCCCATACATTCTGCTGCCTCCAATAATATATACCTGACAGGAGCCCATACATTCTCCTGCCTCCAATAATATACACCTGACAGGAGCCCATACATTCTCCTGCCTCCAATAATATATACCTGACAGGAGCCCATACATTCTCCTGCCTCCAATAATATAAACCTGACAGGAGCCCATACATTCTCCTGCATCCAATAATATATACCTGACAGGAACCCATACATTCTGCTGCCTCCAATAATATATACCTGACAGGAGCCCATACATTCTCCTGCCTCCAATAATATATACCTGACAGGAGCCCATACATTCTCCTGCCTCCAATAATATATACCTGACAGGAGCCCATACATTCTCCTGCCTCCAATAATATATACCTGACAGGAGCCCATACATTCTCCTGCCTCCAATAATATAAACCTGACAGGAGCCCATACATTCTCCTGCATCCAATAATATATACCTGACAGGAGCCCATACATTCTCCTGCCTCCAATAATATAAACCTGACAGGAGCCCATACATTCTCCTGCATCCAATAATATATACCTGACAGGAATCCATACATTCTCCTGCCTCCAATAATATATACCTGACAGGAGCCCATACATTCTCCTGCCTTCAATAATATATACCTGACAGGAGCCCATAGACTCTGCTGCCTCCAATAATATATACCTGACAGGAGCCCATACATTCTGCTGCCTCCAATAATATATACCTGACAGTAGCTCACACATTCTGCTGCCTCCAATAATATATACCTGACAGGAGCCCATACATTCTCCTGCCTCCAATAATATATACCTGACAGGAGCCCATACATTCTCCTGCCTCCAATAATATATACCTGACAGGAGCCCATACATTCTGCTGCCTCCAATAATATATACCTGACAGGAGCCCATACATTCTGCTGCCTCCAATAATATATACCTGACAGGAGCCCATACATTCTGCTGCCTCCAATAATATATACCTGACAGGAGCCCATACATTCTCCTGCCTCCAATAATATATACCTGACAGGAGCCCATACATTCTCCTGCCTCCAATAATATATACCTGACAGGAGCCCATACATTCTCCTGCCTCCAATAATATATACCTGACAGGAGCCCATACATTCTCCTGCCTCCAATAATATATACCTGACAGGAGCCCATACATTCTCCTGCCTCCAATAATATATACCTGACAGGAGCCCATACATTCTGCTGCCTCCAATAATATATACCTGACAGGAGCCCATACATTCTCCTGCCTCCAATAATATATACCTGACAGGAGCCCATACATTCTCCAGCCTCCAATAATATATACCTGACAGGGGCCCATACATTCTGCTGCCTCCAATAATATATACCTGACAGGAGCCCATACATTCTCCTGCCTCCAATAATATATACCTGACAGGAGCCCATAAATTCTGCTGCCTCCAATAATATATACCTGACAGGAGCCCATACATTCTCCTGCCTCCAATAATATACACCTGACAGGAGCCCATACATTCTCCTGTCTCCAATAATATATACCTGACAGGAGCCCATACATTCTGCTGCCTCCAATAATATATACCTGACAGGAGCCCATACATTCTGCTGCCTCCAATAATATATACCTGACAGGAGCCGATACATTCTCCTGCCTCCAATAATATATACCTGACAGTAGCCCATACATTCTCCTGTCTCCAATAATATATACCTGACAGGAGCCGATACATTCTGCTGCCTCCAATAATATATACCTGACAGGAGCCCATACATTCTGCTGCCTCCAATAATATATACCTGACAGGAGCCCATACATTCTGCTGCCTCCAATAATATATACCTGACAGGAGCCCATACATTCTCCTGCCTCCAATAATATATACCTGACAGGAGCCCATACATTCTACTGCCTCCAATAATATATACCTGACAGGAGCCCATACATTCTCCTGCCTCCAATAATATATACCTGACAGGAGCCCATACATTCTGCTGCCTCCAATAATATATACCTGACAGGAGCCCATACATTCTCCTGCCTCCAATAATATATACCTGACAGGAGCCCATACATTCTCCTGCCTCCAATAATATATACCTGACAGTAGCCCATACATTCTCCTGCCTCCAATAATATATACCTGACAGGAGCCCATACATTCTCCTGCCTCCAATAATATATACCTGACAGGAGCCCATACATTCTGCTGCCTCCAATAATATATACCTGACAGGAGCCCATACATTCTCCTGCCTCCAATAATATATACCTGACAGGAGCCCATACATTCTGCTGCCTCCAATAATATATACCTGACAGGAGCCCATACATTCTCCAGCCTCCAATAATATATACCTGACAGGAGCCCATACATTCTCCTGCCTCCAATAATATATACCTGACAGGAGCCCATACATTCTCCTGCCTCCAATAATATATACCTGACAGGAGCCCATACATTCTCCTGCCTCCAATAATATATACCCGACAGGAGCCCATACATTCTGCTGCCTGCAATAATATATACCTGACAGGAGCCCATACATTCTCCTGCCTCCAATAATATATACCTGACAGGAGCCCATACATTCTCCTGCCTCCAATAATATATACCTGACAGGAGCCCATACATTCTCCTTCCTCCAATAATATATACCCGACAGGAGCCCATACATTCTGCTGCCTGCAATAATATATGCCTGACAGGAGCCCATACATTCTCCTGCCTCCAATAATATATACCTGACAGGAGCCCATAGATTCTGCTGCCTCCAATAATATATACCTGACAGGAGCACATACATTCTCCTGCCTCCAATAATATATACCTGACAGGAGCCCATACATTCTGCTGCCTCCAATAATATATGCCTGACAGGAGCCCATACATTCTCCTGCCTCCAATAATATATACCTGACAGGAGCCCATACATTCTCCTGCCTCCAATAATATATACCTGACAGGAGCCCATACATTCTGCTGCCTCCAATAATATATACCTGACAGTAGCCCATACATTCTCCTGCCTCCAATAATATATACCTGACAGGAGCCCATACATTCTGCTGCATCCAATAATATATACCTGACAGGAGCCCATACATTCTGCTGCCTCCAATAATATATACCTGACAGGAGCCCATACATTCTCCTGCCTCCAATAATATATACCTGACAGGAGCACATACATTCTCCTGCCTCCAATAATATATACCTGACAGGAGCACATACATTCTCCTGCCTCCAATAATATATACCTGACAGGAGCCCATACATTCTGCTGGCTTCAATAATATATACCTGACAGGAGCCCATACATTCTGCTGCCTCCAATAATATATACCTGACAGGAGCCCATACATTCTCCTGCCTCCAATAATATATACCTGACAGGAGCGCATACATTCTGCTGCCCCCAATAATATATACCTGACAGGAGCCCATACATTCTGCTGCCCCCAATAATATATACCTGACAGGAGCCCATACATTCTCCTGCCTCCAATAATATATACCTGACAGGAACCCATACATTCTGCTGCCTCCAATAATATATACCTGACAGGAGCCCATACATTCTGCTGCCTCCAATAATATATACCTGACAGGAGCCCATACATTCTCCTGCCTCCAATAATATATACCTGACAGGAGCCCATACATTCTCCTGCCTCCAATAATATATACCTGACAGGAGCCCATACATTCTCCTGCCTCCAATAATATATACCTGACAGGAGTCCATACATTCTCCTGCCTCCAATAATATATACCTGACAGGAGCCCATACATTCTCCTGCCTCCAATAATATATACCTGACAGTAGCCCATACATTCTTCTGCCTCCAATAATATATACCTGACAGGAGCCCATACATTCTCCTGTCTCCAATAACATATACCTGACAGTAGCCCATACATTCTCCTGCCTCCAATAATATATACCTGACAGTAGCCCATACATTCTCCTGCCTCCAATAATATATACCTGACAGGAGCCCATACATTCTCCTGTCTCCAATAATATATACCTGACAGGAGCCCATACATTCTGCTGCCTCCAATAATATATACCTGACAGGAGCCCATACATTCTGCTGCCTCCAATAATATATACCTGACAGGAGCCCATACATTCTCCTGCCTCCAATAATATATACCTGACAGGAGCCCATACATTCTCCTGCCTCCAATAATATATACCCGACAGGAGCCCATACATTCTGCTGCCTGCAATAATATATACCTGACAGGAGCCCATACATTCTCCTGCCTCCAATAATATATACCTGACAGGAGCCCATACATTCTCCTGCCTCCAATAATATATACCTGACAGGAGCCCATACATTCTGCTGCCTCCAATAATATATACCTGACAGTAGCCCATACATTCTCCTGCCTCCAATAATATATACCTGACAGGAGCCCATACATTCTGCTGCATCCAATAATATATACCTGACAGGAGCCCATACATTCTGCTGCCTCCAATAATATATACCTGACAGGAGCCCATACATTCTCCTGCCTCCAATAATATATACCTGACAGGAGCACATACATTCTCCTGCCTCCAATAATATATACCTGACAGGAGCACATACATTCTCCTGCCTCCAATAATATATACCTGACAGGAGCCCATACATTCTGCTGGCTTCAATAATATATACCTGACAGGAGCCCATACATTCTGCTGCCTCCAATAATATATACCTGACAGGAGCCCATACATTCTCCTGCCTCCAATAATATATACCTGACAGGAGCGCATACATTCTGCTGCCCCCAATAATATATACCTGACAGGAGCCCATACATTCTGCTGCCCCCAATAATATATACCTGACAGGAGCCCATACATTCTCCTGCCTCCAATAATATATACCTGACAGGAGCCCATACATTCTGCTGCCTCCAATAATATATACCTGACAGGAGCCCATACATTCTGCTGCCTCCAATAATATATACCTGACAGGAGCCCATACATTCTCCTGCCTCCAATAATATATACCTGACAGGAGCCCATACATTCTCCTGCCTCCAATAATATATACCTGACAGGAGCCCATACATTCTCCTGCCTCCAATAATATATACCTGACAGGAGTCCATACATTCTCCTGCCTCCAATAATATATACCTGACAGGAGCCCATACATTCTCCTGCCTCCAATAATATATACCTGACAGTAGCCCATACATTCTTCTGCCTCCAATAATATATACCTGACAGGAGCCCATACATTCTCCTGTCTCCAATAACATATACCTGACAGTAGCCCATACATTCTCCTGCCTCCAATAATATATACCTGACAGTAGCCCATACATTCTCCTGCCTCCAATAATATATACCTGACAGGAGCCCATACATTCTCCTGTCTCCAATAATATATACCTGACAGGAGCCCATACATTCTGCTGCCTCCAATAATATATACCTGACAGGAGCCCATACATTCTGCTGCCTCCAATAATATATACCTGACAGGAGCCCATACATTCTCCTGCCTCCAATAATATATACCTGACAGGAGCCCATACATTCTCCTGCCTCCAATAATATATACCCGACAGGAGCCCATACATTCTGCTGCCTGCAATAATATATACCTGACAGGAGCCCATACATTCTCCTGCCTCCAATAATATATACCTGACAGGAGCCCATACATTCTCCTGCCTCCAATAATATATACCTGACAGGAGCCCATACATTCTCCTGCCTCCAATAATATATACCCGACAGGAGCCCATACATTCTGCTGCCTGCAATAATATATACCTGACAGGAGTCCATACATTCTCCTGCCTCCAATAATATAAACCTGACAGGAGCCCATAGATTCTGCTGCCTCCAATAATATATACCTGACAGGAGCACATATATTCTCCTGCCTCCAATAATATATACCTGACAGGAGCCCATACATTCTGCTGCCTCCAATAATATATACCTGACAGGAGCCCATACATTCTCCTGCCTCCAATAATATATACCTGACAGGAGCCCATACATTCTCCTGCCTCCAATAATATATACCTGACAGGAGCCCATACATTCTGCTGCCTCCAATAATATATACCTGACAGTAGCCCATACATTCTCCTGCCTCCAATAATATATACCTGACAGGAGCCCATACATTCTGCTGCCTCCAATAATATATACCTGACAGGAGCCCATACATTCTGCTGCCTCCAATAATATATACCTGACAGGAGCCCATACATTCTCCTGCCTCCAATAATATATACCTGACAGGAGCACATACATTCTCCTGCCTCCAATAATATATACCTGACAGGAGCACATACATTCTCCTGCCTCCAATAATATATACCTGACAGGAGCCCATACATTCTGCTGGCTTCAATAATATATACCTGACAGGAGCCCATACATTCTGCTGCCTCCAATAATATATACCTGACAGGAGCCCATACATTCTCCTGCATCCAATAATATATACCTGACAGGAGCCCATACATTCTGCTGCCTCCAATAATATATACCTGACAGGAATCCATACATTCTCCTGCCTCCAATAATATATACCTGACAGGAGCCCATACATTCTCCTGCCTCCAATAATATATACCTGACAGGAGCCCATACATTCTCCTGCCTCCAATAATATATACCTGACAGGAGCCCATACATTCTGCTGCCTCCAATAATATATACCTGACAGGAGCTCATAGACTCTGCTGCCTCCAATAATATATACCTGACAGGAGCCCATACATTCTCCTACCTCCAATAATATATACCAGACAGGAGCCCATACATTTTCCTGCCTCCAATAATATATACCTGACAGGAGCCCATAGATTCTGCTGCCTCCAATAATATATACCTGACAGTAGCTCACACATTCTGCTGCCTCCAATAATATATACCTGACAGGAGCCCATACATTCTCCTGCCTCCAATAATATATACCTGACAGGAGCCCATACATTCTCCTGCCTCCAATAATATATACCTGACAGGAGCCGATACATTCTCCTGCCTCCAATAATATATACCTGACAGTAGCCCATACATTCTCCTGTCTCCAATAATATATACCTGACAGGAGCCCATACATTCTGCTGCCTCCAATAATATATACCTGACAGGAGCCCATACATTCTGCTGCCTCCAATAATATATACCTGACAGGAGCCCATACATTCTGCTGCCTCCAATAATATATACCTGACAGGAGCCCATACATTCTCCTGCCTCCAATAATATATACCTGACAGGAGCCCATACATTCTACTGCCTCCAATAATATATACCTGACAGGAGCCCATACATTCTCCTGCCTCCAATAATATATACCTGACAGGAGCCCATACATTCTGCTGCCTCCAATAATATATACCTGACAGGAGCCCATACATTCTCCTGCCTCCAATAATATATACCTGACAGGAGCCCATACATTCTCCTGCCTCCAATAATATATACCTGACAGTAGCCCATACATTCTCCTGCCTCCAATAATATATACCTGACAGGAGCCCATACATTCTCCTGCCTCCAATAATATATACCTGACAGGAGCCCATACATTCTGCTGCCTCCAATAATATATACCTGACAGGAGCCCATACATTCTCCTGCCTCCAATAATATATACCTGACAGGAGCCCATACATTCTGCTGCCTCCAATAATATATACCTGACAGGAGCCCATACATTCTCCAGCCTCCAATAATATATACCTGACAGGAGCCCATACATTCTCCTGCCTCCAATAATATATACCTGACAGGAGCCCATACATTCTCCTGCCTCCAATAATATATACCTGACAGGAGCCCATACATTCTCCTGCCTCCAATAATATATACCCGACAGGAGCCCATACATTCTGCTGCCTGCAATAATATATACCTGACAGGAGCCCATACATTCTCCTGCCTCCAATAATATATACCTGACAGGAGCCCATACATTCTCCTGCCTCCAATAATATATACCTGACAGGAGCCCATACATTCTCCTTCCTCCAATAATATATACCCGACAGGAGCCCATACATTCTGCTGCCTGCAATAATATATGCCTGACAGGAGCCCATACATTCTCCTGCCTCCAATAATATATACCTGACAGGAGCCCATAGATTCTGCTGCCTCCAATAATATATACCTGACAGGAGCACATACATTCTCCTGCCTCCAATAATATATACCTGACAGGAGCCCATACATTCTGCTGCCTCCAATAATATATGCCTGACAGGAGCCCATACATTCTCCTGCCTCCAATAATATATACCTGACAGGAGCCCATACATTCTCCTGCCTCCAATAATATATACCTGACAGGAGCCCATACATTCTGCTGCCTCCAATAATATATACCTGACAGTAGCCCATACATTCTCCTGCCTCCAATAATATATACCTGACAGGAGCCCATACATTCTGCTGCATCCAATAATATATACCTGACAGGAGCCCATACATTCTGCTGCCTCCAATAATATATACCTGACAGGAGCCCATACATTCTCCTGCCTCCAATAATATATACCTGACAGGAGCACATACATTCTCCTGCCTCCAATAATATATACCTGACAGGAGCACATACATTCTCCTGCCTCCAATAATATATACCTGACAGGAGCCCATACATTCTGCTGGCTTCAATAATATATACCTGACAGGAGCCCATACATTCTGCTGCCTCCAATAATATATACCTGACAGGAGCCCATACATTCTCCTGCCTCCAATAATATATACCTGACAGGAGCGCATACATTCTGCTGCCCCCAATAATATATACCTGACAGGAGCCCATACATTCTGCTGCCCCCAATAATATATACCTGACAGGAGCCCATACATTCTCCTGCCTCCAATAATATATACCTGACAGGAGCCCATACATTCTGCTGCCTCCAATAATATATACCTGACAGGAGCCCATACATTCTGCTGCCTCCAATAATATATACCTGACAGGAGCCCATACATTCTCCTGCCTCCAATAATATATACCTGACAGGAGCCCATACATTCTCCTGCCTCCAATAATATATACCTGACAGGAGCCCATACATTCTCCTGCCTCCAATAATATATACCTGACAGGAGTCCATACATTCTCCTGCCTCCAATAATATATACCTGACAGGAGCCCATACATTCTCCTGCCTCCAATAATATATACCTGACAGTAGCCCATACATTCTTCTGCCTCCAATAATATATACCTGACAGGAGCCCATACATTCTCCTGTCTCCAATAACATATACCTGACAGTAGCCCATACATTCTCCTGCCTCCAATAATATATACCTGACAGTAGCCCATACATTCTCCTGCCTCCAATAATATATACCTGACAGGAGCCCATACATTCTCCTGTCTCCAATAATATATACCTGACAGGAGCCCATACATTCTGCTGCCTCCAATAATATATACCTGACAGGAGCCCATACATTCTGCTGCCTCCAATAATATATACCTGACAGGAGCCCATACATTCTCCTGCCTCCAATAATATATACCTGACAGGAGCCCATACATTCTCCTGCCTCCAATAATATATACCCGACAGGAGCCCATACATTCTGCTGCCTGCAATAATATATACCTGACAGGAGCCCATACATTCTCCTGCCTCCAATAATATATACCTGACAGGAGCCCATACATTCTCCTGCCTCCAATAATATATACCTGACAGGAGCCCATACATTCTGCTGCCTCCAATAATATATACCTGACAGTAGCCCATACATTCTCCTGCCTCCAATAATATATACCTGACAGGAGCCCATACATTCTGCTGCATCCAATAATATATACCTGACAGGAGCCCATACATTCTGCTGCCTCCAATAATATATACCTGACAGGAGCCCATACATTCTCCTGCCTCCAATAATATATACCTGACAGGAGCACATACATTCTCCTGCCTCCAATAATATATACCTGACAGGAGCACATACATTCTCCTGCCTCCAATAATATATACCTGACAGGAGCCCATACATTCTGCTGGCTTCAATAATATATACCTGACAGGAGCCCATACATTCTGCTGCCTCCAATAATATATACCTGACAGGAGCCCATACATTCTCCTGCCTCCAATAATATATACCTGACAGGAGCGCATACATTCTGCTGCCCCCAATAATATATACCTGACAGGAGCCCATACATTCTGCTGCCCCCAATAATATATACCTGACAGGAGCCCATACATTCTCCTGCCTCCAATAATATATACCTGACAGGAGCCCATACATTCTGCTGCCTCCAATAATATATACCTGACAGGAGCCCATACATTCTGCTGCCTCCAATAATATATACCTGACAGGAGCCCATACATTCTCCTGCCTCCAATAATATATACCTGACAGGAGCCCATACATTCTCCTGCCTCCAATAATATATACCTGACAGGAGCCCATACATTCTCCTGCCTCCAATAATATATACCTGACAGGAGTCCATACATTCTCCTGCCTCCAATAATATATACCTGACAGGAGCCCATACATTCTCCTGCCTCCAATAATATATACCTGACAGTAGCCCATACATTCTTCTGCCTCCAATAATATATACCTGACAGGAGCCCATACATTCTCCTGTCTCCAATAACATATACCTGACAGTAGCCCATACATTCTCCTGCCTCCAATAATATATACCTGACAGTAGCCCATACATTCTCCTGCCTCCAATAATATATACCTGACAGGAGCCCATACATTCTCCTGTCTCCAATAATATATACCTGACAGGAGCCCATACATTCTGCTGCCTCCAATAATATATACCTGACAGGAGCCCATACATTCTGCTGCCTCCAATAATATATACCTGACAGGAGCCCATACATTCTCCTGCCTCCAATAATATATACCTGACAGGAGCCCATACATTCTCCTGCCTCCAATAATATATACCCGACAGGAGCCCATACATTCTGCTGCCTGCAATAATATATACCTGACAGGAGCCCATACATTCTCCTGCCTCCAATAATATATACCTGACAGGAGCCCATACATTCTCCTGCCTCCAATAATATATACCTGACAGGAGCCCATACATTCTCCTGCCTCCAATAATATATACCCGACAGGAGCCCATACATTCTGCTGCCTGCAATAATATATACCTGACAGGAGCCCATACATTCTCCTGCCTCCAATAATATAAACCTGACAGGAGCCCATAGATTCTGCTGCCTCCAATAATATATACCTGACAGGAGCACATATATTCTCCTGCCTCCAATAATATATACCTGACAGGAGCCCATACATTCTGCTGCCTCCAATAATATATACCTGACAGGAGCCCATACATTCTCCTGCCTCCAATAATATATACCTGACAGGAGCCCATACATTCTCCTGCCTCCAATAATATATACCTGACAGGAGCCCATACATTCTGCTGCCTCCAATAATATATACCTGACAGTAGCCCATACATTCTCCTGCCTCCAATAATATATACCTGACAGGAGCCCATACATTCTGCTGCCTCCAATAATATATACCTGACAGGAGCCCATACATTCTGCTGCCTCCAATAATATATACCTGACAGGAGCCCATACATTCTCCTGCCTCCAATAATATATACCTGACAGGAGCACATACATTCTCCTGCCTCCAATAATATATACCTGACAGGAGCACATACATTCTCCTGCCTCCAATAATATATACCTGACAGGAGCCCATACATTCTGCTGGCTTCAATAATATATACCTGACAGGAGCCCATACATTCTGCTGCCTCCAATAATATATACCTGACAGGAGCCCATACATTCTCCTGCATCCAATAATATATACCTGACAGGAGCCCATACATTCTGCTGCCTCCAATAATATATACCTGACAGGAATCCATACATTCTCCTGCCTCCAATAATATATACCTGACAGGAGCCCATACATTCTCCTGCCTCCAATAATATATACCTGACAGGAGCCCATACATTCTCCTGCCTCCAATAATATATACCTGACAGGAGCCCATACATTCTGCTGCCTCCAATAATATATACCTGACAGGAGCTCATAGACTCTGCTGCCTCCAATAATATATACCTGACAGGAGCCCATACATTCTCCTACCTCCAATAATATATACCAGACAGGAGCCCATACATTTTCCTGCCTCCAATAATATATACCTGACAGGAGCCCATAGATTCTGCTGCCTCCAATAATATATACCTGACAGTAGCTCACACATTCTGCTGCCTCCAATAATATATACCTGACAGGAGCCCATACATTCTCCTGCCTCCAATAATATATACCTGACAGGAGCCCATACATTCTCCTGCCTCCAATAATATATACCTGACAGGAGCCCATACATTCTCCTGCCTCCAATAATATATACCTGACAGGAGCCCATACATTCTGCTGTCTCCAATAATATATACCTGACAGGAGCCCATACATTCTGCTGCCTCCAATAATATATACCTGACAGGAGCCCATACATTCTCCTGCCTCCAATAATATATACCTGACAGGAGCCCATACATTCTCCTGTCTCCAATAATATATACCTGACAGTAGCCCATACATTCTCCTGCCTCCAATAATATATACCTGACAGTAGCCCATACATTCTCCTGCCTCCAATAATATATACCTGACAGGAGCCCATACATTCTCCTGTCTCCAATAATATATACCTGACAGGAGCCCATACATTCTGCTGCCTCCAATAATATATACCTGACAGGAGCCCATACATTCTGCTGCCTCCAATAATATATACCTGACAGGAGCCCATACATTCTCCTGCCTCCAATAATATATACCTGACAGGAGCCCATACATTCTGCTGCCTCCAATAATATATACCTGACAGGAGCCCATACATTCTCCTGCCTCCAATAATATATACCTGACAGGAGCCCATACATTCTGCTGCCTCCAATAATATATACCTGACAGGAGCCCATAGACTCTGCTGCCTCCAATAATATATACCTGACAGGAGCCCATACATTCTCCTACCTCCAATAATATATACCAGACAGGAGCCCATACATTCTCCTGCCTCCAATAATATATACCTGACAGGAGCCCATAGATTCTGCTGCCTCCAATAATATATACCTGACAGTAGCTCACACATTCTGCTGCCTCCAATAATATATACCTGACAGGAGCCCATACATTCTGCTGCCTCCAATAATATATACCTGACAGGAGCCCATACATTCTCCTGCCTCCAATAATATATACCTGACAGGAGCCCATACATTCTCCTGTCTCCAATAATATATACCTGACAGGAGCCCATACATTCTGCTGCCTCCAATAATATATACCTGACAGGAGCCCATACATTCTCCTGCCTCCAATAATATATACCTGACAGGAGCCCATACATTCCCGTGCCTCCAATAATATATACCTGACAGGAGCCCATACATTCTCCTGTCTCCAATAATATATACCTGACAGGAGCCCATACATTCTCCTGCCTCCAATAATATATACCTGACAGGAGCCCATACATTCTCCTGCCTCCAATAATATATACCTGACAGGAGCCCATACATTCCCGTGCCTCCAATAATATATACCTGACAGTAGCCCATACATTCTCCTGCCTCCAATAATATATACCTGACAGGAGCCCATACATTCTCCTGTCTCCAATAATATATACCTGACAGGAGCCCATACATTCTGCTGCCTCCAATAATATATACCTGACAGGAGCCCATACATTCTGCTGCCTCCAATAATATATACCTGACAGGAGCCCATACATTCTCCTGCCTCCAATAATATATACCTGACAGGAGCCCATACATTCTGCTGCCTCCAATAATATATACCTGACAGGAGCCCATACATTCTGCTGCCTCCAATAATATATACCTGACAGGAGCCCATACATTCTCCTGCCTCCAATAATATATACCTGACAGGAGCCCATACATTCTACTGCCTCCAATAATATATACCTGACAGGAGCCCATACATTCTCCTGCCTCCAATAATATATACCTGACAGGAGCCCATACATTCTCCTGCCTCCAATAATATATACCTGACAGGAGCCCATACATTCTGCGCCTCCAATAATATATACCTGACAGGAGCCCATACATTCTCCTGCCTCCAATAATATATACCTGACAGGAGCCCATACATTCTGCTGCCTCCAATAATATATACCTGACAGGAGCCCATACATTCTCCAGCCTCCAATAATATATACCTGACAGGAGCCCATACATTCTCCTGCCTCCAATAATATATACCTGACAGGAGCCCATACATTCTCCTGCCTCCAATAATATATACCTGACAGGAGCCCATACATTCTCCTGCCTCCAATAATATATACCCGACAGGAGCCCATACATTCTGCTGCCTGCAATAATATATACCTGACAGGAGCCCATACATTCTCCTGCCTCCAATAATATATACCTGACAGGAGCCCATACATTCTCCTGCCTCCAATAATATATACCTGACAGGAGCCCATACATTCTCCTGCCTCCAATAATATATACCCGACAGGAGCCCATACATTCTGCTGCCTGCAATAATATATGCCTGACAGGAGCCCATACATTCTCCTGCCTCCAATAATATATACCTGACAGGAGCCCATAGATTCTGCTGCCTCCAATAATATATACCTGACAGGAGCACATACATTCTCCTGCCTCCAATAATATATACCTGACAGGAGCCCATACATTCTGCTGCCTCCAATAATATATGTCTGACAGGAGCCCATACATTCTCCTGCCTCCAATAATATATACCTGACAGGAGCCCATACATTCTCCTGCCTCCAATAATATATACCTGACAGGAGCCCATACATTCTGCTGCCTCCAATAATATATACCTGACAGTAGCCCATACATTCTCCTGCCTCCAATAATATATACCTGACAGGAGCCCATACATTCTGCTGCATCCAATAATATATACCTGACAGGAGCCCATACATTCTGCTGCCTCCAATAATATATACCTGACAGGAGCCCATACATTCTCCTGCCTCCAATAATATATACCTGACAGGAGCACATACATTCTCCTGCCTCCAATAATATATACCTGACAGGAGCACATACATTCTCCTGCCTCCAATAATATATACCTGACAGGAGCCCATACATTCTGCTGGCTTCAATAATATATACCTGACAGGAGCCCATACATTCTGCTGCCTCCAATAATATATACCTGACAGGAGCCCATACATTCTCCTGCCTCCAATAATATATACCTGACAGGAGCGCATACATTCTGCTGCCCCCAATAATATATACCTGACAGGAGCCCATACATTCTGCTGCCCCCAATAATATATACCTGACAGGAGCCCATACATTCTCCTGCCTCCAATAATATATACCTGACAGGAGCCCATACATTCTGCTGCCTCCAATAATATATACCTGACAGGAGCCCATACATTCTGCTGCCTCCAATAATATATACCTGACAGGAGCCCATACATTCTCCTGCCTCCAATAATATATACCTGACAGGAGCCCATACATTCTCCTGCCTCCAATAATATATACCTGACAGGAGCCCATACATTCTCCTGCCTCCAATAATATATACCTGACAGGAGTCCATACATTCTCCTGCCTCCAATAATATATACCTGACAGGAGCCCATACATTCTCCTGCCTCCAATAATATATACCTGACAGTAGCCCATACATTCTTCTGCCTCCAATAATATATACCTGACAGGAGCCCATACATTCTCCTGTCTCCAATAACATATACCTGACAGTAGCCCATACATTCTCCTGCCTCCAATAATATATACCTGACAGTAGCCCATACATTCTCCTGCCTCCAATAATATATACCTGACAGGAGCCCATACATTCTCCTGTCTCCAATAATATATACCTGACAGGAGCCCATACATTCTGCTGCCTCCAATAATATATACCTGACAGGAGCCCATACATTCTGCTGCCTCCAATAATATATACCTGACAGGAGCCCATACATTCTCCTGCCTCCAATAATATATACCTGACAGGAGCCCATACATTCTCCTGCCTCCAATAATATATACCCGACAGGAGCCCATACATTCTGCTGCCTGCAATAATATATACCTGACAGGAGCCCATACATTCTCCTGCCTCCAATAATATATACCTGACAGGAGCCCATACATTCTCCTGCCTCCAATAATATATACCTGACAGGAGCCCATACATTCTCCTGCCTCCAATAATATATACCCGACAGGAGCCCATACATTCTGCTGCCTGCAATAATATATACCTGACAGGAGCCCATACATTCTCCTGCCTCCAATAATATAAACCTGACAGGAGCCCATGGATTCTGCTGCCTCCAATAATATATACCTGACAGGAGCACATATATTCTCCTGCCTCCAATAATATATACCTGACAGGAGCCCATACATTCTGCTGCCTCCAATAATATATACCTGACAGGAGCCCATACATTCTCCTGCCTCCAATAATATATACCTGACAGGAGCCCATACATTCTCCTGCCTCCAATAATATATACCTGACAGGAGCCCATACATTCTGCTGCCTCCAATAATATATACCTGACAGTAGCCCATACATTCTCCTGCCTCCAATAATATATACCTGACAGGAGCCCATACATTCTGCTGCCTCCAATAATATATACCTGACAGGAGCCCATACATTCTGCTGCCTCCAATAATATATACCTGACAGGAGCCCATACATTCTCCTGCCTCCAATAATATATACCTGACAGGAGCACATACATTCTCCTGCCTCCAATAATATATACCTGACAGGAGCACATGCATTCTCCTGCCTCCAATAATATATACCTGACAGGAGCCCATACATTCTGCTGGCTTCAATAATATATACCTGACAGGAGCCCATACATTCTGCTGCCTCCAATAATATATACCTGACAGGAGCCCATACATTCTCCTGCATCCAATAATATATACCTGACAGGAGCCCATACATTCTGCTGCCTCCAATAATATATACCTGACAGGAATCCATACATTCTCCTGCCTCCAATAATATATACCTGACAGGAGCCCATACATTCTCCTGCCTCCAATAATATATACCTGACAGGAGCCCATACATTCTCCTGCCTCCAATAATATATACCTGACAGGAGCCCATACATTCTGCTGCCTCCAATAATATATACCTGACAGGAGCCCATAGACTCTGCTGCCTCCAATAATATATACCTGACAGGAGCCCATACATTCTCCTACCTCCAATAATATATACCAGACAGGTGCCCATACATTTTCCTGCCTCCAATAATATATACCTGACAGGAGCCCATAGATTCTGCTGCCTCCAATAATATATACCTGACAGTAGCTCACACATTCTGCTGCCTCCAATAATATATACCTGACAGGAGCCCATACATTCTCCTGCCTCCAATAATATATACCTGACAGGAGCCCATACATTCTCCTGCCTCCAATAATATATACCTGACAGGAGCCCATACATTCTCCTGTCTCCAATAATATATACCTGACAGGAGCCCATACATTCTGCTGTCTCCAATAATATATACCTGACAGGAGCCCATACATTCTGCTGCCTCCAATAATATATACCTGACAGGAGCCCATACATTCTCCTGCCTCCAATAATATATACCTGACAGGAGCCCATACATTCTCCTGTCTCCAATAATATATACCTGACAGTAGCCCATACATTCTCCTGCCTCCAATAATATATACCTGACAGTAGCCCATACATTCTCCTGCCTCCAATAATATATACCTGACAGGAGCCCATACATTCTCCTGTCTCCAATAATATATACCTGACAGGAGCCCATACATTCTGCTGCCTCCAATAATATATACCTGACAGGAGCCCATACATTCTGCTGCCTCCAATAATATATACCTGACAGGAGCCCATACATTCTCCTGCCTCCAATAATATATACCTGACAGGAGCCCATACATTCTGCTGCCTCCAATAATATATACCTGACAGGAGCCCATACATTCTCCTGCCTCCAATAATATATACCTGACAGGAGCCCATACATTCTGCTGCCTCCAATAATATATACCTGACAGGAGCCCATAGACTCTGCTGCCTCCAATAATATATACCTGACAGGAGCCCATACATTCTCCTACCTCCAATAATATATACCAGACAGGAGCCCATACATTCTCCTGCCTCCAATAATATATACCTGACAGGAGCCCATAGATTCTGCTGCCTCCAATAATATATACCTGACAGTAGCTCACACATTCTGCTGCCTCCAATAATATATACCTGACAGGAGCCCATACATTCTGCTGCCTCCAATAATATATACCTGACAGGAGCCCATACATTCTCCTGCCTCCAATAATATATACCTGACAGGAGCCCATACATTCTCCTGTCTCCAATAATATATACCTGACAGGAGCCCATACATTCTGCTGCCTCCAATAATATATACCTGACAGGAGCCCATACATTCTCCTGCCTCCAATAATATATACCTGACAGGAGCCCATACATTCCCGTGCCTCCAATAATATATACCTGACAGTAGCCCATACATTCTCCTGCCTCCAATAATATATACCTGACAGGAGCCCATACATTCTCCTGTCTCCAATAATATATACCTGACAGGAGCCCATACATTCTGCTGCCTCCAATAATATATACCTGACAGGAGCCCATACATTCTGCTGCCTCCAATAATATATACCTGACAGGAGCCCATACATTCTCCTGCCTCCAATAATATATACCTGACAGGAGCCCATACATTCTGCTGCCTCCAATAATATATACCTGACAGGAGCCCATACATTCTGCTGCCTCCAATAATATATACCTGACAGGAGCCCATACATTCTCCTGCCTCCAATAATATATACCTGACAGGAGCCCATACATTCTACTGCCTCCAATAATATATACCTGACAGGAGCCCATACATTCTCCTGCCTCCAATAATATATACCTGACAGGAGCCCATACATTCTCCTGCCTCCAATAATATATACCTGACAGTAGCCCATACATTCTCCTGCCTCCAATAATATATACCTGACAGGAGCCCATACATTCTCCAGCCTCCAATAATATATACCTGACAGGAGCCCATACATTCTCCTGCCTCCAATAATATATACCTGACAGGAGCCCATACATTCTCCTGTCTCCAATAATATATACCTGACAGGAGCCCATACATTCTGCTGCCTCCAATAATATATACCTGACAGGAGCCCATACATTCTCCTGCCTCCAATAATATATACCTGACAGGAGCCCATACATTCTCGTGCCTCCAATAATATATACCTGACAGTAGCCAATACATTCTCCTGCCTCCAATAATATATACCTGACAGGAGCCCATACATTCTCCTGTCTCCAATAATATATACCTGACAGGAGCCCATACATTCTGCTGCCTCCAATAATATATACCTGACAGGAGCCCATACATTCTGCTGCCTCCAATAATATATACCTGACAGGAGCCCATACATTCTCCTGCCTCCAATAATATATACCTGACAGGAGCCCATACATTCTGCTGCCTCCAATAATATATACCTGACAGGAGCCCATACATTCTGCTGCCTCCAATAATATATACCTGACAGGAGCCCATACATTCTCCTGCCTCCAATAATATATACCTGACAGGAGCCCATACATTCTACTGCCTCCAATAATATATACCTGACAGGAGCCCATACATTCTCCTGCCTCCAATAATATATACCTGACAGGAGCCCATACATTCTCCTGCCTCCAATAATATATACCTGACAGTAGCCCATACATTCTCCTGCCTCCAATAATATATACCTGACAGGAGCCCATACATTCTCCAGCCTCCAATAATATATACCTGACAGGAGCCCATACATTCTCCTGCCTCCAATAATATATACCTGACAGGAGCCCATACATTCTCCTGCCTCCAATAATATATACCTGACAGGAGCCCATATATTCTCCTGCCTCCAATAATATATACCTGACAGGAGCCCATATATTCTCCTGCCTCCAATAATATATACCCGACAGGAGCCCATACATTCTCCAGCCTCCAATAATATATACCTGACAGGAGCCCATACATTCTCCTGCCTCCAATAATATATACCTGACAGGAGCCCATACATTCTCCTGCCTCCAATAATATATACCTGACAGGAGCCCATACATTCTCCTGCCTCCAATAATATATACCTGACAGGAGCCCATATATTCTCCTGCCTCCAATAATATATACCCGACAGGAGCCCATACATTCTGCTGCCTGCAATAATATATACCTGACAGGAGCCCATACATTCTCCTGCCTCCAATAATATATACCTGACAGGAGCCCATACATTCTCCTGCCTCCAATAATATATACCTGACAGGAGCCCATACATTCTCCTGCCTCCAATAATATATACCCGACAGGAGCCCATACATTCTGCTGCCTGCAATAATATATACCTGACAGGAGCCCATACATTCTCCTGCCTCCAATAATATATACCTGACAGGAGCCCATAGATTCTGCTGCCTCCAATAATATATACCTGACAGGAGCACATACATTCTCCTGCCTCCAATAATATATACCTGACAGGAGCTCATACATTCTGCTGCCTCCAATAATATATACCTGACAGGAGCCCATACATTCTGCTGCCTCCAATAATATATACCTGACAGGAGCCCATACATTCTCCTGCCTCCAATAATATATACCTGACAGGAGCCCATACATTCTGCTGCCTCCAATAATATATACCTGACAGTAGCCCATACATTCTCCTGCCTCCAATAATATATACCTGACAGGAGCCCATACATTCTGCTGCCTCCAATAATATATACCTGACAGGAGCCCATACATTCTGCTGCCTCCAATAATATATACCTGACAGGAGCCCATACATTCTCCTGCCTCCAATAATATATACCTGACAGGAGCACATACATTCTCCTGCCTCCAATAATATATACCTGACAGGAGCACATACATTCTCCTGCCTCCAATAATATATACCTGACAGGAGCCCATACATTCTGCTGGCTTCAATAATATATACCTGACAGGAGCCCATACATTCTGCTGCCTCCAATAATATATACCTGACAGGAACCCATACATTCTCCTGCCTCCAATAATATATACCTGACAGGAGCACATACATTCTCCTGCCTCCAATAATATATACCTGACAGGAGCCCATATATTCTGCTGGCTTCAATAATATATACCTGACAGGAGCCCATACATTCTGCTGCCTCCAATAATATATACCTGACAGGAGCCCATACATTCTCCTGCCTCCAATAATATATACCTGACAGGAGCCCATACATTCTGCTGCCCCCAATAATATATACCTGACAGGAGCCCATACATTCTGCTGCCCCCAATAATATATACCTGACAGGAGCCCATACATTCTCCTGCCTCCAATAATATATACCTGACAGGAGCCCATACATTCTGCTGCCTCCAATAATATATACCTGACAGGAGCCCATACATTCTGCTGCCTCCAATAATATATACCTGACAGGAGCCCATACATTCTGCTGCCTCCAATAATATATACCTGACAGGAGCCCATACATTCTCCTGCCTCCAATAATATATACCTGACGGGAGCCCATACATTCTCCTGCCTCCAATAATATATACCTGACAGTAGCCCATACATTCTCCTGCCTCCAATAATATATACCTGACAGGAGCCCATACATTCTCCTGTCTCCAATAATATATACCTGACAGTAGCCCATACATTCTCCTGCCTCCAATAATATATACCTGACAGTAGCCCATACATTCTCCTGCCTCCAATAATATATACCTGACAGTAGCCCATACATTCTCCTGCCTCCAATAATATATACCTGACAGTAGCCCATACATTCTCCTGCCTCCAATAATATATACCTGACAGGAGCCCATACATTCTCCTGTCTCCAATAATATATACCTGACAGGAGCCCATACATTCTGCTGCCTCCAATAAAATACACCTGACAGGAGCCCATACATTCTGCTGCCTCCAATAAAATATACCTGACAGGAGCCCATACATTCTCCTGCCTCCAATAATATATACCTGACAGTAGCCCATACATTCTCCTGTCTCCAATAATATATAACTGACAGGAGCCCATACATTCTGCTGCCTCCAATAATATATACCTGACAGGAGCCCGTACATTCTGCTGCCTCCAATAATATATACCTGACAGGAGCCCATACATTCTGCTGCCTCCAATAATATATACGTGACAGGAGCCCATACATTCTACTGCCTCCAATAATATATACCTGACAGGAGCCCATACATTCTCCTGCCTCCAATAATATATACCTGACAGGAGCCCATACATTCTGCTGCCTCCAATAATATATACCTGACAGGAGCCCATACATTCTCCTGCCTCCAATAATATATACCTGACAGGAGCCCATACATTCTCCTGCCTCCAATAATATATACCTGACAGGAGCCCATACATTCTCCTGCCTCCAATAATATATACCTGACAGGAGCCCATACATTCTGCTGCCTCCAATAATATATACCTGACAGGAGCCCATACATTCTCCAGCCTCCAATAATATATACCTGACAGGAGCCCATACATTCTGCTGCCTCCAATAATATATACCTGACAGGAGCCCATACATTCTCCTGCCTCCAATAATATATACCTGACAGGAGCCCATAGATTCTGCTACCTCCAATAATATATACCTGACAGGAGCCCATACATTCTGCTGCCCCCAATAATATATACCTGACAGGAGCCCATACATTCTGCTGCCCCCAATAATATATACCTGACAGGAGCCCATACATTCTCCTGCCTCCAATAATATATACCTGACAGGGGCCCATACATTCTGCTGCCTCCAATAATATATACCTGACAGGAGCCCATACATTCTCCTGCCTCCAATAATATATACCTAACAGGAGCCTATACATTCTCCTGCCTCCAATAATATATACCTGACAGGAGCCCATACATTCTGCTGGCTTCAATAATATATACCTGACAGGGGCCCATACATTCTGCTGCCTCCAATAATATATACCTGACAGGAGCCCATACATTCTCCTGCCTCCAATAATATATACCTGACAGGAGCCCATACATTCTGCTGCCTCCAATAATATATACCTGACAGGAGCCCATACATTCTGCTGCCTCCAATAATATATACCTGACAGGAGCCCATACATTCTGCTGCCTCCAATAATATATACCTGACAGGAGCCCATACATTCTCCTGCCTCCAATAATATATACCTGAGAGGAGCACATACATTCTGCTGCCTCCAATAATTTATAACTGACAGGAGCCCATACATTCTCCTGCCTCCAATAATATATACCTGACAGGATCCCATACCTTCTCCTGGCTCCAATAATATATACCTGACAGGAGCCCATACATTCTCCTGCCTCCAATAATATATACCTGACAGGAGCCCACACATTCTGCTGCCTCCAATAATATATACCTGACAGTAGCCCATACATTCTCCTGCCTCCAATAATATATACCTGACAGGAGCCCATACATTCTCCTGCCTCCAATAATATATACCTGACAGGAGCCCATACATTCTCCTGTCTCCAATAATATATACCTGACAGGAGCCCATACATTCTGCTGCCTCCAATAAAATACACCTGACAGGAGCCCATACATTCTGCTGCCTCCAATAAAATATACCTGACAGGAGCCCATACATTCTCCTGCCTCCAATAATATATACCTGACAGTAGCCCATACATTCTCCTGCCTCCAATAATATATAACTGACAGGAGCCCATACATTCTGCTGCCTCCAATAATATATACCTGACAGGAGCCCGTACATTCTGCTGCCTCCAATAATATATACCTGACAGGAGCCCATACATTCTGCTGCCTCCAATAATATATACGTGACAGGAGCCCATACATTCTACTGCCTCCAATAATATATACCTGACAGGAGCCCATACATTCTCCTGCCTCCAATAATATATACCTGACAGGAGCCCATACATTCTGCTGCCTCCAATAATATATACCTGACAGGAGCCCATACATTCTCCTGCCTCCAATAATATATACCTGACAGGAGCCCATACATTCTCCTGCCTCCAATAATATATACCTGACAGGAGCCCATACATTCTCCTGCCTCCAATAATATATACCTGACAGGAGCCCATACATTCTGCTGCCTCCAATAATATATACCTGACAGGAGCCCATACATTCTCCAGCCTCCAATAATATATACCTGACAGGAGCCCATACATTCTGCTGCCTCCAATAATATATACCTGACAGGAGCCCATACATTCTCCTGCCTCCAATAATATATACCTGACAGGAGCCCATAGATTCTGCTACCTCCAATAATATATACCTGACAGGAGCCGATACATTCTGCTGCCCCCAATAATATATACCTGACAGGAGCCCATACATTCTGCTGCCCCCAATAATATATACCTGACAGGAGCCCATACATTCTCCTGCCTCCAATAATATATACCTGACAGGGGCCCATACATTCTGCTGCCTGCAATAATATATACCTGACAGGGGCCCATACATTCTGCTGCCTCCAATAATATATACCTGACAGGAGCCCATACATTCTCCTGCCTCCAATAATATATACCTGACAGGAGCCCATACATTCTGCTGCCTCCAATAATATATACCTGACAGGAGCCCATACATTCTGCTGCCTCCAATAATATATACCTGACAGGAGCCCATACATTCTGCTGCCTCCAATAATATATACCTGACAGGAGCCCATACATTCTCCTGCCTCCAATAATATATAACTGACAGGAGCACATACATTCTCCTGCCTCCAATAATATATACCTGACAGGAGCACATACATTCTCCTGCCTCCAATAATATATACCTGACAGGAGCCCATACATTCTGCTGGCTTCAATAATATATACCTGACAGGAGCCCATACATTCTGCTGCCTCCAATAATATATACCTGACAGGAGCCCATACATTCTCCTGCCTCCAATAATATATACCTGACAGGAGCCCATACATTCTGCTGCCCCCAATAATATGTACCTGACAGGAGCCCATACATTCTGCTGCCCCCAATAATATATACCTGACAGGAGCCCATACATTCTCCTGCCTCCAATAATATATACCTGACAGGGGCCCATACATTCTGCTGCCTCCAATAATATATACCTGACAGGAGCCCATACATTCTCCTGCCTCCAATAATATATACCTAACAGGAGCCTATACATTCTCCTGCCTCCAATAATATATACCTGACAGGAGCCCATACATTCTGCTGGCTTCAATAATATATACCTGACAGGAGCCCATACATTCTCCTGCCTCCAATAATATATACCTGACAGGAGCCCATACATTCTGCTGGCTTCAATAATATATACCTGACAGGAGCCCATACATTCTCCTGCCTCCAATAATATATACCTGACAGGAGCCCATACATTCTCCTGCCTCCAATAATATATAACTGACAGGAGCACATACATTCTCCTGCCTCCAATAATATATACCTGACAGGAGCACATACATTCTCCTGCCTCCAATAATATATACCTGACAGGAGCCCATACATTCTGCTGGCTTCAATAATATATACCTGACAGGAGCCCATACATTCTGCTGCCTCCAATAATATATACCTGACAGGAGCCCATACATTCTCCTGCCTCCAATAATATATACCTGACAGGAGCCCATACATTCTGCTGCCCCCAATAATATGTACCTGACAGGAGCCCATACATTCTGCTGCCCCCAATAATATATACCAGACAGGAGCCCATACATCCTCCTGCCTCCAATAATATATACCTGACAGGGGCCCATACATTCTGCTGCCTCCAATAATATATACCTGACAGGAGCCCATACATTCTCCTGCCTCCAATAATATATACCTAACAGGAGCCTATACATTCTCCTGCCTCCAATAATATATACCTGACAGGAGCCCATACATTCTGCTGGCTTCAATAATATATACCTGACAGGAGCCCATACATTCTCCTGCTTCCAATAATATATACCTGACAGGAGCCCATACATTCTGCTGGCTTCAATAATATATACCTGACAGGAGCCCATACATTCTCCTGCCTCCAATAATATATACCTGACAGGAGCCCATAGATTCTCCTGCCTCCAATAATATATACCTGACAGGAGTCCATACATTCTCCTGCCTCCAATAATATACACCTGACAAGAGCCCATACATTCTCCTGCCTCCAATAATATATACCTGACAGGAGCCCATACATTCAACTGCCTCCAATAATATATACCTGACAGGAGCCCATATATTCTCCTGCCTCCAATAATGTATACCTGACAGGAGCCCACACATTCTGCTGCCTCCAATAATATATACCTGACAGGAGCCCATAGATTCTCCTGCCTCCAATAATATATACCTGACAGGAGCCCATACATTCTGCTGCCTCCAATAATATATATCTGACAAGAGCCCATACATTCTCCTGCCTCCAATAATATATACCTGACAGGAGCCCATACATTCAACTGCCTCCAATAATATATACCTGACAGGAGCCCATATATTCTCCTGCCTCCAATAATGTATACCTGACAGGAGCCCACACATTCTGCTGCCTCCAATAATATATACCTGACAGGAGTCCATACATTCTCCTGCCTCCAATAATATATACCTGACAGGAGCCCATACATTCTCCTGCCTCCAATAATATATACCTGACAGGAGCCCATACATTCTGCTGCCTCCAATAATATATACCTGACAGGAACCCATACATTCTGCTGCCTCCAATAATATATACCTGACAGGAACCCATACATTCTCCTGCCTCCAATAATATATACCTGACAGGAGCCCATACATTCTCCTGCCTCCAATAATATATACCTGACAGGAGTCCATACATTCTCCTGCCTCCAATAATATATACCTGACAGAAGCCCATAGATTCTCCTGCCTCCAATAATATATACCTGACAGGAGCCTATACATTCTCCTGCCTCCAATAATATATACCTGACAGGAGCCCATACATTCTCCTGCCTCCAATAATATATACCTGACAGGAGCCCATACATTCTGCTGCCTCCAATAATATATACCTGACAGGAGCCCATACATTCTGCTGCCTCCAATAATATATACCTGATAGAAGCCCATACATTCTCCTGCCTCCAATAATATATACCTGACAGGAACCCATACATTCTGCTGCCTCCAATAATATATACCACACAGGAGCCCATACATTCTCATGCCTCCAATAATATATACCTGACAGGAGCCCATACATTCTCCTGCCTCCAATAATATATACCTGACAGGAGCCAATACATTCTCCTGCCTCCAATAATATATACCTGACAGGAGCCCATACATTCTCCTGCCTCTAATAATATATACCTGACAGGAGCCCATACATTCTGCTGCCTCCAATAATATATACCTGACAGGAGCCCATACATTCTCCTGCCTCCAATAATATATACCTGACAGGAGCCATTACATTCTCCTGCCTCCAATAATATATACCTGACAGGAGCCAATACATTCTCCTGCCTCCAATAATATATACCTGACAGGAGCCCATACATTCTCCTGCCTCTAATAATATATACCTGACAGGAGCCCATACATTCTGCTGCCTCCAATAATATATACCTGACAGGAGCCCATACATTCTCCTGCCTCCAATAATATATACCTGACAGGAGCACATACATTCTGCTGCCTCCAATAATATATACCTGACAGGAGCCCATACATTCTCCTGCCTCCAATAATATATACCTGACAGGAGCCCATACATTCTCCTGCCTCCAATAATATATACCTGACAGGAGCCCATACATTCTCCTGCCTCCAATAATATATACCTGACAGGAGCCCATACATTCTGCTGCCTCCAATAATATATACCTGACAGGAGCCCATACATTCTCCTGCCTCCAATAATATATACCTGACAGGAGCCCATACATTCTCCTGCCTCCAATAATATATACCTGACAGGAGCCCATAGATTCTGCTGCCTCCAATAATATATACCTGACAGGAGCCCATACATTCTCCTGCCTCCAATAATATATACCTGACAGGAGCCCATACATTCTCCTGCCTGCAATAATATATACCTGACAGGAGCCCATACATTCTCCTGCCTCCAATAATATATACCTGACAGGAGCCCATAGATTCTGCTGCCTCCAATAATATATACCTGACAGGAGCCCATAGATTCTGCTGCCTCCAATAATATATACCTGACAGGAGCCCATACATTCTCCTGCCTCCAATAATATATACCTGACAGGAGCCCATACATTCTCCTGCCTCCAATAATATATACCTGACAGGAGCCCATACATTCTGCTGCCTCCAATAATATATACCTGACAGGAGCCCATACATTCTCCTGCCTCCAATAATATATACCTGACAGGAGCCCATAAATTCTCCTGCCTCCAATAATATATATCTGCCAGGAGCCCATACATTCTGCTGCCTCCAATAATATACACCTGACAGGAGCCCATACATTCTCCTGCCTCCAATAATATATACCTGACGGGAGCCCATACATTCTGCTGCCTCCAATAATATACACCTGACAGGAGCCCATACATTCTCCTGCCTCCAATAATATATACCTGACAGGAGCCCATACATGCTCCTGCCTCCAATAATATATACCTGACAGGAGCCCATAGATTCTGCTGCCTCCAATAATATATACCTGACAGGAGCCCATACATTCTCCTGCCTCCAATAATATATACCTGACAGGAGCCCATACATTCTCCTGCCTCCAATAATATATACCTGACAGGAGCCCATACATTCTCCTGCCTCCAATAATATATACCTGACAGGAGCCCATACATTCTCCTGCCTCCAATAATATATACCTGACAGGAGCCCATACATTCTGCTGCCTCCAATAATATACACCTGACAGGAGCCCATACATTCTCCTGCCTCCAATAATATATACCTGACAGGAGCCCATACATTCTGCTGCCTGCAATAATATATACCTGACAGGAGCCCATACATTCTCCTGCCTCCAATAATATATACCAGACAGGAGTCCATACATTCTCCTGCCTCCAATAATATATACCTGACAGGAACCCATACATTCTCCTGCCTCCAATAATATATACCTGACAGGAACCCATACATTCTCCTGCCTCCAATAGTATATACCAGACAGGAGCCCATACATTCTCCTGCCTCCAATAATATATACCTGACAGGAGCCCATACATTCTCCTGCCTCCAATAATATATACCTGAGAGGAGCGCATACATTCTGCTGCCTCCAATAATATATACCTGACAGGAGCCCATACATTCTCCTGCCTCCAATAATATATACCTGACAGGAGCGCATACATTCTGCTGCCTCCAATAATATATACCAGACAGGAGTCCATACATTCTCCTGCCTCCAATAATATATACCTGACAGGAACCCATACATTCTCCTGCCTCCAATAATATATACCTGACAGGAGCGCATACATTCTGCTGCCTCCAATAATATATACCAGACAGGAGTCCATACATTCTCCTGCCTCCAATAATATATACCTGACAGGAGCCCATACATTCTCCTGCCTCCAATAATATATACCTGACAGGAGCCCATACATTCTCCTGCCTCCAATAATATATACCTGACAGGAGCCCATAGATACTCCTGGCTCCAATAATATATACCTGACAGGAGCCCATACATTCTCCTGCCTCCAATAATATATACCTGACAGGAGCCCATACATTCTCCTGCCTGCAATAATATATACCTGACAGGAGCCCATACATTCTCCTGCCTCCAATAATATATACCTGACAGGAGCCCATAGATTCTGCTGCCTCCAATAATATATACCTGACAGGAGCCCATAGATTCTGCTGCCTCCAATAATATATACCTGACAGGAGCCCATACATTCTCCTGCCTCCAATAATATATACCTGACAGGAGCCCATACATTCTCCTGCCTCCAATAATATATACCTGACAGGAGCCCATACATTCTGCTGCCTCCAATAATATACACCTGACAGGAGCCCATACATTCTCCTGCCTCCAATAATATATACCTGACGGGAGCCCATACATTCTGCTGCCTCCAATAATATACACCTGACAGGAGCCCATACATTCTCCTGCCTCCAATAATATATACCTGACAGGAGCCCATACATTCTCCTGCCTCTAATAATATATACCTGACAGGAGCCCATACATTCTCCTGCCTCCAATAATATATACCTGACAGGAGCCCATAGATACTCCTGGCTCCAATAATATATACCTGACAGGAGCCCATACATTCTCCTGCCTCCAATAATATATACCTGACAGGAGCCCATACATTCTCCTGCCTCCAATAATATATACCTGACAGGAGTCCATACATTCTCCTGCCTCCAATAATATATACCTGACAGGAGCCCATACATTCTGCTGCCTCCAATAATATATACCTGACAGGAGTCCATACATTCTGCTGCCTCCAATAATATATACCTGACAGGAGCCCATACATTCTCCTGCCTCCAATAATATATACCTGACAGGAGCCCATACATTCTCCTGCCTCCAATAATATATACCTGACAGGAGTCCATACATTCTCCTGCCTCCAATAATATATACCTGACAGGAGCCCATACATTCTGCTGCCTCCAATAATATATACCTGACAGGAGTCCATACATTCTGCTGCCTCCAATAATATATACCTGACAGGAGCCAATACATTCTCCTGCCTCCAATAATATATACCTGACAGGAGCCCATACATTCTCCTGCCTCTAATAATATATACCTGACAGGAGCCCATACATTCTGCTGCCTCCAATAATATATACCTGACAGGAGCCCATACATTCTCCTGCCTCCAATAATATATACCTGACAGGAGCACATACATTCTGCTGCCTCCAATAATATATACCTGACAGGCGCCCATACATTCTCCTGCCTCCAATAATATATACCTGACAGGAGCCCATACATTCTCCTGCCTCCAATAATATATACCTGACAGGAGCCCATACATTCTCCTGCCTCCAATAATATATACCTGACAGGAGCCCATACATTCTGCTGCCTCCAATAATATATACCTGACAGGAGCCCATACATTCTCCTGCCTCCAATAATATATACCTGACAGGAGCCCATACATTCTCCTGCCTCCAATAATATATACCTGACAGGAGCCCATACATTCTGCTGCCTCCAATAATATATACCTGACAGGAGCCCATACATTCTCCTGCCTCCAATAATATATACCTGACAGGAGCCCATACATTCTCCTGCCTGCAATAATATATACCTGACAGGAGCCCATACATTCTCCTGCCTCCAATAATATATACCTGACAGGAGCCCATAGATTCTGCTGCCTCCAATAATATATACCTGACAGGAGCCCATAGATTCTGCTGCCTCCAATAATATATTCCTGACAGGAGCCCATACATTCTCCTGCCTCCAATAATATATACCTGACAGGAGCCCATACATTCTCCTGCCTCCAATAATATATACCTGACAGGAGCCCATACATTCTGCTGCCTCCAATAATATATACCTGACAGGAGCCCATACATTCTCCTGCCTCCAATAATATATACCTGACAGGAGCCCATACATTCTCCTGCCTCCAATAATATATATCTGCCAGGAGCCCATACATTCTGCTGCCTCCAATAATATACACCTGACAGGAGCCCATACATTCTCCTGCCTCCAATAATATATACCTGACGGGAGCCCATACATTCTGCTGCCTCCAATAATATACACCTGACAGGAGCCCATACATTCTCCTGCCTCCAATAATATATACCTGACAGGAGCCCATACATGCTCCTGCCTCCAATAATATATACCTGACAGGAGCCCATAGATTCTGCTGCCTCCAATAATATATACCTGACAGGAGCCCATACATTCTCCTGCCTCCAATAATATATACCTGACAGGAGCCCATACATTCTCCTGCCTCCAATAATATATACCTGACAGGAGCCCATACATTCTCCTGCCTCCAATAATATATACCTGACAGGAGCCCATACATTCTCCTGCCTCCAATAATATATACCTGACAGGAGCCCATACATTCTGCTGCCTCCAATAATATACACCTGACAGGAGCCCATACATTCTCCTGCCTCCAATAATATATACCTGACAGGAGCCCATACATTCTGCTGCCTGCAATAATATATACCTGACAGGAGCCCATACATTCTCCTGCCTCCAATAATATATACCAGACAGGAGTCCATACATTCTCCTGCCTCCAATAATATATACCTGACAGGAACCCATACATTCTCCTGCCTCCAATAATATATACCTGACAGGAACCCATACATTCTCCTGCCTCCAATAGTATATACCAGACAGGAGCCCATACATTCTCCTGCCTCCAATAATATATACCTGACAGGAGCCCATACATTCTCCTGCCTCCAATAATATATACCTGAGAGGAGCGCATACATTCTGCTGCCTCCAATAATATATACCTGACAGGAGCCCATACATTCTCCTGCCTCCAATAATATATACCTGACAGGAGCGCATACATTCTGCTGCCTCCAATAATATATACCAGACAGGAGTCCATACATTCTCCTGCCTCCAATAATATATACCTGACAGGAACCCATACATTCTCCTGCCTCCAATAATATATACCTGACAGGAGCGCATACATTCTGCTGCCTCCAATAATATATACCAGACAGGAGTCCATACATTCTCCTGCCTCCAATAATATATACCTGACAGGAGCCCATACATTCTCCTGCCTCCAATAATATATACCTGACAGGAGCCCATACATTCTCCTGCCTCCAATAATATATACCTGACAGGAGCCCATAGATACTCCTGGCTCCAATAATATATACCTGACAGGAGCCCATACATTCTCCTGCCTCCAATAATATATACCTGACAGGAGCCCATAAATTCTCCTGCCTGCAATAATATATACCTGACAGGAGCCCATACATTCTCCTGCCTCCAATAATATATACCTGACAGGAGCCCATAGATTCTGCTGCCTCCAATAATATATACCTGACAGGAGCCCATAGATTCTGCTGCCTCCAATAATATATACCTGACAGGAGCCCATACATTCTCCTGCCTCCAATAATATATACCTGACAGGAGCCCATACATTCTCCTGCCTCCAATAATATATACCTGACAGGAGCCCATACATTCTGCTGCCTCCAATAATATACACCTGACAGGAGCCCATACATTCTCCTGCCTCCAATAATATATACCTGACGGGAGCCCATACATTCTGCTGCCTCCAATAATATACACCTGACAGGAGCCCATACATTCTCCTGCCTCCAATAATATATACCTGACAGGAGCCCATACATTCTCCTGCCTCTAATAATATATACCTGACAGGAGCCCATACATTCTCCTGCCTCCAATAATATATACCTGACAGGAGCCCATAGATACTCCTGGCTCCAATAATATATACCTGACAGGAGCCCATACATTCTCCTGCCTCCAATAATATATACCTGACAGGAGCCCATACATTCTCCTGTCTCCAATAATATATACCTGACAGGAGTCCATACATTCTCCTGCCTCCAATAATATATACCTGACAGGAGCCCATACATTCTGCTGCCTCCAATAATATATACCTGACAGGAGTCCATACATTCTGCTGCCTCCAATAATATATACCTGACAGGAGCCCATACATTCTCCTGCCTCCAATAATATATACCTGACAGGAGCCCATACATTCTGCTGCCTCCAATAATATATACCTGACAGGAGCCCATACATTCTCCTGCCTCCAATAATATATACCTGACAGGAGCCCATAGATTCTCCTGCCTCCAATAATATATACCTGACAGGAGCCCATACATTCTCCTGCCTCCAATAATATATACCTGACAGGAGCCCATACATTCTGCTGCCTCCAATAATATATACCTGACAGGAGCCCATACATTCTCCTGCCTCCAATAATATATACCTGACAGGAGCCCATACATTCTCCTGCCTCCAATAATATATACCTGACAGGAGCCCATACATTGTGCTGCCTCCAATAATATACACCTGACAGGAGCCCATACATTCTCCTGCCTCCAATAATATATACCTGACAGGAGTCCATACATTCTCCTGCCTCCAATAATCTATACCTGACAGGAGCCCATACATTCTCCTGCCTCCAATAATATATACCTGACAGGAGCCCATACATTCTCCTGCCTCCAATAATATATACCTGACAGGAGCCCATACATTCTCCTGCCTCCAATAATATATACCTGACAGGAGCCCATACATTGTGTTGCCTCCAATAATATATACCTGACAGGAGCCCATACATTCTGCTGCCTCCAATAATATATACCTGACAGGAGTCCATACATTCTCCTGCCTCCAATAATATATACCTGACAGGAGCCCATAGATTCTCCTGCCTCCAATAATATATACCTGACAGGAGTCCATACATTCTGCTGTCTCCAATAATATATACCTGACAGGAGCTCATATATTCTCCTGCCTCCAATAATATATGCCTGACAGGAGCCCATACATTCTGCTGCCTCCAATAATATATACCTGACAGGAGCCCATACATTCTCCTGCCTCCAATAATATATACCTGACAGGAGCTCATACATTCTGCTGCCTCCAATAATATATACCTGACAGGAGCCCATACATTCTCTTGCTTCCAATAATATATACCTGACAGGAGCTCATACATTCTGCTGCCTCCAATAATATATACCTGACAGGAGCCCATACATTCTCCTGCCTCCAATAATATATACCTGACAGGAGCCCATACATTCTGCTGCCTCCAATAATATATACCTGACAGGAGCCCATACATTCTCCTGCCTCCAATAATATATACCTGACAGGAGCCCATATATTCTCCTGCCTCCAATAATATATACCTGACAGTAGCCCATACATTCTCCTGCCTCCAATAATATATACCTGACAGGAGCCCATACATTCTCCAGCCTCCAATAATATATACCTGACAGGAGCCCATACATTCTCCTGCCTCCAATAATATATACCTGACAGGAGCCCATACATTGTCCTGCCTCCAATAATATATACCTGACAGGAGCCCATACATTCTCCTGCCTCCAATAATATATACCCGACAGGAGCCCATACATTCTGCTGCCTGCAATAATATATACCTGACAGGAGCCCATACATTCTCCTGCCTCCAATAATATATACCTGACAGGAGCCCATACATTCTCCTGCCTCCAATAATATATACCCGACAGGAGCCCATACATTCTGCTGCCTGCAATAATATATACCTGACAGAAGCCCATACATTCTCCTGCCTCCAATAATATATACCTGACAGGAGCCCATACATTCTCCTGCCTCCAATAATATAAACCTGACAGGAGCCCATACATTCTCCTGCCTCCAATAATATATACCCGACAGGAGCCCATACATTCTGCTGCCTACAATAATATATACCTGACAGGAGCCCATACATTCTCCTGCCTCCAATAATATATACCTGACAGGAGCCCATAGATTCTGCTGCCTCCAATAATATATACCTGACAGGAGCACATACATTCTCCTGCCTCCAATAATATATACCTGACAGGAGCCCATACATTCTGCTGCCTCCAATAATATATACCTGACAGGAGCCCATACATTCTCCTGCCTCCAATAATATATACCTGACAGGAGCCCATACATTCTGCTGCCTCCAATAATATATACCTGACAGGAGCCCATACATTCTCCTGCCTCCAATAATATATACCTGACAGGAGCCCATACATTGTGCTGCCTCCAATAATATATACCTGACAGGAGCCCATACATTCTGCTGCCTCCAATAATATATACCTGACAGGAGTCCATACATTCTCCTGCCTCCAATAATATATACCTGACAGGAGCCCATAGATTCTCCTGCCTCCAATAATATATACCTGACAGGAGTCCATACATTCTCCTGCCTCCAATAATATATACCTGACAGGAGCCCATACATTCTGCTGCCTCCAATAATATATACCTGACAGGAGCCCATACATTCTCCTACCTCCAATAATATATACCTGACAGGAGTCCATACATTCTGCTGCCTCCAATAATATATACCTGACAGGAGCCCATACATTCTGCTGCCTCCAATAATATATACCTGACAGGAGCCCATACATTCTCCTGCCTACAATAATATATACCTGACAGGAGCCCATACATTCTCCTGCCTCCAATAATATATACCTGACAGTAGCCCATACATTCTCCTGCCTCCAATAATATATACCTGACAGAAACCCATACATTCTCCTGCCTCCAATAATATATACCTGACAGGAGCCCATACATTCTCCTGCTTCCAATAATATATACCTGACAGGAGCCCATACATTCTGCTGCCTCCAATAATATATACCTGACAGGAGCCCATACATTCTCCTGCCTCCAATAATATATACCTGACAGGAGCCCATACATTCTCCTGCCTCCAATAATATATACCTGACAGTAGCCCATACATTCTCCTGCCTCCAATAATATATACCTGACAGGAGCCCATACATTCTCCAGCCTCCAGTAATATATACCTGACAGGAGCCCATACATTCTCCTGCCTCCAATAATATATACCTGACAGGAGCCCATACATTCTCCTGCCTCCAATAATATATACCTGACAGGAGCCCATACATTCTCCTGCCTCCAATAATATATACCCGACAGGAGCCCATACATTCTGCTGCCTGCAATAATATATACCTGACAGGAGCCCATACATTCTCCTGCCTCCAATAATATATACCTGACAGGAGCCCATACATTCTCCTGCCTCCAATAATATATACCTGACAGGAGCCCGTACATTCTCCTGCCTCCAATAATATATACCCGACAGGAGCCCATACATTCTGCTGCCTGCAATAATATATACCTGACAGGAGCCCATACATTCTCCTGCCTCCAATAATATATACCTGACAGGAGCCTATAGATTCTGCTGCCTGCAATAATATATACCTGACAGGAGCACATACATTCTCCTGCCTCCAATAATATATACCTGACAGGAGCCCATACATTCTGCTGCCTCCAATAATATATACCTGACAGGAGCCCATACATTCTCCTGCCTCCAATAATATATACCTGACAGGAGCCCATACATTCTCCTGCCTCCAATAATATATACCTGACAGGAGCCCATACATTCTGCTGCCTCCAATAATATATACCTGACAGTAGCCCATACATTCTCCTGCCTCCAATAATATATACCTGACAGGAGCCCATACATTCTGCTGCCTCCAATAATATATACCTGACAGGAGCCCATACATTCTGCTGCCTCCAATAATATATACCTGACAGGAGCCCATACATTCTCCTGCCTCCAATAATATATACCTGACAGGAGCACATGCATTCTCCTGCCTCCAATAATATATACCTGACAGGAGCACATACATTCTCCTGCCTCCAATAATATATACCTGACAGGAGCCCATACATTCTGCTGGCTTCAATAATATATACCTGACAGGAGCCCATACATTCTGCTGCCTCCAATAATATATACCTGACAGGAGCCCATACATTCTCCTGCCTCCAATAATATATACCTGACAGGAGCCCATACATTCTGCTGCCCCCAATAATATATACCTGACAGGAGCCCTTACATTCTGCTGCCCCCAATAATAAATACCTGACAGGAGCCCATACATTCTCCTGCCTCCAATAATATATACCTGACAGGGGCCCATACATTCTGCTGCCTCCAATAATATATACCTGACAGGAGCCCATACATTCTCCTGCCTCCAATAATATATACCTGACAGGAGTCCATACATTCTCCTGCCTCCAATAATATATACCTGACAGAAGCCCATAGATTCTCCTGCCTCCAATAATATATACCTGCCAGGAGCCTATACATTCTACTGCCTCCAATAATATATACCTGACAGGAGCCCATACATTCTCCTGCCTCCAATAATATATACCTGACAGGAGCCCATACATTCTGCTGCCTCCAATAATATATACCTGATAGAAGCCCATACATTCTCCTGCCTCCAATAATATATACCTGACAGGAGCCCATACATTCTGCTGCCTCCAATAATATATACCCGACAGGAGCCCATACATTCTGCTGCCTGCAATAATATATACCTGACAGGAGCCCATACATTCTCCTGCCTCCAATAATATATACCTGAAAGGAGCCCATAGATTCTGCTGCCTGCAATAATATATACCTGACAGGAGCACATACATTCTCCTGCCTCCAATAATATATACCTGACAGGAGCCCATACATTCTGCTGCCTCCAATAATATATACCTGACAGGAGCCCATACATTCTCCTGCCTCCAATAATATATACCTGACAGGAGCCCATACATTCTCCTGCCTCCAATAATATATACCTGACAGGAGCCCATACATTCTCCTGCCTCCAATAATATATACCTGACAGGAGCCCATACATTCTGCTGCCTCCAATAATATATACCTGACAGGAGCCCATACATTCTGCTGCCTCCAATAATATATACCTGACAGGAGCCCATACATTCTCCTGCCTCCAATAATATATACCTGACAGGAGCACATACATTCTCCTGCCTCCAATAATATATACCTGACAGGAGCACATACATTCTCCTGCCTCCAATAAAATATACCTGACAGGAGCCCATACATTCTGCTGGCTTCAATAATATATACCTGACAGGAGCCCATACATTCTGCTGCCTCCAATAATATATACCTGACAGGAGCCCATACATTCTCCTGCCTCCAATAATATATACCTGACAGGAGCCCATACATTCTGCTGCCCCCAATAATATATACCTGACAGGAGCCCATACATTCTGCTGCCCCCAATAATAAATACCTGACAGGAGCCCATACATTCTCCTGCCTCCAATAATATATACCTGACAGGAGCCCATACATTCTGCTGCCCCCAATAATAAATACCTGACAGGAGCCCATACATTCTCCTGCCTCCAATAATATATACCTGACAGGAGCCCATACATTCTCCTGCCTCCAATAATATATACCTGACAGGGGCCATACATTCTGCTGCCTCCAATAATATATACCTGACAGGAGCCCATACATTCTGCTGGCTTCAATAATATATACCTGACAGGAGCCCATACATTCTCCTGCCTCCAATAATATATACCTGACAGGAGCCCATACATTCTCCTGCCTCCAATAATATATACCTGACAGGAGTCCATAGATTCTCCTGCCTCCAATAATATATACCTGCCAGGAGCCTATACATTCTACTGCCTCCAATAATATATACCTGACAGGAGCCCATACATTCTCCTGCCTCCAATAATATATACCTGACAGGAGCCCATACATTCTGCTGCCTCCAATAATATATACCTGACAGGAGCCCATACATTCTGCTGCCTCCAATAATATATACCTGACAGGAGCCCATACATTCTCCTGCCTCCAATAATATATACCTGACAAGAGCACATACGTTCTCCTGCCTCCAATAATATATACCTGACAGGAGCACATACATTCTCCTGCCTCCAATAATATATACCTGACAGGAGCCCATACATTCTGCTGGCTTCAATAATATATACCTGACAGGAGCCCATACATTCTGCTGCCTCCAATAATATATACCTGACAGGAGCCCATACATTCTGCTGGCTTCAATAATATATACCTGACAGGAGCCCATACATTCTGCTGCCTCCAATAATATATACCTGACAGGAGCCCATACATTCTCCTGCCTCCAATAATATATACCTGACAGGAGCCCATACATTCTGCTGCCCCCAATAATATATACCTGACAGGAGCCCTTACATTCTGCTGCCCCCAATAATAAATACCTGACAGGAGCCCATACATTCTCCTGCCTCCAATAATATATACCTGACAGGGGCCCATACATTCTGCTGCCTCCAATAATATATACCTGACAGGAGCCCATACATTCTCCTGCCTCCAATAATATATACCTGACAGGAGCCTATAGATTCTGCTGCCTGCAATAATATATACCTGACAGGAGCACATACATTCTCCTGCCTCCAATAATATATACCTGACAGGAGCCCATACATTCTGCTGCCTCCAATAATATATACCTGACAGGAGCCCATACATTCTCCTGCCTCCAATAATATATACCTGACAGGAGCCCATACATTCTCCTGCCTCCAATAATATATACCTGACAGGAGCCCATACATTCTGCTGCCTCCAATAATATATACCTGACAGTAGCCCATACATTCTCCTGCCTCCAATAATATATACCTGACAGGAGCCCATACATTCTGCTGCCTCCAATAATATATACCTGACAGGAGCCCATACATTCTGCTGCCTCCAATAATATATACCTGACAGGAGCCCATACATTCTCCTGCCTCCAATAATATATACCTGACAGGAGCACATGCATTCTCCTGCCTCCAATAATATATACCTGACAGGAGCACATACATTCTCCTGCCTCCAATAATATATACCTGACAGGAGCCCATACATTCTGCTGGCTTCAATAATATATACCTGACAGGAGCCCATACATTCTGCTGCCTCCAATAATATATACCTGACAGGAGCCCATACATTCTCCTGCCTCCAATAATATATACCTGACAGGAGCCCATACATTCTGCTGCCCCCAATAATATATACCTGACAGGAGCCCTTACATTCTGCTGCCCCCAATAATAAATACCTGACAGGAGCCCATACATTCTCCTGCCTCCAATAATATATACCTGACAGGGGCCCATACATTCTGCTGCCTCCAATAATATATACCTGACAGGAGCCCATACATTCTCCTGCCTCCAATAATATATACCTGACAGGAGTCCATACATTCTCCTGCCTCCAATAATATATACCTGACAGAAGCCCATAGATTCTCCTGCCTCCAATAATATATACCTGCCAGGAGCCTATACATTCTACTGCCTCCAATAATATATACCTGACAGGAGCCCATACATTCTCCTGCCTCCAATAATATATACCTGACAGGAGCCCATACATTCTGCTGCCTCCAATAATATATACCTGATAGAAGCCCATACATTCTCCTGCCTCCAATAATATATACCTGACAGGAGCCCATACATTCTGCTGCCTCCAATAATATATACCCGACAGGAGCCCATACATTCTGCTGCCTGCAATAATATATACCTGACAGGAGCCCATACATTCTCCTGCCTCCAATAATATATACCTGAAAGGAGCCCATAGATTCTGCTGCCTGCAATAATATATACCTGACAGGAGCACATACATTCTCCTGCCTCCAATAATATATACCTGACAGGAGCCCATACATTCTGCTGCCTCCAATAATATATACCTGACAGGAGCCCATACATTCTCCTGCCTCCAATAATATATACCTGACAGGAGCCCATACATTCTCCTGCCTCCAATAATATATACCTGACAGGAGCCCATACATTCTCCTGCCTCCAATAATATATACCTGACAGGAGCCCATACATTCTGCTGCCTCCAATAATATATACCTGACAGGAGCCCATACATTCTGCTGCCTCCAATAATATATACCTGACAGGAGCCCATACATTCTCCTGCCTCCAATAATATATACCTGACAGGAGCACATACATTCTCCTGCCTCCAATAATATATACCTGACAGGAGCACATACATTCTCCTGCCTCCAATAAAATATACCTGACAGGAGTCCATACATTCTGCTGGCTTCAATAATATATACCTGACAGGAGCCCATACATTCTGCTGCCTCCAATAATATATACCTGACAGGAGCCCATACATTCTCCTGCCTCCAATAATATATACCTGACAGGAGCCCATACATTCTGCTGCCCCCAATAATATATACCTGACAGGAGCCCATACATTCTGCTGCCCCCAATAATAAATACCTGACAGGAGCCCATACATTCTCCTGCCTCCAATAATATATACCTGACAGGAGCCCACACATTCTGCTGCCCCCAATAATAAATACCTGACAGGAGCCCATACATTCTCCTGCCTCCAATAATATATACCTGACAGGAGCCCATACATTCTCCTGCCTCCAATAATATATACCTGACAGGGGCCATACATTCTGCTGCCTCCAATAATATATACCTGACAGGAGCCCATACATTCTGCTGGCTTCAATAATATATACCTGACAGGAGCCCATACATTCTCCTGCCTCCAATAATATATACCTGACAGGAGCCCATACATTCTCCTGCCTCCAATAATATATACCTGACAGGAGTCCATAGATTCTCCTGCCTCCAATAATATATACCTGCCAGGAGCCTATACATTCTACTGCCTCCAATAATATATACCTGACAGGAGCCCATACATTCTCCTGCCTCCAATAATATATACCTGACAGGAGCCCATACATTCTGCTGCCTCCAATAATATATACCTGACAGGAGCCCATACATTCTGCTGCCTCCAATAATATATACCTGACAGGAGCCCATACATTCTCCTGCCTCCAATAATATATACCTGACAAGAGCACATACGTTCTCCTGCCTCCAATAATATATACCTGACAGGAGCACATACATTCTCCTGCCTCCAATAATATATACCTGACAGGAGCCCATACATTCTGCTGGCTTCAATAATATATACCTGACAGGAGCCCATACATTCTGCTGCCTCCAATAATATATACCTGACAGGAGCCCATACATTCTGCTGGCTTCAATAATATATACCTGACAGGAGCCCATACATTCTGCTGCCTCCAATAATATATACCTGACAGGAGCCCATACATTCTCCTGCCTCCAATAATATATACCTGACAGGAGCCCATACATTCTGCTGCCCCCAATAATATATACCTGACAGGAGCCCTTACATTCTGCTGCCCCCAATAATAAATACCTGACAGGAGCCCATACATTCTCCTGCCTCCAATAATATATACCTGACAGGGGCCCATACATTCTGCTGCCTCCAATAATATATACCTGACAGGAGCCCATACATTCTCCTGCCTCCAATAATATATACCTGACAGGAGTCCATACATTCTCCTGCCTCCAATAATATATACCTGACAGAAGCCCATAGATTCTCCTGCCTCCAATAATATATACCTGCCAGGAGCCTATACATTCTACTGCCTCCAATAATATATACCTGACAGGAGACCATACATTCTCCTGCCTCCAATAATATATACCTGACAGGAGCCCATACATTCTGCTGCCTCCAATAATATATACCTGATAGAAGCCCATACATTCTCCTGCCTCCAATAATATATACCTGACAGGAGCCCATACATTCTGCTGCCTCCAATAATATATACCCGACAGGAGCCCATACATTCTGCTGCCTGCAATAATATATACCTGACAGGAGCCCATACATTCTCCTGCCTCCAATAATATATACCTGAAAGGAGCCCATAGATTCTGCTGCCTGCAATAATATATACCTGACAGGAGCACATACATTCTCCTGCCTCCAATAATATATACCTGACAGGAGCCCATACATTCTGCTGCCTCCAATAATATATACCTGACAGGAGCCCATACATTCTCCTGCCTCCAATAATATATACCTGACAGGAGCCCATACATTCTCCTGCCTCCAATAATATATACCTGACAGGAGCCCATACATTCTCCTGCCTCCAATAATATATACCTGACAGGAGCCCATACATTCTGCTGCCTCCAATAATATATACCTGACAGGAGCCCATACATTCTGCTGCCTCCAATAATATATACCTGACAGGAGCCCATACATTCTCCTGCCTCCAATAATATATACCTGACAGGAGCACATACATTCTCCTGCCTCCAATAATATATACCTGACAGGAGCACATACATTCTCCTGCCTCCAATAAAATATACCTGACAGGAGCCCATACATTCTGCTGGCTTCAATAATATATACCTGACAGGAGCCCATACATTCTGCTGCCTCCAATAATATATACCTGACAGGAGCCCATACATTCTCCTGCCTCCAATAATATATACCTGACAGGAGCCCATACATTCTGCTGCCCCCAATAATAAATACCTGACAGGAGCCCATACATTCTCCTGCCTCCAATAATATATACCTGACAGGAGCCCATACATTCTGCTGCCCCCAATAATAAATACCTGACAGGAGCCCATACATTCTCCTGCCTCCAATAATATATACCTGACAGGAGCCCATACATTCTCCTGCCTCCAATAATATATACCTGACAGGGGCCATACATTCTGCTGCCTCCAATAATATATACCTGACAGGAGCCCATACATTCTGCTGGCTTCAATAATATATACCTGACAGGAGCCCATACATTCTCCTGCCTCCAATAATATATACCTGACAGGAGCCCATACATTCTCCTGCCTCCAATAATATATACCTGACAGGAGTCCATAGATTCTCCTGCCTCCAATAATATATACCTGCCAGGAGCCTATACATTCTACTGCCTCCAATAATATATACCTGACAGGAGCCCATACATTCTCCTGCCTCCAATAATATATACCTGACAGGAGCCCATACATTCTGCTGCCTCCAATAATATATACCTGATAGAAGCCCATACATTCTCCTGCCTCCAATAATATATACCTGACAGGAGCCCATACATTCTGCTGCCTCCAATAATATATACCTGACAGGAGCCCATACACTCTCCTGCCTCCAATAATATATACCTGACAGGAGCCCATACATTCTGCTGCCTCCAATAATATATACCTTACAGGAGCCCATACATTCTCCTGCCTCCAATAATATATACCACACAGGAGCCCATACATTCTCCTGCCTCCAATAATATATACCTGACAGGAGCCCATACATTCTCCTGCCTCCAATAATATATACCTGACAGGAGCCCATACATTCTCCTGCCTCCAATAATATATACCTGACAGGAGCCCATACATTCTGCTGCCTCCAATAATATATACCTGACAGGAGCCCATACATTCTGCTGCCTCCAATAATATATACCTGACAGGAGCCCATACATTCTCCTGCCTCCAATAATATATACCTGACAGGAGCACATACATTCTCCTGCCTCCAATAATATATACCTGACAGGAGCACATACATTCTCCTGCCTCCAATAAAATATACCTGACAGGAGTCCATACATTCTGCTGGCTTCAATAATATATACCTGACAGGAGCCCATACATTCTGCTGCCTCCAATAATATATACCTGACAGGAGCCCATACATTCTCCTGCCTCCAATAATATATACCTGACAGGAGCCCATACATTCTGCTGCCCCCAATAATATATACCTGACAGGAGCCCATACATTCTGCTGCCCCCAATAATAAATACCTGACAGGAGCCCATACATTCTCCTGCCTCCAATAATATATACCTGACAGGAGCCCACACATTCTGCTGCCCCCAATAATAAATACCTGACAGGAGCCCATACATTCTCCTGCCTCCAATAATATATACCTGACAGGAGCCCATACATTCTCCTGCCTCCAATAATATATACCTGACAGGGGCCATACATTCTGCTGCCTCCAATAATATATACCTGACAGGAGCCCATACATTCTGCTGGCTTCAATAATATATACCTGACAGGAGCCCATACATTCTCCTGCCTCCAATAATATATACCTGACAGGAGCCCATACATTCTCCTGCCTCCAATAATATATACCTGACAGGAGTCCATAGATTCTCCTGCCTCCAATAATATATACCTGCCAGGAGCCTATACATTCTACTGCCTCCAATAATATATACCTGACAGGAGCCCATACATTCTCCTGCCTCCAATAATATATACCTGACAGGAGCCCATACATTCTGCTGCCTCCAATAATATATACCTGACAGGAGCCCATACATTCTGCTGCCTCCAATAATATATACCTGACAGGAGCCCATACATTCTCCTGCCTCCAATAATATATACCTGACAAGAGCACATACGTTCTCCTGCCTCCAATAATATATACCTGACAGGAGCACATACATTCTCCTGCCTCCAATAATATATACCTGACAGGAGCCCATACATTCTGCTGGCTTCAATAATATATACCTGACAGGAGCCCATACATTCTGCTGCCTCCAATAATATATACCTGACAGGAGCCCATACATTCTGCTGGCTTCAATAATATATACCTGACAGGAGCCCATACATTCTGCTGCCTCCAATAATATATACCTGACAGGAGCCCATACATTCTCCTGCCTCCAATAATATATACCTGACAGGAGCCCATACATTCTGCTGCCCCCAATAATATATACCTGACAGGAGCCCTTACATTCTGCTGCCCCCAATAATAAATACCTGACAGGAGCCCATACATTCTCCTGCCTCCAATAATATATACCTGACAGGGGCCCATACATTCTGCTGCCTCCAATAATATATACCTGACAGGAGCCCATACATTCTCCTGCCTCCAATAATATATACCTGACAGGAGTCCATACATTCTCCTGCCTCCAATAATATATACCTGACAGAAGCCCATAGATTCTCCTGCCTCCAATAATATATACCTGCCAGGAGCCTATACATTCTACTGCCTCCAATAATATATACCTGACAGGAGACCATACATTCTCCTGCCTCCAATAATATATACCTGACAGGAGCCCATACATTCTGCTGCCTCCAATAATATATACCTGATAGAAGCCCATACATTCTCCTGCCTCCAATAATATATACCTGACAGGAGCCCATACATTCTGCTGCCTCCAATAATATATACCCGACAGGAGCCCATACATTCTGCTGCCTGCAATAATATATACCTGACAGGAGCCCATACATTCTCCTGCCTCCAATAATATATACCTGAAAGGAGCCCATAGATTCTGCTGCCTGCAATAATATATACCTGACAGGAGCACATACATTCTCCTGCCTCCAATAATATATACCTGACAGGAGCCCATACATTCTGCTGCCTCCAATAATATATACCTGACAGGAGCCCATACATTCTCCTGCCTCCAATAATATATACCTGACAGGAGCCCATACATTCTCCTGCCTCCAATAATATATACCTGACAGGAGCCCATACATTCTCCTGCCTCCAATAATATATACCTGACAGGAGCCCATACATTCTGCTGCCTCCAATAATATATACCTGACAGGAGCCCATACATTCTGCTGCCTCCAATAATATATACCTGACAGGAGCCCATACATTCTCCTGCCTCCAATAATATATACCTGACAGGAGCACATACATTCTCCTGCCTCCAATAATATATACCTGACAGGAGCACATACATTCTCCTGCCTCCAATAAAATATACCTGACAGGAGCCCATACATTCTGCTGGCTTCAATAATATATACCTGACAGGAGCCCATACATTCTGCTGCCTCCAATAATATATACCTGACAGGAGCCCATACATTCTCCTGCCTCCAATAATATATACCTGACAGGAGCCCATACATTCTGCTGCCCCCAATAATAAATACCTGACAGGAGCCCATACATTCTCCTGCCTCCAATAATATATACCTGACAGGAGCCCATACATTCTGCTGCCCCCAATAATAAATACCTGACAGGAGCCCATACATTCTCCTGCCTCCAATAATATATACCTGACAGGAGCCCATACATTCTCCTGCCTCCAATAATATATACCTGACAGGGGCCATACATTCTGCTGCCTCCAATAATATATACCTGACAGGAGCCCATACATTCTGCTGGCTTCAATAATATATACCTGACAGGAGCCCATACATTCTCCTGCCTCCAATAATATATACCTGACAGGAGCCCATACATTCTCCTGCCTCCAATAATATATACCTGACAGGAGTCCATAGATTCTCCTGCCTCCAATAATATATACCTGCCAGGAGCCTATACATTCTACTGCCTCCAATAATATATACCTGACAGGAGCCCATACATTCTCCTGCCTCCAATAATATATACCTGACAGGAGCCCATACATTCTGCTGCCTCCAATAATATATACCTGATAGAAGCCCATACATTCTCCTGCCTCCAATAATATATACCTGACAGGAGCCCATACATTCTGCTGCCTCCAATAATATATACCTGACAGGAGCCCATACACTCTCCTGCCTCCAATAATATATACCTGACAGGAGCCCATACATTCTGCTGCCTCCAATAATATATACCTTACAGGAGCCCATACAGTCTCCTGCCTCCAATAATATATACCACACAGGAGCCCATACATTCTCCTGCCTCCAATAATATATACCTGACAGGAGCCCATACATTCTCCTGCCTCCAATAATATATACCTGACAGGAGCCCATACATTCTGCTGCCTCCAATAATATATACCTGACAGGAGCCCATACATTCTCCTGCCTCCAATAATATATACCTGACAGGAGCCCATACATTCTCCTGCCTCTAATAATATATACCTGACAGGAGCCCATACATTCTGCTGCCTCCAATAATATATACCTGACAGGAGCCCATACATTCTCCTGCCTCCAATAATATATACCTGACAGGAGCCCATACATTCTGCTGCCTCCAATAATATATACCTGACAGGAGCCCATACATTCTCCTGCCTCCAATAATATATACCTGACAGGAGCCCATACATTCTCCTGCCTCCAATAATATATACCTGAAAGGAGCCCATATATTCTCCTGCCTCCAATAATATATACCTGACAGGAGCCCATACATTCTCCTGCCTCCAATAATATATACCTGACAGGAGCCCATACATTCTGCTGCCTCCAATAATATATACCTGACAGGAGCCCATACATTCTCCTGCCTCCAATACTATATACCTGACAGGAGCCCATACATTCTCCTGCCTCCAATAATATATACCTGACAGGAGCCCATACATTCTGCTGCCTCCAATAATATACACCTGACAGGAGCCCATACATTCTCCTGCCTCCAATAATATATACCTGACAGGAGCCCATACATTTTCCTGCATCCAATAATATATACCTGACAGGAGCCCATACATTCTGCTGCCTCCAATAATATATGCCTGACAGGAGCCCATACATTCTCCTGCCTCCAATAATATATACCTGACAGGAGCCCATACATTCTCCTGCCTCCAATAATATATACCTGACAGGAGCCCATACATTCTCCTGCCTGCAATAATATATACCTGACAGGAGCCCATACATTCTCCTGCCTCCAATAATATATACCTGACAGGAGCCCATACATTCTGCTGCCTCCAATAATATATACCTGACAGGAGCCCATACATTCTCCTGCCTCCAATAATATATACCTGACAGGAGCACATACATTCTCCTGCCTCCAATAATATATACCTGACAGGAGCACATACATTCTCCTGCCTCCAATAATATATACCTGACAGGAGCCCATACATTCTGCTGGCTTCAATAATATATACCTGACAGGAGCCCATACATTCTGCTGCCTCCAATAATATATACCTGACAGGAGCCCATACATTCTCCTGCCTCCAATAATATATACCTGACAGGAGCCCATACATTCTGCTGCCCCCAATTATATATACCTGACAGGAGCCCATACATTCTGCTGCCCCCAATAATAAATACCTGACAGGAGCCCATACATTCTCCTGCCTCCAATAATATATACCTGACAGGAGCCCATACATTCTGCTGCCCCCAATAATAAATACCTGACAGGAGCCCATACATTCTCCTGCCTCCAATAATATATACCTGACAGGAGCCCATACATTCTCCTGCCTCCAATAATATATACCTGACAGGGGCCATACATTCTGCTGCCTCCAATAATATATACCTGACAGGAGCCAATACATTCTCCTGCCTCCAATAATATATACCTGACAGGAGCCCATACATTCTCCTGCCTCTAATAATATATACCTGACAGGAGCCCATACATTCTCCTGCCTCCAATAATATATACCTGACAGGAGCCAATACATTCTCCTGCCTCCAATAATATATACCTGACAGGAGCCCATACATTCTCCTGCCTCTAATAATATATACCTGACAGGAGCCCATACATTCTGCTGCCTCCAATAATATATACCTGACAGGAGCCCATACATTCTCCTGCCTCCAATAATATATACCTGACAGGAGCCATTACATTCTCCTGCCTCCAATAATATATACCTGACAGGAGCCAATACATTCTCCTGCCTCCAATAATATATACCTGACAGGAGCCCATACATTCTCCTGCCTCTAATAATATATACCTGACAGGAGCCCATACATTCTGCTGCCTCCAATAATATATACCTGACAGGAGCCCATACATTCTCCTGCCTCCAATAATATATACCTGACAGGAGCACATACATTCTGCTGCCTCCAATAATATATACCTGACAGGAGCCCATACATTCTCCTGCCTCCAATAATATATACCTGACAGGAGCCCATACATTCTCCTGCCTCCAATAATATATACCTGACAGGAGCCCATACATTCTCCTGCCTCCAATAATATATACCTGACAGGAGCCCATACATTCTGCTGCCTCCAATAATATATACCTGACAGGAGCCCATACATTCTCCTGCCTCCAATAATATATACCTGACAGGAGCCCATACATTCTCCTGCCTCCAATAATATATACCTGACAGGAGCCCATACATTCTGCTGCCTCCAATAATATATACCTGACAGGAGCCCATACATTCTCCTGCCTCCAATAATATATACCTGACAGGAGCCCATACATTCTCCTGCCTGCAATAATATATACCTGACAGGAGCCCATACATTCTCCTGCCTCCAATAATATATACCTGACAGGAGCCCATAGATTCTGCTGCCTCCAATAATATATACCTGACAGGAGCCCATAGATTCTGCTGCCTCCAATAATATATACCTGACAGGAGCCCATACATTCTCCTGCCTCCAATAATATATACCTGACAGGAGCCCATACATTCTCCTGCCTCCAATAATATATACCTGACAGGAGCCCATACATTCTGCTGCCTCCAATAATATATACCTGACAGGAGCCCATACATTCTCCTGCCTCCAATAATATATACCTGACAGGAGCCCATAAATTCTCCTGCCTCCAATAATATATATCTGCCAGGAGCCCATACATTCTGCTGCCTCCAATAATATACACCTGACAGGAGCCCATACATTCTCCTGCCTCCAATAATATATACCTGACGGGAGCCCATACATTCTGCTGCCTCCAATAATATACACCTGACAGGAGCCCATACATTCTCCTGCCTCCAATAATATATACCTGACAGGAGCCCATACATGCTCCTGCCTCCAATAATATATACCTGACAGGAGCCCATAGATTCTGCTGCCTCCAATAATATATACCTGACAGGAGCCCATACATTCTCCTGCCTCCAATAATATATACCTGACAGGAGCCCATACATTCTCCTGCCTCCAATAATATATACCTGACAGGAGCCCATACATTCTCCTGCCTCCAATAATATATACCTGACAGGAGCCCATACATTCTCCTGCCTCCAATAATATATACCTGACAGGAGCCCATACATTCTGCTGCCTCCAATAATATACACCTGACAGGAGCCCATACATTCTCCTGCCTCCAATAATATATACCTGACAGGAGCCCATACATTCTGCTGCCTGCAATAATATATACCTGACAGGAGCCCATACATTCTCCTGCCTCCAATAATATATACCAGACAGGAGTCCATACATTCTCCTGCCTCCAATAATATATACCTGACAGGAACCCATACATTCTCCTGCCTCCAATAATATATACCTGACAGGAACCCATACATTCTCCTGCCTCCAATAGTATATACCAGACAGGAGCCCATACATTCTCCTGCCTCCAATAATATATACCTGACAGGAGCCCATACATTCTCCTGCCTCCAATAATATATACCTGAGAGGAGCGCATACATTCTGCTGCCTCCAATAATATATACCTGACAGGAGCCCATACATTCTCCTGCCTCCAATAATATATACCTGACAGGAGCGCATACATTCTGCTGCCTCCAATAATATATACCAGACAGGAGTCCATACATTCTCCTGCCTCCAATAATATATACCTGACAGGAACCCATACATTCTCCTGCCTCCAATAATATATACCTGACAGGAGCGCATACATTCTGCTGCCTCCAATAATATATACCAGACAGGAGTCCATACATTCTCCTGCCTCCAATAATATATACCTGACAGGAGCCCATACATTCTCCTGCCTCCAATAATATATACCTGACAGGAGCCCATACATTCTCCTGCCTCCAATAATATATACCTGACAGGAGCCCATAGATACTCCTGGCTCCAATAATATATACCTGACAGGAGCCCATACATTCTCCTGCCTCCAATAATATATACCTGACAGGAGCCCATACATTCTCCTGCCTGCAATAATATATACCTGACAGGAGCCCATACATTCTCCTGCCTCCAATAATATATACCTGACAGGAGCCCATAGATTCTGCTGCCTCCAATAATATATACCTGACAGGAGCCCATAGATTCTGCTGCCTCCAATAATATATACCTGACAGGAGCCCATACATTCTCCTGCCTCCAATAATATATACCTGACAGGAGCCCATACATTCTCCTGCCTCCAATAATATATACCTGACAGGAGCCCATACATTCTGCTGCCTCCAATAATATACACCTGACAGGAGCCCATACATTCTCCTGCCTCCAATAATATATACCTGACGGGAGCCCATACATTCTGCTGCCTCCAATAATATACACCTGACAGGAGCCCATACATTCTCCTGCCTCCAATAATATATACCTGACAGGAGCCCATACATTCTCCTGCCTCTAATAATATATACCTGACAGGAGCCCATACATTCTCCTGCCTCCAATAATATATACCTGACAGGAGCCCATAGATACTCCTGGCTCCAATAATATATACCTGACAGGAGCCCATACATTCTCCTGCCTCCAATAATATATACCTGACAGGAGCCCATACATTCTCCTGCCTCCAATAATATATACCTGACAGGAGTCCATACATTCTCCTGCCTCCAATAATATATACCTGACAGGAGCCCATACATTCTGCTGCCTCCAATAATATATACCTGACAGGAGCACATACATTCTCCTGCCTCCAATAATATATACCTGACAGGAGTCCATACATTCTCCTGCCTCCAATAATATATACCTGACAGGAGCCCATACATTCTGCTGCCTCCAATAATATATACCTGACAGGAGTCCATACATTCTGCTGCCTCCAATAATATATACCTGACAGGAGCCCATACATTCTCCTGCCTCCAATAATATATACCTGACAGGAGCCCATACATTCTCCTGCCTCCAATAATATATACCTGACAGGAGTCCATACATTCTCCTGCCTCCAATAATATATACCTGACAGGAGCCCATACATTCTGCTGCCTCCAATAATATATACCTGACAGGAGTCCATACATTCTGCTGCCTCCAATAATATATACCTGACAGGAGCCAATACATTCTCCTGCCTCCAATAATATATACCTGACAGGAGCCCATACATTCTCCTGCCTCTAATAATATGTACCTGACAGGAGCCCATACATTCTGCTGCCTCCAATAATATATACCTGACAGGAGCCCATACATTCTCCTGCCTCCAATAATATATACCTGACAGGAGCACATACATTCTGCTGCCTCCAATAATATATACCTGACAGGAGCCCATACATTCTCCTGCCTCCAATAATATATACCTGACAGGAGCCCATACATTCTCCTGCCTCCAATAATATATACCTGACAGGAGCCCATACATTCTCCTGCCTCCAATAATATATACCTGACAGGAGCCCATACATTCTGCTGCCTCCAATAATATATACCTGACAGGAGCCCATACATTCTCCTGCCTCCAATAATATATACCTGACAGGAGCCCATACATTCTCCTGCCTCCAATAATATATACCTGACAGGAGCCCATACATTCTGCTGCCTCCAATAATATATACCTGACAGGAGCCCATACATTCTCCTGCCTCCAATAATATATACCTGACAGGAGCCCATACATTCTCCTGCCTGCAATAATATATACCTGACAGGAGCCCATACATTCTCCTGCCTCCAATAATATATACCTGACAGGAGCCCATAGATTCTGCTGCCTCCAATAATATATACCTGACAGGAGCCCATAGATTCTGCTGCCTCCAATAATATATACCTGACAGGAGCCCATACATTCTCCTGCCTCCAATAATATATACCTGACAGGAGCCCATACATTCTCCTGCCTCCAATAATATATACCTGACAGGAGCCCATACATTCTGCTGCCTCCAATAATATATACCTGACAGGAGCCCATACATTCTCCTGCCTCCAATAATATATACCTGACAGGAGCCCATACATTCTCCTGCCTCCAATAATATATATCTGCCAGGAGCCCATACATTCTGCTGCCTCCAATAATATACACCTGACAGGAGCCCATACATTCTCCTGCCTCCAATAATATATACCTGACAGGAGCCCATACATGCTCCTGCCTCCAATAATATATACCTGACAGGAGCCCATAGATTCTGCTGCCTCCAATAATATATACCTGACAGGAGCCCATACATTCTCCTGCCTCCAATAATATATACCTGACAGGAGCCCATACATTCTCCTGCCTCCAATAATATATACCTGACAGGAGCCCATACATTCTCCTGCCTCCAATAATATATACCTGACAGGAGCCCATACATTCTCCTGCCTCCAATAATATATACCTGACAGGAGCCCATACATTCTGCTGCCTCCAATAATATACACCTGACAGGAGCCCATACATTCTCCTGCCTCCAATAATATATACCTGACAGGAGCCCATACATTCTGCTGCCTGCAATAATATATACCTGACAGGAGCCCATACATTCTCCTGCCTCCAATAATATATACCAGACAGGAGTCCATACATTCTCCTGCCTCCAATAATATATACCTGACAGGAACCCATACATTCTCCTGCCTCCAATAATATATACCTGACAGGAACCCATACATTCTCCTGCCTCCAATAGTATATACCAGACAGGAGCCCATACATTCTCCTGCCTCCAATAATATATACCTGACAGGAGCGCATACATTCTGCTGCCTCCAATAATATATACCAGACAGGAGCCCATACATTCTCCTGCCTCCAATAATATATACCTGAGAGGAGCGCATACATTCTGCTGCCTCCAATAATATATACCTGACAGGAGCCCATACATTCTCCTGCCTCCAATAATATATACCTGACAGGAGCGCATACATTCTGCTGCCTCCAATAATATATACCAGACAGGAGTCCATACATTCTCCTGCCTCCAATAATATATACCTGACAGGAACCCATACATTCTCCTGCCTCCAATAATATATACCTGACAGGAGCGCATACATTCTGCTGCCTCCAATAATATATACCAGACAGGAGTCCATACATTCTCCTGCCTCCAATAATATATACCTGACAGGAGCCCATACATTCTCCTGCCTCCAATAATATATACCTGACAGGAGCCCATACATTCTCCTGCCTCCAATAATATATACCTGACAGGAGCCCATAGATACTCCTGGCTCCAATAATATATACCTGACAGGAGCCCATACATTCTCCTGCCTCCAATAATATATACCTGACAGGAGCCCATACATTCTCCTGCCTGCAATAATATATACCTGACAGGAGCCCATACATTCTCCTGCCTCCAATAATATATACCTGACAGGAGCCCATAGATTCTGCTGCCTCCAATAATATATACCTGACAGGAGCCCATAGATTCTGCTGCCTCCAATAATATATACCTGACAGGAGCCCATACATTCTCCTGCCTCCAATAATATATACCTGACAGGAGCCCATACATTCTCCTGCCTCCAATAATATATACCTGACAGGAGCCCATACATTCTGCTGCCTCCAATAATATACACCTGACAGGAGCCCATACATTCTCCTGCCTCCAATAATATATACCTGACGGGAGCCCATACATTCTGCTGCCTCCAATAATATACACCTGACAGGAGCCCATACATTCTCCTGCCTCCAATAATATATACCTGACAGGAGCCCATACATTCTCCTGCCTCTAATAATATATACCTGACAGGAGCCCATACATTCTCCTGCCTCCAATAATATATACCTGACAGGAGCCCATAGATACTCCTGGCTCCAATAATATATACCTGACAGGAGCCCATACATTCTCCTGCCTCCAATAATATATACCTGACAGGAGCCCATACATTCTCCTGCCTCCAATAATATATACCTGACAGGAGTCCATACATTCTCCTGCCTCCAATAATATATACCTGACAGGAGCCCATACATTCTGCTGCCTCCAATAATATATACCTGACAGGAGTCCATACATTCTGCTGCCTCCAATAATATATACCTGACAGGAGCCCATACATTCTCCTGCCTCCAATAATATATACCTGACAGGAGCCCATACATTCTGCTGCCTCCAATAATATATACCTGACAGGAGCCCATACATTCTCCTGCCTCCAATAATATATACCTGACAGGAGCCCATAGATTCTCCTGCCTCCAATAATATATACCTGACAGGAGCCCATACATTCTCCTGCCTCCAATAATATATACCTGACAGGAGCCCATACATTCTGCTGCCTCCAATAATATATACCTGACAGGAGCCCATACATTCTCCTGCCTCCAATAATATATACCTGACAGGAGCCCATACATTCTCCTGCCTCCAATAATATATACCTGACAGGGGCCATACATTCTGCTGCCTCCAATAATATATACCTGACAGGGGCCATACATTCTGCTGCCTCCAATAATATATACCTGACAGGAGCCCATACATTCTCCTGCCTCCAATAATATATACCTGACAGGAGCCCATACATTCTCCTGCCTCCAATAATATATACCTGACAGGAGCCCATACATTCTCCTGCCTCCAATAATATATACCTGACAGGGGCCATACATTCTGCTGCCTCCAATAATATATACCTGACAGGAGCCCATACATTCTGCTGGCTTCAATAATATATACCTGACAGGAGCCCATACATTCTCCTGCCTCCAATAATATATACCTGACAGGAGCCCATACATTCTCCTGCCTCCAATAATATATACCTGACAGGAGTCCATAGATTCTCCTGCCTCCAATAATATATACCTGCCAGGAGCCTATACATTCTACTGCCTCCAATAATATATACCTGACAGGAGCCCATACATTCTCCTGCCTCCAATAATATATACCTGACAGGAGCCCATACATTCTGCTGCCTCCAATAATATATACCTGATAGAAGCCCATACATTCTCCTGCCTCCAATAATATATACCTGACAGGAGCCCATACATTCTGCTGCCTCCAATAATATATACCTGACAGGAGCCCATACACTCTCCTGCCTCCAATAATATATACCTGACAGGAGCCCATACATTCTGCTGCCTCCAATAATATATACCTTACAGGAGCCCATACATTCTCCTGCCTCCAATAATATATACCACACAGGAGCCCATACATTCTCCTGCCTCCAATAATATATACCTGACAGGAGCCCATACATTCTCCTGCCTCCAATAATATATACCTGACAGGAGCCCATACATTCTGCTGCCTCCTATACCTGACAGGAGCCCATACATTCTCCTGCCTCCAATAATATATACCTGACAGGAGCCCATACATTCTCCTGCCTCTAATAATATATACCTGACAGGAGCCCATACATTCTGCTGCCTCCAATAATATATACCTGACAGGAGCCCATACATTCTCCTGCCTCCAATAATATATACCTGACAGGAGCCCATACATTCTGCTGCCTCCAATAATATATACCTGACAGGAGCCCATACATTCTCCTGCCTCCAATAATATATACCTGACAGGAGCCCATACATTCTCCTGCCTCCAATAATATATACCTGAAAGGAGCCCATATATTCTCCTGCCTCCAATAATATATACCTGACAGGAGCCCATACATTCTCCTGCCTCCAATAATATATACCTGACAGGAGCCCATACATTCTGCTGCCTCCAATAATATATACCTGACAGGAGCCCATACATTCTCCTGCCTCCAATACTATATACCTGACAGGAGCCCATACATTCTCCTGCCTCCAATAATATATACCTGACAGGAGCCCATACATTCTGCTGCCTCCAATAATATATACCTGACAGGAGCCCATACATTCTCCTGCCTCCAATAATATATACCTGACAGGAGCCCATACATTTTCCTGCATCCAATAATATATACCTGACAGGAGCCCATACATTCTGCTGCCTCCAATAATATATGCCTGACAGGAGCCCATACATTCTCCTGCCTCCAATAATATATACCTGACAGGAGCCCATACATTCTCCTGCCTCCAATAATATATACCTGACAGGAGCCCATACATTCTCCTGCCTGCAATAATATATACCTGACAGGAGCCCATACATTCTCCTGCCTCCAATAATATATACCTGACAGGAGCCCATAGATTCTGCTGCCTCCAATAATATATACCTGACAGGAGCCCATAGATTCTGCTGCCTCCAATAATATATACCTGACAGGAGCCCATACATTCTCCTGCCTCCAATAATATATACCTGACAGGAGCCCATACATTCTCCTGCCTCCAATAATATATACCTGACAGGAGCCCATACATTCTGCTGCCTCCAATAATATACACCTGACAGGAGCCCATACATTCTCCTGCCTCCAATAATATATACCTGACAGGAGCCCATACATTCTCCTGCCTCCAATAATATATACCTGACAGGAGCCCATACATTCTGCTGCCTCCAATAATATATACCTGACAGGAGCCCATACATTCTCCTGCCTCCAATAATATATACCTGACAGGAGCCCATACATTCTCCTGCCTCCAATAATATATACCTGACAGGAGCCCATAGATTCTGCTGCCTCCAATAATATATACCTGACAGGAGCCCATACATTCTCCTGCCTCCAATAATATATACCTGACAGGAGCCCATACATTCTCCTGCCTCCAATAATATATACCTGACAGGAGCCCATACATTCTCCTGCCTCCAATAATATATACCTGACAGGAGCCCATACATTCTCCTGCCTCCAATAATATATACCTGACAGGAGCCCATACATTCTGCTGCCTCCAATAATATACACCTGACAGGAGCCCATACATTCTCCTGCCTCCAATAATATATAACTGACAGGAGCCCATACATTCTGCTGCCTGCAATAATATATACCTGACAGGAGCCCATACATTCTCCTGCCTCCAATAATATATACCAGACAGGAGTCCATACATTCTCCTGCCTCCAATAATATATACCTGACAGGAACCCATACATTCTCCTCCCTCCAATAATATATACCTGACAAGAACCCATACATTCTCCTGCCTCCAATAATATATACCTGACAGGAGTCCATACATTCTGCTGCCTCCAATAATATATACCTGACAGGAGCCCATACATTCTCCTACCTCCAATAATATATACCAGACAGGAGCCCATACATTCTCCTGCCTCCAATAATATATACCAGACAGGAGCCCATACATTCTCCTGCCTCCAATAATATATACCTGACAGGAGCCGATAGATACTCCTGGCTCCAATAATATATACCTGACAGGAGCCCATACATTCTCCTGCCTCCAATAATATATACCTGACAGGAGCCCATACATTCTGCTGCCTCCAATAATATATACCTGACAGGAGTCCATACATTCTGCTGCCTCCAATAATATATACCTGACAGGAGCCCATACATTCTGCTGCCTCCAATAATATATACCTGACAGGAGCCCATACATTCTGCTGCCTCCAATAATATATACCTGACAGTAGCCCATACATTCTCCTGCCTCCAATAATATATACCTGACAGGAGCCCATACATTCTCCTGCCTCCAATAATATATACCTGACAGAAGCCCATACATTCTCCTGCCTCCAATAATATATACCTGACAGGAGCCCATACATTCTCCTGCCTCCAATAATATATACCTGACAGGAGCCCATAGATTCTCCTGCCTCCAATAATATATACCTGACAGGAGCCCATACATTCTCCTACCTCCAATAATATATACCTGACAGGAGCCCATACATTCTCCTGCCTCCAATAATATATACCTGACAGGAGCCCATACATTCTCCTGCCTCCAATAATATATACCTGACAGGAGCCCATAGATTCTCCTGCCTCCAATAATATATACCTGACAGGAGCCCATACATTCTCCTGCCTCCAATAATATATACCTGACAGGAGCCCATAGATTCTCCTGCCTCCAATAATATATACCTGACAGGAGCCCATACATTCTGCTGCCTCCAATAATATATCCCTGACAGGAGCCCATACGTTCTCCTGCCTCCAATAATATACACCTGACAGGAGCCCATAGATTCTCCTGCCTCCAATAATATATACCTGACAGGAGCCCATACATTCTCCTGACTCCAATAATATATACCTGACAGGGGCCCATACATTCTGCTGCCTCCAATAATATATACCTGACAGGAGCCCATACATTCTCCTGCCTCCAATAATATATACCTGACAGGAGCCCATAGATTCTCCTGCCTCCAATAATATATACCTGACAGGAGCCCATACATTCTCCTGTCTCCAATAATATATACCTGACAGGAGCCCATACATTCAACTGCCTCCAATAATATATACCTGACAGGAGCCCATAGATTCTCCTGCCTCCAATAATATATACCTGACAGCAGCCCATACATTCTCCTGCCTCCAATAATATATACCTGACAGGAGCCCATACATTCTCCTGCCTCCAATAATATATACCTGACAGGAGCCCATACATTCTCCTGCCTCCAATAATATATACCTGACAGGAGCTCATACATTCTCCTGCCTCCACTAATATATACCTGACAGGAGCCCATACATTCTCCTGCCTCCAATAATATATACCTGACAGGAGCCCATACATTCTCCTGCCTCCAATAATATATACCTGACAGGAGCCCATACATTCTCCTGCCTCCAATAATATATACCTGACAGGAGCCCATACATTCTCCTACCTCCAATAATATATACCTGACAGGAGCCCATACATTCTACTGCCTCCAATAATATATACCTGACAGGAGCCCATAGATTCTCCTGCCTCCAATAATATATACCTGACAGGAGCCCATACATTCTGCTGCCTCCAATAATATATACCTGACAGGAGCCCATACATTCTCCAGCCTCCAATAATATATACCTGACAGGAGCCCATACATTCTCCTGCCTCCAATAATATATACCTGACAGGAGCCCATACTTTCTCCTGCCTCCAATAATATATACCTGACAGGAGCCCATACATTCTCCTGCCTCCAATAATATATACCTGACAGGAGTCCATACATTCTGCTGCCTCCAATAATATATACCTGACAGGAGCCCATACTTTCTCCTGCCTCCAATAATATATACCTGACAGGAGCCCATACATTCTCCTGCCTCCAATAATATATACCTGACAGGAGCCCATACATTCTCCTGCCTCCAATAATATATACCTGACAGGAGCCCATACTTTCTCCTGCCTCCAATAATATATACCTGACAGGAGCCCATACATTCTCCTGCCTCCAATAATATATACCTGACAGGAGTCCATACATTCTGCTGCCTCCAATAATATATACCTGACAGGAGCCCATACTTTCTCCTGCCTCCAATAATATATACCTGACAGGAGCCCATACATTCTCCTGCCTCCAATAATATATACCTGACAGGAGCCCATACATTCTGCTGCCTCCAATAATATATACCTGACAGGAGCCCATACATTCTCCTGCCTCCAATAATATATACCTGACAGGAGCCCATACATTCTCCTGCCTCCAATAATATATACCTGACAGGAGCCCATACATTCTGCTGCCTCCAATAATATATACCTGACAGGAGCCCATACATTCTCCTGCCTCCAATAATATATACCTGACAGGGGCCCATACATTCTGCTGCCTCCAATAATATATACCTGACAGGAGCCCATACATTCTCCTGCCTCCAATAATATCCACCTGACAGGAGCCCATAGATTCTCCTGCCTCCAATAATATATACCTGACAGGAGCCCATACATTCTCCTGCCTCCAATAATATATACCTGACAGGGTCCCATACATTCTGCTGCCTCCAATAATATATACCTGACAGGAGCCCATACATTCTCCTGCCTCCAATAATATATACCTGACAGGAGCCCATAGATTCTCCTGCCTCCAATAATATATACCTGACAGGAGCCCATACATTCTCCTGCCTCCAATAATATATACCTGACAGGAGCCCATATATTCAACTGCCTCCAATAATATATACCTGACAGGAGCCCATAGATTCTCCTGCCTCCAATAATATATACCTGACAGGAGCCCATACATTCTCCTGCCTCCAATAATATATACCTGACAGGAGCCCATACATTCTCCTGCCTAAAATAATATATACCTGACAGGAGCCCATACATTCTCCTGCCTCCAATAATATATACCTGACAGGAGCCCATATATTCTCCTGCCTCCAATAATATATACCTGACAGGAGCCCATACATTCTCCTGCCTCCAATAATATATACCTGACAGGAGCCCATACATTCTGCTGCCTCCAATAATATATACCTGACAGGAGCCCATACATTCTCCTGCCTCCAATACTATATACCTGACAGGAGCCCATACATTCTCCTGCCTCCAATAATATATACCTGACAGGAGCCCATACATTCTGCTGCCTCCAATAATATATACCTGACAGGAGCCCATACATTCTCCTGCCTCCAATAATATATACCTGACAGGAGCCCATACATTCTGCTGCCTCCTATACCTGACAGGAGCCCATACATTCTCCTGCCTCCAATAATATATACCTGACAGGAGCCCATACATTCTCCTGCCTCTAATAATATATACCTGACAGGAGCCCATACATTCTGCTGCCTCCAATAATATATACCTGACAGGAGCCCATACATTCTCCTGCCTCCAATAATATATACCTGACAGGAGCCCATACATTCTGCTGCCTCCAATAATATATACCTGACAGGAGCCCATACATTCTCCTGCCTCCAATAATATATACCTGACAGGAGCCCATACATTCTCCTGCCTCCAATAATATATACCTGAAAGGAGCCCATATATTCTCCTGCCTCCAATAATATATACCTGACAGGAGCCCATACATTCTCCTGCCTCCAATAATATATACCTGACAGGAGCCCATACATTCTGCTGCCTCCAATAATATATACCTGACAGGAGCCCATACATTCTCCTGCCTCCAATACTATATACCTGACAGGAGCCCATACATTCTCCTGCCTCCAATAATATATACCTGACAGGAGCCCATACATTCTGCTGCCTCCAATAATATATACCTGACAGGAGCCCATACATTCTCCTGCCTCCAATAATATATACCTGACAGGAGCCCATACATTTTCCTGCATCCAATAATATATACCTGACAGGAGCCCATACATTCTGCTGCCTCCAATAATATATGCCTGACAGGAGCCCATACATTCTCCTGCCTCCAATAATATATACCTGACAGGAGCCCATACATTCTCCTGCCTCCAATAATATATACCTGACAGGAGCCCATACATTCTCCTGCCTGCAATAATATATACCTGACAGGAGCCCATACATTCTCCTGCCTCCAATAATATATACCTGACAGGAGCCCATAGATTCTGCTGCCTCCAATAATATATACCTGACAGGAGCCCATAGATTCTGCTGCCTCCAATAATATATACCTGACAGGAGCCCATACATTCTCCTGCCTCCAATAATATATACCTGACAGGAGCCCATACATTCTCCTGCCTCCAATAATATATACCTGACAGGAGCCCATACATTCTGCTGCCTCCAATAATATACACCTGACAGGAGCCCATACATTCTCCTGCCTCCAATAATATATACCTGACAGGAGCCCATACATTCTCCTGCCTCCAATAATATATACCTGACAGGAGCCCATACATTCTGCTGCCTCCAATAATATATACCTGACAGGAGCCCATACATTCTCCTGCCTCCAATAATATATACCTGACAGGAGCCCATACATTCTCCTGCCTCCAATAATATATACCTGACAGGAGCCCATAGATTCTGCTGCCTCCAATAATATATACCTGACAGGAGCCCATACATTCTCCTGCCTCCAATAATATATACCTGACAGGAGCCCATACATTCTCCTGCCTCCAATAATATATACCTGACAGGAGCCCATACATTCTCCTGCCTCCAATAATATATACCTGACAGGAGCCCATACATTCTCCTGCCTCCAATAATATATACCTGACAGGAGCCCATACATTCTGCTGCCTCCAATAATATACACCTGACAGGAGCCCATACATTCTCCTTCCTCCAATAATATATAACTGACAGGAGCCCATACATTCTGCTGCCTGCAATAATATATACCTGACAGGAGCCCATACATTCTCCTGCCTCCAATAAGATATACCAGACAGGAGTCCATACATTCTCCTGCCTCCAATAATATATACCTGACAGGAACCCATACATTCTCCTCCCTCCAATAATATATACCTGACAAGAACCCATACATTCTCCTGCCTCCAATAATATATACCTGACAGGAGTCCATACATTCTGCTGCCTCCAATAATATATACCTGACAGGAGCCCATACATTCTCCTACCTCCAATAATATATACCAGACAGGAGCCCATACATTCTCCTGCCTCCAATAATATATACCAGACAGGAGCCCATACATTCTCCTGCCTCCAATAATATATACCTGACAGGAGCCGATAGATACTCCTGGCTCCAATAATATATACCTGACAGGAGCCCATACATTCTCCTGCCTCCAATAATATATACCTGACAGGAGCCCATACATTCTGCTGCCTCCAATAATATATACCTGACAGGAGTCCATACATTCTGCTGCCTCCAATAATATATACCTGACAGGAGCCCATACATTCTGCTGCCTCCAATAATATATACCTGACAGGAGTCCATACATTCTGCTGCCTCCAATAATATATACCTGACAGTAGCCCATACATTCTCCTGCCTCCAATAATATATACCTGACAGGAGCCCATACATTCTCCTGCCTCCAATAATATATACCTGACAGAAGCCCATACATTCTCCTGCCTCCAATAATATATACCTGACAGGAGCCCATACATTCTCCTGCCTCCAATAATATATACCTGACAGGAGCCCATAGATTCTCCTGCCTCCAATAATATATACCTGACAGGAGCCCATACATTCTCCTACCTCCAATAATATATACCTGACAGGAGCCCATACATTCTCCTGCCTCCAATAATATATACCTGACAGGAGCCCATACATTCTCCTGCCTCCAATAATATATACCTGACAGGAGCCCATAGATTCTCCTGCCTCCAATAATATATACCTGACAGGAGCCCATACATTCTCCTGCCTCCAATAATATATACCTGACAGGAGCCCATAGATTCTCCTGCCTCCAATAATATATACCTGACAGGAGCCCATACATTCTGCTGCCTCCAATAATATATCCCTGACAGGAGCCCATACGTTCTCCTGCCTCCAATAATATACACCTGACAGGAGCCCATAGATTCTCCTGCCTCCAATAATATATACCTGACAGGAGCCCATACATTCTCCTGACTCCAATAATATATACCTGACAGGGGCCCATACATTCTGCTGCCTCCAATAATATATACCTGACAGGAGCCCATACATTCTCCTGCCTCCAATAATATATACCTGACAGGAGCCCATAGATTCTCCTGCCTCCAATAATATATACCTGACAGGAGCCCATACATTCTCCTGTCTCCAATAATATATACCTGACAGGAGCCCATACATTCAACTGCCTCCAATAATATATACCTGACAGGAGCCCATAGATTCTCCTGCCTCCAATAATATATACCTGACAGCAGCCCATACATTCTCCTGCCTCCAATAATATATACCTGACAGGAGCCCATACATTCTCCTGCCTCCAATAATATATACCTGACAGGAGCCCATACATTCTCCTGCCTCCAATAATATATACCTGACAGGAGCTCATACATTCTCCTGCCTCCACTAATATATACCTGACAGGAGCCCATACATTCTCCTGCCTCCAATAATATATACCTGACAGGAGCCCATACATTCTCCTGCCTCCAATAATATATACCTGACAGGAGCCCATACATTCTCCTGCCTCCAATAATATATACCTGACAGGAGCCCATACATTCTCCTACCTCCAATAATATATACCTGACAGGAGCCCATACATTCTACTGCCTCCAATAATATATACCTGACAGGAGCCCATAGATTCTCCTGCCTCCAATAATATATACCTGACAGGAGCCCATACATTCTGCTGCCTCCAATAATATATACCTGACAGGAGCCCATACATTCTCCAGCCTCCAATAATATATACCTGACAGGAGCCCATACATTCTCCTGCCTCCAATAATATATACCTGACAGGAGCCTATACTTTCTCCTGCCTCCAATAATATATACCTGACAGGAGCCCATACATTCTCCTGCCTCCAATAATATATACCTGACAGGAGTCCATACATTCTGCTGCCTCCAATAATATATACCTGACAGGAGCCCATACTTTCTCCTGCCTCCAATAATATATACCTGACAGGAGCCCATACATTCTCCTGCCTCCAATAATATATACCTGACAGGAGCCCATACATTCTCCTGCCTCCAATAATATATACCTGACAGGAGCCCATACTTTCTCCTGCCTCCAATAATATATACCTGACAGGAGCCCATACATTCTCCTGCCTCCAATAATATATACCTGACAGGAGTCCATACATTCTGCTGCCTCCAATAATATATACCTGACAGGAGCCCATACTTTCTCCTGCCTCCAATAATATATACCTGACAGGAGCCCATACATTCTCCTGCCTCCAATAATATATACCTGACAGGAGCCCATACATTCTGCTGCCTCCAATAATATATACCTGACAGGAGCCCATACATTCTCCTGCCTCCAATAATATATACCTGACAGGAGCCCATACATTCTCCTGCCTCCAATAATATATACCTGACAGGAGCCCATACATTCTGCTGCCTCCAATAATATATACCTGACAGGAGCCCATACATTCTCCTGCCTCCAATAATATATACCTGACAGGGGCCCATACATTCTGCTGCCTCCAATAATATATACCTGACAGGAGCCCATACATTCTCCTGCCTCCAATAATATCCACCTGACAGGAGCCCATAGATTCTCCTGCCTCCAATAATATATACCTGACAGGAGCCCATACATTCTCCTGCCTCCAATAATATATACCTGACAGGGGCCCATACATTCTGCTGCCTCCAATAATATATACCTGACAGGAGCCCATACATTCTCCTGCCTCCAATAATATATACCTGACAGGAGCCCATAGATTCTCCTGCCTCCAATAATATATACCTGACAGGAGCCCATACATTCTCCTGCCTCCAATAATATATACCTGACAGGAGCCCATATATTCAACTGCCTCCAATAATATATACCTGACAGGAGCCCATAGATTCTCCTGCCTCCAATAATATATACCTGACAGGAGCCCATACATTCTCCTGCCTCCAATAATATATACCTGACAGGAGCCCATACATTCTCCTGCCTAAAATAATATATACCTGACAGGAGCCCATACATTCTCCTGCCTCCAATAATATATACCTGACAGGAGCCCATATATTCTCCTGCCTCCAATAATATATACCTGACAGGAGTCCATACATTCTCCTGCCTCCAATAATATATACCTGACAGGAGCCCATACATTCTGCTGCCTCCAATAATATATACCTGACAGGAGCCCATACATTCTGCTGCCTCCAATAATATATACCTTACAGGAGCCCATATATTCTCCTGCCTCCAATAATATATACCTGACAGGAGCCCATACATTCTCCTGCCTCCAATAATATATATCTGACAGGAGCCCATACATTCTCCTGCCTCCAATAATATATACCTGACAGGAGCCCATACATTCTCCTGCCTCCAATAATATATACCTGACAGGAGCCCATACATTCTCCTGCCTCCAATAATATATACCTGACAGGAGCCCATACATTTTCCTGCCTCCAATAGTATATACCTGACAGGAGCCCATACATTCTCCTGCCTCCAATAATATATACCTGACAGGAGCCCATACATTCTCCTGCCTCCAATAATATATACCTGACAGGAGCCCATACATTCTCCTGCCTCCAATAATATATACCTGACAGGAGCCCATACATTCTCCTGCCTCCAATAATATATACCTGACAGGAGCCCATAGATTCTCCTGCCTCCAATAATATATACCTGACAGGAGTCCATACATTCAACTGCCTCCAATAATATATACCTGACAGGAGCCCATGCATTCTCCAGCCTCCAATAATATATACCTGACAGGAGCCCATACATTCTGCTGCCTCCAATAATATATAAACCTGACAGGAGCCCATACATTCTCCTGCCTCCAATAATATATACCTGACGGGAGCCCATACATTCTCCTGCCTCCAATAATATATACCTGACGGGAGCCCATACATTCTCCTGCCTCCAATAATATATACCTGACAGGAGCCCATACATTCTCCTGCCTCCAATAATATATACCTGACAGGAGCCCATACATTCTCCTGCCTCCAATAATATATACCTGACAGGAGCCCATACATTCTGCTGCCTCCAATAATATATACCTGACAGGAGCCCATACATTCTCCTGCCTCCAATAATATATACCTGACAGGAGCCCATACATTCTTCTGCCTCCAATAATATATACCTGACAGGAGCCCATACATTCTCCTGCCTCCAATAATATATACCTGACATGAGCCCATACATTCTCCTGCCTCCAATAATATATACCTGACGGGAGCCCATACATTCTGCTGCCTCCAATAATATATACCTGACAGGAGCCCATACATTCTCCTGCCTCCAATAATATATACCTGACAGAAGCCCATACATTCTCCTGCCTCCAATAATATATACCTGACAGGAGCCCATACATTCTCCTGCCTCCAATAATATATACCTGACAGGAGCCCATAGATTCTCCTGCCTCCAATAATATATACCTGACAGGAGCCCATACATTCTCCTACCTCCAATAATATATACCTGACAGGAGCCCATACATTCTCCTGCCTCCAATAATATATACCTGACAGGAGCCCATACATTCTCCTGCCTCCAATAATATATACCTGACAGGAGCCCATAGATTCTCCTGCCTCCAATAATATATACCTGACAGGAGCCCATACATTCTCCTGCCTCCAATAATATATACCTGACAGGAGCCCATAGATTCTCCTGCCTCCAATAATATATACCTGACAGGAGCCCATACATTCTGCTGCCTCCAATAATATATCCCTGACAGGAGCCCATACGTTCTCCTGCCTCCAATAATATACACCTGACAGGAGCCCATAGATTCTCCTGCCTCCAATAATATATACCTGACAGGAGCCCATACATTCTCCTGACTCCAATAATATATACCTGACAGGGGCCCATACATTCTGCTGCCTCCAATAATATATACCTGACAGGAGCCCATACATTCTCCTGCCTCCAATAATATATACCTGACAGAAGCCCATAGATTCTCCTGCCTCCAATAATATATACCTGACAGGAGCCCATACATTCTCCTGTCTCCAATAATATATACCTGACAGGAGCCCATACATTCAACTGCCTCCAATAATATATACCTGACAGGAGCCCATAGATTCTCCTGCCTCCAATAATATATACCTGACAGCAGCCCATACATTCTCCTGCCTCCAATAATATATACCTGACAGGAGCCCATACATTCTCCTGCCTCCAATAATATATACCTGACAGGAGCCCATACATTCTCCTGCCTCCAATAATATATACCTGACAGGAGCTCATACATTCTCCTGCCTCCACTAATATATACCTGACAGGAGCCCATACATTCTCCTGCCTCCAATAATATATACCTGACAGGAGCCCATACATTCTCCTGCCTCCAATAATATATACCTGACAGGAGCCCATACATTCTCCTGCCTCCAATAATATATACCTGACAGGAGCCCATACATTCTCCTACCTCCAATAATATATACCTGACAGGAGCCCATACATTCTACTGCCTCCAATAATATATACCTGACAGGAGCCCATAGATTCTCCTGCCTCCAATAATATATACCTGACAGGAGCCCATACATTCTGCTGCCTCCAATAATATATACCTGACAGGAGCCCATACATTCTCCAGCCTCCAATAATATATACCTGACAGGAGCCCATACATTCTCCTGCCTCCAATAATATATACCTGACAGGAGCCTATACTTTCTCCTGCCTCCAATAATATATACCTGACAGGAGCCCATACATTCTCCTGCCTCCAATAATATATACCTGACAGGAGTCCATACATTCTGCTGCCTCCAATAATATATACCTGACAGGAGCCCATACTTTCTCCTGCCTCCAATAATATATACCTGACAGGAGCCCATACATTCTCCTGCCTCCAATAATATATACCTGACAGGAGCCCATACATTCTCCTGCCTCCAATAATATATACCTGACAGGAGCCCATACTTTCTCCTGCCTCCAATAATATATACCTGACAGGAGCCCATACATTCTCCTGCCTCCAATAATATATACCTGACAGGAGTCCATACATTCTGCTGCCTCCAATAATATATACCTGACAGGAGCCCATACTTTCTCCTGCCTCCAATAATATATACCTGACAGGAGCCCATACATTCTCCTGCCTGCAATAATATATACCTGACAGGAGCCCATACATTCTCCTGCCTCCAATAATATATACCTGACAGGAGCCCATACATTCTGCTGCCTCCAATAATATATACCTGACAGGAGCCCATACATTCTCCTGCCTCCAATAATATATACCTGACAGGAGCCCATACATTCTCCTGCCTCCAATAATATATACCTGACAGGAGCCCATACATTCTGCTGCCTCCAATAATATATACCTGACAGGAGCCCATACATTCTCCTGCCTCCAATAATATATACCTGACAGGGGCCCATACATTCTGCTGCCTCCAATAATATATACCTGACAGGAGCCCATACATTCTCCTGCCTCCAATAATATCCACCTGACAGGAGCCCATACATTCTCCTGCCTCCAATAATATATACCTGACAGGAGCCCATACATTCTCCTGCCTCCAATAATATATACCTGACAGGGGCCCATACATTCTGCTGCCTCCAATAATATATACCTGACAGGAGCCCATACATTCTCCTGCCTCCAATAATATATACCTGACAGGAGCCCATAGATTCTCCTGCCTCCAATAATATATACCTGACAGGAGCCCATACATTCTCCTGCCTCCAATAATATATACCTGACAGGAGCCCATATATTCAACTGCCTCCAATAATATATACCTGACAGGAGCCCATAGATTCTCCTGCCTCCAATAATATATACCTGACAGGAGCCCATACATTCTCCTGCCTCCAATAATATATACCTGACAGGAGCCCATACATTCTCCTGCCTAAAATAATATATACCTGACAGGAGCCCATACATTCTCCTGCCTCCAATAATATATACCTGACAGGAGCCCATATATTCTCCTGCCTCCAATAATATATACCTGACAGGAGTCCATACATTCTCCTGCCTCCAATAATATATACCTGACAGGAGCCCATACATTCTGCTGCCTCCAATAATATATACCTGACAGGAGCCCATACATTCTGCTGCCTCCAATAATATATACCTTACAGGAGCCCATATATTCTCCTGCCTCCAATAATATATACCTGACAGGAGCCCATACATTCTCCTGCCTCCAATAATATATATCTGACAGGAGCCCATACATTCTCCTGCCTCCAATAATATATACCTGACAGGAGCCCATACATTCTCCTGCCTCCAATAATATATACCTGACAGGAGCCCATACATTCTCCTGCCTCCAATAATATATACCTGACAGGAGCCCATACATTTTCCTGCCTCCAATAGTATATACCTGACAGGAGCCCATACATTCTCCTGCCTCCAATAATATATACCTGACAGGAGCCCATACATTCTCCTGCCTCCAATAATATATACCTGACAGGAGCCCATACATTCTCCTGCCTCCAATAATATATACCTGACAGGAGCCCATACATTCTCCTGCCTCCAATAATATATACCTGACAGGAGCCCATAGATTCTCCTGCCTCCAATAATATATACCTGACAGGAGTCCATACATTCAACTGCCTCCAATAATATATACCTGACAGGAGCCCATGCATTCTCCAGCCTCCAATAATATATACCTGACAGGAGCCCATACATTCTGCTGCCTCCAATAATATATATACCTGACAGGAGCCCATACATTCTCCTGCCTCCAATAATATATACCTGACGGGAGCCCATACATTCTCCTGCCTCCAATAATATATACCTGACGGGAGCCCATACATTCTCCTGCCTCCAATAATATATACCTGACAGGAGCCCATACATTCTCCTGCCTCCAATAATATATACCTGACAGGAGCCCATACATTCTCCTGCCTCCAATAATATATACCTGACAGGAGCCCATACATTCTGCTGCCTCCAATAATATATACCTGACAGGAGCCCATACATTCTCCTGCCTCCAATAATATATACCTGACAGGAGCCCATACATTCTTCTGCCTCCAATAATATATACCTGACAGGAGCCCATACATTCTCCTGCCTCCAATAATATATACCTGACATGAGCCCATACATTCTCCTGCCTCCAATAATATATACCTGACGGGAGCCCATACATTCTCCTGCCTCCAATAATATATACCTGACGGGAGCCCATACATTCTCCTGCCTCCAATAATATATACCTGACAGGAGCCCATACATTCAACTGCCTCCAATAATATATACCTGACAGGAGCCCATACATTCTTCTGCCTCCAATAATATATACCTGACAGGAGCCCATACATTCTGCTGCCTCCAATAATATATACCTGACAGGAGCCCATACATTCTTCTGCCTCCAATAATATATACCTGACAGGAGCCCATACATTCTGCTGCCTCCAATAATATATACCTGACAGGAGCCCATACATTCAACTGCCTCCAATAATATATACCTGACAGGAGCCCATACATTCTGCTGCCTCCAATAATATATACCTGACAGGAGCCCATACATTCTCCTGCCTCCAATAATATATACCTGACAGGAGCCCATACATTCTCCTGCCTCCAATAATATATACCTGACAGGAGCCCATACATTCTTCTGCCTCCAATAATATATACCTGACAGGAGCCCATACATTCTGCTGCCTCCAATAATATATACCTGACAGGAGCCCATACATTCTTCTGCCTCCAATAATATATACCTGACAGGAGCCCATACATTCTGCTGCCTCCAATAATATATACCTGACAGGAGCCCATACATTCTGCTGCCTCCAATAATATATACCTGACAGGAGCACATACATTCAACTGCCTCCAATAATATATACCTGACAGGAGCCCATACATTCTTCTGCCTCCAATAATATATACCTGACAGGAGCCCATACATTCTCCTGCCTCCAATAATATACACCTGACAGGAGCCCATACATTCTGCTGCCTCCAATAATATATACCTGACAGGAGCCCATACATTCTCCTGCCTCCAATAATATATACCTGACAGGAGCCCATACATTCTCCTGCCTCCAATAATATATACCTGACAGGAGCCCATACATTCTCCTGCCTCCAAAAATATATACCTGACAGGAGCCCATAGATTCTCCTGCCTCCAATAATATATACCTGACAGGAGGCCATAGATTCTGCTGCCTCCAATAATATATACCTCACAGGAGCCCATACATTCTCCTGCCTCCAATAATATATACCTGACAGGAGCCCATACATTCTCCTGCCTCCAATAATATATACCTGACAGGAGCCCATATATTCTCCTGCCTCCAATAATATATACCTGACAGGAGCCCATACATTCAACTGCCTCCAATAATATTTACCTGACAGGAGCCCATACATTCTCCTGCCTCCAATAATATATACCTGACAGGAGCCCATACATTCTCCTGCCTCCAATAATATATACCTGACAGGAGCCCATACATTCAACTGCCTCCAATAATATATACCTGACAGGAGCCCATACATTCTCCTGCCTCCAATAATATATACCTGACAGGAGCCCATAGATTCTGCTGCCTCCAATAATATATACCTGACAGGAGCCCATACATTCTGCTGCCTCCAATAATAAATACCTGACAGGAGCCCATACATTCTGCTGCCTCCAATAATATACACCTGACAGGAGCCCATACATTCTCCTGCCTCCAATAATATATACCTGACAGGAGCCCATACATTCTCCTGCCTCCAATAATATATACCTGACAGGAGCCCATAGATTCTGCTGCCTCCAATAATATATACCTGACAGGAGCCCATACATTCTCCTGCCTCCAATAATATATACCTGACAGGAGCCCATAGATTCTGCTGCCTCCAATAATATATACCTGACAGGAGCCCATAGATTCTGCTGCCTCCAATAATATATACCTGACAGGAGCCCATAGATTCTGCTGCCTCCAATAATATATACCTGACAGGAGCCCATACATTCTGCTGCCTCCAATAATAAATACCTGACAGGAGCCCACACATTCTGCTGCCTCCAATAATATATACCTGACAGGAGCCCATACATTCTCCTGCCTCCAATAATATATACCTGACAGGAGCCCATAGATTCTCCTGCCTCCAATAATATATACCTGACAGGAGCCCATACATTCTCCTGCCTCCAATAATATATACCTGACAGGAGCCCATACATTCTCCTGCCTCCAATAAAATATACCTGACAGGGGCCCATACATTCTCCTGCCTCCAATAATATATACCTGACAGGAGCCCATACATTCTCCTGCCTCCAATAATATATACCTGACAGGAGCCCATACATTCTCCTGCCTCCAATAATATATACCTGACAGGAGCCCATACATTCTCCTGCCTCCAATAATATATACCTGACAGGAGCCCATACATTCTCCTGCCTCCAATAATATATACCTGACAGGAGCCCATACATTCTACTACCTCCAATAATATATACCTGACAGGAGCCCATACATTGTGCTGCCTCCAATAATATATACCTGACAGGAGCCCATACATTCTGCTGCCTCCAATAATAAATACCTGACAGGAGCCCACACATTCTGCTGCCTCCAATAATATATACCTGACAGGAGCCCATACATTCTCCTGCCTCCAATAATATATACCTGACAGGAGCCCATACATTCTGCTGGCTCCAATAATATATACCTGACAGGAGGCCATACATTCTCCAGCCTCCAATAATATATACCTGACAGGAGCCCATACATTCTGCTGCCTCCAATAATATATACCTGACAGGGGCCCATACATTCTCCTGCCTCCAATAATATATACCTGACAGGAGCCCATACATTCTCCTGCCTCCAATAATATATACCTGACAGGAGCCCATACATTCTCCTGCCTCCAATTATATATACCTGACAGGAACCCGTACATTCTCCTGCCTCCAATAATATATACCTGACAGGGGCCCATACATTCTGCTGCCTCCAATAATATATACCTGACAGGAGCCCATACATTCTCCTGCCTCCAATAATATATACCTGACAGGAACCCATACATTCTCCTGCCTCCAATAATATATACCTGACAGGGGCCCATACATTCTGCTGCCTCCAATAATATATACCTGACAGGAGCCCATACATTCTCCTGCCTCCAATAATATATACCTGACAGGAGCCCATACATTCTCCTGCCTCCAACAATATATACCTGACAGGAGCCCATACATTCTGCTGCCTCCAATAATATATACCTGACAGGAGCCCATAGATTCTCCTGCCTCCAATAATATATACCTGACAGGGGCCCATACATTCTCCTGCCTCCAATAATATATACCTGACAGGAGCCCATACATTCTGCTGCCTCCAATAATATATACCTGACAGGAGCCCATAGATTCTCCTGCCTCCAATAATATATACCTGACAGGGGCCCATACATTCTCCTGCCTCCAATAATATATACCTGACAGGAGCCCATACATTCTGCTGCCTCCAATAATATATACCTGACAGGAGCCCATACATTCTGCTGCCTCCAATAATATATACCTGACAGGAGCCCATACATTCTCCTGCCTCCAATAATATATACCTGACAGGAGTCCATACATTCTGCTGCCTCCAATAATATATACCTGACAGGAGCCCATACATTCTGCTGCCTCCAATAATATATACCTGACAGGAGCCCATACATTCTCCTGCCTCCAATAATATATAGCTGACAGGAGCCCATACATTCTGCTGCCTCCAATAATATATACCTGACAGGAGCCCATACATTCTCCTGCCTCCAATAATATATATCTGACAGGAGCCCATACATTCTCCTGCCTCCAATAATATATACCTGACAGGAGCCCATACATTCTCCTGTCTCCAATAATATATACCTGACAGGAGCACATAGATTCTGCTGCCTCCAATAATATATACCTGACAGGAGCCCATAGATTCTCCTGCCTCCAATAATATATACCTAACAGGAGCCCATACATTCTCCTGCCTCCAATAATATATACCTGACAGGAGCCAATACATTCTGCTGTCTCCAATAATATATACCTGACAGGAGCCCATACATTCTCCTGCCTCCAATAATATATACCTGACAGGAGCCCATACATTCTCCTGCCTCCAATAATATATACCGGACAGGAGCCCATACATTCTCCTGCCTCCAATAATATATACCTGACAGGAGCCCATACATTCTGCTGCCTCCAATAATATATACCTGACAGGAGCCCATACATTCAACTGCCTCCAATAATATATACCTGACAGGAGCCCATACATTCTGCTGCCTCCAATAATATATACCTGACAGGAGCCCATACATTCTACTGCCTCCAATAATATATACCTGACAGGAGCCCATACATTCTCCTGCCTCCAATAATATATACCTGACAGGAGCCCATACATTCTCCTGCCTCCAATAATATATACCTGACAGGAGCCCATACATTCTGCTGTCTCCAATAATATATACCTGACAGGAGCCCATACATTCTGCTGTCTCCAATAATATATACCTGACAGTAGCCCATACATTCTTCTGCCTCCAATAATATATACCTGACAGGAGCCCATACATTCTGCTGTCTCCAATAATATATACCTGACAGGAGCCCATACATTCTGCTGTCTCCAATAATATATACCTGACAGTAGCCCATACATTCTTCTGCCTCCAATAATATATACCTGACAGGAGCCCATACATTCTCCTGCCTCCAATAATATATACCAGACAGGAGCCCATACATTCTCCTGCCTCCAATAATATATACCTGACAGGAGCCCATACATTCTCCTGCCTCCAATAATATATACCTGACAGGAGCCCATACATTCTGCTGCCTCCAATAATATATACCTGACAGGAGCCCATACATTCTGCTGCCTCCAATAATATATACCTGACAGGAGCCCATACATTCTCCTGCCTCCAATAATATATACCTGACAGGAGCCCATACATTCTGCTGCCTCTAATAATATATACCTGACAGGAGCCCATACATTCTGCTGCCTCCAATAATATATACCTGACAGGAGCCCATACATTCTCCTGCCTCCAATAATATATACCTGACAGGAGCCCATACATTCTCCTGCCTCCAATAATATATACCTGACAGGAGCCCATACATTCTGCTGCGTCCAATAATATATACCTGACAGGAGCCCATACATTCTCCTGCCTCCAATAATATATACCTGATAGGAGCCCATACATTCTGCTGCCTCCAATAATATATACCTGACAGGAGCCCATACATTCTCCTGCCTCCAATAATATATACCTGACAGGAGCCCATACATTCTCCTGCCTCCAATAATATATACCTGACAGGAGCCCATACATTCTGCTGCCTCCAATAATATATACCTGACAGGAACCCATACATTCTCCTGCCTCCAATAATATATACCTGACAGGAGCACATACATTCTCCTGCCTCCAATAATATATACCTGACAGGAGCCCATACATTCTCCTGCCTCCAATAATATATACCTGACAGGAGCCCATACATTCTGCTGCCTCCAATAATATATACCTGACAGGAGCCCATACATTCTGCTGCCTCCAATAATATATACCTGACAGGAGCCCATACATTCTGCTGCCTCCAATAATATATACCTGACAGGAACCCATACATTCTCCTGCCTCCAATAATATATACCTGACAGGAACCCATACATTCTCCTGCCTCCAATAATATATACCTGACAGGAACCCATACATTCTCCTGCCTCCAATAATATATACCTGACAGGAACCCATACATTCTCCTGCCTCCAATAATATATACCTGACAGGAGCCCATACATTCTCCTGCCTCCAATAATATATACCTGACAGGAGCCCATACATTCAACTGCTTCCAATAATATATACCTGACAGGAGCCCATATATTCTCCTGCCTCCAATAATATATACCTGACAGGAGCCCATATATTCTCCTGCCTCCAATAATATATACCTGACAGGAGCCCATACATTCTCCTGCCTCCAATAATATATACCTGACAGGAGTCCATACATTCTCCTGCCTCCAATAATATATACCTGACAGGAGCCCATACATTCTCCTGCCTCCAATAATATATACCTGACAGGAGTCCATACATTCTCCTGCCTCCAATAATATATACCTGACAGGAGCCCATACATTCTCCTGCCTCCAATAATATATACCTGACAGGAGCCCATACATTCTCCTGCCTCCAATAATATATACCTGACAGGAGTCCATACATTCTCCTGCCTCCAATAATATATACCTGACAGGAGCCCATACATTCTCCTGCCTCCAATAATATATACCTGACAGGAACCCATACATTCTCCTGCCTCCAATAATATATACCTGACAGGAGCCCATACATTCTCCTGCCTCAAATAATATATACCTGACAGGAGCACATATATTCTCCTGCCTCCAATAATATATACCTGACAGGAGTCATACATTCTCCGCCTCCAATAATATATACCTGAACAGGAGACCCAATATACTTCTCTGCCTCCAATAATATATACTCTGACAGGATTCCCATACCTCCTGCCTCCAATAATATATACCTGACAGGAGCCCATACATTCTGCTGCCTCCAATAATATATACCTGACAGGAGCCCATACATTCTGCTGCCTCCAATAATATATACCTGACAGGAACCCATATATTCTGCTGCCTCCAATAATATATACCTGACAGGAACCCATACATTCTCCTGCCTCCAATAATATATACCTGACAGGAGCCCATACATTCTCCTGCTTCCAATAATATATACCTGACAGGAGCCCATACATTCTCCTGCCTCCAATAATATATACCTGACAGGAGCCCATACATTCTCCTGCCTCCAATAATATATACCTGACAGGAACCCTTACATTCTCCTGCCTCCAATAATATATACCTGACAGGAGCCCATACATTCTCCTGCCTCCAATAATATATACCTGACAGGAGTCCATACATTCTCCTGCCTCCAATAATATATACCTGACAGGAGCCCATACATTCTCCTGCCTCCAATAATATATACCTGACAGGAGTCCATACATTCTGCTGCCTCCAATAATATATACCTGACAGGAGCCCATACATTATCCTACCTCCAATAATATATACCAGACAGGAGCCCATACATTCTGCTGCCTCCAATAATATATACCTGACAGGAGCCCATACATTCTCCTGCCTCCAATAATATATACCTGACAGGAACCCATACATTCTCCTGCCTCCAATAATATATACCTGACAGGAGTCCATACATTCTCCTGCCTCCAATAATATATACCTGACAGGAACCCATACATTCTCCTGCCTCCAATAATATATACCTGACAGGAGTCCATACATTCTCCTGCCTCCAATAATATATACCTGACAGGAACCCATACATTCTCCTGCCTCCAATAATATATACCTGACAGGAGCCCATACATTCTGCTGCCTCCAATAATACATACCTGACAGGAGTCCATACATTCTCCTGCCTCCAATAATATATACCTGACAGGAGCGCATACATTCTGCTCCCTCCAATAATATATACCTGACAGGAGCCCATACATTCTGCTGCCTCCAATAATATATACCTGACAGGAGCCCATACATTCTGCTGCCTCCAATAATATATACCTGACAGGAACCCATACATTCTGCTGCCTCCAATAATATATACCTGACAGGAGCCCATACATTCTGCTGCCTCCAATAATATATACCTGACAGGAGCCCATACATTCTGCTGCCTCCAATAATATATACCTGACAGGAACCCATACATTCTCCTGCCTCCAATAATATATACCTGACAGGAACCCATACATTCTGCTGCCTCCAATAATATATACCTGACAGGAGCCCATACATTCTGCTGCCTCCAATAATATATACCTGACAGGAGCCCATACATTCTGCTGCCTCCAATAATATATACCTGACAGGAGCCCATACATTCTCCTGCCTCCAATAATATATACCTGACAGGAACCCATACATTCTGCTGCCTCCAATAATATATACCTGACAGGAGCCCATACATTCTGCTGCCTCCAATAATATATACCTGACAGGAGTCCATACATTATCCTGCCTCCAATAATATATACCTGACAGGAGTCCATACATTCTCCTGCCTCCAATAATATATACCTGACAGGAGCCCATACATTCTCCTGCCTCCAATAATATATACCTGACAGGAGCCCATACATTCTGCTGCCTCCAATAATATATACCTGACAGGAGCCCATACATTCTCCTGCCTCCAATAATATATACCTGACAGGAACCCATACATTCTGCTGCCTCCAATAATATATACCTGACAGGAGCCCATACATTCTGCTGCCTCCAATAATATATACCTGACAGGAGTCCATACATTATCCTGCCTCCAATAATATATACCTGACAGGAGTCCATACATTCTCCTGCCTCCAATAATATATACCTGACAGGAGCCCATACATTCTGCTGCCTCCAATAATATATACCTGACAGGAACCCATACATTCTCCTGCCTCCAATAATATATGCCTGACAGGAACCCATACATTCTCCTGCCTCCAATAATATATACCTGACAGGAGCCCATACATTCTCCTGCCTCCAATAATATATACCTGACAGGAGCCCATACATTCAACTGCCTCCAATAATATATACCTGCCAGGAGCCCATACATTCAACTGCCTCCAATAATATATACCTGCCAGGAGCCCATACATTCTCCTGCCTCCAATAATATATACCTGACAAGGGCCCATACATTCTGCTGCCTCCAATAATATATACCTGACAGGAGCCCATACATTCAACTGCCTCCAATAATATATACCTGACAGGAGCCCATACATTCTCCTGCCTCCAATAATATATACCTGACAGGAGCCCACACATTCTCATGCCTCCAATAATATATACCTGACAGGAGCCCATACATTCTCCTGTCTACAATAATATATACCTGACAGGAGCCCATAAATTCAACTGCCTCCAATAATATATACCTGACAGGAGCCGATACATTCTCCTGCCTCCAATAATATATACCTGACAGGAGTCCATACATTCTCATGCCTCCAATAATATATACCTGACAGGAGCCCATACATTCTCCTGCCTCCAATAATATATACCTGACAGGAACCCATACATTCTCCTGCCTCCAATAATATATACCTGACAGGAGCCCATACATTCTCCTGCTTCCAATAATATATACCTGACAGGAGCCCATACATTCTCCTGCCTCCAATAATATATACCTGACAGGAGTCCATACATTCTCCTGCCTCCAATAATATATACCTGATAGAAGCCCATACATTCTCCTGCCTCCAATAATATATACCTGACAGGAGCCCATACATTCTCCTGCCTCCAATAATATATACCTGACAGGAGTCCATACATTCTCCTGCCTCCAATAATATATACCTGACAGGAGCCCATACATTCTCCTGCCTCCAATAATATATAAGTGACAGGAACCCATACATTCTCCTGCCTCCAATAATATATACCTGACAGGAGTCCATACATTCTCCTGCCTCCAATAATATATACCTGACAGGAGCCCATACATTCTCCTGCCTCCAATAATATATACCTGACAGGAGCCCATACATTCTGCTGCCTCCAATAATATATACCTGACAGGAGCCCATACATTCTCCTGCCTCCAATAATATATACCTGACAGGAGCCCATACATTCTGCTGCCTCCAATAATATATACCTGACAGGAGCCCATACATTCTCCTGCCTCCAATAATATATACCTGACAGGAGCCCATACATTCTCCTGCCTCCAATAATATATACCTGACAGGAGCCCATACATTCTCCTGCCTCCAATAATATATACCTGACAGGAGCCCATACATTCTGCTGCCTCCAATAATATATACCTGACAGGAGCCCATAGATTCTGCTGCCTCCAATAATATATACCTGACAGTAGCCCATACATTCAACTGCCTCCAATAATATATACCTGACAGGAACCCTTACATTCTGCTGCCTCTAATAATATATACCTGACAGGAGCCCATACATTCTGCTGCCTCCAATAATATATACATGACAGGAGCCCATACATTCTGCTGCCTCCAATAATATATACCTGACAGGAACCCATACATTCTCCTGCCTCCAATAATATATACCTGACAGGAGCCCATACATTCTGCTGCCTCCAATAATATATACCTGACAGGAGCCCATACATTCTGCTGCCTCCAATAATATATACCTGACAGGAGCCCATACATTCTCCTGCCTCCAATAATATATACCTGACAGGAGCCCATACATTCTTCTGCCTCCAATAATATATACCTGACAGGAGCCCATACATTCAACTGCCTCCAATAATATATACCTGACAGGAGCCCATACATTCTCCTGCCTCCAATAATATATACCTGACAGGAACCCATACATTCTCCTGCCTCCAATAATATATACCTGACAGGAGCCCATACATTCTCCTGCCTCCAATAATATATACCTGACAGGAGCCCATACATTCAACTGCCTCCAATAATATATACCTGACAGGAGCCCATACATTCTCCTGCCTCCAATAATATATACCTGACAGGAGCCCATACATTCTCCTGCCTCCAATAATATATACCTGACAGGAGCCCATACATTCTGCTGCCTCCAATAATATATACCTGACAGGAGCCCATACATTCTCCTGCCTCCAATAATATATACCTGACAGGAGCCCATACATTCTCCTGCCTCCAATAATATATACCTGACAGGAGCCCATACATTCAACTGCCTCCAATAATATATCTGACAGGAGCCCATACATTCTCCTGCCTCCAATAATATATACCTGACAGGAACCCATACATTCTCCTGCCTCCAATAATATATACCTGACAGGAGCCCATACATTCACCTGCCTCCAATAATATATACCTGACAGGAGCCCATACATTCAACTGCCTCCAATAATATATACCTGACAGGAGTCCATACATTATCCTGCCTCCAATAATATATACCTGACAGGAGTCCATACATTCTCCTGCCTCCAATAATATATACCTGCCAGGAGCCCATACATTCAACTGCCTCCAATAATATATACCTGCCAGGAGCCCATACATTCTCCTGCCTCCAATAATATATACCTGACAGGAACCCATACATTCTCCTGCCTCCAATAATATATACCTGACAGGAACCCATACATTCTCCTGCCTCCAATAATATATACCTGACAGGAGCCCATACATTCTCCTGCCTCCAATAATATATACCTGACAGGAGCCCATACATTCAACTGCCTCCAATAATATATACCTGCCAGTAGCCCATACATTCAACTGCCTCCAATAATATATACCTGCCAGGAGCCCATACATTCTCCTGCCTCCAATAATATATACCTGACAAGGGCCCATACATTCTGCTGCCTCCAATAATATATACCTGACAGGAGCCCATACATTCTGCTGCTTCCAATAATATATACCTGACAGGAGCCCATACATTCAACTGCCTCCAATAATATATACCTGACAGGAGCCCATACATTCTCCTGCCTCCAATAATATATACCTGACAGGAGCCCACACATTCTCCTGCCTCCAATAATATATACCTGACAGGAGTCCATACATTCTCATGCCTCCAATAATATATACCTGACAGGAGCCCATACATTCTCCTGTCTACAATAATATATACCTGACAGGAGCCCATACATTCAACTGCCTCCAATAATATATACCTGACAGGAGCCCATACATTCAACTGCCTCCAATAATATATACCTGCCAGGAGCCCATACATTCTCCTGCCTCCAATAATATATACCTGACAGGAGTCCATACATTCTCATGCCTCCAATAATATATACCTGACAGGAGCCCATACATTCTCCTGCCTCCAATAATATATACCTGACAGGAACCCATACATTCTCCTGCCTCCAATAATATATACCTGACAGGAGCCCATACATTCTCCTGCCTCCAATAATATATACCTGACAGGAGCCCATACATTCTCCTGCCTCCAATAATATATACCTGACAGGAGTCCATACATTCTCCTGCCTCCAATAACATATACCTGACAGGAGTCCATACATTCTCCTGCCTCCAATAATATATACCTGATAGAAGCCCATACATTCTCCTGCCTCCAATAATATATACCTGACAGGAGCCCATACATTCTCCTGCCTCCAATAATATATAACTGACAGGAACCCATACATTCTCCTGCCTCCAATAATATATACCTGACAGGAGTCCATACATTCTCCTGCCTCCAATAATATATACCTGACAGGAGCCCATACATTCTCCTGCCTCCAATAATATATACCTGACAGGAGCCCATACATTCTGCTGCCTCCAATAATATATACCTGACAGGAGCCCATACATTCTCCTGCCTCCAATAATATATACCTGACAGGAGCCCATACATTCTGCTGCCTCCAATAATATATACCTGACAGGAGCCCATACATTCTCCTGCCTCCAATAATATATACCTGACAGGAGCCCATACATTCTCCTGCCTCCAATAATATATACCTGACAGGAGCCCATACATTCTCCTGCCTCCAATAATATATACCTGACAGGAGCCCATACATTCTCCTGCCTCCAATAATATATACCTGACAGGAGCCCATACATTCAACTGCCTCCAATAATATATACCTGACAGGAACCCATACATTCTGCTGCCTCTAATAATATATACCTGACAGGAGCCAATACATTCTGCTGCCTCCAATAATATATACATGACAGGAGCCCATACATTCTGCTGCCTCCAATAATATATACCTGACAGGAACCCATACATTCTCCTGCCTCCAATAATATATACCTGACAGGAGCCCATACATTCTGCTGCCTCCAATAATATATACCTGACAGGAGCCCATACATTCTGCTGCCTCCAATAATATATACCTGACAGGAGCCCATACATTCTCCTGCCTCCAATAATATATACCTGACAGGAGCCCATACATTCTTCTGCCTCCAATAATATATACCTGACAGGAGCCCATACATTCAACTGCCTCCAATAATATATACCTGACAGGAGCCCATACATTCTCCTGCCTCCAATAATATATACCTGACAGGAACCCATACATTCTCCTGCCTCCAATAATATATACCTGACAGGAGCCCATACATTCTCCTGCCTCCAATAATATATACCTGACAGGAGCCCATACATTCAACTGCCTCCAATAATATATACCTGACAGGAGCCCATACATTCTCCTGCCTCCAATAATATATACCTGACAGGAGCCCATACATTCTCCTGCCTCCAATAATATATACCTGACAGGAGCCCATACATTCTGCTGCCTCCAATAATATATACCTGACAGGAGCCCATACATTCTCCTGCCTCCAATAATATATACCTGACAGGAGCCCATACATTCTCCTGCCTCCAATAATATATACCTGACAGGAGCCCATACATTCAACTGCCTCCAATAATATATACCTGACAGGAGCCCATACATTCTCCTGCCTCCAATAATATATACCTGTCAGGAACCCATACATTCTCCTGCCTCCAATAATATATACCTGACAGGAGCCCATACATTCTCCTGCCTCCAATAATATATACCTGACAGGAGCCCATACATTCTGCTGCCTCCAATAATATATACCTGACAGGAGCCCATACATTCTCCTGCCTCCAATAATATATACCTGACAGGAGTCCATACATTCTCCTGCCTCCAATAATATATACCTGACAGGAGCCCATACATTCTCCTGCCTCCAATAATATATACCTGTCAGGAGCCCATACATTCTGCTGCCTCCAATAATATATACCTGACAGGAGCCCATACATTCTCCTGCCTCCAATAATATATACCTGACAGGAGCCCATACATTCTGCTGCCTCCAATAATATATACCTGACAGGAGCCCATACATTCTCCTGCCTCCAATAATATATACCTGACAGGAGCCCATACATTCTCCTGCCTCCAATAATATATACCTGACAGGAGCCCATACATTCTCCTGCCTCCAATAATATATACCTGACAGGAGCCCATACATTCTCCTGCCTCCAATAATATATACCTGACAGGAGCCCATACATTCAACTGCCTCCATTAATATATACCTGACAGGAACCCATACATTCTGCTGCCTCTAATAATATATACCTGACAGGAGCCCATACATTCTGCTGCCTCCAATAATATATACATGACAGGAGCCCATACATTCTGCTGCCTCCAATAATATATACCTGACAGGAACCCATACATTCTCCTGCCTCCAATAATATATACCTGACAGGAGCCCATACATTCTGCTGCCTCCAATAATATATACCTGACAGGAGCCCATACATTCTGCTGCCTCCAATAATATATACCTGACAGGAGCCCATACATTCTCCTGCCTCCAATAATATATACCTGACAGGAGCCCATACATTCTTCTGCCTCCAATAATATATACCTGACAGGAGCCGATACATTCAACTGCCTCCAATAATATATACCTGACAGGAGCCCATACATTCTCCTGCCTCCAATAATATATACCTGACAGGAACCCATACATTCTCCTGCCTCCAATAATATATACCTGACAGGAGCCCATACATTCTCCTGCCTCCAATAATATATACCTGACAGGAGCCCATACATTCAACTGCCTCCAATAATATATACCTGACAGGAGCCCATACATTCTCCTGCCTCCAATAATATATACCTGACAGGAGCCCATACATTCTCCTGCCTCCAATAATATATACCTGACAGGAGCCCATACATTCTGCTGCCTCCAATAATATATACCTGACAGGAGCCCATACATTCTCCTGCCTCCAATAATATATACCTGACAGGAGCCCATACATTCTCCTGCCTCTAATAATATATACCTGACAGGAGCCCATACATTCAACTGCCTCCAATAATATATCTGACAGGAGCCCATACATTCTCCTGCCTCCAATAATATATACCTGACAGGAACCCATACATTCTCCTGCCTCCAATAATATATACCTGACAGGAGCCCATACATTCTCCTGCCTCCAATAATATATACCTGACAGGAGCCCATACATTCAACTGCCTCCAATAATATATACCTGACAGGAGTCCATACATTATCCTGCCTCCAATAATATATACCTGACAGGAGTCCATACATTCTCCTGCCTCCAATAATATATACCTGCCAGGAGCCCATACATTCAACTGCCTCCAATAATATATACCTGCCAGGAGCCCATACATTCTCCTGCCTCCAATAATATATACCTGACAGGAACCCATACATTCTCCTGCCTCCAATAATATATACCTGACAGGAACCCATACATTCTCCTGCCTCCAATAATATATACCTGACAGGAGCCCATACATTCTCCTGCCTCCAATAATATATACCTGACAGGAGCCCATACATTCAACTGCCTCCAATAATATATACCTGCCAGGAGCCCATACATTCAACTGCCTCCAATAATATATACCTGCCAGGAGCCCATACATTCTCCTGCCTCCAATAATATATACCTGACAAGGGCCCATACATTCTGCTGCCTCCAATAATATATACCTGACAGGAGCCCATACATTCTGCTGCTTCCAATAATATATACCTGACAGGAGCCCATACATTCAACTGCCTCCAATAATATATACCTGACAGGAGCCCATACATTCTCCTGCCTCCAATAATATATACCTGACAGGAGCCCACACATTCTCCTGCCTCCAATAATATATACCTGACAGGAGTCCATACATTCTCATGCCTCCAATAATATATACCTGACAGGAGCCCATACATTCTCCTGTCTACAATAATATATACCTGACAGGAGCCCATACATTCAACTGCCTCCAATAATATATACCTGACAGGAGCCCATACATTCAACTGCCTCCAATAATATATACCTGCCAGGAGCCCATACATTCTCCTGCCTCCAATAATATATACCTGACAGGAGCCCATACATTCTCCTGCCTCCAATAATATATACCTGACAGGAGCCCATACATTCTCCTGCCTCCAATAATATATACCTGACAGGAAACCATACATTCTGCTGCCTCCAATAATATATACCTGACAGGAGCCCATACATTCTCCTGCCTCCAATAATATATACCTGACAGGAGCCCATACATTCTGCTGCCTCCAATAATATATACCTGACAGGAGCCCATACATTCTCCTGCCTCCAATAATATATACCTGACAGGAGTCCATACATTCTCCTGCCTCCAATAACATATACCTGACAGGAGCCCATACATTCTCCTGCCTCCAATAATATATACCTGACAGGAGCCCATACATTCTCCTGCCTCCAATAATATATAACTGACAGGAACCCATACATTCTCCTGCCTCCAATAATATATACCTGACAGGAGTCCATACATTCTCCTGCCTCCAATAATATATACCTGACAGGAGCCCATACATTCTCCTGCCTCCAATAATATATACCTGACAGGAGCCCATACATTCTGCTGCCTCCAATAATATATACCTGACAGGAGCCCATACATTCTCCTGCCTCCAATAATATATACCTGACAGGAGCCCATACATTCTGCTGCCTCCAATAATATATACCTGACAGGAGCCCATACATTCTCCTGCCTCCAATAATATATACCTGACAGGAGCCCATACATTCTCCTGCCTCCAATAATATATACCTGACAGGAGCCCATACATTCTCCTGCCTCCAATAATATATACCTGACAGGAGCCCATACATTCTCCTGCCTCCAATAATATATACCTGACAGGAGCCCATACATTCAACTGCCTCCAATAATATATACCTGACAGGAACCCATACATTCTGCTGCCTCTAATAATATATACCTGACAGGAGCCAATACATTCTGCTGCCTCCAATAATATATACAGGACAGGAGCCCATACATTCTGCTGCCTCCAATAATATATACCTGACAGGAACCCATACATTCTCCTGCCTCCAATAATATATACCTGACAGGAGCCCATACATTCTGCTGCCTCCAATAATATATACCTGACAGGAGCCCATACATTCTGCTGCCTCCAATAATATATACCTGACAGGAGCCCATACATTCTCCTGCCTCCAATAATATATACCTGACAGGAGCCCATACATTCTTCTGCCTCCAATAATATATACCTGACAGGAGCCCATACATTCAACTGCCTCCAATAATATATACCTGACAGGAGCCCATACATTCTCCTGCCTCCAATAATATATACCTGACAGGAACCCATACATTCTCCTGCCTCCAATAATATATACCTGACAGGAGCCCATACATTCTCCTGCCTCCAATAATATATACCTGACAGGAGCCCATACATTCAACTGCCTCCAATAATATATACCTGACAGGAGCCCATACATTCTCCTGCCTCCAATAATATATACCTGACAGGAGCCCATACATTCTCCTGCCTCCAATAATATATACCTGACAGGAGCCCATACATTCAACTGCCTCCAATAATATATACCTGACAGGAGCCCATACATTCTCCTGCCTCCAATAATATATACCTGACAGGAACCCATACATTCTCCTGCCTCCAATAATATATACCTGACAGGAGCCCATACATTCTCCTGCCTCCAATAATATATACCTGACAGGAGCCCATACATTCAACTGCCTCCAATAATATATACCTGACAGGAGCCCATACATTCTCCTGCCTCCAATAATATATACCTGACAGGAGCCCATACATTCTCCTGCCTCCAATAATATATACCTGACAGGAGTCCATACATTCTCCTGCCTCCAATAATATATATCTGACAGGAGCCCCTACATTCTGCTGCCTCCAATAATATATACCTGACAGGAGCCCATACATTCTCCTGCCTCCAATAATATATACCTGACAGGAGTCCATACATTCTCCTGCCTCCAATAATATATACCTGACAGGAGCCCATACATTCTCCTGCCTCCAATAATATATACCTGACAGGAGCCCATACATTCTCCTGCCTCCAATAATATATACATGACAGGAGCCCATACATTCTGCTGCCTCCAATAATATATACCTGACAGGGGCCCATACATTCTGCTGCCTCCAATAATATATACCTGACAGGAGCCCATACATTCTCCTGCCTCCAATAATATATACCTGACAGGAGCCCATACATTCTCCTGCCTCCAATAATATATACCTGACAGGAGCCCATACATTCTCCTGCCTCCAATAATATATACCTGACAGGAGCCCATATATTCTCCTGCCTCCAATAATATATACCTGACAGGAGCCCATAGATTCTCCTGCCTCCAATAATATATAACTGACAGGAGCCCATACATTCTCCTGCCTCCAATAATATATACCTGACAGGAGCCCATACATTCTCCTGCCTCCAATAATATATACCTGACAGGAGCCCATACATTCCCCTGCCTCCAATAATATATACCTGACAGGGGCCCATACATTCTGCTGCCTCCAATAATATATACCTGACAGGAGCCCATACATTCTCCTGCCTCCAATAATATATACCTGACAGGAGCCCATACATTCTGCTGCCTCCAATAATATATACCTGACAGGAGCCCATACATTCTCCTGCCTCCAATAATATATACCTGACAGGAGCCCATACATTCTCCTGCCTCCAATAATATATACCTGACAGGAGCCCATACATTCTGCTGCCTCCAATACTATATACCTGACAGGAGCCCATGGATTCTGCTGCCTTCAATAATATATACCTTACAGGAGCCCATACATTCTCCTGCCTCCAATAATATATACCTGACAGGAGCCCATACATTCTCCTGCCTCCAATAATATATACCTGACAGGAGCCCATACATTCTCCTGCCTCCAATAATATATACCTGACAGGAGCCCATACATTCTCCTGCCTCCAATAATATATACCTGACAGGAGCCCATACATTCCCCTGCCTCCAATAATATATACCTGACAGGAGCCCACACATTCTCCTGCCTCCAATAATATATACCTGACAGGAGCCCATACATTCTCCTGCCTCCAATAATATATACCTGACAGGAGCCCATACATTCTGCTGCCTCCAATAATATATACCTGACAGGAGCCCATACATTCTCCTGCCTCCAATAATATATACCTGACAGGAGCCCATACATTCTCCTCTCTCCAATAATATATACCTGACAGGAGGCCATAGATTCTCCTGCCTCCAATAATATATACCTGACAGGAGCCCATACATTCTCCTGCCTCCAATAATATATACCTGACAGGAGGCCATACATTCTCCTGCCTTCAATAATATATACCTGACAGGAGCCCATACATTCTGCTGCCTCCAATAATATATACCTGACAGGAGTCCATACATTCTCCTGCCTCCAATAATATATACCTGACAGGAGCCCATAGATTCTCCTGCCTCCAATAATATATACCTGACAGGGGCCCATACATTCTGCTGCCTCCAATAATATATACCTGACAGGAGCCCATACATTCTCCTGCCTCCAATAATATATACCTGACAGGAGCCCATACATTCTGCTGCCTCCAATAATATATACCTGACAGGAGCCCATACATTCTCCTGCCTCCAATAATATATACCTGACAGGAGCCCATACATTCTCCTGCCTCCAATAATATATACCTGACAGGAGCCCATACATTCTGCTGCCTCCAATACTATATACCTGACAGGAGCCCATGGATTCTGCTGCCTTCAATAATATATACCTTACAGGAGCCCATACATTCTCCTGCCTCCAATAATATATACCTGACAGGAGCCCATACATTCTCCTGCCTCCAATAATATATACCTGACAGGAGCCCATACATTCTCCTGCCTCCAATAATATATACCTGACAGGAGCCCATACATTCTCCTGCCTCCAATAATATATACCTGACAGGAGCCCATACATTCCCCTGCCTCCAATAATATATACCTGACAGGAGCCCACACATTCTCCTGCCTCCAATAATATATACCTGACAGGAGCCCATACATTCTCCTGCCTCCAATAATATATACCTGACAGGAGCCCATACATTCTGCTGCCTCCAATAATATATACCTGACAGGAGCCCATACATTCTCCTGCCTCCAATAATATATACCTGACAGGAGCCCATACATTCTCCTCTCTCCAATAATATATACCTGACAGGAGGCCATAGATTCTCCTGCCTCCAATAATATATACCTGACAGGAGCCCATACATTCTCCTGCCTCCAATAATATATACCTGACAGGAGGCCATACATTCTCCTGCCTTCAATAATATATACCTGACAGGAGCCCATACATTCTGCTGCCTCCAATAATATATACCTGACAGGAGTCCATACATTCTCCTGCCTCCAATAATATATACCTGACAGGAGCCCATAGATTCTCCTGCCTCCAATAATATACACCTGACAGGAGTCCATACATTCTCCTGCCTCCAATAATATATACCTGACAGGAGCCCATAGATTCTCCTGCCTCCAATAATATATACCTGACAGGAGCCCATACACTCTCTTGCCTCCAATAATATATACCTGACAGGAGCCCATAGATTCTCCTGCCTCCAATAATATATACCTGACAGGAGCCCATACATTCTCCTGCCTCCAATAATATATACCTGACAAGGAGCTCATACATTCTGCTGCCTCCAATAATATACACTTGACAGGAGTCCATACATTCTCCTGCCTCCAATAATATATACCTGACAGGAGCCCATAGATTCTCCTGCCTCCAATAATATATACCTGACAGGAGCTCATACATTCTCCTGCCTCCAATAATATATACCTGACAGGAGCCCATACATTCTCCTGCCTCCAATAATATATACCTGACAGGAGCCCATACATTCTCCTGCCTCCAATAATATATACCTGACAGGAGCCCATACATTCTGCTGCCTCCAATAATATATACCTGACAGGAGCCCATAGATTCTGCTGCCTCCAATAATATATACCTGACAGGAGCCCATACATTCTCCTGCCTCTAATAATATATACCTGACAGGAGCCCATACATTCTCCTGCCTCCAATAATATATACCTGACAGGAGCCCATACATTCTGCTGGCTCCAATAATATACACCTGACAGGAGTCCATACATTCTCCTGCCTCCAATAATATATACCTGACAGGAGCCCATACATTCTGCTACCTCCAATAATATATACCTGACAGGAGCCCATACATTCTGCTGTCTCCAATAATATATACCTGACAGGAGCCCATACATTCTGCTGCCTCCAATAATATATACCTGACAGGAGCTCATACATTCTCCTGCCTCCAATAATATATACCTGACAGGAGCCCATACATTCTCTTGCCTCCAATAATATATACCTGACAGACGCCCATACATTCAACTGCCTCCAATAATATATACCTGACAGGAGCCCATACATTCTCTTGCCTCCAATAATATATACCTGACAGAAGCCCATACATTCTCCTGCCTCCAATAATATATACCTGACAGGAGCCCATACATTCTGCTGCCTCCAATAATATATACCTGACAGGAGCCCATACACTCTCCTGCCTCCAATAATATATACCTGACAGGAGCCCATACATTCTCCTGCCTCCAATAATATATACCTGACAGAAGCCCATACATTCTGCTGCCTCCAATAATATATACCTGACAGGAGCCCATAGATTCTGCTGCCTCCAATAATATATACCTGACAGGAGCCCATACATTCTCCTGCCTCTAATAATATATACCTGACAGGAGCCCATACATTCTCCTGCCTCCAATAATATATACCTGACAGGAGCCCATACATTCTGCTGGCTCCAATAATATACACCTGACAGGAGTCCATACATTCTCCTGCCTCCAATAATATATACCTGACAGGAGCCCATACATTCTCCTGCCTCCAATAATATACACCTGACAGGAGTCCATACATTCTCCTGCCTCCAATAATATATACCTGACAGGAGCCCATACATTCTCCTGCCTCCAATAATATATACCTGACAGGAGCCCACACATCCTCCTGCCTCCAATAATATATACCTGACAGGAGCCCATACATTCTCCTGCCTCCAATAATATATACCTGACAGGAGCCCATACATTCTGCTGCCTCCAATAATATATACCTGACAGGAACCCATACATTCTGCTGCCTCTAATAATATATACCTGACAGGAGCCCACACATCCTCCTGCCTCCAATAATATATACCTGACAGGAGCCCATACATTCTCCTGCCTCCAATAATATATACCTGACAGGAGCCCATACATTCTCCTGCCTCCAATAATATATACCTGACAGGAGCCCACACATCCTCCTGCCTCCAATAATATATATCTGACAGGAGCCCATACATTCTCCTGCCTCCAATAATATATACCTGACAGGAGCCCATACATTCTGCTGCCTCTAATAATATATACCTGACAGGAGCCCATACATTCTGCTGCCTCTAATAATATATACCTGACAGGAGCCCATACATTCTGCTGCCTCCAATAATATATAACTGACAGGAGCCCATACATTCAACTGCCTCCAATAATATATACCTGACAGGAGTCCATACATTCTGCTGCCTCCAATAATATATACCTGACAGGAGCCCATACATTCTGCTGCCTCCAATAATATATACCTGACAGGAGCCCATACATTCTGCTGCCTCCAATAATATATACCTGACAGGAGCCCATACATTCTGCTGCCTCCAATAATATATACCTGACAGGAGCCCATACATTCTCCTGCCTCCAATAATATATACCTGGTTGGAGCCCATAAATTCTGCTGCCGCTGCCTGGGGCGACGCTGGGTCTGTCCTCCACAGTGCGCACAGGAACCAGTCCCAGGGCGATGATGTCATCGCCCTGAGACTGACCTCCTGCGCATGCGCCGGCAGTGTCGCACTGTGCAGAGGAGGCAGAGGGGCACTGCGGTAGCAGGCAGATCGCTCTCCCTGCTTTGCGGCTGCAGAGGGCCCATCACTAATCATATCGGCAGTGCTGCCGATGTGATTAGCGAACCAGGGGTGCCCTCTGTTCTCTGTACAGGGCCCAGGGTGTGGGTGGGGAGCTTGAGGGGCGTGGCCATCGGGACCCTGGGCCCACGGCGGTTTTCCCGATCCTTCGGTGGGCCAGTCCGCCCCTGTTCAGAATCTTGAAAGGACCGATGAACCGCTGGCCCAACTTGTATGATGGTATCTTGAGACGGACATATTTGGAGGAAAGCCAGACCCCGTCTTCCGGACAGAATTGAGGCGGATCTAGGCGTCTCTTATCAGCATGTCTCTTCATCCGCTCGGAGGACTGAAGAAGCGCAGATCTAGTGTCTTCCCAAATCACCAAAAAGTCACTGACGAGAGACTCCGCGGCAGGATTGTCCACTGAAGAAGAGACGGGAAACGGAATTCGGGGGTGTCGACCGTAAACCACAAAAAATGGAGACTTAGCAGAGGACTCACTCACATGGTTGTTATAGGAAAACTCGGCCCAAGGCAGAAGTTCTACCCAATCGCTATGGTGAGCGTTGACAAAGTGCCGAAGAAAACTGGTAAGGATCTGATTAATACGTTCCACCTGACCATTGGACTGAGGATGGTAGGCCGAAGAAAAGTCCAAAGTGACATCCAGCAGCTTGCACGTTGCTCTCCAGAAGCGAGAAGTGAACTGAACTCCTCTGTCCAAGACAATGTAGAGGGGTAAGACGTGGAGACAAAAGATGTGATGGATGAAATCCTTAACCAGCACAGGTGTGGACGGAAGACCAGGCAAAAGAATGAATTGAGCCATCTTGGAGAAGCGGTCAGGGACCACCCATATGACGATAGAATTGCCAGATACAGGAAGATCAGTGATGAAGTCCATAGTCATGTGTTGCCAAGGAGCAGAAGGCACGGGGAGAGGAAGAAGACGACCAGCTGGGAGGTGCCTAGGTATCTTGTTAAGGGCACAGGAAGAAAATCCGCGACAAAATCCGCAACATCCTTGCGCAGGGTGGCTACCAATAATGTCGGTCAATGAGCAGAACCGTCTTCCTCTGGCCGGCATAACCAGCCAGTTTGGACGAATGACCCGAGAGTAAGACCCTCTTCCAATCCTGAGCCGCTATAAGGGTCTTACCGAGAGGTAGATAAGACAGGTCAAGCAGGACAACTGTCATTATTCTGGAGGGGTCAATGATGTGTAGAGGCTCCTCCTCTTGGTCGGTAGACAGGAAAGACCAGGATAGAGTGTCAGCTTTAATATTCTTGTCTGCCGGGCTGTAATGGAGAGTGAAGCTGAAACGAGCAAAGAACAAAGACCATCTGGCCTGACACGGATTTAGTCTTTGGGCGCTCTGCAAGTAAGGAAGTTTTTTATGGTCAGTGTAGATGACCACGGAGTGCAGAGCCCCCTCAAGCAAGTAGCGCCACTCCTCCTGCGCTAATTTGATGGCCAGCAATCTCCTATGGAGTAATTGCGCTCGGACGGAGAGAAGAGTTTGGAGAAGAAGCTGCAGGTCACCATTCGCCCGGACGAGGATTTCTGGGTAAGCACTGCTCCGACCCCGGAGGAAGAGGCATCAACCTCCAGGAAGAACTGTTTATTGCAATTGTGGCGCCCCTGAGGGTTCGGTCGCCACAGAAGTACTGCATCTCACCCAGAGGTGTGGTATCTCGCTCTCAGGTAAGGAAGGAGTACAGCCCGGGACCCTAACACCTGCATCCAACACTACACTACTCCAGACCAGCTGGAAGGGCAAGATGTGTCGCGCTTCCTGCTGAGCCCTGTCCCTGGCTGGAGTGGGGGGAACCAAAGTAGAGGGAACCATGTAGTGGGTGTGAGTGGAGGAAGAAGAGCAGGGGAGCACTTGTTAGGAGTAGTATAAAGAGGGAAGCCATCTTGGGAGTGTGAGCAGTCTGAGGGGAGAAGTAGAGGGAGCAGGAGCTCTGCAGGAGCTCTGCTCAGGGGGAGGGCCTAGCAGAGAGGCCCAAGACTGAGAAGGAGAGGAGGAAGGAGAGAGGAGCAGGAGAAAGGCTCCAGGAATGGGAAAGGGATCCCAGGGGTACGGGCAGTGCTGGTGGCCACCCATACGCCCGAATCTGCCAGGTGGTGGAGGGATCAAGCCGCAGAGGGGACCAGCCCCTGACCAGTGAGAATTACAAGGTTCAACTGGAAACCTGGAGGCTTTTGTACTTTCAGGGTGCAGCTGCCACATCCGCACTCAAGTCGCCAAAAAGGTAACCACATAGGATGCAGGGAACTCCAGGTTGCCCAGAAAGATCCGAGGATACCGGCTTGGGACATTGTTTGTCGAGGCGCAGGGCAAGAAGTGTGAGGGCCAGCGCAGAAAGACGGCTGAGAAGGTCACATAGAACGGAGTCCTGTCAGGCACTCTTGAAACACCTGGGAGTTTGCTGAACCCCTGCCTGGTGAACGCAGCGCGACGTGGGAGGCTGTAAGCTGGACAGTGCAACCTGAGGAACTTAACAACTGTGAGTAAACTCTGAAGACTGCACCCCACTGTCTCTGTGAAGTTATTGCTGCTCCATCACCCCCTGCACTACACCGCAACATCCATAACAACTCAGCACAGCCCTGGAGCTAAGTTCTACCTGTGGAGAGCTAAACCAACTCTGCTGCATTAACAACAGCTCCAGGGGATCTGCTCCGCAGCGGCGGCTCCCTTTAGCTGCATACCACAGGTTGCATCACGAACTCTATACAAGAACTATAAATCCCCTGTAAATATCCCCTTTTGTTGACCGCCCTGGGTCACGGACCGGGTCACCGCCACTGTGACATCTCCCCTAGCAACGACCGGCCCGGCACCGAGTACCCCACGGCTCTGGGGGCGCGTCACAATCTGGACAATGTAGCACTGGCGCAGAGGAGAAAGCTTGTTTAAGAGAGACAAAGGCACTTTCCGCCTCGGAAGTCCATTCCCTGGGATTTGCTCCTTTACGGGTGAGAGCAGAGATGGGAGCAGTCCGGGAGGAGAAATGAGGAATGAGGCGGTAATAGTTAGCGAATCCCAGAAACCGCTGAATAGCCTTCAACCCCTCAGGTCGGGGCCACATTAAGACGGCAGACACCTTCTCGGGATCCATCCGCAGTCCGGTCTCAGAGATGATATACCCCAAAAATGGTAGGGAGGTTTGCTCAAAGAGGCATTTCTCGTACTTTGCATACAGGCGATTCTTCCGGAGCCTCAGCAGTACCTGACGAACATCCCTCCGGTGAGAGGGCAGATCAGGGGAGAACACCAAGATATGGTCCAGGTACACCACCAGGCAGGAAAACAGAAGATCTCGGAAGATGTCGTTCACTAACTCCTGGAAGACGACTGGAGCATTACAGAGACCGAAGGGCATCACGCGGTACTCGTAGCGACCATCCTGAGCGTTGAATACCGTCTTCCACTCGTCTCCCTGGCGAATGCGGACCAGATTGTACGCCCCACGAAGATCGAGCATAGTGAAGATCTTCGCGCCTTTTAGGCGGTCAAACAGCTCCGAGATGAGAGGCAGGGGGTACTTATTTTTGATGGTAATCTGGTTTAGGCCCCTATAGTCGATAAATGGACGAAGAGAACCGTCTTTCTTTTTGACGAAGAAGAATCCTGCTTCAGCCGGAGAGGTGGATTTCTGGATAAATCCCCTAGAAAGATTCTCTTCTATGTACTCAGACATAGCACGGGTCTCGGCCAGCGACAAGGGGTAGATTCGCCCGCGAGGAGGTATTAGGCCGATGGGGCAATCTCTGCCTCCTTTTTATCAAAGATGTCCGCATATGACCAGTAGGGTTTCAGCAGGCCAGGTAGGTTAGATGGAGAAGACAGAGGTTGAGCAGGACGAACCAGAACCAGACAGGACTTATGACATTCCTGACCTCAACGGAGCACCTCACCCGAGCTCCAATTCAGGACGGGCTCATGTCTCTGTAACCAAGGCAGGCCAAGCAAGAGGGGGTGAGAGAGACCAGACAGCACGTGAAAGGAGATCCTCTCCGAATGTGGCATTCCCACCTGAAGAGTTACAGGCTCAGTGACAAACAAGATGGTCTCAGAGAGAAGCTTTCTATCCACAGAGGAAACCGCTAAAGGATCAGCCAGACATATGGTAGAAATCTGATATCGCTCCACAACGTCCTGTTGAATGAGGTTCCCAGCGGCTCTGGAATCCAGATAGGCAGTCTCGAAGAAGTGGGTCTCATCACTGGTACCCGAAACGGACAGAGTCAAGGGCGGAGAGGAAGAACTTTTGCCTAGGACGACCTCTCCGAGCGGTCCTAGACAATGGAGTTTCCCGGTCTCACCGGACAGGAGCGGATTAGATGCTCTATACTGCCACAGTAAAATCAACTCCTCTTGGTGCGGCGGACCTCCTGGCGAGACTTGACCATCTTAACTTGGTCTATTTGCATAGATTCTGGAAAAGACTCCGGAGGGGATGCTGGTTGCGAGACTGGCCTTTGGAAGGTTTGTGCGAGGCGCAGGGGTCTTCTCTCACAGGTCGCTTCCTTAGAACACTCTTGAAAACGGATGTCGATCCATGTAGCTAATGACACCAGGTCGTCTAGAGTGGGAGGTATATCACGACCGGCTAGCTCATCCTTGATCCGTCCGGAAAGGCCCTCCCAAAAGGTGGACACCAGAGCCTCATTATTCCAGGCAAGTTCAGATGCGATGGTGCGGAAACCCATGGCATACTGTCCCACAGTGAGACTTCCTTGGCGAAGTCGGAGAAGAGAGGAGGCAGTCGAAAATTTTTGTTCGGGCTCATCGAACACCTTCCAGAAAGCCGCGAGGAAGGCCTGGAGGTCGGACACCAGAGGATCCCCTCTCTCCCACAGAGGGTTAAGCCACACCAGCACCTCTCCAGTGAGGTGAGACATGATGAATGCCACCTTGACCCGGTCGGAGGCGAACTGGTGTGCCAGGAGCTCAAAGTGCAGCGTGCACTGATTTACGAAGCCCCGACATAGGGCAGGGTCACCACCAAAACTTGGAGGAGCAGATAGCCGGGGTCCTAAGCCGGATGCCACAGCGCCACTGGGTTGAGGTGCCGCCGGAGCGGGTGCCGCTTGGTTAGGGGCGGACACAGTCAGGGTGGACAGTGCGTCCAAGCGGGAGTTGACTGTCCGCAGATAGGACAGGATAGTATCCTGTTGGGATCTCTGGCGAGAGACCTCTTGGTACAGGTCTGAGAGCAAAGGAGCCTGGGAGCCATCATGAAGACCAAGGAACACACCAGGCAGTTCCGAGATACTGTTGTGGCAAAGTTTAAAGCTGGATTTGGATACAAAAAGATTTCCCAAGTTTTAAACATCTCAAGGAGCACTGTGCAAGCGATCATATTGAAATGGAAGGAGTATCAGACCACTGCAAATCTACCAAGACCCGGCCATCCCTCTAAACTTTCATCTTGATCAAGGAGAAGACTGATCAGAGATGCAGCCAAAAGGCCCATGATCACTCTGGATGAACTGCAGAGATCTACAGCTGAGGTGGGAGAGTCTGTCCATAGGACAACAATCACTCGTACACTGCACAAATCTGGCCTTTATGGAAGAGTGTCAAGAAGAAAGCCATTTCTCAAAGATATCCATAACAAGTCTCGTTTGACTTGCCACAAGCCACCTGGGAGACACCAAACATGTGGAATAAGGTGCTCTGGTCAGATGAAACCAAACTCAAACTTTTTGGCCACAATGCAAAGCGATATGTTTGGTGTAAAAGCAACACAGCTCATCACCCTCAAAACATCATCCCCACTGTCAAACATGGCGATGGCAGCATCATGGTTTGGGTCTGCTTTTCTTTAGCAGGGACAGGGAAGATGGTTATGTCAGGGTAAAAAAGAATATATATTTTCTCTACTTTTATACTTTTATACGCTTTGCTTATGTACTAACCACCATTTTGTGTCTTATAACAATAAGCTTTCCTTGCTACGTGTTACTTAGATCGAAATTTATGCTAAGATGGCGCCGGTATCAGCCAGCACCTGTTTCAGAGAAATGAAACTGAATCATCAACTGACGGTTGTCTGCCCAGAGACTGAGTTAAGGAGACGTGGACCAATCAGGAGTGGCCGGATACTAGACATTTATGGCTTACCCCGCCCCGAACAATCCATTTATGGCTTACCCCGCCCCGAACAACCCCTTTCCCCTCCCCATTATGTAGCGTATTTAAGTTTGTGCATGCGGAAATAAAAGGGGAACATTGCTGAGATCGTGGCTTGCCAGTAGCCTTCTGAGCATGCTCTGAGTTTGAACCAGCTTGTTGTCTGACTCATTCTTTGAATGGTTGACCCATGCTCATAGCCTTAATTTGGAGTGACTGGAGGACGAGTGGAATGTCGCTACGACCCCGACAAATGGCGCCCAACGTGGGGCGTGGCTAGCGGTACGCCGCCCTCCCGGACCCATATTGTTGACTTCCCTGGTGGTGACCGCGGCGGCTGAATCTGAGGCCTGATCAACCTCCATCGAACACGGTAAGTTGAGATATATTTTATATGTTTCACTTGCCTGTGTGTCAGCCGCAGCGGTTCCTTTGGGATTGTCAGTTTGGATCTGGGTGGGTGACCGGTCGAGTGGTGAGACCTCAGGCGTCCCGCGCCACGTCCTGAACCAGCAACTGTGAGACCGAGTGACGTCGCATGCCTGCGCGTTCTCGTGTGCACACCACCTCCTCCTCCCCCGGTCACTGTACTTTTCTTAGATAGCTGCCTCCCGTGACTGATAGTCGATTCCAAGCCATCCCTGAATTGAAGTGTAAGGGAGAAAGAATCTGTGACGAATTGAGGAGTGCTCTTCGTCTACCACAGAGACTGCTGTAAAGTCAAGGTTAGGGAAGGGGATAGATTGAGGTGTCTCTCTATCTCACCAGTGTATTGAGGTGTGCTCTACACTGACGGGTGGTGACCTGTAGTCAGGGTGCCGTGGTGAGTCGCACTGTAAAGTCGCCATTCAAGGTTAGGGAAGGGGATAGATTGAGGTGTCTCTCTATCTCACCAGTGTATTGAGGTGTGCTCTACACTGACCGGTGGCGACCTGTGGACTGCACCAGTGATCTGAGTCGCGACAGATCATTGCATTCTATAAGAAAATGTTGCGTATGTTTAAATCTGAAAGACCTGGCAAGTTGCCGGATGGTGCAGTGGGAGTCATCCAGCTACTAGAGTCACGGGAAAGCAAGAAGGCTGTTAAGAATGTTAGGAATCTGTATTAAATGATAAGGCTACCCAGTACGGGCAGACTCCAGCCTTCAGTGTGGAAAGAATACGTTATACAAAATAAGGGGATGTTGAGTGATCAAGGACTCCTGCACCAGGCTCAAGCACATCTTAGAGTAGCGAATGATTTAAAGGTTGAGGGCTGGAAAGAAGTAGATGGTGCGGGGGGGACAGAGAATGCCGAGCCTTTGTTCGGATACATGAAAGCTGCAGAATGTGATTTGTTATGTGACCCTAAATTGGCCGTAACCCCGTTGATGCCTGTCACTACACCGAGCCCTCAGCCACCACCCTATAATGGTGCCGACGCCAAATCATCGGAAGGATGGACGTGTCGTATGTGCGGAGAACAGAACCCGCCCTGGGCGAAGTTCTGCTGTGTCTGTGGGGCGGGCCGCCCATGGCACGATGCCCAGCCTGCCTCCAAGAACAATCCCACTCCCACTCCAACTCCTCCCTCCAACGGCCATCTTACTACACCTTTCCCTGCCCCCAAGAACAATCCCACCCCCACTCCAACTCCTCCCTCCAACGGCCATCTTACTACACCTTTTACTTGTTGTGGGAGGCCCGGAAAGCCCCAATCCGGCCTATATCCACTACTAGATCCGTCCGGTGCTTATTACCAGCCGCCAGCACAGGGTGGAAAAGCCCGCAGTCCCAGAGCACCCATCTGAAACTAATGCGATACCCTCTGCTCCAGTCCACGATGCTGAGGCGCTCCCTCTGTTCCCCATAGGGGTCGCCCATAATTCTGGGGATATCCTCCTCAACTCCCCAGAATTTCAGGCCAGACTGCTCTCCCTCCGCCAACATACTGTTACTCAAGACGATACGGAGCCAGATGAGGGATGGGCTCAAGATACTCCAGCCCCCCCCCCCTTTACCCCATACGTCTCCTATGGCATCCTCCACCCCACATCCATTACCCATACTCCGGCCCTTGCTCCAAGCAACAGCTGAAAGAACACCACCCCCCAGCCCCTCAGAAGTCTGGGACCCCTGCCGCTCCCGGAATCTAGTAGACCCATCAGGACGCCCTGTCACTCTGTCAATAGGCTATGGTGACATCCTTACACATCGGGTGGGGGCCATAGTCAACCCTGCAAACACCCGTATGAGCCATGTTGGAGGATTGGCTCGTAAAATTGCCCTTGCTGCTGGTTCCACTCTGGCTGCAGAATGCCAGGCTCACTTAGCCGAAAACGGAGAGCTTTCAAAAGGCCAGACCTTAGTCACCCGTGCGGGTAGACTGCCCGCTGATGTCATCATACATGCAGTGGGTCCTATTTATGACCCCCAGAACCCCGAAGAGTCACGTTCCACTCTCACATCTACCATCCGTTCAGTACTCCTTCATGCAGGAAAATTGAGTCATCAGGATATGCCCAGACGCACTTTAGCGATACCACTTATATCTTCTGGAATTTTCGGCTACCCACTCGGGCCGTGCATGGAGGAACACGTACTAGCCCCCAAGGAAGGCATGGAGACCCTCCCCCATGGATTGGACTCAATACGCATTGTATGTGTCCGTAGTCCAGCAGTTCATGCTGCTATGCCTTTGGCCTTTAAGTTACTAGTGGCAACCTCCTCCCCGACACCGATACCTAATGCGGTTCTGTTGCCTGAAGAATCCTCCCTAGCGGCCACCCCAAACACCACCAAGGAACATGCGACGCTGCCCGGTCCTCAACAAGTTCCTGGACCTTTAGGGATGATCAAATATCAACCCTTTACCCCAGTACAAGTAGACACTCTGGTCTCAAAGCTTCCTGATCCCGATAAATCTCCCATGCAGTATGCTAGACGCTTGGACACAACCAGAGCCATTTATGGTGCAACCTGGGCTGATTTGGCAGGTATCACATCTGTGAAGGCCAAGGAATATTTCTTGCCTACTATCAAAAAGGCCATGGATTCCACAAAAGCAGGATCCCTTAGTACGTATGAATCCGGCCTAGAATACATGAAACAGTTAAAAGCCTGGGCTCAGGATCGCTTGTCAGATCAAGCTGGGTCTGTACAAGATGTTCAACAAGACCCTGATGAATCTGTGGAAAGATATGCTGCAAGACTCAGCATGCATTTTGAGGATCTCGGATACAGTCCTCACGTCAAGACGCAGGCCGCCCTGTTGGTTCAGGCCCTAGTAGATGGCCTACAAGACGCTCTCAGAGATGACGTTCTGAGGGTACGCCCCGAGATCCGTTCTTCTTCTTTTAACGACGCGGTGGACATTGTCAAAGCTTTCCAAAAAGCCATGCTAGAAAAGGAAAAGGATACTAAGCCAAAGAAGAAAGCCGCTCCTGCCATGGTATATCAAGCTCAAGAAAGCTACCCACCCCCTGGCAACCAATATGGAATCAAGTGGGTAATGGTTAAAGTCACAGGTGATGATACTCCTCCCACATATAGAAAATAAGACAGAAGAAATGACAGGGGGCCACCTAGAGACAGGAGACAATCTCGTGATTTTGAAGGACACATGCTGTGTTGAGAATCACCTTCCCAACCACCTACTCCGCTATGCAGACTTTCCTTGGTCTCATCACTTACTGCAGGCAATGGATCCCGGATGCCTCAAAGCTTATGCAACCCCTGTATGACTGTCTTAAGGACGAAGGCTCCGTCTGGTTTCATGCTGAAGATTCACGTATCTCTCACCAACGCAGACTATGTTTTGACAGCCTTAAACAGGCTGTTGTCTCTGCCCCGGCCTTGGGCTTACCAGACTATACTCAGCCATTTCACCTCTTTGTCTCTGAATCGGAAGGTCATGCCTCTGGAGTTCTAGCACAACGCTATGATCATAAGTATCGGCCTTTATGCTACTACTCAGCCCGCCTGGACCCTGTCGCCCGAACTGCCCCCACGTGCCTTAAGGCAGTCCACGCTGCTCACATCCTCCTTGACAAGTCAGCTGATATCGTCCTTGGACATGATCTAGTTATACAGGCTGGCCATGATCTCTCGGCTGTTCTGCAACAAACCTCTCCGAAACATCTAACCAACCAAAGACACCTGCGGCTGAAGTGTTCCCTATTGTTGCCCTCCAATATAACATTTACCAGATGTCTGACTATCAACCCTGCCACTTTGCTTCCACCTTCTAGGGGGGAAGACGAACAGGGTGAAGGTCCATTGGTGGAACCTCATGATTGTATAAAAATTTTGCAGGAAGAGACTTCTGCTCCAGAGAATATGGTGGCACATCCGCTCGCACACCCTGTCTTGCACCTATGGACTGATGGATCCCGTTTCGCAGACCCTCAAGGGAAGTTCCACACGGGATATGCTGTCACAACAGACCTAACAGTCCTCAAGGCTGAAGCTCTACCACCATACATGTCTGCACAAGAAGCTGAACTTGTAGCTCTCACAGAAGCCTGCCACCTGGCAGCTGGAACAACGGCAAACATATATACGATGGGAAGATGGACAGAGCCAAATACAGGACCATTCTGGAAGAAAACCTGTGGGAAATGTGACGCCCAGCTGCGCTTGGTATCACAGATCCTAGAAGAGTGCATTGAAGGATTCCTCCACAAGAGGCCCCCATAAACATTCACACATCTCCACCTTCCACCTCAGACCACCAGAGGGAGCCCATTAGGGATTTAAATAGGGAAGGTGGAGCTAGGTAGCTCAGTCTAGTCTGGAGTCGACAGAGAGCCAAGTCTGTAGAGAGAGAGTTCCTGCAGTAGAGAAGCCTGAAAGAAGTTAGTCTGCAGTGGAGTACAGTCCAGACTCAGTTGTAGCTCAGAATAGTGAGCTTTAGGTGTGCCGGCGCCATAAGATCTGTGAAGCACGGCAAGCTACCGTTAGTGTGTATAGCCTAGTGAGGGCCCGAGTAGGCCGAAGGTGAGTGGAGAGTTAGTACATAGGGGGCAGAGGAGCTTAACCAGCTCACCACGAAGCATTTACCAGACACCGGGTCCGAAGCTTACCGGGATCTCTATGACCCAGTAAGGCATAACCGGAATCCCTGGAGAACTACAAGTCCCAGGATCGCTAAAGTGCTGATACGTAACAAAGCCAGGAGACACATAGGCCCCTTAAGCCGGGAGCGTGCACTCCAAGAGAAGGCCCTACCACAACGTCAGCCAGCGCAGGACAGAGACAAAGTTAGGCCTAGCTCCAGGCAGGTCAGAAACTTACTACGCAGAGGCAAGTAACAGGAGGCCCTACACCCGCTCATTGGGGAGGATCCTGACATGCACCCTTCACCCTGCAGTGCTCCGGGACGTGCCTGAATTTCCATCAGTAAAAGGTACTGAAGTGACTATCGTGTCTGTCCCCATTCTTGCTCTGACCCGGCTGGGTCTCGCCTGTCCTGCATCCCCTTTCCGTATGCTGCCCTGAGGCCCAGCTCCACCTGTGGGGAGCTATACCATCAAGCTGCCTTATCACCGGCCTCAGTGGACTGTGCAGCGCTGGTGATTCTCACCAGAAACCACAGGTGGCGTCACAAACTCTTATAGAATTAACAAATATCCACCCTTTCAAAGAGTGACCCCAGGGTACGGGCCTGGGAGCCGACCACCGCGACATCCCCAAGGCAAACACCCTGGTACCGAGTCATCCCCATTCCCTGGGCTGGTCATCTCTTTCTGGCATCACGAACAGGATTGCGTGCCTGCGGCAACGACGCAGTGTTGTGCCCGTTGCCACTGGGTACTGTGCGCCTTTATTGAAGTGAACTGTGTGTTTTGACTGTGGTGAAGATTGCCTCCCTTGTTGGGCCGCCGAGCGAGAATAAAGGCGTAACCGCGGGAAACTGAGGGGCGTACCTGTAAAAGAGCGCGAAGCCCCGGACACGCCGCACGCCTCAACGTCAAACCAAGAAGCGCCAGGTCCTGTAAGGAGCGTCGCCGAACGCTCTGACGTAGGACGCAAGGGACGCAAGGTCCTGAAGACGACCGTCACCTGCGGAACTGCCGCCTACCGGAAGAAAAACTAGAAGGTAGGCCATGGTTAGCTAGGGGGGAGCCAGAATGTCCGACGAACAGCACAACGCCGGAATACCGGCCAACGTCCCTGATGTTCAACCCGCACCCGACGATGAGCAGGCCGAAGCGGCCGCTCCACCAGCAGCGCCTGTAACTCCTGTCATTCCCATAACTCTACCGTACATTCCTGGAGCAAAATGGTTCCCCCAGTACAACGGCAAACCAGATACCCTGTCTGGATTCAAACGGAAGATATGCGGTATCTTAGACATGTACTCTATGACAGGCAAGCAAAGAGCCGCTGTTGTATTGGGACAACTGACTGGTGCTGCGGAACGGGAAGTGGAAACATGGTCGGCCGCAGACCAGGAGTCGGTGTCCGCAATCTTTCAAAAGCTACAGACTGTTTTTGAGGATCTTACTGAGGAGGACCTCCGGATGAGGTTCTACAGCTGTTCCCAACAGCCGGAGGACAATGTTCGGCACTACGCCTGGCGTTTACAAGGGGCCACGCGGGCTCTGAACCAGGTTAGTCGACCCCAGCATCGAAAATGAGAACAAAATGCTGAAGGAACAGTTTGTCCGGGGACTGAAGTCTCCAGAGGAGAGCAGGATAGTGCGTTGGTGGTCCCTGGATCATCCAGATGCCACTTTTGACAATCTTAAGGACATGGCTATAAAAGGACTGCAGCCTCTGGAAACAAATGCCATCCAATGTTACCAGGGTGGGGCTACTCCAGTGCCTGCTACACTCACCTTTTCCCCAGTGACTGCTGAAGCTAAGGTTCCAGCAACGTCCCCTAGAGAACTGGACAGTTTGCGCTCTGAGGTGCGTCAGTTGAGCAAAACCCTGACCACAGTACTGAGTGCCCTGCAGCTGCGGACGGAGCCCGAGGAAGGAGGGAAAATCCTGTTAGCCGATAGCCCTGAGGATGTCCCCTGGATGAGAAGGAGGAGGAGGCCAACACCACCCTCTACGAGGATCAGCGACCAGCGCCGTCCACAGAGGGACCCTGCCTGCTACCGCTGCCGCAAGACTGGACACATCGCCCAGAATTGTCCTTTAAACGAGAAAGCCCTGGGTCCGAGGGTCAACACCCAGGAGTAGACTCCCCAGGCCCATCAGACTGGTACAACAGGTTCATCGGAGGAAGACCTTTCCTGTCCATTTTACTGGACGGGATCCCGACGCATGCTCTGCTGGACACGGGATCTCAAGTAACCATCATGCCTGACGTCCTCTACAAGAGGTTCTGGTCCATGGACGACCTGCGTCCGCCAGCTCCAAATCTTTCTGTTTATGCCTCAAATGGACTCCCCCTTAACCTAATCGGGGTTAAGAATGTGATGGTAAAGGTGAAGAGAGTGGAGCTGAAGGACCAGGGGCTAATTGTAGTAGAGACTAATCCTGATGACACTAATCCGTATATGGTACTTGGCACTAACATTGTTGGTAACTGTTTGGGAGAATTTGTGTTCTTGCTCCAACAGATAGCTGACACTGCCAGACCAGGACAGAGGAGGGCGCTGCAGAAGGAGATCCGAGTCCTGATGTATCAACAGCAAGTAAGGTTAACAGAAGGTGAAATTGGTAACGTGCGGGTAACGGACCCCATACCCATTGTCATCCCCCCAATGAGTGAAATGCTCATCTGGTGTAGAGCTGCCATAGGTCTTAGAGGACAGAGCTACCAGGCGGTAGTAGAACCCCTTTGCTCCGAGCATAGACCCACACTCTTAACCGCCAGGGGAGTGGTAGATGTACCCAATGGGAGGGTGCCAGTCCGTCTTCTCAACTGTGGGGAAGATGAGGTCAGACTGCCACGTTATGCCACTGTTGCCAAATTGCATGCTGTAGATAACAACTGCATTCACAAGGAGGAGTCCTTAACCTCACCAGATGAAGAGGAGGATAATGACCCTGCAACCCAGGTGGAGGATTGGTGTCAACAGCTCCATGTTGGGACAGACACCACTACTGCCCATCAGAAACAGGGTGTACACCGGGTTGTTCAAGAATACTCGCAGGTGTTCAGTAAACATCCCCTTGACTTCGGGAGGGTTAAGGGGGTTCAACACCATATCCCCACAGGTGACCATTCCTCAATCAAAGAACGTTACAGGCCTATACCACCGGCTCACTACCAGAAGGCAAAGGAAATGTTGCAGGACATGAGAAAGGCGAGAGTAATAAGGGATAGTTGTAGACCCTGGGCAGCTCCCCTAGTGCTAGTTAGGAAAAAGGACGGGAGCATGAGAATGTGTGTAGATTACCGACAAGTAAATCGCATTACACATAAAGATGCATACCCTTTACCACGCATAGAGGAGTCCCTAGCTGCCTTAAAGTCTGCAAATTACTTTTCCACCCTTGACCTCACTAGTGGGTACTGGCAAGTAGCTGTAGCTGAGGAGGATCAGGAGAAGACGGCCTTCACTACCCCGATGGTACTCTGCGAGTTCAACAGTATGCCGTTTGAACTCTGCAATGCCCCCGAAACGTTCCAGAGATTGATGGAGTGCTGCCTGGGACACCGCAACTGTGTTACTTTACCTGGACGATGTAATAGTGTACTCCAGAACGTACGAGGACCACTTGAAACACCTGGCAGAGGTATTTGAGTCACTGTCCCGGTACGGGATGAAGTTGAAGCCCTCAAAGTGCCACCTGCTCAAGAGAAAGGTACAGTACCTGGGGAACATTGTCAGTCCGGAAGGGGTAGCACCAGACCCGGAGAAGGTCACTGCCATCCAGAAGTGGCCGAGCCGAAGAACCTCAAGGAGGTGCGTCAGTTTTTGGGACTAGTAGGATACTACCGGAGGTTTGTAAAAGACTACACCAAGAAAGCAGCCCCTCTGCAAGACCTCCTGGTAGGGCAGTCCCCCAAAGGCAAAAACCCCCCATTCCACTGGGGTAAGGAGCAAGCCGAGTCGTTTCAGGAGATGAAGGAGATCCTGACAGGCGATGAGATCCTTGCCTACCCTGACTACAGCCAACCGTTCCTGATGTATACTGATGCCAGCAACGAAGGACTGGGAGCTGTCTTAAGTCAGAAGCAGAATGGCCAAGAGAAAGTGATCGCATACGCAAGCAGGAAGCTCCGCCTGACCGAGAGGAACCCAGAGAACTATAGCAGCTTTAAGTTGGAGTTCCTGGCCTTGGTCTGGGCCATCACTGAAAGGTTCAAGCACTATCTAGCCTCCAGTAAGTTCACTGCTTACACTGACAATAACCCCTTAACTCATCTTGAAACAGCCAAGCTAGGAGCACTGGAACAACGCTGGATGGCTCGGCTGTCAAACTACCAATTTACAATTAAATACCGGGCGGGCCGCAAGAATGCCAACGCCCATGCCCTGTCCAGGATGCCTCACCAGTCAGACACGGAAGAAGAAGTGGATGACCTGGAAGAGATTGAGCTACCTGCCTTTCACCAGAATGGGATGATCCACGAGCGACGAGCCTCCAGTAGGCCGCGTGGAAAGACGTTAAAACCCCTGCCTCACCACAGCTGGAAAGAGACCCAGGACAGTGACCCGGTGGTCAGCCGCATTAAGGAGCTGATAACCCAACAAGGTGCCTCCCTGGAGAAGGAAGCGTCTCTGCAAGCAAGGCAGCTGTGGAACGAGAGAAGCCGGCTGTTTATCTACCGTGAGAAGCTGTGCCGGAGGTACGTCAATCCAAAAACCCATGAGATGGTATGGCAGGTAGTGGTCCCGAAGACAGACATCCAGATGGTATTAGAAGCTTACCACGATCAGGCGGGACACTTTGGCTGGAAAAAGTTAGAGACCCTGCTGAAGTGTCGATTCTACTGGGTAGGAATGCGCAGCTCCATTGAACGGTGGTGCCGGGATTGTGGACCCTGTGGCCTTAGAAGAAAAGAATACAGCAGCCAGAAGGCACCCCTGCAACCCATCAAGACCACTCGACCCCTGGAGATCGTGGCCCTGGACCATGCCAAGCTGTCCCCCAGCAGGTCAGGGTATTCTTATGCTCTGACCATGGTGGATCACTACTCACTTTTCCTGGTGGTCGCCCCCGTCAAAGACCTGACGGCAGAGACAGCAGCAAAGACGTTCCAAGCGTTTTTCTGTAGACCCCATGGTTACCTTGAGTAGGTGCTGACGGACCAAGGCCCGGCCTTTGAGGTTGAGTTGTTCAAGGAGTTCTGCCACCTATACGGTTGTAAAAAGATAAGAACTACACCGTACCACCCACAAACCAACGGTCTCTGCAAAAAGATGAACAACATCATCATCGACCTGCTAAAGACCATACCACTTGAGGAGATAAATCAGTGGCCAGACCTACTACCTGACCTAGTGGATCTGTACAATCATATACCAGTAAGTTCCACCAACTGCACTCCGGCATACCTCATGCGGGCAAGACCCGGAAAGCTGCCCATGGATCTGGAGCTTGGTGTTGTCGAGCCTGAAGCTGATATGACCACTGAGGACTGGGACACGACCAGACAGGAGCAGTACAGGAGGGTACAAGCCTGTGTCGAGGACAGTCTCACTAGGGTGAGAGAAAAGCAGGAGGCGCACTACAACAAAAACACGCCCGCGGAACCCTTCACACCAGGTGAAGTAGTATTGAAAAGTAAAAGACGCAACCACAAACTTGATGACCAGTGGGAAAGAGAACCCTACACTGTGTTACCGTCAAGATTTGATAACAAGAAGACTTGCATAATCAGTCGAGATGGAGGAAGAACGTCTGCTACAGTGTCCAGGGACCACCTAAAGTTTTGTCCAAACCTACTAAAACCTCAAGAAGAAGTGCCTCTCATTATCTCGGAGGAGCCTAAAGAAACAGTGATCCACACTGACTTAGGAGACTTCCCAGCAGATTGGCCCCAACTAGGAGGAGCAGTAGTCATCCCTGTAATCACCTTCTACCCACAGCAAGAAGAACCTATAAGTGCTGCAGAAGTGCCTGCTCTACAAGGATCCCCGGTTGGAACAGAGCAAGAAGTCCCAGCCAATGGTATGCTTGCTAGTCCAGTAGAGAGATCAATACAGTTATGTAGCCCCTCCACACCTAGTCCTGACACATTGGGAAGTAGTGCACCTACTAGTACTTCACGCATCCCAGTACTACGCAGATCAACACGTAGCACGAGAGGTAAAACCAGTGTCAGGTACACTCAGTAAATAGTCAAATTTCTGGAATGTAGATAGTTACCCCTGGGGTATTGTGTATTATTGTACTGTATTATTGTGTATATTCATGCATATGTATGTTATTTTGTGCTTTACTTCATTAATTCCTTTATTGTTCATCTAAGAACTTCGTGGCTGAGGACTATGTGCAGCCCAAAAACTGCTCCTTGTAAATATTTGCACTCCCTGGAGTGCCCCTTTAGGTGACCTCAGAAGGAAAACCTGTCAGGAGTGGCTCTATTGGAGGTCCGACTCGGGATCTTCATGCCCTGCAGCCACCCCAGGGCCTACGTTGAGGGTTTGGGACAGGTCCCTCAAACCACCAAGTACTCTACCCTGTGAGATGGACATCCTGTCTGGGAACCTCACCACAAAAGACTTGAGTTCTGAGGACACTTTGTATTTGGTTAATATTGTTATGCAACGCTTAAGCTTGGTGCCTCCCATTAAGGGAAGATCGTTCATGTTGTTATTGTTTTATAAAATGTACTTCAGCCCGGGAGTGCTGAGCTTTGCTAGGGGGGAATGTGACGCCCAGCTGCGCTTGGTAGCACAGATCCTAGAAGAGTGCATTGAAGGATTCCTCCACAAGAGGCCCCCATAAACATTCACACATCTCCACCTTCCACCTCAGACCACGAGAGGGAGCCCGTTAGGGATTTAAATAGGGAAGGTAGCTCAGTCTAGTCTGGAGTCGACAGAGAGCCAAGTCTGTAGAGAGAGAGTTCCTGCAGTAGAGAAGCCTGAAAGAGGTCAGTCTGCAGTGGAGCACAGTACAGACTCAGTTGTAGCTCAGAATAGTGAGCTTTAGGTGTGCCGGCGCCATAAGATCGGTGAAGCACGGCAAGCGGCCGTTAGTGTGTACAGCCTAGTGAGGGCCCGAGTAGGCCGAAGGCGAGTGGAGAGTTAGTACATAGGGGCAGAGGAGCTTAACAAGCTCACCCCGAAGCATTTACCGGACACCGGGTCCGAAGCTTACCGGGATCTCTATGACTCAGTAAGGCATAACCGGAATCCCTGGAGAACTACAAGTCCCAGGATCGCTAAAGTACTGATACGTAACAGAGCCAGGAGACACATAGGCCCCGTAAGCCGGGATTGTGCACTCCAAGAGAAGGCCCTACCACAACGTCAGCCGGTGCAGGACAGAGATAAAGTTAGGCCTAGCTCCAGGCAGGTCAGAAACTTACTACGCAGAGGCAAGTAACAGGAGGCCCTACACCCGCTCATTGGGGAGGATCCTGACATGCACCCTTCACCCTGCAGTGCTCCGGGACATGCCTGAATTTCCATCAGTAAAAGGTACTGAAGTGACTATCATGTCCCTGTTCTTGCTCTGACCCGGCTGGGTCTCGCCTGTCCTGCATCCCCCTCTCCGTACGCTGCCCTGAGGCCCAGCTCCACCTGTGGGGAGCTATACCATCAAGCTGCCTTATCACCGGCCTCAGTGGACTGCGCAGCGCTGGTGATTCTCACCAGAAACCACAGGTGGCGTCACGAACTCTTATAGAATTAACAAATATCCACCCTTTTAAAGAGTGACCCCAGGGTACGGGCCCGGGAGCCGACCACCCCGACATCCCCAAGGCAAAGGCCCGGGTACCGAGTCATCCCCATTCCCTGGGCTGGTCAGAGTCTGCTAAAGACCTGAGACTGGGACGGAGATTTATCTTCCAACAAGACAATGATCCCAAACATAAAGCAAAATCTAGAATGGAGTGGTTCAAAAATAAACGTATCCAGGTGTTAGAATGGCCAAGTCAAAGTCCAGACCCGAATACAATCGAGAATCTGTGGAAAGAGCTGAAAATTGCTGTTCACAAATGCCCTCCATCCAACCTCACTGAGCTCCAGCTGTTTTGCAAGGAAGAATGGGCAAGAATTTCAGCCTCTCGATGTGCAAAACTGATAGAGACATACCCCAAGAGACGTGCAGCTGTAATCACAGCCAGAGGTGGCGCTACAAAGTATTAACTCAAGGGGAACTAATAATACTGCACGCCCCACTTTTCAGTTTTTAATTTGTTAAAAAAGTTTAAAATATCCAATAAATTTCGTTCCACTTCACGATTGTGTCCCACTTGTTGTTGATTTTTCCCCCAAAAATTAGAATTTTATATTTTTATGTTTGAAGCCAGAAATGTGGCAAAAGGTAGAAAAGTTCAAGGGGGCAAATACTTTCACAATGCACTGTATAAAAGATTTTTTACCACCACAAATCTACCTGATAAATGACAGAAATATCATTTATAAAGTGCTGGAAGACAGTGGGAGCATTAGTCAACCCGAATGGCATCATTAGGTTTTCATACTGTCCCTCATGTGTATTGAAGGCTGTTTTCCACTCATTCCCCTCCTTAATGTGAATGAGATTATATGCCCCCCGAGGATCCAGTTTAGAAAACCATATTGGCCCGACGATCTAGTTAAAGAGATCTGCAACGAAAGGGAGAGGATATGGATCTCGGACCATGATCCCATTAAGTTTGCAGAAATCTAGGCATGGGCGTAACCCCCCATTTTTTTTCTTAACAAAAAAGAAACCGCACAGCAACGGGAGAGGAAGAAGGTCTGATATGACCCTTTGCCAGACTTTCGGCGATGCAGTCCTTCATGGCCTGCCTCTCCAGACCAGAAATATTATATAACCTGCTCTTAGGAAGCTTGGTCCCAGCAATAAGATTAACGGTGCAATTATAAAGACGATGAGGAGAAAGTTCCTGAAAACACTGTTCCGAGAACACATCCCCGAAGTCAGACAGGTATTCCAGCAGAGACTGGGTACCCACCCTGGCTAAATGGGTGCCCAAGCAGTGTCCTTGACAATGCTCGCTCCACCTTACCACCTTCTGAGTCTGCCAGTCTACGACAGGGTTGTGAAGCATGAGCCAAGGTAGTCCCAGAACCACAGGAGAGGGCAGACCCTCTAGCACATAATGGTCAATAAATTCTGAGTGCATGGTCCCCTACCTGCAGATGTATCCCTCGAATGACCTGAGAAAAATACCCCTGGCACAAGGGCGCAGAGTCAATGGCAATTATGGCTATATGTCTGGACAGTGTATGTGGTTTGAGCCACTCGTACTGGATGAACCTAGTGTCAATCAGATTAAACACCGCCCCATTGTCCAGAAAGGCTGAAATTACCACCTTACTTTTGCCAAAATAGATCTCAGTCGGTAAAAAAAAATTTTTGACCTACCCACTGAGGAAATATGTACACCCGGGTTGCTAACCTCTCAGCAACCCGGGCGGCTCCTTAGTTTTGCGGCAGCTGTTTGCGGTGACAGGGACTGTCATATGCCTCGCCCTCTCTATACAGTGTTTGTACCAGGTGCATGGGGGGTTTTTTTGGTATATTTTTTTGTGACTATATTGATATATTAATCTGCATTGTTTCATAGGCACTGACGTACAAAGTTAATGTAATGTATTGTGATTAATGTGCAATGTTATTCATGTATAGTGTATAGGGAAAGCATAGGATACAGTTTAGGGTTTAGTTAGCGATGGATAGAAACATTAGGGCTGATAGGCAGGGGTCGGCCTATTAGTGTATAACCGATAAGGCCTAGTTTAGGACATAGGAGGTTTTAGTGACTGCAGTAGGGTAGCAGAAAAACTTGTCACTCTTTGAAAATAATTTCCTTTTATTTGCATTCATATAGCGTTAAACGTTTTCGGTCCTGGTACCGACCTTCATCAGAACTGAAAGGGGAAAGGGATAAATGGGTATAAATAAAAAGAAAATCAGATTGCTGCATAGATTCATCCATATCATACACATAGAAGAATCATTATAAAGACGCATTCCTAAGTACAGATGTCATTGTTAACTTAATAAAAAAACGTCCTCCAGTAAGTTAACTAGGAAATACAGCAGTGATAAGATCTATAGTATGGAGCATGGTACATAGACAACTAAAATCAAAAGGTAGAGGCATATGACGTGCCCCCTGGGCCGTGGGGAGGGTACCCGGAGCCGGGCCTCGTAGATGCTGGGTGTTGTAGTCACCGTGGCGGTGACCCGGTCCGTGACCCAGGGCGGTCAAACCAGAGTAGTCTGTGTATCTAGTTTAAATAGTCCGACTACGCCACCTGTGGAATGCGGTTATTGGTAACCGCCGCTGCGGAGCAGTCCACTGAAGCTGGTGGTATGTGCAGCAAGGTAGTATAACTCCCCACAGGAAGAGTGTAGCTTCAGGGCAGCGTGTAGGGATGATGGGGGTGATGGTGCAAGGTGTCGCGGTGCAAGAAGAATCACAGAGTCCAGATGATGCAGTCCCAGAGCTTTTATTCACGGTTAAGCAGTTCCACTTACAGGGCCAGTGTAAGAGCCCACGGCGTCCTGTGCTCACGCAGTAAGGGGCTCGGTCGACCCCCAGGTATCTCTGGAGCATTTAGCAGGACCCCCTTCCGTGTGTCCTCTCTGGCCTCTCTCCTTGTACCTCACACCTAGCAGCACCTCTGTCCACTGTCCTCGGGCCTTGGGGGGCGACGTGTGTTCCGTCCCCTGGCCCTATGTGGCTACCTTCCTGGTGGCTGGTGTGGACGGCTTGCTGTACTTGAAGTGCTGCTGCCTCCGGTTCCCAGTTGAGTCCTGTAGTCTCTGCTGGTTGGGGGACCAACTACCTCCTGGCAGCGGAGGGCGTACGGGTGGCTTGCTGCACGACCCGTACCCCTGGGGTCCCTTCTCTCCTAGTCCTGGAGCCGTCCTGCTCCCACTCCTCTCTTCTCCTTCCAGGCTCAGGCCTCCTGGCTAGGCCCGCCTCTGGAGCAGAGCTCGCACAAAGCCCCTGCTCCTGTCAGCACCACAGTCTGACTCTACCCACTTCTCTCTCTTTTGAACCAAAATGGTTCCTTACTTTTATACCTCCTACTCCAGTGCTCCCAGGATCTACGTCCTCCACCCATCCACTACCTAGTTCCCCCTCTCTAGGTGGTTCCTCCCTACTCCAGCCAGGGATCAGGGACACTTGTGCTCTCCCATAGGAGCATTGTCGCCCTGTCCCCCGGAAATGTGGTGTAGTGGATGTAGTGTTAGGGTCCTGAGCCGTACTCCTTCCTTACCTGAGAGTGAGGTACTACATCTCTGGATGAGATGCAATAACTCTGTGGCGACCGAACCCTCAGGGGCGCCACACACACCCCTGGTAAAACACAGCACGTCCGCGGGCTGGAACAGAGCAAAAGACAGATATATACTGTATGTATCAAAGACATACAAAAACTTTTACGATGCATCCACATATAAGATGGTAAACAACACTTCTTCCCTTTATGGGAGGCATACTTCTTTCAACGTTGCTGGTTACATTTTCTTTACCAAACATATTATAAACACTTTCTTCACATGTTATAAAACATTTCTTCACATATATCAGACATTATAAACATCTCCTTTGAGTATAAAACATTATAAAACTTTTCCCTAGTGTCAGGAACGGCACCGGCAGGATCACACAGTATCCCACCGCTGCCACCAATTTGTCAGGAATAACACCGGCAGGATCACACAGTATCCCACCGCTGCCACCAATTTGTCAGGAATAACACCGGCAGGATCACACAGTATCCCACCGCTGCTACCTATTTGTCAGGGAATCCCCAGCAAACACAGTCAGGACGACACCGGGGAGATTGCATAATATCTCACCGTGCCGTCTGCTGTCGGACAGGCTCTGCATCACCGTGCAACAGTTCAGCAATCATTTGGACCTTGCTTTTGACCGTGGGGTCAATCTGCCTCCACTCACAGAGGGTAGGGAGAGTGGTCTTCGTCTGCTGGTGACACCAGGGCTCTCCACGTGTAGCCATTATTGCCAAATAAAAGATAGGACAGAAAAACAAGAGAAGGGGGGGATGCAACTGCTACACGTATAGTAATGTCCCAGATAAAAAAAATATTGAAACACTGAGCCTGATTTCTTAAAACTCTGCACAGAATTCTCGCAAGAACCGTGCAAGTTTTCAGTGACAGGAATGATTGCTCAATCCAGCCACTGATGTTCTGTAATATCCCACCGCTGCCACCAATTTGTCAGGAACGGCACCGGCAGGATCACACAGTATCCCACCGCTGCCACCAATTTGTCAGGAATAACACCGGCAGGATCACACAGCATCCCACCGCTGCCACCAATTTGTCAGGGAATCCCCAACACACACAGTCAGGACGACACCGGGGAGATCGCACAATATCTCACCGTGCCGTCACGCTGTCCGTATTTCGTCCCGAGTCGCGAGCACGCGATCCAGACTACTCTCTACGTAGGTATCGGTAAGCGACCAGTGAGCGTATGGCTCAACACCCTGGGTTCCACAGCCTGGAATCCGTGTTTAACGCCCTCCGTACGGTCACTGTCAGCTTCACGATAGCCCAATTATTAATACTCTCTGCCACCACCGGCCGAGTTTGAAATATAATACAGGCCTGGCCGGATGCCTGCGTTTTGGTAGCGTATATGGCTTCGGGGAAGGGAACGATTACAGAACAAAAGAAACAGAACAATTAAATTTTATATTTAATCCAAAAGGGAGGCAGTGTTTAGGAAAAATATATACATAAGGATGTTACAAAGGGGACATTAAAATACATAGGCAGTTACATAAAATAAAACAGGATAAAAAAGTGAAACTTACACGATAAAGTTCGCTGCGACGACTCAATATAGGTGGAGGAGGGGCGCTCTGGTAGGAATATGCTGTTAGTGAACAGGACCCGTTGCTTATAATTCTTATTCCCCCCTGGCAATGAGTGCTCCTGTCTTCTCCATAGATTCTTTTAAACCTAAGGGAGATCTGGCCACACGCCCCTTGTGGTGACATCATGTGGGCCGGTCTCCAGCCTGTACATTTTTATTAGAACCGCTAACTTCTGCGATAACTCATCTCTCGTTGATCGCAGAAGCTTGCAGACTATGCCATTTTTTTCCCTTATGATTTTATCCTTATTTTGATATCACACATCCCATAGCTGCAGTCTGCTATTCTGGTGTTTTTGCGCTGCAGCTCCCTGATTTTGGTTACAGCCCTGGAAAAGTACCTACACATTCCTGGGCTGATTTGGTCACTACCCATTTGGGTCTCGTTATTGCCGGATGTATGGAACTCATAATATCTCATATCTAATATCGGAGCCGATCTGGCTATGGCTGGTGGCCAGGAATTGTTTATGAGTGTCTTTGAACTTAACGAACCATTTCCTCTTTCCTCCAAACTCCTTGCTTGGGAGAAGGTGTCACTCTCTTAGGTCGGTGTTAAGAGGAAATACATTTGCATTTTAGCTTGTGACACTCCATGTGTAAAGCCTTTTGGCTGTGGGGGCTAATTTGCAGGAAGACACAGTATAATTGTCATCTCTGGACAAACACTACAGGAGAGGGCATGGGAGAAGGGCTAATATTCTGTTAATCTGTATCAGGCAGATATGGAAGAACATTTCCCTGATATTAATCTATATATATAATCGTCTTATCCCGTCTGTCTGTCTGTCTTTCTGTCTGTCGGTCTGTCCTGGAAATCCCGCGTCGCTCATTGTTTCGGCAGCGGCCAATCAGCGCCGCGGGATTTCTGAAAAAAGATGGCGGCAGTTAGCGGCTCATCTGCGGGACGGAGCTCAGCGGCGATGCATCCGTGAGATGACCGGCGCGAGGCGCTCATCTCCCGACCGGTAGCAGCAGAAGGACCCCGACCGCCGCTGACCTCCATGCAGGAGGACCGGGGAGCGGCGCTGCGGGTCGGGATACTTCTTCTGCGAGCGGCCGCTCATCTCCCAGCTGCTCGCAGCGGAAGTACCCGCACAGGCAGTGGCGCTGACATCCGTTCGGAAGGGAGGACCGGGGAGCACCGCTGCGGGTCGGGATACTTCTGCTGCGAGCAGTCGCTCATCTCCCGGCTTCTCGCAGCGGAAGTAGCCGCACAGGCAGCGGCGCTCCCTGGTCCTCCCCAATACGATTCGTTGATTGGTCGCGACCAATCAGTGATCTTGGCGCTAAAGTTAAACACCGCTCTGCTGATTGGTTGCGGCCGCCAGCCGACCGCGACCAATCAGCGAGATTGGCGCCATATTTAAACAACGCTCTGCTGACTGGTCACGGACGCCAGCCGCGACCAATCAGCGAGATTGGCGCCAAACTTAAACAATGCTCTGCTGATTGGGCGCGGACTCCAGCCGCGACCAGTCAGCAAGATTGGCGCCAAATTTAAACAATGCTCTGCTGATTGATCGCGGACGCGAGCCGCGACCAATCAGCGAGATTGGCGCCAAATTTAAACAATGCTCTGCTGATTGGTCGCGTTCGCTGCCCGCGACCAATCAGCATTATTGGCGCCAAATTTAAACCCCGTTCTGCTGATTGGTCGCGGGCAGCGAACGCGACCAATCAGCATTATTGGCGCCAAATTTAAACAACGCTCTGCTGATTGCGCCCGGTCGGCCGCATACATATTCTAGAATACCCGATGCATTAGAATCAGGCTACCATCTAGTATTTTATAATATTCCTGACACCTAGTATGAGCACATTGTTGTATATAAAACATTTTTCTTGGTAAACATTCTTCATATCAACACATTTTCAAGTAAAACTTTTGGTCAACCGGTCGCAGTGATGCCTGCAACCAGGTGTCCATTTTTCAATAAAGTGCAAACTTGCAAACACGAACATGAGGGACCCGTCCCAAACCCTCAACGGAGGTCCTGGGTAGTGTTGAGCCACCCCCGTAGTGTTCGAGTTCGGTTCGGTTCGTCGAACACCCGTGTGTTCGCCGAACTGTTCGTCGAACTGTTCGTCGAACACCGTTAAAACCAATGGCAGGCAAACAAAAACACATAGAAACACATAGAAAACACCTTCAAAGGTGTCCAAAAGCTGACAAACTGCTCAGAAGACACAACTAACACATGGAAAAGTGACAAGTACATATAGTCATGCGAAAAGAAAAGAGGTGGAGGAGTAAAAGGAGGGGGAGACACAGATATAGGCATGTCATGCCCTTCTAAAATCCAAAAAGTGAGAAGCCGAGACGGCCAGTCCGTTCCTGCCCGTGCCACCTCCGTGTCGCCGGGTTTGTGCCAGAGCCGCGGTGGACCCTGACGGCCAGCCCCCCTCTCCCAATACTGGTGCCTGTCCGCTGGTGGGTCGAGCGAGCCCCCCTGTGGTGGAGGCAGCTCTAAGCTTTTTAATTTAAATTGTCTCTCTAATTTGAATGAATACACTTTAAATCCATTTACAAGGATCTATTGGAGGGCAAGTCTCATGCCAGCAGCCGCGTAATTCCAGCTCCAGTAGCGTCCACTAAAGCTGCTGCAGTTAAAAAGCTTTTATAAGGATCGAGCTCGGCTGTCCACCGCAAGGCATCCTACTGCCAGTCCCAGCCCCTATGCCTTGGGGTGCCTCCTGATGCTCTTCACTGAGTATCCCGTGGTCCCGAAGCATTTCCTTTGAAAAAATTAAGTGTCCAAACTACAGGTGGTGTAGCTTGCTTAACAGCCGGGATAATCTGCTGACTAGCAGACACTGCTACTAGGCACAAAGTATTTCCTGGGCTAGATGCAGTTAAAAATTTGTAATTAGATACTCTCGTTGGATGCTGAGAAAGCATTCCATAGAGTCTCCTGGCACGCCATATATGATTCTCTTAAAAAGCTTGGGGTAGGGGTCTAGGGGACCCTTTTATAGCCAAAATCACGGCCCTGTATCACAATACGTCACCTAGGCTGAAGATAAACGGAACTGTAGCACCCTGAGGGCTCGGTTGCTACAGAGGTATTGCACCTCACCCAGAGGTGTGATATCTCACTCTCAGGTAAGGATGGAGTGTGGATCAGGACCCGACACCTGCATGCATTACACCACATTGCCGTGGGGCAGGGCGACCAATATGCCTCTGAGATGGGCACGACAGTCCCTGTCCCTGGCTGGAGTGGGGGGAGGGAACACTGAGGAAGGGGAACCCTGTAGTGCAGGAGCAGGGAGGAAGCAGTTCCTGGGTGCATTGAGAAGGGAGTATAAAAGGTGGGCACCATTTTAGTTCAGTGCAGAGAAGTCTGAGCAGAAGTGGCAGGGAGCAGAGGTCCAGGCCTGGAAGAGGGAGAAGGAAGGAAGAGGAGCGGAGACGGCTCCAGGAACGAGGAATGAAGGGATCCCAGGGGTGCGGACGGGCGAGTCGCCACCGCACGCCCGAATCCACCTGCGTGGAGGGGTCAGGCCAAAGGGGGAGACCGGTCCCCGAAACTAGTGGAGGCAGGAAACGACCCTCAGCTAGAAACCGGAGGCTCTGACATTTTATGTGGCACAGCCCCTCGCTACACCCGCTAGGAAGGCACCACATAGGGTCAGGGAAACTGGCGCCAAGTTTACCAAGAGGAGGCCCGAGGCAGCCGGACAGAAGGGTTGGTAAGAAAGGCCAGACAAAGGACACACAAAGGGGGTCCTGTGAAGCGCTCCAACGTTATCTGGGAGTTGTCTGAGCCCCTCACCTGGTGAGCACAGTACGACGTGGGCAGCCGTTACCTGCAGACGTGGTCTGGATAATAAGAACTGTGAGTAAAGGCCCTGGACTGCATCACTGACTCTGTGTCGTTACTGCTGCTGCCCTGCACCATCACCCCCATCCTCCGCATACACTGCCCTGAGGCTATACTCCTCCCGTGGGGAGTTATGCTACGCTCTGCTGCACCCACAACACCAGCCTCAGCGGTCTGCCCTGCAGCGGTGGTTCACTCTGACCACAATCCACGGGTGGCGTAGTCGGACATTTAAACATCAAAACCACATAAATAGTTCCGCGACTGGTTTGACCGCCCTGAGCCACAGAACCGGATCGCCGCCACGAAGACCACAACCACCAGCATCCACCAAAAAGGGTCCGGCTCCGGGTGTCCCAAGGCCCAGGGGGTGCGTCAGAACATTTTCATCACCTTTCACAATCACCAATGGGACAAGGCAGGGATGTCCTCTGTCCCCTCTCTTATACATCCTAGTGACGGAGCACCTGCTCTCATCAATTCGCCATAACCCCAATATTAGGTGGATTGAGGTGGGAGGCACCGAGTACAAGTGCTCTCTATTTGCTGATGATGTCCTAGTATATATCACTCAATCACATATATCCATCCATGCTGTTATGGCTGAAATATATCACTTTGTTACATGGTAAAATTTTAAAATCAATGCAGCGAAGTCTGAGGCCCTCGATGTCTCCCTCCCCAAATCCATATAGGATTCCATCCAGTCCAACTTTCCCTTTGCCTGGCCCTCACAGGGTATCAAATACTTAGGAATTCCTATTCATAGAGACCTCTCCCATCTATGTTATCTTAATTTTGGGCCCTTTATTGAACAACTCCATACAGACCACGGTTGGCAAGTTAGAACTGTAAGATTCACTACGTGAACCACTGGTGTTTTGTGGAAAAGCACATGTACACTGCGTTCCAAATTATTATGCAGAAAGTGTTTAGGAGTGATAAGGGAAGAATTTGTTTGTTTGTCAGTTAAACTCATTGATGGTGATGTGTGTCAGGGCTCTTTATATCACTGTAAGCAATTGCAGACACCTGTGCTAATTAGTTTGGCAGGTGTGTCCAATGAAAGGCAAGACTACTTAAGAAGGCTGTCTCACATTATTAAGCAGCCTACATTTTCTGCCAAAATGGGAAAGAAAAAGGATGTGTCGGCTGCTGAGAAGCAACAAATTGTGGAGTGTTTAGGTCAAGGCATGACTACAATCAACATTGTGCGATGATCAGGATGAAGTGTCTTGGCAATCAAGAAGTATGTAGCTGATTCACAGTACACACGTGTGCGTGCTGATAAGGGCAAATTGAGGACTCTTTCCTACAGGCAATTACGTCAGGTTAAAAGAGCAGCGGCAAAAAAGCCTTGTCATAGCAGCAGACAAGTTTTTGAAGCTGCTGGTGCCTCCAACGTCCCCCGAACAACAAGATGCAGGGTCCTTCAGAGGTTTGCAGCTGTGCATACGCCATCCTGTCGACCTCCTCTATCCACTTCACACAAGCAGAAACGGCTCCAGTGGGCCAAACATTACATGAAGACTGATTTCAAAACTGTTTTGTTCACGGATGAGTGCCGTGCAGCGCTCGATGGTCCAGATGGATGGAGTGGAGGATGGCTGGTTGATGGACACCCCACGCAAACACGGCTACAGCGCCAACAAGGAGGAGGTGGAGTAATGTTTTGGGCTGGAATCATGGGGAGAGAGATTGTCGGCCCCTTTAGGATCCCTGAAGGCGCTAAAGATGAACTCCATAATGTATGTGGATTTTCTCAAACAGCACTTCCTGCCATGGTTCAAGAAGAAGAACCGTGTATTTCACAGCAAGATCATTTTTTTGCATGATAATGCACCATCTCATGCTGCACATAAAACATCTGCATCTCTGGCTGATATGGGCATAAAAGGGGACAAACTTATGGTGTGACCCCCATGCTCCCCTGACCTCTACCCCATTCAGAACCTCTGGAGCATCATCAAAAGGAGTGTCTATGATGGCAGGAGGCAGTTCACATCTAAGCAACACCTCTGGGAGGGTATTCTGTCCTCATGCAAAACAATTGAAGCAGAAACCATCCAAAACCTGACAAATTCAATGGACGAGAGAGTTCAGAAGCTCCTTTCGAACAAGGGGTCCTATGTGAAAATGTAACATCACCTAGAATAAAGTTTTGAGTTGAAAACTGTTTGATTTCAGTTTCTAATAACCTGCTAATGCTTATAATTTCAAAAATGACCATTTTTTTGGTCTTTATTAAAATGAAAAGGTTGATCGAAAAGTTTGGGGGATCTAAAAGTGTGGCAACCCAGTAGTCATGATTACTTCGAATTCTGACAATATGAGGGTCATGTTGCAGGTAGTGCAGCAAGAAGGCACTTATGTGTCTTGCGCATCTCGGAGCCCCAAAATAATTTTCCGGGCTAGATGCAGCTAAAAATTATTATTAATTTTAAATCTGGTGGAGCTTAGTATAGATGGCCTAATAGGATCAGTGCTGCACACTGCTACAAAGCCCAAATTATTTTCCAGCCAAGATACAGATAAACATGATTAGTAATTTTAAATCTGGTGGAGCTTATTATAGATGGCCTAATAGAATCAGTGCTGCACACTGCTACAAAGCCCAAATTATTTTCCAGCCAAGATACAGATAAACATGATTAGTAATTTTAAATCTGGTGGAGCTTATTATAGATGGCCTAATAGAATCAGTGCTGCACACTGCTACAAAGCCCAAATTATTTTCCAGCCAAGATACAGATAAACATGATTAGTAATTTGAAAGCTTAAAACGGTTGGTAGGGTGATTTTAACCAATCATCAAGCTTTTACTCTCCCCAGGATGACACAGGGGTAGAAAAGTCGTTTCGGATCCATGATTTGTTCATCTTTATGAACGTGAGTCTGTCTACATTATCAGTGGAGAGCCGCGTGCGCTTATCTGTCAGCACACCACCAGCAGCGCTGAACACACGTTCAGACAGAACGCTGGCTGCGGGGCATGACAAGATCTCCAAGGCGTAAGTGGCTAGCTCCGGCCATTTATCCAGATTGGAAGCCCAAAAAGAGCAAGGGTCCAGTGACACAGTCATGGCTTCAATGTTTACTTGGAGATACTCCTGTACCATCGTCTCTAGGCGTTGACTATGTGTCAGACTTCTTGTCTCCTGTGGCCTTGCAAAGGATGGGCTAAAAAAGTGGTGAAATGATTCCGCAAAATTGATGTTACCAGCAGATACTGTGGTTCTGTTACGGTTTGAGTGCTGAACACTTGACGGTCCCACGGTTGGGAAGTTGGAACTGTGAGATTCACTACGTGCACCACTGGTATTTTGTGGAAAAGCACATGTAAGATTCTGCAACAGTCTCTGCTGATACTCCTGCATGCGTGCATCCCTTTCTATGGCAGGAATAATTTCGGCAAATTTACTTTTGTACCGGGGATCTAACAGTGTGGCAACCCAGTAGTCAGGATTATTTCTAATTCTCACAATTCGAGGGTCATGTTGCAGGTAGTGCAGCAAGAAGGCACTCATGTGTGTTGCGCATCCAGGAGCACCAAGTCCCTGTTGTGTTGGTGGCGAGGTAACAATCATGCTTCCTTCCTCTGTCCTCTCCCCCCAACCTCGCACAACAGAAATGTGATCAAGGTCTCCCTCATCTGATGAGTCTTCCATCAGTTCGTCCTCCACTTCTTCCTGGGCTCCTGCACCTTCCTCACTAGTTTGGCTGCTACCATGCGCCCTGGTAAAACCATCTCCCCCACCCTCACATGCCTGCCGCCTTGGTGCTGCCGACCGTCTGGACCTTGCAGATGTTAGCCCTTCCGCATACAACTCCTCCTCCTCTACTTCCTCCACCTCCTCTTGTGCCACCACCTGACTCCGAATTCTGTTTAACATGTGCTCCAGCATGTAAATCACCGGAATAGTCATGCTGATAATGGCATCGTCAGCACTAAACATCTTCGTCGCCATTTCAAAACTGTGCAGAAGGGTGCATAGGTCCCTGATCTGAGACCACTCCTCCAGCGTGATTTGCCCCACCTCTGGATCTCGTTGGCCCAGGCTATACGTCAGAACATATTGCACCAGGGCTTGTCGGTGCTGCCACAGTCGCTGCAACATGTGCAGAGTTGAATTCCACCGGGTAGGCACATCGCATTTTAGCCGGTGAAGTGGCAGGCCCAACGACTTCTGTAGAGATGTAAGTCGCTGAGCTGCGGGATGCGAACGGCGGAAGTGAGCACACAGCGACCGTGCCCTCTGCAGAAGGCCAACTAGTCCGGGATAGTGGGCTAAAAATTGCTGGACAACCAGGTTCAACACGTGAGCCATACAAGGCACGTGTGTGACATTGCCCCGGCGAATGGCCGCACCCAGGTTTGCAGCATTGTCGCACACGGCCTTCCCTGGTTTCAGGTCCAGTGGAGACAACCATTCATGAAATTGGTTCTCCAGAGCTGACCACAACTCCTCAGCTGTGTGACTCACATTTCCCAGACATTTCAAAGTAAAAACCGCCTGATGACGTTGATCCCTACTGCCAGCATAGTAAGGAGGTGTGCAGGATCCCTTCTGCGCAGTTAGAAAGCTTGTGGCATGACCAGACAGGCTTTGGATGCAGGTGGAAGACCGAGAGGAGGTTGAGGAGGCAGAAGCAGAGGAGGAACTTTGACATAAAGAGGATTGACGCACAACTCGTGGGGACGGCAAGACTTGGACAGCAGCCCCTTGTCCTGCTGTCACCATAGTTACCCAGTGCCCAGTCAGCGACATGTAACGCCCCTGTCCATGCCTACTCGTCCAAGTGTCTGTGGTGAAATGCACCCTGTCACACACAGAGTTTCTCAAAGAAGCGGTGATGTTGTGTGCGACATGCTGGTGGAGCGCAGGCACACCTTTCTTTGAGAAGTAGTGCCGACTGGGCATCTGGTACTGGGGCACTGCGACGGACATAAGGTCTCAAAAATCCACTGTGTCCTCCAGGCGGAAAGGCAGCATTTCTGCAGCCAAGAGCTTGCAGATGGTGAAATTCAACCTCTTAGCTTTCTCATGGCTAGGAGGAAATGGTCTTTTACTTGTCCACATCTGAGGGACTGAGGGCTGGCTATTGTGCTTAGACGGGGTTGATAAGGGTGTCCCCGCATCTGAGGGACCGAGGGCTGGCTATTGTGCTTAGACGGGGTTGATAAGGGTGTCCCCGGCAAACTGCCGGTCTGTGAGGAAGATGCAGGCGGACATGTTAGGTTGCCTTGATCCAAAGGTGGTGCTATCGATGTCGGACAGCGCTCAACACCATCTGGTGTTACCACCTCCAAAGAAAATGATGACCTGCCAATCACGCTGGCTGTTGCGGGTAAAGAGGTGGCAGGTCTGCGCCCCAAAACAGGTGTGACTGCTGTCCCCCCAGTCACAGAGGATGAAGAGGCCGCGGATGCACAAGATATGGCAGACGGTGGTTGGCCCGGCCAGCTAGGCCGCATTGTAGCACACTGAGCTTCCCACTGCAACTTATGCTTCATGTTCATGTGCCGGTTCATGCATGAAGTACTCAAACTATGTATTTTTTGGCCTCTACTTAGCTTTTGCTGACAAATGTTACAGATAACACGAGTTGGGTCATCTTTATCGATCTGAAAAAATGCCCAGGCTATGCAAGGCTTAGCACCCATGCGACCTGAAGAGCCACCACGACTTGTGGTGAGAGGCAGAGTTGTGTTTGAGGATGCAGTTGTTGACGTGCTTCCAGTACTACGTCTCTGTCCAGGAAGGCGCAACCTGACCTCGTCGTCACTAGCATCTTCCTCCACCTCCTCTGCTGACCTCATCTCTTGGCTGACTGTGGGTTGACAGTAAGTGGGATCTCCAACCTCATCATCATCACCCTGTGCGTTATCACACCCGTCGTCCTCAGAGCCAACCTGTTCCTGCCCTGACAAAAAACTAAAGTTGTCGCTCCAATCAGGTATTTGAGTCTCATCATCGTCTTCCTCATTGTCTCCACCAACAGGAGTTACAGTTTGGGAATGAGGGTCTACATTATGGTCAGAACCTTCTGCGTCTGGTCCTGGATCCGACTCATAAAGATTCTGGGCATCAGTGCAGATCATTTCCTCGTCTGGATTCACAGAAGCGCTGGAGTCGACCTCTGATTCCCAGGCTATAGTATGAGTAAACAGCTCTGCAGACTCAACCATCTGTTCTACCTCATACTCAGACGGGCAGCTGGAGATTTGGGAGCTGTGAGGAAGCAAGTGCGATTGGGGTGACACCTTTGAGGACTGGAGTATTTGTGATGTTGAAGTTGATGTGGAGGAGAGCCCACTTAAAGGAGCACTTGATATCCGTTGAAGCACCTGCTGTTTTTGTGCCTCATCTGGAATTTGTAGCGATTGGCGTGGCCGTAAGAAAGGGATCTTATCACATTGTCCACTAAAAGAAGTAGACATTTTAGTTTGGCTGGAAGATGGTCTTTCTTCTGCAGATGTTACTGTTGCTTTAACACCTACCCCACGGACACAACCTTTTTTCCCCTTCCCAACACGCCTATTCCCCTTTCCACCAGCAGCAGGCCTTTTTCCACTCATTTTGGTGGTTAACTAATTCACAACTCTGGAGTTGTTTGCACAAAAAAAACAATGGATGGGAACCGAGCAGAGCTGAGTGGCCAAACTGTGGTATTAGGCCAAAACTATTGGCTGGGTTAGATGCAGAAAAAAATTATATTCGATTTGCAACCTGATGGAGGTCAGTATAGATGGACTAATAGAGAAAGTCCCACACACTGCTAGAAGGCCAAATATTTTTTCAGAGGGAGATGCAGAAAAAAATTATATTCAGTTTGCAACCTGATGGAGGTCAGTATAGATGGACTAATAGAACAAGTCCCACACACAGCTAGAAGGCCAAATATTTTTTCAGAGGGAGATGCAGAAAAAAATTATATTCAGTTTGCAACCTGATGGAGGTCAGTATAGATGGACTAATAGAACAAGTCCCACACACAGCTAGAAGGCCAAATATTTTTTCAGAGCTAGATGCAGAAAAAAATTATATTCAGTTTGCAACCTGATGGAGGTCAGTATAGATGGACTAATAGAACAAGTCCCACACACAGCTAGAAGCCCAAATATTTTTTCAGAGGGAGATGCAGAAAAAAATTATATTCAGTTTGCAACCTGATGGAGGTCAGTATAGATGGATTAATAGAACAAGTCCCACACACAGCTAGAAGCCCAATATTTTTTCAGAGGTAGATGCAGAAAAAAAATTATTTTTAATTTGCAACCTGATGGAGGTCAGTATAGATGGACTAATAGAGAAAGTCCCACACACAGCTACAAGCCCAATATTTTTTCAGAGCTAGATGCAGAAAAAAATTATATTCAGTTTGCAACCTGATGGAGGTCAGTATAGATGGACTAATAGAACAAGTCCCACACACAGCTAGAAGCCCAAATATTTTTTCAGAGGTAGATGCAGAAAAAAATTATATTCAGTTTGCAACCTGATGGAGGTCAGTATAGATGGACTAATAGAGAAAGTCCCACACACTGCTAGAAGGCCAAATATTTTTTCAGAACTAGATGCAGATAAAAATTATTTTTAATTTGCAACCTGATGGAGGTCAGTATAGATGGACTAATAGAGAAAGTCCCACACACTGCTAGAAGGCCAAATATTTTTTCAGAGGTAGATGCAGAAAAAAATTATATTCAGTTTGCAACCTGATGGAGGTCAGTATAGATGGACTAATAGAGAAAGTCCCACACACTGCTAGAAGGCCAAATATTTTTTCAGAACTAGATGCAGATAAAAATTATTTTTAATTTGCAACCTGATGGAGGTCAGTATAGATGGACTAATAGAGAAAGTCCCACACACTGCTAGAAGGCCAACTATTTTTTCAGAGGTAGATGCAGAAAAAAATTATATTCAGTTTGCAACCTGATGGAGGTCAGTATAGATGGACTAATAGAACAAGTCCCACACATAGCTAGAAGCCCAATATTTTTTCAGAGGTAGATGCAGAAAAAAAATATATTCAGTTTGCAACCTGATGGAGGTCAGTATAGATGGACTAATAGAGAAAGTCCCACACACTGCTAGAAGCCCAATATTTTTTCAGAGCTAGATGCAGATAAAAATTATTTTTAATTTGCAACCTGATGGAGGTCAGTATAGATGGACTAATAGAGAAAGTCCCACACACTGCTAGAAGGCCAAATATTTTTTCAGAGCTAGATGCAGAAAAAAATTATATTCAGGTTTGCAACCTGATGGAGGTCAGTATAGATGGACTAATAGAACAAGTCCCACACACTGCTAGAAGGCCAAATATTTTTTTCAGATCTAGATGCAGATAAAAATTATTTTTAATTTGCAACCTGATGGAGGTCAGTATAGATGGACTAATAGACCAAGTCCCACACACTGCTAGAAGCCCAATATTTTTTCAGAGCTAGATGCAGAAAAAAATTATATTCAGTTTGCAACCTGATGGAGGTCAGTATAGATGGACTAATAGAACAAGTCCCACACACAGCTAGAAGCCCAAATATTTTTTCAGAGGTAGATGCAGAAAAAAATTATATTCAGTTTGCAACCTGATGGAGGTCAGTATAGATGGACTAATAGAACAAGTCCCACACACAGCTAGAAGCCCAAATATTTTTTCAGAGGTAGATGCAGAAAAAAATTATATTCAGTTTGCAACCTGATGGAGGTCAGTATAGATGGACTAATAGAACAAGTCCCACACACAGCTAGAAGCCCAAATATTTTTTCAGAGGTAGATGCAGAAAAAAATTATATTCAGTTTGCAACCTGATGGAGGTCAGTATAGATGGACTAATAGAGAAAGTCCCACACACTGCTAGAAGGCCAAATATTTTTTCAGAACTAGATGCAGATAAAAATTATTTTTAATTTGCAACCTGATGGAGGTCAGTATAGATGGACTAATAGAGAAAGTCCCACACACTGCTAGAAGGCCAAATATTTTTTCAGAGGTAGATGCAGAAAAAAATTATATTCAGTTTGCAACCTGATGGAGGTCAGTATAGATGGACTAATAGAGAAAGTCCCACACACTGCTAGAAGGCCAAATATTTTTTCAGAACTAGATGCAGATAAAAATTATTTTTAATTTGCAACCTGATGGAGGTCAGTATAGATGGACTAATAGAGAAAGTCCCACACACTGCTAGAAGGCCAACTATTTTTTCAGAGGTAGATGCAGAAAAAAATTATATTCAGTTTGCAACCTGATGGAGGTCAGTATAGATGGACTAATAGAACAAGTCCCACACATAGCTAGAAGCCCAATATTTTTTCAGAGGTAGATGCAGAAAAAAAATATATTCAGTTTGCAACCTGATGGAGGTCAGTATAGATGGACTAATAGAGAAAGTCCCACACACTGCTAGAAGCCCAATATTTTTTCAGAGCTAGATGCAGATAAAAATTATTTTTAATTTGCAACCTGATGGAGGTCAGTATAGATGGACTAATAGAGAAAGTCCCACACACTGCTAGAAGGCCAAATATTTTTTCAGAGCTAGATGCAGAAAAAAATTATATTCAGGTTTGCAACCTGATGGAGGTCAGTATAGATGGACTAATAGAACAAGTCCCACACACTGCTAGAAGGCCAAATATTTTTTTCAGATCTAGATGCAGATAAAAATTATTTTTAATTTGCAACCTGATGGAGGTCAGTATAGATGGACTAATAGACCAAGTCCCACACACTGCTAGAAGGCCAATATTTTTTCAGAGCTAGATGCAGAAAAAAATTATATTCACTTTGCAACCTGATGGAGGTCAGTATAGATGGACTAATAGAATGATGCTATGCCCAAAAGATTTTACTTCACTAGGTGCAGTAAAAAAATTGGTATTCTATACACAGGTGGTATATCTTGCAACACAGATAGGCTACTCCACTGACTAACACACTCTGCAATAGGCCAAAAAGGATTAGCTTTGCTAGATTCAGCCAAATGCTGTGAAAAAAACTTGCACAGCACTGGCACAGACCTGCCTGGCAAAAACTGATAGGAACTGATGTAACCTAGTCCTGAAAAGGACTCCAATTACAATTAGTCTTTACTCCCACAATCTATCTATTTAAGAGCACAGACCTGCCTGATAAAAGTCGTAGGAAATGCTGTAACCTAGTCCTTAAAAGGACTGCAATCACAACTATTCCCTACTCCCAAGCTATCTGTAGATTTGTGCGAAAATTGGCTTGAAATTAACAAGGTATAGCGCACACAGCAACAGCGGTGCCGTCTAACACGCAGCTGCAGCAGTGAGAAAATGGTGGCGACGGGGAAAATGGCTTGGTCTTATAGGGCAAGGACATGTGACATACACTGCCAATCACACATGCCCTTGCTTGTGTGAAAAAAAGCACTTCGCTCCGTGTGTGCGCTGCTGATAGGCTGACAGATTGCACCTCCCCACTGTAAATGCGGGAAAGAGAAAAAAAAATGGAGATCTTCATTGTTCCTGCAGAGATCCATCCCCTGCCCCTCCCCCCACCCCGCTGTACACTCAAACTGCGGATTAACATTAATTTTCATCATTACTGAGAAAAAATCCAGTTATGATTTTGGTGCACGAACAGTTATCGAACATAACCTCGAACAGCCGAATGTTTCTCAAATCGTTCGTGTTCGCCGAACGGCTCGAACACCGCCCAAAACAGCTCGAATTTGAGATTGGCGAACAGTTCGAGTAGAACAACGCTCATCTCTAGTCCTGGGGTGGCTGCAGGGCTTAGATGATTCAGGTGCTGCACCTCGTCTTCGGCCACCTCCAACGGGTTTTTGTTCTGAGGTCACTCGTTGTAGTTCTTCTAAAACCAATAAGGGGCACCTTAAGAGGTGCAACTATTTTACAAGAAGTGGCTGCTCCCAGTCCTCAGCCGGTTAGTCTCTTAGACCCGTTACGGGTAACTTAAGTGCACACAAGGAAACTTTTTAACTTTTGATTGCACCCTTCTGGGCAACTGGGTAAACTTGAACTCGCAGTGTCTCCGCATACCCTGACGGGTAACTTATTTACATCTTTAAAGTTTTGCTCCACCTACTGTACTCAGTAAGGGTGCTCCCTCCGGGGAGGCTCTGGCCTATCACAGGCTGACCCAGCCGAGTCTTCAGCATGGTGGGACTCTGTCTCCACCCGGTGGACATTGAGGGCATACCAGCCCCTGACTCCTCGGTGCTTGGTGTACGACACAGGTCCCTATCTGGGTGTCCCTCTGGCAGGCGGGATTCCACGTCTCTCCTATTTACAAAGAGATCCGTGTCTGTCAGCGGGTCCCGGATGAACCCCCATCCTTTGTTCAGATTGAACTTTACTACGGTCCCGGTAATTCTGGGACCACGAGCCGCTCGCTTGTCATGGCGGGTCCGGGCCTTCTCCTCCATATTCCTGGCCTCGAGTTGCTCCCACCGCACACGCCGTAAGCTGCGCTCCCTCTCATACTGGATCAGCTGCTGGTGGCAGAACTTTTTGTGGCGTGCTGCGGCTGCTCTGGTCTCTTGGGAGAACTCCATCAGGTCCTCCCCAGAGCAATCCCACTCGAATTGGGCCTCCTCCTCCGGTACCTGGGAAGCGGCGGCAGGCTGTGGAGTGGGCAGGAGTGAGGGCTGCTGGTCTTCCACCTCCGCGGACCAGTCCCACCGGCGATATCGGTACACCCACTCAGCGGGCGGGGGAGACGGCTCCTGCAGGGAACCCAGAAGCTGTCCGGGATCGCCGGTGTAGAGGTCTGCGGGGCGTGCAGGGTTGGCGCGCCCGGGTTTTTCAGGGCTTGCGGCGAGACCTGTAGAGGGCCGCTGCTGATCACGCCTGGGGTCAGAGGGCGCGGCTTTGGGCCTGGGCGCGGGCTGGTGGTAGTAGCGCCCGGGATCAAAGGACTTGATTGCTGGAGTGGGCCGCTGCTGGTGGCGCCCGGGGTTGGAGGGCTTGGCTGCGGGAGCGGGCCGCTGCTGGTGGCGCCCGGGGCTGGAGGGCTTGGCGATGGGCCCAGCTGCAGGGGTAGGAGCGGGCTGGCGGCGGCTCCACATGGGGGCCCAAGGGATTGAGGTAATTAGTGGGGTAGCACCACAAGAGAAGCAATAGGGTAGATGGAAGGTCCTTAAACGCTGCTGGCACACTCTGCATACAGCGCTCTCCTCAAGCGAAGTCGGTCGCACACACATGCGCGTTTTTCTGGGAGTTCCCTACCTAAAGCATTCATGTAATGCCAACATGTATAAATATATGATATACCTGTGTCTTAATACTATTTCTTTTTATCACTGTTTTACTCTATGCAGATTTAACTTGATGATTATGCTCCCATCTACCCTATTGCTTCTTTTGTGGTGCTACCCCACTAATTACCTCAATCCCTTACCTCCCCCTCCCACCACTTTTTATTAAGTTAACAATGACATCTGTACTTAGGAATGCATCTTTATAATGATTCTTCTATGTGTATGATATGGATGAATCTATGCAGCAATCTGATTGCCTTTTTATTTATACCCATTTATCCCTTTCCCCTTTCAGTTCTGATGAAGGTCGGTACCAGGACCGAAAACGTTTAACGCTATATGAATGCAAATAAAAGGAAATTATTTTCAAAGAGTGACAAGTTTTTCTGCTCTATATGATATATGGGTTGGATACCCTCCTTGTGCACCTGATTCAGTTATTGCAAGAGTGCCATATATTCTCATTTTCTGCAGTAGGGTAGCAACGGGGAAGTTTGCCCAGCAACCAAATGCGAGTTGGTGATTGGTTCAGTTAAAAAAATGGGAGGGGTTTGGGCCAGAGTGGAGCAATGGTTTTTAGTCAGTCAGAGCTGTAGTTGTTGATGGTAACGTTTAAGTCTGTGCTGGAGGAACGTGTCACGCTGTCTCAGCGTACAGGGGGTCAGGGGCCTGAGCTGACCCTAAACGGGGACCCTGACTAATCCCTCAACCTGGAGGTACTGTTAATGGTACAGAGGTCCAGGCCGCCAGCGTAACCCTAAACTCCTGAATATCCCTGAACCTAAGTAATCTAGTCCTGAGAAGGACCCCGATCACAACAATGGGGAACAGGATAGAAAATGCCCAAAACACAGTACTAGACAAACGAGACAGTACAAGGGGAAAACCAAAAACCACCTTGCATACAAAAACTAACACCACAATTACAGAGGGAACAACAACAGGTTAGGAGATAAATGATAAAGGGAGGAAGGGAACAAACCACACCGCATACTCCTCGCTCCGAACTCCACCAAACAACGATCCGCTCTGAAGGTCTGCAAGAAATGCTTTCACCGACAACTTCCCTATCAGACCAGCAGGTATTTAAAGGAATCCCAATACTGCAGCATTAACTGCAGCTGGGCGAGGCTGAGCCTCGTCAAGCACAGAGGGAGAGAATTAACTCCCTCACTACCAAAACACAAAGCACCAAAAACTCAGCTGCGAGAAGTCAGGCTGTGTAGTCGCGACGATCTTCGCGGCGACACACCCATGACAGTACCCCCCCTTCTACGAGGGGCCTCCGGACCCTCAGGGCCAGGTTTATCCGGGTGAGTCATGTGGAAGGCCCGAATTAACCGGTCTGCGTTAATATCTGACGCAGGAACCCACATTCTCTCCTCAGGACCATACCCTTTCCAATGAACCAGGTACTGAAGGGACCGGCGACTAAAACGTGAATCGATGACTTTCGATACCTGAAACTCCAAATTTCCATTGACCACCACTGGAGGAGGAGGTAAAGCTGACGGTATCATTGGCGCCACATATCTCTTAAGCAAAGATCTGTGGAACATGTTATGAATTTTAAACGTAGGGGGGAGGTCAAGATGGAATGCCACCGGATTAATTATAGAACTGATCCTGTACGGCCCGATGAACCTGGGACCCAGTTTCCAGGAGGGAACCTTGAGTTTTATATTCTTGGTAGACAACCATACCCGATCGTTCACACTTAGGTCCGGACCAGACACTCTCCTCCTATCAGCCATACGTTTGTATCGGTTCCCCATAGTACTCAGATTATTCAGTACCCCTCTCCATACTGAAGCGAGTGATGACGAAAATCGTTCCTCCTCAGGAACCCCCGAAGAGCCCCCTCTACTGAAAGTACAAAACTGGGGGTGAAAACCATATGCCCCAAAAAACGAGGACTTACCAGTGGATTCGCTCCGCCTATTATTAAGAGCAAACTCCGCCAGAGGTAAGAAAGAAGCCCAGTCCTCCTGGTTCTCTGACACAAAACACCGGAGATATGTCTCCAAACTCTGGTTCAGACGTTCCGTCTGACCATTGGTCTGAGGATGAAAAGCCGATGAGAACGATAAATGCATCCCCCGCCGAGTACAAAAAGCCTTCCAGAATTTGGACACAAACTGAGACCCCCGATCCGATACCACACCGGAGGGTACCCCGTGAAGCCTCACAATCTCTCCAATGAACACCTGCGCAAGAGTTTTAGCATTAGGAAGAGCAGGAAGAGCGATAAAATGTGCCATCTTGCTGAACCTGTCTACTACAACGAGTATGACCGTTTTACCCGAGGACGGCGGGAGGTCCGTAATAAAGTCCATAGACAGATGAGTCCAAGGACGCTCCGGGATCTTCAAAGGTAAGAGGGCCCCAGACGGACGGGTATGTGGGGTCTTAGAGCGCGCACAAACCCCACAGGACGCAACAAAAGTTACCACCTCCTTATGTAAGTTAGGCCACCAAAACCGACGCGAGAGAAGATCCACAGTTGCTTTACTCCCTGGGTATCCAGCCAAAGCTGAGTTATGGTGTGCCTCGATCACCTTTTGTCGTAGCTGATCTGGAACAAACAGTCTCCCTGGAGGTCCAACAGGGGCGTCCCCCTGAGCCTCCAATATCTCCTCCTCAAGCTCAGAGCATACTGCCGACACCACCACCCCCTCTTGAAGGATAGGAACCGGATTATCCGTATTCCCGGCCCCAGGGAAACTACGAGATAAGGCATCCGCCTTCACATTTTTTGACCCAGGACGATATGTAACGACAAAATTAAACCTGGTAAAAAACGACCACCTGGCTTGTCTGGGATTCAGACGTTTTGCGGACTCCAGATAAAACAGGTTCTTGTGATCGGTGATGACGGTGACCGGATGGACTGCCCCCTCCAAAAAATGGCGCCACTCCTCAAAAGCTAACTTAATGGCCAAGAGTTCCCTATTGCCGACATCGTAATTCCTCTCAGCGGACGACAATTTTTTGGAGAAAAAAGCGCACGGACGCCACTTACCAGGGGACGAACCTTGTGACAAAATTGCTCCCACCCCTACCTCAGAAGCGTCTACCTCTACAATGAACGGCTGTGACGCATCAGGTTGAATGAGTATGGGTGCTGAGGCAAAACATTTTTTCAAGGAGGAGAATGCTTGACAAGCCTTGTCAGACCACCTAGAAAAATCCGTCCCCTTTTTTGTCATGTCTGTGAGAGGTTTAACCATGGATGAGAAATTACGAATGAATTTCCGGTAATAATTAGCAAACCCCAGGAAACGTTGTAGTGCCTTAAGATTCTCTGGCAGATCCCACTCAAGAACTGCCCGCACTTTCCCTGGGTCCATACGAAAACCGGACGCTGACACCAGGAAACCTAAAAACTGGAGTTCCTCTACGGCGAACACACACTTCTCCCATTTGGCGTACAGTTTATTATCCCGCAAGATCTGTAACACCTGCCTAACATGCTCCTGATGAGACACAAGATCAGGCGAGTAAATTAAGATGTCATCCAGATATATGACCACAAACTGACCCACCAGGCGGCGAAAAATGTCATTAACAAAGTGTTGGAACACCGCCGGGGCATTAGGCAGACCGAAAGGCATGACAAGGTTCTCATAATGCCCCTCCGGAGTGTTAAACGCCGTCTTCCACTCATCCCCCTCCTTTATCCTAATCAGATTGTACGCCCCCCTGAGATCCAACTTAGAGAACCATTTGGCGCCCACGATCTGATTAAAGAGATCGGGGATAAGTGGGAGTGGATACGGATCTCGGACCGTAATCCGATTAAGTTCACGGAAATCCAGGCAAGGGCGTAGGCCTCCATCTTTCTTCTTCACAAAGAAGAACCCCCGCGGCCACCGGGGAAGATGAAGGTCTAATATGCCCCTTAGCCAGACTCTCAGAAATATAATCCTTCATGGCCTGCCTCTCCGGACCAGATAGGTTATACAACCTAGATTTAGGTAACTTGGCCCCAGGGAGCAATTTTACAGAACAGTCATACACGCGATGAGGAGGTAGTTCCTGACACCCTTTCTCCGAGAATACATCCTCAAAGTCCGCCAGAAATGGAGGCAAGACCCTAGGAGTGACAGCACCGATGACCGTATTCATGCAGTTTTTATTACAGAATTCACTCCATTGGCTTATCTCCCTGGATTGCCAATTAATAACCGGATTATGCTTAGTTAACCAAGGAAGGCCCAACACAATAGGAGTGGGAAGACCCTCCAACACGTAACAAGACAACAGTTCTTTATGTATCGCCCCCACTTGAAGATTTACGTTATGCGCCACTTGCAAAAAACTTCCCTGACCGAGAGGCCTGGCGTCGATCGAAAATATGGGGATGGGTTTAGCCAACATATTCAATAGCATACCTTGAACCCGGGCAAACCGAGCGTCCACCAGATTAGCCCCGGCCCCACTATCAAGAAGAACAGATATCCTCTCAGTTCTCGTACCCACCACCACCTCCGCCGGTACGAGAGACTGAGACGAACCTAGGGACGAAATACCGACTCCCAGATTGCCGTCCACCACACAACCTGGGATCAATAGTTTTCCGACGACTCTTCACTCTGCAAGGGACGGGATTGGTCACCCCCCAATAAAATGTCCCTTTCTCCCGCAGAAGAAGCACCTTCCAGTCTTGTGGTGCACCGCCGGTCCCCTCCCCCGGAAAATGTCCCTCCTAACTGCATAGGCTCCTCTGGACTGACCAGGGGAACCTCCATATGAGGGGACCTTGAAAGAGGTGGAGTCATCCCAGGGGGCGGAGTTATCCCGCACCTCTCCCGAAGCCGTCTGTCAGTGCGAATAGCAAGGGCCATAGCGGCTTCCAGTGAGGCGGTAGGGTCATATTGTGCCAGCACATCCTTTAATTTGTCAGATAACCCTTGACAAAACTGGCTCCTAAGAGCCGGGTCATTCCACTGGGTGTCCGTGGCCCACCTACGGAACTCCGAACAGAATTCCTCCGCCGGACGATCTCCCTGGTGGATCCTACGTAACTTAGATTCAGCAAGGGAGATCCGATCCGGGTCATCATATACGAGTCCCAGAGCAGCGAAAAACCTATCCACTGACTGGAGAGCCGGGGAGCCCGGGGGAAGAGAGAACGCCCAAGATTGTGGGTCCCCTTGTAGGAGCGAGATGACAATTCCCACCCTTTGCTTCTCACTCCCCGATGACCGAGGCCGCAGCTGAAAGTACAACTTGCATGCCTCCCGGAAAACAAAAAACTTGTCCCGCCCCCCAGTGAACCTGTCAGGGAGAGCTAGTTTAGGTTCTGGTCCAGCTTGCTCCAGGGGACACAAAACCTTGGACTTAACGTCCGCCAACTCCATGGACAAACTCTGCAACTGCCGAGCTAGACTGGCTACTGGATCCATGGTGGTTGGGGAAAAATTATTATTATTTTTTTTTTTTTTTTGTCGGTCGGTGAAAATGTCACGCTGTCTCAGCGTACAGGCCGTCAGGGGCCTGAGCTGACCCTAAACGGGGACCCTGACTAATCCCTCAACCTGGAGGTACTGTTAATGGTACAGAGGTCCAGGCCGCCAGCGTAACCCTAAACTCCTGAATATCCCTGAACCTCAGTAATCTAGTCCTGAGAAGGACCACGATCACAACAATGGGGAACAGGATAGAAAATGCCCAAAACACAGTACTAGACAAACGAGACAGTACAAGGGGAAAACCAAAAACCACCTTGCATACAAAAACTAACACCACAATTACAGAGGGAACAACAACAGGTTAGGAGATAAATGATAAAGGGAGGAAGGGAAGAAACCACACCGCATACTCCTCGCTCCGAACTCCACCAAACAACGATCCGCTCTGAAGGTCTGCAAGAAATGCTTTCACCGACAACTTCCCTATCAGACCAGCAGGTATTTGAAGGAATCCCAATACTGCAGCATTAACTGCAGCTGGGCGAGGCTGAGCCTCGTCAAGCACAGAGAGAGAGAATTAACTCCCTCACAACCAAAAAACACAAAGCACCAAAAACTCAGCTGCGAGAAGTCAGGCTGTGTAGTCGCGACGATCTTCGCGGCGACACACCCATGACAGAACGTTTGAGGAAAACTGAGGAAGAGTTCAGGGCTCTGGGGGCAGAAGGTCAGCAGAGATACAGAAGGAGGAAGGAGAGAGAGTTAGACAGCATGGGGAATGAGAAAGCGGACAACTCTGAGGGAACTTCCCGAAACGTCCGAGGCCTACGGCCCGCAGGAGGACTGGTAGAGCCAGCCTTCACTACTCCCAAGGAGGGGAGAATGGACGGGGACAACCTGAGGGGAGTAGGACCGTGTTCTTGAAAGCTGAGGGACCGGGGAAACTAACTCTGAGGATGGATGAGAGGATAGAACAAAAAGGGACAGAAGAGAGGCCTGAACGGCGATGTTTCAAAAGACTGTATCTCAGACCAAAACTGAGCAGAAAAAGCTAAGTGAAGATGATTTTTATAAAAAAAAAAAAAAAAAAAAAAAAGAACAGAGTGTGAAAGTGATTGTTTGCCTTCAACTTCTGGACTCCTGAACAGGATGGAGCTGTGAGTGTTTTACACTACACACAGGCCCCTAGGCAAACTGGACATTATCTCTGTTATTTGTGAGCAGTCAGGGTGAGAATACACATCAGCCCCTCGCCACTACTACAACCCCGCACCCCTCACAAAATACGCCAATTTTAGGGGCCCGCTGTAGTGATCCCCAGTCCTGGGCCCGCTGTAGTGATCCCCAGTCCTGGGCCCGCTGTAGTGATCCCAGTCCTGGGCAAGCAGTAGTGATCCCAGTCCGGGGCTTGCTGTAGTGATCCCAGTCCTGGGCTTGCTGTAGTGATCCCCAGTCCTGGGCTTGCTGTAGTGATCCCCAGTCCTGGGCTGCTGTAGTGATCCCAGTCCTGGGCCCGCTGTAGTGATCCCAGTCCTGGGCCCGCTGTAGTGATCCCAGTCCTGGGCCCGCTGTAGTGATCCCAGTCCTGGGCCCGCTGTAGTGATCCTGCCCCCTCAGCCCGCGACGCTCCCTCCGGGTCTCCGCCCGCGTCGCTCCCTCCGGGGCTCGGCCCGCGAACCTCCCTCCGGGGCTCGGCCAGCGAACCTCCCTCGGGGCTCGGCCCGCGAACTTCCCCCTCCGGGGCTCGGCCCGCGAACCTCCCTCCTGGGCTCGGCCCGCGAACCTCCCTCCGGGGCTCGGCCCGCGAACCTCCTCCGGGGCTCGGCCCGCGAACCTCCCTCCGGGGCTCGGCCCGCGAACCTCCCTCCGGGGCTCGGCCCGCGAACCTCCCTCCTGGGCTCGGCCCGCGAACCTCCCTCCTGGGCTCGGCCAGCGACGCTCCCTCCGGGTCTCCGCCCGCGACGCTCCCTCCGGGGCTCGGCCCGCGACGCTCCCTCCGGGGCTCGGCCCGCGACGCTCCCTCCGGGGCTCGGCCCGCGACGCTCCCTCCGGGGCTCGGCCGCGACGCTCCCACCGGGGCTCGACCCGCGACGCTCCCTCCTGGGCTCGGCCCGCGACGCTCCCTCCGGGGCTCGGCCAGCGAACCTACCTCCTGGGCTCGGCCAGCGACGCTCCCTCCGGTGTTCCCCCGCCCCGCGACGCTCCCTCCTGGGCTCGGCCAGCGACGCTCCCTCCAGGGCTCGGCCCGCGACACTCCCTCCAGGGCTCGGCCCGCGACACTCCCTCCGGGGCTCGGCCAGCGACGCTCGCTCCTGGGCTCGGCCCACGACGCTCCCTCCGGTGTTCCCCCCGCGACGCTCCCACCGGGGCTCCGCCCGCGACGCTCCCTCCTGGGCTCGGCCAGCGACACTCCCTCCTGTGTTCCCCCCGCGACGCTCCTACCGGGGCTCCGCCCGCGACGCTCCCTCCTGGGCTCGGCCAGCGACACTCCCTCCGGTGTTCCCCCCGCGACGCTCCCACCGGGGCTCCGCCCGCGACGCTCCCTCCTGGGCTCGGCCAGCGACACTCCCTCCGGTGTTCCCCCCGCGACGCTCCCACCGGGGCTCGGCCCGCGACGCTCCCTCCTGGGCTCGGCCCGCGACGCTCCCTCCGGTGTTTCCCCCGCGACGCTCCCACCGGGGCTCCGCCCGCGACGCTCCCTCCTGGGCTCGGCCAGCGACGCTCCCTCCGGGGCACGGCCCGCGACGCTCCCTGCGGGGCTCGGCCCGAGACGCTCCCTCCGGGGCTCGGCCAGCGACGCTCCCTCCGGTGTTCCCCCCACGACGCTCCTACCGGGGCTCCGCCCGCGACGCTCCCTCCGGGGCTCCGCCCGCGACGCTCCCTCCGGGGCTCCGCCCGCGACGCTCCCTCCGGGGCTCCGCCCGCGACGCTCCCTCCGGGGCTCGGCCAGCGACGCTCCCTCCGGGGCTCGGCCCGCGACGCTCCCTCCGGTGTTCCCCCCGCGACGCTCCCTCCTGGGCTCGGCCAGCGACACTCCCTCAGGGGCTCAGCCCGCGACGCTCCCTCCGGTGTTCCCCCCGCGACGCTCCCTCCGGGGCTCCGCCTGCGACGCTCCCTCCGGTGTTCCCCCCGCGACGCTCCCTCCTGGGCTCGGCCAGCGACACTCCCTCAGGGGCTCGGCCCGCGAAGCTCCCTCGCAGCACGATGTTCAGACGACACTCGGCACCGCGGACGTGGAGGACAAGACACGGGGATAAAACCCTCAGATTAACGGGGATTATTCCATCATTCCCCAGATACGGTGGTCAGTGACATATTTATATCTGGCGCTGTGTGATGGGAGTGAGGCCCCACGAGGTCCATAGAGACCCCGAAAACAACGAAACATCAACAGGCAGGAAGCAGCAGGGGGAAACAGTCAGCGGAGAGCAGGCAGGAGGAGGACGCCACCACAGCCGGGTAGACACAGTGGAATCAGACACTGAGAGCCCCACAGACTGATCCGATCTGTGAGTGGAGGATTCTTGTCATGTGATCAGAACGGAGCTGGGCTGTGATTGGCTGCTCCGCTCTTTGCCCGGTCACGAGGTGGAGGTGGGCGGTCCGGACACGTCGGACCAGGATACGATGGCGGCGGAGCGCAGGACGCGGCATGTGGCGGCGGCTGGTTCTGGCCCGGGCGGCAGTAAGGGGATTCCGCTGAAGAAACATCAAGAAGCTAGCGGGGAAACCGCTGATA